>NC_092390.1:1311211-1986866 GCF_030028105.1 Mobula birostris | reverse complement strand
GAAAGGATTAGAAGATTATTGGCTCAGAGCACGATGCAACCAAGCATCACAATGGTCACACCATTGATGCACAAGAATTACACAAGCGTGCTGAGAAAATTGAAGCAGTGGTGGACATCGCAAGGCCAAAGTATGTGTCGCAGTTGTGGTCCTTTTTAGGATTTGTCAATTACCATAACCGGTTCCTGCCAAACCTGGTTATCTTTGAACTCATTATTACAGACCAAAAAGAAGTGGTAATGGACAATTCAGTGTAAGATGGCTTTCCAAAAGGAAAAGGAAGTAATGATGTCAGACATTGTACTTACACATTAGGGTCCACATCATCCAGTGAAGCTTGGCATGCACTGTTCGGGATGCCTAGAAGAAAGGCTGTCAAAACCTCTGCTATCAGTCCCAGAGTCAACTCCTACAACCACACAGAACCTGAGATTGTTTCACAGCCACATGTCTTTCCTGCTGAGCAGAGTAACCTTCCTTGTTGAAATATGTTATCCTCCAAGAGTATGAAATCCTCCACAGCAATGAAATCACTATGGGAAATTTGAAATTTACTATGCTGTGGGTGTCTATATCATAAAAACATAGAAAACCTACAGCACAATACAAGCCCTTTGGCCCAGAAAGCTGAGCCGAACATGTCCTTATCTTAGAACTACCTAGGCTTACCCATAGCCCTCTATTTTTCGAAGCTTCATGTATCCATCCAGGAGTCTCTTTAAAGACCCTGTCATTTCCACATCCACCACCGCCACTGGCAGCCCATTCCATGCACTCACCACTCTGCGTAAAAAAAAACTTACCCCTGACATCTCCTCTGTACCTGCTTCCAAGCACCTTAAAACTATGCCCTCTCATGCTAGCCATTTCAGCCCTGGGAAAAAGCCTCTGACTATCCACATGATCAATGCCTCTCATCATCTTATACACCTCAATCAGGTCACTGCTCATCCTCCGTCACTCCAAGGAGAAAAGGCTAAGTTCACTCAACCTATTCTCAAAAGGTATGCTCCCCAATCCAGGCAACATCCTTGCAAATCTCCTCTGCACCCTTTCCACGGTTTCCACGTCCTTCCTGTAGTGAGGTGACCAGAACTGAGCACAGTACTCCATGTGGGGTCTAACCAGGATCATATATAGCTGCAACATTACCTCTCAGCTCCTAAACTCAATCCCACGATTGATGAAGGCCAATACACGGTATGCCTTCTTAACCACAGAGTCGAATTACGTAGCAGCTTTGAGTGTCCTATGGACTTGGACCCCAAGATCCCTCTGATCCTCCACGTTGCCAAGAGTCTTGCCATTAATGCTATATTCTGCCATCATATTTGACCTACCAAAATAAACCACTTCACACTTATCTGGGCTGAACTCCATCTGCCACTTCTCAGCCAAGTTTTCCATCCTATCAGTGTACCGTTGTAACCTCTGACAGCCCTCCACACCATCCACAACACCCCCAACCTTTGTGTCATCAGGAAATTTACTAACCCATCCCTCCACTTCCTCATCCAGGTCATTTATAAAAATCACGAAGAGTAGGGATCCCAGAACAGATCCCTGAGGCACACCACTGGTCACCGGCCTCCATGCAGAATATGACCCATCTACAACCACTCTGTGACCTCTGTGGGCAAGCCAATTCTGGATCCATGAAGCAATGTCCCCTTGGATCCCATGCCTCCTTACTTTCTCAATAAGCCTTGCATGAGGTACCTTATCAAATGCCTCACTAAAATCCATACACATTACATCTACAGCTCTACCCTCATCAATATGTTTAGTCACATCCTCAAAAAATTCAATCAGGCTCATAAGGCATGACCTGCCTTTGACAAAGCCATGCTGACTATTCCTAATCATATTATGCCTCTCCAAATGATCATAAATCCTGCCTCTCAGGATCTTCTCCATCAACTTAGCAACTCACTGGTCTATAATTTCCTGGGCTATCCCAACTCCCTTTCTTGAATAAGGGAACAACATCCGCAACCCCCCAATCCTCCGGAACCTCTCCCGTCCTCATTGATGATGCTAAGATCATCGCCAGAGGCTCAGCAATCTCCTCCCTCACTTCTCACAGAAGTCTGGGGTACATCTCGTCTGGTCCTGGTGACTTATCCAACTTGATGCTTTCCAAAAGCTCCAGCACATCCTCTTTCTTAATATCTAATGCTCAAGCTTTTCAGTCCACTGCAAGTCATCACTACAATCACCAAAATCCTTTTCCGTAGTGATACTGAAGCAAAGTATTCATTAAGTACCTCTGCCATCTCCTCCAGTTCCATACACACTTGTCCACTGTCACTCTTGATTGGTCCTGTTCTAGAAACATAGAGACATAGAAAACCTACAGCACAATACAGGCCCTTCGGCCCACAAAGCTGTGTTGAACATGTCCTTACCTTAGAACTACCTAGGCTTCAGAGTGATGTAGAATGAGATGGTGAATAAGATTATGAGCGATATAAAGTAGATAGCCATGTTCTCTAATCCAGGAAGCATCCTGGGTAAATCTGTTCTTCAACCTCTCTAAAGCTTTCACATCTTTCCTATAATGAGCTGAACAGAAATGAACACAGTACTCAAAGTGCGGCTGGTTACTGATTGTTTCAGACCCCACGTTTGAGATATTGAAGTGAGCTACAAATTTGGAACCAGGCATTAGGAAAAACTGTTGGTAGGTACTGTATGTAATTTTTTTGAAAGACCTCCTTCAAAACCTTTCCTTCAACGTCTCTTTATATCTGTCACTGTGTGGTAAGTTTGTAGTTTAATTGATTGATAAATTCCATTGAGGCTATCGAGCATGGTTTCTTCCATTTGATACTGCAAATTTGAGAGGTTGAAAGGTCAGTGGAGATGATAGTGAGGAAAGCTAAGGAATTTCATTAAATGTCAGCACAGCACAGCAGTGTAGTGGTTAGCAAAATGCTTTACAGTACTAGCGACCCAGGTTCAATTCGTGTCACTGTCTGGAAGGAGTTTGTACGTTCTCCCCATTTCCTCTGGATGCTCTAGTTTCCTCCCACAGTGCAAAGATGTGCTGATTGGTAGGATAATTAGTGATTGTAAATTGTTCAGTGATTAGGCTCTGGTTAAATTGGGGGTTGCTGGGCAATGCGGCTAAAAGGGCTGGAAGAGCCTACTCCATGCTGTACCTCAATTTAAAAATAATAAAACATAATTTCATTTTATAGTCATAGAGTGGGAGTGAAAGTAGAATCTAAGTATGAGTCTGCTGATACAGATGAAATGGATGACAGTGCAAAGACACTTTAGAAAGGATAAGCCCTAGTGACTGATTTTCATTAATTGAAGTGCTGCCAGAGCAGTCAATACTATTCGGTAAATACAAAGCATGATTGAACAATGTAGCTGTCAACAAGAAATGCCTATTTTGTGCTTGATATGATCCCTACTCAGAGTTGCAAACAAACTGCTGGAGGAAGAGATCATATTTTCTCACGACTTATCCTCTTGTTCTTCACATATTTGTAGAATGCCTTGGGGTTTTCCTTAATCCTGTCTGCCAAGTCCTTATCATGGCCCCCTCTGGCTCTCCTAATTTCATTCTTAAACTCCTTCCTGCTAGCCTTCTAATCTTCTAGATCTCTAACAGTTTTTTGAACCTTTCGTAAGCTCTTCTTTTCTTCTTGACTAGATTTACAACAGCCTTTGTACACCGCAGTTCCTGTACCCTACCATCCTTTCCCTGTCTCATTGGAACATACCTATGCAGAACCCCACGCAAATATCCCCTGAACATTTGCCACATTTCTTCCGTATGTTTCCCCAAGAACATCTGTTTCCAATTTATGCTTTCAAGTTCCTGCCTGATAGCCTCATATTTCCCCTTACTCCAATTAAATGTTTCCCTAACTTGTCTGTTCCTATCCCTCTCCAATGCTATGGTAAAGGAGATAGAATTGTGATCACTATCTCCCACTATCTCCAAAATGCTCTCCCACTGAGAGACCTGACACCTGACTAGGTTTGTTACCCAATACCAGATCAAGTACAGCCTCTCCTCTTGAAGGCTTATCTACATATTGTGTCAAGAAACCTTCCTGAACATACCTAACAAACTCCACCCCATCTAAACCCCTCACTCTAGGGAGATGCCAATCAATATTTGGGAAATTAAAATCTCCCAACACAACAACCCTGTTATTATTACTCCTTTCCAGAATCTGTCTCCCTATCTGCTCCTTGATGTCCATGTTACTATTGGGTGGTCTATAAAAAACACCCAGTAGAGTTATTGACCCCTTCCTATTCCTAACTTCCACCCACAGAGACTCCGTAGATAACCCCTACATGACTTCCTCCTTTTCTGCAGCCGTGACACTATCTCTGATCAACAGTGCCATGCCCCCACCTCTTTTGCCTCCCTCCCTGTCCTTTCTGAAACATCTAAAGCCTGACACTTGAAATAGCCATTCCTGCCCCTGCACCATCCAAGTCTCTGTAATGGCCACAACATCATAGCTCCAAGTGTTGATCCACGCTCTAAGCTCATCCGCTTTATTCGTAATAGTCCTCGCATTAAAATAGACACATCTCAAACCATCAGACTGAGCACATCCCTTCTCTATCATGTGTCTATCCTCCCTTTCACACTGTCTCCAAGCTTTCTCTATTTGTGAGCCAACCCCCCCTTTCCTCTGTCACTTCAGTTCGGTTCCCACCGTAATATCATAGTTGAATTATATAGTATACTGTATATAAATTGAAATGCATTCTATATTGAGTTGGAGTTTATAGCTAAACCTGGAGGAGTATTGTGCATTTAATATTTCACTAATATTTGAGTAGTATTGTAAATATATTGTTTGATTAAACATTCTTTATTTGATTAAATAATTCATTATGTAATAGTATACATCATCACACTGCCACATTGTACATGCGCACCTCACTTAAAGTAAAACAGAACTAAGACGGGTTCTCCTGGGCTGCTGTCTTTTTGTTTTCAATTGGTTTTATGTTTTGGAATTACAAAACTCAATCGTCATCATCGTCTTCATTGTTGTCATCATCATTCCAAAGTAACAACATAAATTCTGCAACTGCCAAATAACTGAAAATCTTGGTAATCTGAAATTAAGGGAGGAATGATGGAGATATGCAGCAGATCAGGCAGTCTATGGCCAGAGAAACAGAGGTAACATTTCAGGTCAATAGCCTTGCATCAAAATCAGTGGCAAAAAAGTAAGATTTATGTTGCAGGGGGAGTGTGGGTTGGAAAGATCAAAGGGATTGTCTGTAGTAGGATGCAGACTAATTTTGTCCTCAACACAAATACTGCCGTTGTCTAAGAGAGTACGATGATAAAAGAGAAAGATTAGCTTTATTTCTCACCTGTGTATCAAAATGTAGTGAAATGCGTCATTTGCATCAAATCAAATCAGTGAGGATTGTGTTGAGCAATCCACAAGTATCGCCATGCTTCCAGCACCACCATAGTATGTCCACAACTCACTAACCCTAACCATACGTCTTAGAGTATGGCAGGAAACCCAGGTATTTACTATGTTGTCAAACATAAATGAAAGGAAAACAAGGGAGCTGTGTACATTTGCTTTTACTTTAATGAGCATGAATGTATTATATGGGGACATGATGATGTATCCATTTACATACTTTTACAAATAATCTCTTCAATTAAGCCACATACGCTGACGTGGACTCCCCTTCTTTTTGATTCTGCTTATGAACCCTAAAGTGTTCTGCAATCAACATTAAAAACCCTTTACGTAATATATCATTACGTCAGACCTGTCTCTTAAAGTGAACTCCAACTCAAGGTTGCCCCTAGCAATGTGAGCTTATCTGGAGCTCGGACGGGCTGCCAGTTTGCATCTTGTGTTCCATGGGTGGAGGAACAGCAGATGCCTCTGACTCATCCAGAGGTGTGTTGACATTCTCAGGGTCATGTCACAATGCCAGGGGCAGGGTAGCAGAATCCTCCAAAACTTGTGTGCCAGTATAAGGCCATCTACTGAAATACTGTACATTCAGGTTCACTCCTCCTATCCATGGTAAAAGTTTTTTCTCTCCATTCCAAAGCGTGGAATGGATCTAACGAGATGTTGTGTGCATCACGGTGAACAAAAACAAAGGAGGCGGAATGTACGCGAACGGAAACCCAAGGGTGCTGTGTGCTGTGATGGGAGGTAGGAGCAGTGAAAAGGAATTGAATTTACTGAGGAAGGTGAAATGTTGTTGAGAGGCTGACCGGGCAGTCATGGTGTCAGTAATAAAATCACCTAGCACATATAGAAACATAGAAACATAGAAAATAGGTGCAGGAGTAGGCCATTCGGCCCTTCGAGCCTGCACCGCCATTCAGTATGATCATGGCTGATCATCCAACTCAGAACCCTGTACCAGCCTTCCCTCCATATCCCCTGATCCCCGTAGCCACAAGAGCCATATCTAACTCCTTCTTAAATATAGTCAATGAACTGGCCTCAACTGTTTCCTGTGGCAGAGAATTCCACAGATTCACCACTCTCTGTGTGAAGAAGTTTTTCCTAATCTCGGTCCTAAAAGGCTTCCCCTTTATCCTCAAACTGTGACCCCTCGTTCTGGACTTCCCCAACATCGGGAACAATCTTCTTGCATCTAGCCTGTCCAATCCCTTTAGGATTTTATACGTTTCAATAAGATCCCCCCTCAATCTTCTAAATTCCAGCGAGTATAAGCCTAGTCGATCCAGTCCTCCATCATATGAAAGTCCTGCCATCCCGGGAATCAATCTGGTGAACCTTTTTTGTACTCCCTCTATGGCAAGGATGTCTTTCCTCAGATTAGGGGACCAAAACGGCACACAATACTCCAGCTGTGGTCTCACCAAGGCCTTGTACAACTGCAGTAGTACCTCCCTGCTCCTGTACTCGAATCCTCTAGCTATGAATGCCAGCATACCATTCGCCTTTTTCACCGCCTGGTGTACCTGCATGCACACTTTCAATGACTGGTGTACAATGACACCCAGGTCTCGTTGCACCTCCCCTTTTCCTAATCAGCCACCATTCAAATAATAATCCGTTTTTCTGTTTTTGCTACCAAAGTGGATAATCTCACATTTATCCACATTAAATTGCATCTGCCATGAATTTGCCCACTCACCTAACCTATCCAAGTCACCCTGCATCCTCTTAGCATCCTCCTCACAGCTAACACTGGAGCCCAGCTTCGTGTCATCCGCAAACTTGGAGATGCTGCATTTAATTCCCTCATCTAAGTCATTAATATATATTGTAAACAACTGGGGTCCCAGCACTGAGCCTTGCGGTACCCCACTAGTCACTGCCTGCCATTCTGAAAAGGTCCCGTTAATTCCCACTCTTTGCTTCCTGTCTGCTAACCAATTCTCCATCCACATCAATACCTTACCCCCAATACCGTGTGCTTTAAGTTTGCACACTAATCTCCTGTGTGGGACCTTGTCAAAAGCCTTTTGAAAATCCAAATATACCACATCCACTGGTTCTCCCCTATCCACTCTACTAGTTACATCCTCAAAAAATTCTATGAGATTCATCAGACATGATTTTCCTTTCACAAATCCATGCTGACTTTGTCCGATGATTTCCCCGCTTTCCAAATGTGCTGTTATCACATCTTTGATAACTGGCTCTAGCATTTTCCCCACTACCGATGTTAGGCTAACCGGTCTATAATTCCCCGGTTTCTCTCTCCCTCCTTTTTAAAAAAGTGGAGTTACATTCGCCACCCTCCAATCCTCAGGAACTAGTCCAGAATCTAACGAGTTTTGAAAAATTATCACTAATGCATCCATTATTTATTGGGCTGCTTCCCTAAGCACTCTGGGATGCAGACTATCTGGCCCTGAGGATTTATCTGCCTTTAATCCCTTCAATTTACCTAACACCACTTCCCTACTAACATGTATTTCCCTCAGTTCCTCCATCTCATTGGACCCTCTGTCCCCTACTATTTCCGGAAGATTATTTATGTCCTCCTTAGTGAAGACAGAACCAAAGTAGTTATTCAATTGGTCTGCCATGTCCTTGCTCCCCATAATCAATTCACCTGTTTCTGTCTGTAGGGACCTACATTTGTCTTAACCAATCTTTTTCTTTTCACATATCTATAAAAGCTTTTACAGTCAGTTTTTATGTTCCCTGCCAGTTTTCTCTCATAATCTTTTTTTCCTTTCCTAATTAAGCCCTTTGTCCTCCTCTGCTGGACTCTGAATTTCTCCCAGTCCTCAGGTGAGCCACTTTTTCTGGCTAATTTGTATGCTTCTTCTTTGGAATTGATACTATTCCTAATTTCCCTTGTCAGCCACGGGTGCACTACCTTCCCTGGTTTATTCTTTTGCCAAACTGGGATGAACAATTGTTGTAGTTCATCCATGCGATCTTTAAATGCTTGCCATTGAATATCCACCGTCAACCCTTTAAGTGTCATTTGCCAATGTATCTTAGCTAATTCACGTCAAAGTTACCCTTCTTTAAGTTCAAAACCTTTGTTTCTGAATTAACTATGTCACTGTCCATCTTAATGAAGAATCCCACCATATTATGGTCACTCTTTCCCAAGGGGCCTCTCATGACAAGATTGCTAATTAATCTTTCCTCATTGCTCAATACCCAGTCTAGAATAGCCTGCTCTCCAGTTGGTTCCTCGACATGTTGGTTCAAAAAACCACCCCGCATACTTTCCAAGAAATCCTCTTCCTCAGCACCCTTACCAATTTGGTTCACCCAATCTATATGTAGATTGAAGTCACCCATTATAACTGCTGTTCCTTTATTGCACGCATTTCTAATTTCCTGTTTAATACCATCCCCAACCTCACTACTACTGTTAGGTGGCCTGTACACAACTCCCACCAGCATTTTCTGCCCCTCAGTGTTATGCAGCTCTACCCATATCGATTCCAGATCCTCCCGGCTAATGTCCTTCCTTTCTATTGCGTTAATCTCGTCTCTAACAAGCAATGCTACCTCACCTCCTTTTCTTTCATGTCTATCCCTCCTGAATATTGAATATCCCTGAATGTTGAGCTCCCATCCTTGGTCACCCTGGAGCCATGTCTCTGTGATCCCAACTATATCATATTCATTAATAACAATCTGCACTTTTAATTCATCCACCTTGTTACGAATGCTCCATGCATTGACACACAAAGCCGTCAGGCTTGCTTTTACAACACTCTTAGCCCATATACAATTATATTGAAAAGTGGCCCTTTTTGATTTTTGCCCTGGATCTGCCGGCCTGCCATAATGGCTGCCCGTATACAGACTCAGGCACCGACAACTGCAGGTCCTCTTTCGGAGCTGTTTTGAGCTCTTGCAGGACCCACAGGAGATGATCATGCCCATGCACATCCATCAGGGAAGCCCTCAGAGCAGCTATTAAGGAGCAGTGAAACTATTCACATGGATCATTGGACTGTGGGTGATGCACCATGATGTGGTGCAGCCTAACGCCCAGGTTCTGGTCCATCACAGCCCAGAGGTCTGATGTGAATTTAGGATCGCAGTCAGAGGAAATATAAGACCATAAGACAGGGGTAGGCAACCTACGGCCCGCGAGCAAATATTGAGATACTATGCGTATCCGGCCCACGAGCGATTTTTCCTTATTCTGAGTGTTTCACGCGACCACACTGATGGACATGCATGGCGTCTTGTTAAGGCTGATTTATACTTGTGCGTCAAATTGACGCCGTAGGTACAGCGTAGCCGCAAACCCTACGCAGTGCCTATGCGGATCCCTACACTGTAGCCTGATGCACACCTCTCCCAAAATGTAACTATGTGTCACGGCAACGCAGACTGCAACAACTGTGATTGGTCTGCTTGGTAGCATCGCATTTCCTCATACGCTGCAATAGCTTCCCATTGGGCGACTGAAGGGCAGGGAAGGAACTCTGGCTGCAATGCTTTCCATAAAGCTTTACAGAACTCTGAAATTATGGAGGACACATTTTGCTTTAACGAAAAAAAATGCTCGCTTTAAACTTGTTTACTCCGAGAAAGACTACCATGACTTTGAAGCCTTGCGCGGGCAGATGTGTGCGCATGCGTGATGTGCGAATGTGTGGCATGAACGTGTCCGAATTGCAGAGCGACGCAGACATACCAACGCACAAGTATAAATGCTCACAACGCGCGTAGGCCACTTGCATAGGTTACGGCATCGATTTGACGCACAAGTATAAATCAGCCTTTACACTGGCCCCAGGTTCTGTTTTGTTCCACACCAAACACTGGTATATACAAATGATGGGAAGGCAGACTACCTTATTAATATGTATTAGATACTCTCCGTGCGCACGCAGATTTTAAGATGTGATCGTTCAAATTTGTAAACAGAAACAGCGTCACTGTGTTTTAACAAGAAATCCACGCTAAGTACCCAGATATTTACATGTACTACAATACTTGTTGAATAACTTGCGTTTTGAAATAAAATCAAAGAAAAAAATTCCAATGGCAATGAATGAAAAACGCAGGAAGGTAGATGCTGAGTGCCAAAAAAGCAGTGAAAATGAAGGAAATACCCATGCCAGCTATGAAGTCTCAAAGCGTATCGCAGAAAAGATGAAGCCTTTTACAAATGGAGAGTTTGTCAGAGAATGTTTACTGACAGTGGTGGATATTGTTTGTCCTGAAAAGAAATCTTTATTTGCATCTATCAGCCTATCAGCAAGAATGATCACAGTGAGTTGAAGAAATGTCAGCAGATGTCAAAAGTTGTTTAAGGGATGCCTGCAACGAATGACATTGTTTTTCAATTGCGCTTGATGTGAGTACAGACTTGAGAGACACTGCTCAACTTGCAGTGTTTGTGCGAGGAGTGACCTCAACTTTTCAAATTTTTGAAGAGTTTATTCAATTAATTCCCATGAAGGATACGGTTACTGGAGCAGACATTTTTGAAGCTTTGCTGAAAATGATGTCAGAAAAAAACTTAATGTGTCGAAGCTAATTGGCATCACAACTAATGGGGCACCAGCAATGATGGGACAGAAAAATTAAACTGAGTTCTTTGATTACTAATTGGCATCCTTGGATAAGCACAAGTGATTTTCTAGAATATGTTATTCATTAATTTGAGGCAAAACGTAACTAGGTGTTTTTAAATGGATAATTCCCATATTTCAAGTTTTTTTATGGCATTTGTCTGGCCCACCGTCCACTCATTAGTACGCGATCTGGCCCACAGAAGCAAAAATGTTGCCGACCCCTGCCATAAGACATAGGAGCAGAATTAGGCCATCTGGCCCCATTGAGTCTGCTCCGCCATTCAATCATGCCTGAACCTTTTTTTCTATCTCCTCCTCAACCCCAGTTCCCAGCCTTCTCCCCATAACCTTTGATGCCATGTCCAATCAAAAATCTATCAATCTCTGCCTTAATTACGCCAACGACCTGGCTTCCATAGCTACAAATTCACCACCATTTGGCTAAAGAAATTTCTCCACATCTGTTTTGAAAGGGTGGTCCTCTATCCTGAGGCTGTGCCCTCTTGTCCTAGGTCTCCCATCATGGGAAACAAATTTTCCACATCTACTCTGTCTAGGCCTTTAACATTCGAAAGGTTTCAAAGAGATCCCTCCTCATCCTTCTCAATTCCAGCGAGTACAGTCCCAGAGCCATCAAATGTTCCTTGTATGATAACCCTTTAATTTCTGAAATCATCCTTGTGAATTACCTCTGGACCCTCTCCAATGCCAGCATATCCTTTCTAAGATGAGGGGCCTAAAACTGTTCACAATACTCAAGTGCCTGACCAGTGCCCTATAAAGCCTCAGCATCACATTCTTGCTCTTGTATTCAAGACGTCTTGAAATGAATGCTAACAGGGCATTTGCCTTCCTCACCACTGACTCAAACTGCAAGTTAACCTTCAGGGTGTTCTGCACAAGAACCCCTAAGTCCCTCTGCATCGCAGATTCCTGGATTTTTTCCCCATTTAGAAAATAGTCCACACATTTATTTTCACTACCAAAGTGCACGACCATGCATTTTCCAACATTGTATTTCATTAACCACTCTCTTGCCCATTCTCCTAATCTGATTGTCCTTCTGCATCCTACCTGTTTCCTCAACACAACCTGCCCCTCCACCAATCTTTGTATAATGTGCAAACTTGCCAACAAAGTCATCTATTCCATCATCTAAATTATTTATATACAGCATTAAAAAAATGGTCCCATCACCGACCCCTGTGGAACACCACTAGTCACTGGCAGCCAACCAGAAAAAGATCCTTTTATTTCCACTCGCTGCCTCCAGTGCTCGAACCATGCTAGTAACTCTCCTATAACACCATGGGCTCTTCACTTGGTAAGCAGCCTCATGTGTGGCACCTTGTTAAAGGCCTTCTGAAAGTCCAAATATATAACATCCACTGCATCCCCTTTATTGTAATTTCCCCAAAGAATTCCAACAGGTTCATCAGGCAAGATTCTTCATGAAGGAAACTATGCTGACTTTATACTATCTTGTCCTGTGTCAACAAGTACTCTATCAACTCATCCTTAACAATTGACTCTAACACCTACCCAACCACTGAGGTCAGACTAACTGGTCTATAATTTCCTTTCTGCTGCCTTCTTAAAGAGTGGAGTAACATTTGCAACAGTACAACATCGTCCATACTGCTAGTCCACAGTGAAGACTGACGCAAAATACTCATTTATGTTCATCAGCCATCTCCTTGTCCCCTGTTATTACTTCTCCTGCCTCATTTTGTAGCGGTCCTATATCCACTCACATTTCTCTTTTATTTTTAACATACTTGAAAAAACTTCTACTGTCCACTTTGATATTATTTGCTAGCTTTCTTTCATATTTCATCTGTACCCTTAGTAATGGTTTTTTTAATTGCTCTCTGTAAGTTTTTAAAAACTTCCCAATCCTCTATCTTCCCGCTAGTTTTTGCTTTGTTGTATGCCATTTCTTTTGCTTTTACAATAGCTTTGACTTCCCTTGTCAGCCACAGTTGTACTATTTTACCATTTGAGTATGTCTTCATTTTTGGAATACACATGTCCTGCACATTCCTTATTTTTCCCAGAAACACACACCATTGCTGCTCTGCTGACATCCCTGCTAGCAGCTCCTTCCAATTTACTGTGGCCAGCTCCTCTCTCATACCACTGTAATTTCTCTTACTCCACTGAAATACTGCTACATCAGACTTAACTTTCTCCCTATCAAATTGCAAGTTGAACATAATCATATTGAAATATCAGATGAGGTGCCATACCGAGCAACCCAGGCGCTGATGAGTGCCCAAGCCATACCTGCGGCTGATGTTGCTGCTAGGTGGGCGACCTCTGGTCACCTGGTGGCACGGCCCACCATGGCCAGAAAGTGTGTGAGAGTGTGAGAGAGGGGAAGAAGACCAACAAAATCCACATTGACATGGTCAAACCATCGCTCAGAGCCGTCAAAAGGTGCCAATGGTGCCCGAACACGGCAGTTTATTTTTACCCACTGACACTCCACACAGGCTGCAGTCCAATCACGCGTGTCCTTCCTGAGGCCGTGCCACATAAACTTTAACGTAACAAGTTTCCCTGAGGCCTTCCAGCCCGGATGCGAAAGGCAGTGTATGGAGTTCAAAACTGACTGCATTTAGTTCGCGGGCACTATGGGGCAAGGGCGTCCAGTTGAGACATCGCACTGGAGAAAAACTCCAGCTTCCCCGAACTTAATGTAAGTCAACCACAGGCCTGAGACTGCTGTTCGGTAAGCCCGAACCTCTGGGTCAGTAGTGTGGTCAGCTGCCATACTGGCACAGTCAGCCCTTCTGTGTATGACCTCAACAGCTGGCTACGAGAGGCAATCAGCCACGAGAGTACTTTTCCCATTGATATGCTGTATAGGGTTGCATTGGAAAGAGCTTGTTTGGTATCACCAAATGCCCCAGTCACGTCCACTGACCAGTCAAGCACTTGATCAGAGTTATGCCTTTAAGCACACTATACAGAGGAAGCATCGGGTAAGCAGCTCCCGGAATGAAGCGGTGATAGAAACTCACCATACCTGAAACTCCTGTAGTTTTTTAGTAGAGCAGGGCGGTGGGAAATCCATAATGCAGCTGCTTTTGATGAGAGGGATTTCACACCTTTTGCGGAGATGTGATGGCTGAGCAAGTCAATGGATGACAACCCAAATTGGCATTTAGCAGGGTTAATAATCAACCTGTCTTAACTCAAGTGCTGAAAAAGTGCTCGGAAATGAGATACGTGTCCGGATTTCGACACACTGGTGACAAGTTCGTCATCCAGGTAATACAGAGTCTATAAGCCGTTGGAAAGTCTGTGCTACATTTTTCCGCCCAAGTGGGGTTATCACAGCGATTTTGGGAATGTCCTCCGAGCACACAGGCATCTGTTGGTAGCCCCTAACTAGATCGACCAGAAAAAAAATTAACTTCCTGGCTAAACAGGCTGAAAAGTCTTTGATGTGTGTGGAATCAAGTGATGATCGGGCTGGGGCGGTGGGGGGGTGCCTCATAAAAACGTCAGCAATCACCACATGAGCAACAACCACTACTGGATTTAGGGACCATATGGAGGGCTGAAGCCAAGGGCTATTTGACCAGCGTACCCTGCCAAATCTTTCCATGTTGACAAACTCAGTCTTCGCAGTTGCCAGCTTTTCTGGTTCCAGTTCATGTGCACAGGCATGGACTGGTGAGCCAGTTGTGGAAATATGGTGCTCAACCCCATTTTTGTAACTGTAGTGGAGAATATGGGCTTGCTGAGGTTTGGAAATCACCCAGCAGTTGAGTAAACTCACATGCGGTGGTGTATGTGGTTGACAGAGTCGCTGTGGGGAATTTACTGGGGGAGCAGGGTAACAACCCAAAGTCCTTGACATCCACAAGCTGACAGTTCTAAGGATCGACTAACAGTCCTTGGGCACAAAGGAAATCTGCCCCGAGCAGAGGTCTAGCCGCCCTAGCTGGGATGTAACATCGCCCACTGATGCACAGCATCATCCGTGGAGTCCTGTAAGTCTGGATCATGCTGCCACTGGCAGCCTCCAGTGAGGATTTGTTGCTCTTGGTTTCTCATCAATAGGCGATGCCGTCAGCGCACTCACTTGAGCTCCCATCACACAGGAAGAGTTGCCCTGAAAGGGTGTCCGTAATGAACAGTAGACGACCTGGGCAGCTGGAGCCCACGGTGTTCTCAAGACCTCTGATGTCCCGATGTGCTGGCACTGTCAAAGCTGCAAGGCAGTCGGCACTTCCTAGCATTTGTACCAAAGTGAGCGTGTTAAAAAGTCAGACCCGGTGTCATTTGTTTTGCAGCCTCAGGCGTCCTTATGTTCGGGGCCTTGCTGACCAGGCTTATTAAGGTAGAGAAAGGAGGTGGAATGATGCACTGCTGCCCAGCTGAGTGAAGACTCTCAGTCATTTTAGCAAGCTCCTATAGTCCTTCACAGGAGCATTAGCAAAGGCTATGCGAACTTGATCAGGCATTTGCTGCATGAAGTTTATGACTCCAAGTACAAGGACACCACAGTAGTTGGTGCGATGCTGGTACAGGTCATCAGAGTTCAGATATCAATCCCAGCATTCTCTGTAAGGAGTTTGTACATCCTCCCTGTGGAATAAGTCGATTTCCTCCAGGTGCTCCAGTTTTCTCCCATAGTCTAAAGATGTCCTGGTTAGCCGGTTAATTGGTCATTGTAAATTTTCATTGGCGGCACGGTTCCAGGGATCAGAGGGGCCTAATCCGTGCTGGATTTCTAAATTAAAAACAAAAATTACAATACCATTCTCCTGGCAGTGAATTAAAAAACAAATCAGTCACTGTTGCCTTTTACTTTTCTGGTAAAGTCCCATTTATTTTCCAAGGATTTAGTTTCCAAGGATGTAGTGTATTTACAATGATCTCTGCAAATTCATCAAATCAACCCTGGGGACAGATGCATTTACATTGTTGTTCAGTAGGGACTGTGATGATCACTGGATACTGTCGTTTTAACAATAGATTTTGCAAAAATGGATCTGGACTGCATTTGTATTTATTTGATTGTTTAATGTAACATCTTCAATGGTTCTCCTTTCCTTCTCATCAGATAAATGAATCAAGTGCAAGTGCCACAGAATATAATACATTTAAAATGCTCTGAATATTTTTCTTAACCTCATATACCTGCAAGCTGTAAAAATAAGACAAGAAGAACAGTTTGGAATTACAGTATTCACTGTTTCTTCTAGTATTTGCTTTAATGTTTTCTAAAGACAGATTCTTATGTAAAATATTTTGATATTTCTCATCATGTGCCCATGTGGGTGGCAACAGGGAAATGGAAACAGTTGTTCTTTCAGGCACCTTGATCTAAAATAGTGTCATTAGGTGCAGAACAAAACTCATCTTTCAGTTCCCCAATAATGCGCTATAGGCACAGCTTTAGTGGTGTATTGTTTTTGTTCCACTTCCACTTCCTCAGTCAGTCTGAGCCACTTTATGCAATTAGAATCAAAACTCATTTTATGCAGTGGAGACTCCTCAACTAATGAAACACTTGCATTTATTGAGAACCTTCTGATATTCGAGAGCACTTTTGAATTAAATAATTAATTTTGAAGAGTAATGTACAAATTTCAGCAGCCAATAATTACATAGCAAAACTCCCAAAAGAATAACGTAATAATGACAAGATCATCTCGGTGTACAACATGAAAAGTGGACAGCCAGAGTCTTTGTCCCAGGGTGGTAATGCATAACATGAGGACCCATAATCTTAAGGAGACTGGAGAAAAATGTAGAGGGGATGGCAGAGGTAGGTTTGTTTTTTTTACACAGAGAATGATGGGTGTGAGGAACGTGCCGCCAGGGGTGGTGGTACAGGCAGATACTTTGAGACATTTAAGAGATCCATAGATGAAAGAAAAATGGGGGGTTATGTGCGAGGGAAAGATCAGTTTGACCCGAGAGTAGATTAAATGGTCGGCACAACATCATGGGCGGAAGGTCCTTGTACAGGGCTACAGTGTTCTATTTATTTTTAAAGTTCAGTGATTCCATTTAATATCAGAGAATGTATACAACATACATCCTGAAATTCTTGTTCTTCACAGACATCCATGAAAACAGATGATTGCTCCAAAGAATGAGTGAGTTAAAATATTAGAAATCCAAAGTCCCCACGCACAAGCATTAGCAAAGCGACGACCCTCCCCCACCCACCACTTCCGCAAAAAGCATGAGCACCCTCCACAAACCAAGCAAGCAATAGCAAAGCCCCCAGTAAAGACCATGATATGCAGTACAACAAGATTCTCTCTCTCTCTCCCCATCCCTCCCTCCCTCCCCCCCCCAATCAGCTGCACCGCCCTTCAACCCACTGATTTATCCCTAGCCTAATCACAGACAACTTACAATGGCCAAGTAACCTACTAACCTGGATGCCTTTGGACTGTGGGAAGAAACCAGAGCACCTGGATGAAAACCATGCACTCACACACAGGACGTATAAACTTCTTACAGACAGTGTTGGAATCGAACTCAAACTCCAGTGCTCCAAACTGTAATGGTGTTACATTAACCACTGTCTATGTTCTGTTCATCTTCTTTATTAGTGATGTTTGAGGGCCAGAGTTCCAGGGACCTTCTTCACAATCACGCCATTGGATCTTTTACACTCACCAAGAGGCCAGGGCCTGAGTAAACATCTCCAACATCCTTTCAGCACTGCACTCTAGTGTCCGCACGTGAATGTGAAGTGAAATTTGAAACTAGAACCTTCTGCCTGAGGCTAGAGGTCTAACTCTGAGCCCCAGATAATTTTACATTGTAGTTTATTGCTGGTCGAGACAGGTTCACTGTTGCAAACTCATTCTTGCTATGATTGCAGGTCGATGAAGAAAATAGTCAATGTTCTACGAGAAAACGTTCATCTCCCAGGAGCAGCAGGCTTCCAGAACCAGAGCCAGAAAGAAGCACAAAGGAACAGGTACAATCTGGTGATCACTTCAATATTTAGCTTCTTTACTGTTCAAAGATGTAGCATTCAGAAGTGGTTATTTGGAACTCTGCATAAGATGTCATTGGGCATAAGCATTTGATTCCCCATGTGATATTTCTTGATTTAAATTAGGAAGAGATGCAAGTGTCTTGGGGCCATCAACATTTGAGGAAATTAGAGCCCAAGTAGATGAGGCTGGTGTGTTGTGATGCAAGAGAAGCTTGAAAGGATGCTTGATGAAAGGGTGGTTCGTTGCTCCAGGGTGTGCCGAGTCATACAGGTGGCATTTGTTAAATACAAAACATTTATGATCACAAAGTTGCATATGAGCATGCTCTTGGTTATATTAACCCCTAAGGAGGGTATCCAGCTTTGGGGAAATCATCTAGTTGTATAATCAGCATCAATACAAGTAAATGCATATTCTGTTTACTATCTAATTAATGTAAAATTATCAAATAAGTATAAAAATTATTTGTTTTTACTAGCTCATATTTTACAAAAGCCTGAAATCATCTCTTCACACCACCATGTCCGTGCTGATCTTTTTGCCCATCTACATTCTTTACTATTTGCCTATATGATTCCATCACCTCCTTTGTGGACAAGTTCTGGATATCAGCAACTCTCTGTGTCAAATCCCCTTTAAAACTCCTTCCTCTAGAACCTATGCCTTCTTATTTTGGATATCTACACCATGGAGGAAAGATTCTACCTACCTTATCTATGAATCATAATTTTATACACCTCTATGAGATCACACCCCATCATCCTGAAATCTATCCAAAACCAGCTGAGTCTATTCAACCTCTCCCTGTAATTAGAGTCCTCCAACCCAGGCAACATGCTGGTGAATCTCCAGTGCATTCTTCTGTGCAACTATATCCTTTCTATCATATGGACATTAGCAGTGTACACATTACTCAAAATGCAGTCTGACCAGTATTTTGCAAAAAAACCCAACTCCTATAGTACCAGGAGTTCTATATACCATGAGTTCCCCAACCTGGGGTCCACAGAGTCCTTACTTAATGGTATTGGCATACGGCAGTAAAGGGGCTGGGAACCCCTGGTTGACTGATGTAGATAAGTAAGTCATGTACCTTCTTCACTACCCTCCTACCTACATTTTCAGGGAACTATGACTTGAATCTCAAGGTCACTCTGTTCAACTACTATTTACTGTAAAGGTATACCCCCTTTGACTTCCCAAAATGCATCAACTCACAACTGTTGGGATTAAATTCCATCTGTCAATGTTCTGCTTAACTTTTCATCTAACCTATATCCTTCAGAAGCCTGAGAAAACCTTACTCTCTGACGATAAAACCATAAAACATAGGAGAAGAATTAGTCTATTCGGCCCATCAGGTCTGCTCTGCCATTCTATCACGGCTGATTTATTATCCCTCTCATCCCCATTCTCCTGCCTTCTCCCCATGACCTATGTCACCTTGATTAATCAAGAACCTATCAACCTCCACCTTAAATATACCCAATGAACTGGTCTGCACAGGTGTCTGTGTCAATGAATTCCACAGATTCACCACCCTCTGGCTAAACAAATTCTTTCTCATCTCTGTTCTGAATGGACAACCCTAAATTCTGGGGTTGTACCCTCTGGTCCTAAACTTACCCACTATAGGAAACATCCTCGCCACACACACTCTCTCTAGGCCTTTCAATATTCGAAAGGTTTCAATGAGATCCCCCCCCTCATTCTTCTAATCTCCAGTGAGTACAGGCCCAGAGCTATCAAACCACTCCTCATATATTAACCTTTTCATTCCTGGGATCATTATTGCAAATCTCCTCTGGACCCTCTCCAATGCCAGCAAATTCTTTCTTGGATAAGGGGTCCAAAACTGTTCACAATACTCCAAGTGTGGTCTGATCAATGCCTTAAAAAAGCCTCAGCATTACAGCTTTGATTTTATATTCTACTCCTCTCGAAATGAATGCTAACATTGCATTTGCCTTCCTTAGCACCGACTCAACCTGCTAGTTAAACTTTAGGGTATTTTGTATGAGGACTCCCGAGTCCCTTTACACATCTGATTTTTAAATTTTCTACCCATTTTGAAAATAGTTTATGCCTTTATTCCTTCTGCCAATGTGTATGAGCATGCATTCCTCTACACTGTAGTCCATCTGCCACTTCTTTGCCCTTTCTCCCAATCTGTCTATGTCCTTCTGCAGACACCCCGGTTCCTCAGCACTATCTGCCTTTCCACTTATCTTTGCATCATCCGACTACATTATCATCTTTTGCATCATCTGCATAGATACACGTCCAAGTCATTAATACATATCATAAACTAAATGGTCCCAGCACCAAGTCCAGGATTCAATCAGAATGACATTTTTGTATCCACTGCCTCCTAGCAGCAAGACAATTTTGGATCTCCTAAGTCAACTTGCCTTGAATCCCAGTTGCCTTAAACTTCTGGACCAGTCTCACATGTGGGGACCGTCAAATGCCTTACTAAAAGCCCACCATACCTTCACCTATCTTCTTAGATACCTCCTCAAAATGGCAACCAACATAGTCAGGCAGGAATTCCTCCACACAGAGGTATTCTGATTAACCCTGATCAACCACTGCCTTTTCCATATGTACATAAATCCTATTCCTTTGGATTTTCTGCAATAATTTCCCTTCCAGGTAATAGGTTCATTGGCCTGTAGTAGCCTGGTTTATCCTTGATACCTTTCTAAATATTGAGAATAACATTAGCTTTCTCCCCAATCTTCTGCAAGCCCCTTAGACTAACAAAGGAGCAAAAAATCTCTGTTAATGCCCCAGCCATCTTTTCCCTTGCTTCCCATAGAAATCGAGGATAGATTTCAACCAACCCCGATGCACCCCATAACAGCTAACATGTCCTCCTTCTTAATACTGACCAGACCAGATTATATATGTTCTCTTCCCTGAATTCAGATCCTTCCAGGTCCTTCTCCTTGATGAATGATGAGAAATGTTAATTTAGGACAACTTCAACTGGCTTCACACATAGATTGCCCCTATGGTCACAAGGGAGTTCACCCTTTCCCTGGCTATCCTATTGCTGCTGATTTGCTTATAGATTGTTAGGGATTCCTTAAAATCTTCCTTGTTAAATCTACTTCATAACCCCATTTTGCCCTCCTTATTCTTTCTAAAGTTCTCAATGACACACTCGATACTTCTCAAGAGTTCCATTATATTGCTATCTTTTCCTTTGACCTTGTTGGCTCTATACCCTTACTCTCTTTAAGACACTCCTAGTTGTCAGTTGTTTTATCTAAACATCTGCTCCTAGTCTACTCTCACCAGATTCATTCTTATGCTTTTAAAATACCCCAGTTCAAAACCCTAACTTGAGAGCAAAACCTTTTCACAGTCGTGTTGAAACTTACAGAGTTATGGTCACTGTTTCTAATGTGTTCGCCACCAACACTTCCACCACTTGCCCAGCTTCTTTTCTCACGGCCACCTTCTAATCTGTTCCATTCCATTGTTTTCCGTGAATCATGGGTTTGACGTTAATAGCTCCATAGATCTTCTGCTAGATATCCACCAAGGTCATACAGATGCAGAGCTGCAATTGAATGAGAATATCAAATTACTTACCAGTCTGAGGGAATACGACCCCCCCCCCCCCCCCACAGAGTAGTGCTGAATAAAACTATGATCAGGAACTCATTGCAGAGCAATGGACATTGTTCTCAACCTACTACCTCTTAGTGTTCCTACTTGGCACGCTACCTGGCATGATGTTTAATGATATTTTTGTCAAAATTTGCAAACAGAGCACATCTTCTGAGAGGGGAAGTGAGACTGAAGGTGAAGCATGGTATTCTGGCAGCTTGGAGGAGTTTGTCACCGTGGATGAGGTGGGAGGAGAGGAAGAACATTTGATGGAGGTCCAACAGGAGGGTGCTGAAATCCAGGAGAGTGACCATATTCAAACTGAACAGGATGGGAAAATGGAAGCGAGTATTGATAACCTAATAGCAAAAGAGACAGTTATTGACTGCGGACATCCCAGCGACAACCTTCGGAACTCTTCAGCTCAAGATCCAAGATTAACGAGTCCAACTCCTTCTCTAGGGAGTGATCGTCTCAACATGGAATCTGAGGAACATTCGGAATTAATGTCTAATTCAATGAATGAAATGCAACAGATTGCTGATGAAGAACTGCAGCGGCCTGTGGATTATCAAAGCTGTGAGACGAGCAAACTGTTGACTGAAGATGTATCCATTGACCAACTAGATGCAGAAAATCAGTGCAGACCTAATGAGTCGTGTGAAAATGATGAGAATCAACAACAGGAGCATTCTTCAAGTGAAGTGGCAGAACCTCCAAGAACAGATGAAGCATTGGCAAGCATCAGTATCAGAAGTCCAGAAACAGCTGAAATCAAGAAACAGTATCCAGAAGGAATCAGTGGAGGTACATGATGCTAATTGCTTCTCTTAAAATTTTACAGTCATTGACTCACAGAGCACTACAGCACAGAAACAGTTCCTTCAGCCCATCTAGTCCATCCTGGTCTATTATTCTATCTAGTCCCAATTACCTGCACCTGGACCACAGCCCTCTATACCCCTCAAATCCATGTACTTGTCCAAATTTTTCTCAAATGTTGAAATCAATCCTGCATCCATCGCTTCCACTGGCAGCTTGTTCCACACTCTCACCACCCTCTGAGTGAAGAAGCTTCCTCACATTTCCCTTAAATATTTAACCTTTCTCCCTTAACCTATAACCTCTAGTTCTTGTCTCAAACCATGGCATTAATGTCCTCAGACAAGAACTATTAAGATGGGAAACAGCTTCTTCCCCCAGACCGTAAAAACTACTGAATTCCTGCCACTACCCAGGACTCATCACATATGAAGCTCCGGTACCATTATTCTGTTAACTTATATCATATATGCACCTTATTATTTGTTCATTTTTTGTGGTAATATTACTTTATGTGTTATGTGTGTGAGTTATATGTACTGTGTTTGGCATCTTGGTCTGGAGGAATGCTGTTTCGTTTGGCAGTATACATGTATATGGTTGAATGACAATAAGCTGAACTTGAACTTCAACTTGGAAAAGCTTGCTTGCATTTACCCTATCTATACCCCTCTTAATTCTGTATCACTCCATCAAATCTCCCCTCACTTTCCTACACTGTAGGGAATAAAGTCCGAACCTTTTCAACCATTGCTTATAACTCAGGTCCTCAAGTCTTGGCAACATTCCTGTAAATTTTTTCTGTATTCTTTCAGTCTTATTGATATCTTTCCCATAGGTCGGTGACCAGTAACTTCACATAATACTCCAAATTAGGCCTCACTAATGTCTTATACAACTTCAAAATAACATCCTAACTGCTGTACTCAATACTAAGATTTATGAAGGTCAATGTGCCAAAAGTTCTCTTTACAACCTTTAGTCGTTAGTCTTCCTGACTTCTCACTCAATTCTCTTGCAAATAACTTTTGATTTTCCATACTAAACCACACAGAAATATTTTCCTGAGTGAAACCTACCTAACAACCAGCTGAAAGAAGAGCTTAGAGCTTCCTTATTGCCCTCTTGCACACAGCACATAGATACTTCAGGTACTGTTCTTACCAAGTTATTCAAACCCTTCTGAATCCCTGGAAGCACTCTCTATTCAGTTCTCACCATTATCCATTCACTCAGTATCAACACTCCCCAGCAGCTGGATGAGTGCCTCTTATATAGTTGCAAGAATCTTTCAGAGAACATATCTTCATACCACGAGGCTAAAGACTGGCAGCTAGAACATGCAGAAAATCATAAAAATACAATGTTGAAGCTGAAATAGTACACCCAATAAAGTTGTTTTATAAATCTTGAAATTGAGTTCTTAAATCTTCAGGAAACTTTCACAAACACCTTTATGATGAAATACAAAAGATATTTTAACAACATTGAAAGGCAGTAGAACAATTTCTGGATTCTAGTTTTGGATTCCTGCAGCTTCATCCAGGTAAACATACAGAAATCCTAAGCCTTGATTTGGAATCAATTATCATCATCGCTCTTACCTTGTCAGGCTAACACGTGCTATTAACAATTACAAGTCTGAAAGACCTGAAAATAACTTCCAAACAACTTCATCTTTGTGGTCAAGTTGTGGCTTGTATGCCTCCTTCCCAGTTCATGTTTTCAACTGAAATTTTAATCTTCAGCTACAAACTCAATTATATTATTCCAGATCCTGGTCATATTCTCTTAAAATTAAGTTCACAGATTCTCATCTATCTTGCACCAAGTACAATTCATTTCTGTCCTTGACCCTGGTTCCCTAACTGTAACAGTCTTATATATTCTTCATATATTCTGCCTTCCTTAGCCCAGTAACTCCTGAATCATCTGACAAACCTGCTTGCCTCTGACTCAAATGCCTTTCATCCCCCTACCTTAACATAGAGTGCCTTCTCAGCTCCATTAAATTCTTTAAAATTTGTCTTAAATCTATTTTCACTGATGAAAGAACAATAAAGCAGAAGATCAGAAGGCACGACAGCTGATTCTAACTGAATTGGCCCTTTTGAAGAGCAAGCTAATTAGTCCATTCCCATCTCCTTCTCCGTACACCTACAAGTTATCCTTCAATAGATAATCATCCAGTTCTCTTTGGAAGGCTACCATTATACCCATATCCACCGTTTTTATTTAAAAATACAGAAAATACAATCAGTACATATATTTATTTATTTTCATTGTACTCTTACAATGTGTTAATGCCACATATGTTTGCTCCTTAAATAGTGCACTTGTTTAGCATTTGAGAGACTGTTACACAAGTCCCAGCCCCTCATTGAACCTTAGACTATAATCCTCTCCCACATGGCATGAAGGCTTACTGGTCAATGTAACTCTTTATAGGTCAGCAATTGGGGTTCAACTCCACCGCTATCCGTAAGGAGTTTATACATTCTCCCTGTGACCACATGAGTTTCCTCTCATATTTCAAAGATGTATGGGTTAACCATGGTGATACTTGCGAACTGACCCCAGCAATTACATAGACTGTTTTGGTCATTGACATCCAGTAAGATGGCGGCATGCTCAGATGCAGAAGCTTCTATGGGGCCGACAATAGGTGTTATTGTCTTTTCTAAGAGTATTTTTTATGATTGCAAGATCCTGCTGGACATTAAGAACTTAAAGTACTGCAGGTCTACCCCTTCAGCGAGTTGCTCGCTGGTGGAGAAACTGAAGGAGCTAGGCTTGGTGTGGATCGTACTACTGCCTGCTTCAGAAAGGGGTCGGAGTGGATGCATGAAGGAGGTGTCCAGTCTAACAGGGAGTGGTTGTCACTGTTGCTTTTGTTGTGATTGCAAGACCCTGTTGGACGTTGTTAATACAGAACGATAAAAGTCTGATTCACTAGTTTATTGGTGAGCTGCAGGGAGGTGCGCGAAATTGTTGTAGCGAGGACTGGACCTCAAGCCACGTGTCACCGTTTTGCAGCCACCCAGGAGAAAGGCATCAGAATTGTGCACTACACTAGAGTGCTAGAGGTAGTGTGGTGTGGCATGCATGTTGGAGTCAATTCAGAATTGTGCACTACACTGGAGTGCTAGAGGTAGTGTGGTGTGGCATGTGTGCTGGAGTCGATGCTGCTTGAAGACAAGATATATTGTGTTTGACTGCAGACTGCTGCAACATTCATGGACTCAGGGACTTGGACTATGTTTTTTGTGTGATTGTATTTTACTGCTGTCTTATAATGTGCTAAATGTATGTGCCTGGTGCTGTGAATTACTGTTGCACTTTGGTCCCGGAGTAATGCTGTTTTGTTTGGCTGTATTCACAGGTATTCATGTATGCTTGAATGCAATAAACTTGAACTTGAATTAAAGCAGATAAACACAATTGTATGTTTCAATGTTTTGATGAATGTGACAAATAAAGCTTATCTTTCCTCTTTAAAGCCTTCGTGGTGGTTGCACTATAGTGCATCCTCGGCAGGCACTGAATCAGATTTATTATGACTGAGTTATGTGATCTTAGATTAGTTGTTTTACAGCGGAACAGCGCAAAGCTATACAGACTACTGTAAATTACAAAACAGAAAGTGCAAAGAAAGGAATAACAACAACGGGTTCACAAACCGTTCAGAAATTTAAAATTTGATAGCGGAGGGGAAGAAACTGCACCTAAATTATTGACTGTGGACCTTCAGGCTCCTGTATCACCTCCCCAATGGCAGTAATGAGAAGAGTGCTTGTACGGTTGGTGAGGGTCCTTTTGTTGATGTCCTCACTGACCGAGGTGCCTGATTCTACAGCCCTCTGCGGTTTTGTGATCCTGGGCATTGGAGCATCCATACCAAGCTGTGATGCAACCAGTCAGAACGCTCTCAACCGATGGTGTAGCTTCTTCATGATTGTTGAGCTCAGGATAGAACTTCGGAGATATTGACACCCAGGAAGTTGAAGCTGTTCATTCTTTCCATTGTGGACTCCTCAATGAGGACTGGTGTGTGTTTTCCCAACTCCTCCTTCCTAGAGTCCATAATCAGTTCCCCAGACTTGCTGACATTGAGTGTGAGGTTGTTGTTACAACACATTTCAAACAGCCAATCTATCTCACTCCTGTATGCCTTCCCACTAACGTCACACTTAAGATCCATTGTGCTTGGTTTCCCTTGTAACACTTCCAAGATACATTTGTGGAAATAAAAAAAGTTCTCCTGAGCCACAGGGGATTAAATTTTTAACATAACAGCCAAATGATTGGCTTGGATAACCAGTACGAGATATGAAAGAATGCTAGTTTCATGCCAAATGAACCATCTCATATGAGGAGAATCTTATTATTTTCAGCATATATTGACTATATGATTTTATCTTACCATTTTTAATAGTTTAATTCATAATAGGGTTAAAATCATTAACAGAAGTTAATTTAATTTTTATTTCAAACATCTCTTTTTATCTGGCACCACTTAACTGCCTCATTATGATCCAGTGACAGAACAGAATGCTTGAGGAATATTTGTGCTGATATTTAATATTTTAATGCAGAAAACCTAAGCCAACCAATGCAAGAATCAGGTGGAAGAAATCAGCAACCCCCTCATATACAACAAACGCAGTTGCCATGGAAGCACAACAATGTCTTCTCTAATCTTAGTATTCCTCTAGGTAAGTACTATGGAGCTGTCAAGATAATTCTTGTTTTATAGCAGGTTTGTTTGACTAATATAAATTTTAGGAGCTGACAACAGTTAAATCTGTAATTGGTGAACTATTACAAATCCAAATAAAATTCATGTCAGTGTAGAATAATGCAGATATAGTGTGACCGGTCATGGTATATATTATAACATTTTCCTAATCCAGCTATTCTTTCGGGCTTTATAAACACACAAACAAAATTAAGTCAATTTATGTAAAATTACATTTAACATAAACCATGCAGAAATAAGCCATTCAATCCCATTAATCAGTGCTGGTGTTTAGTCTTCACTCGGCTCTCCTCTGTCTCATCTTCGCTTTTCACCTTTTCTTGGTAGTCCCATCTATTGGTCATTTCCTTTTGAAAATGTCTACTTGCCTTAACCGATTTTTTGTATCAATTTATGGAACAAACTTGCATTGTATTCTTCACACCCTGTAAATAAGATTGAAACAACCTTATTCATGTACTGTGGAAGCATACAGTAGAACAGTACAACATGGTATGAATCCTTCAGCCCACGATGTTGTTCTGACATTTCAACCCCCTTTTGGAAAGTTTTGGATAGTGTATGGTTGTCATAGGTTACAATGGGACTTTGATAGGATACAGATCTTGCTGATGGAGTTCAATTCAGGAAAGTGTGAAGTCGTATACTTTGGAAAGTCCAACTTGTAGGCAGAGTACAGTGTTAATGTTAGAATTCTTAGCAGTCTGGAGGAACAGAGGGAGCTTGTGGTCCACGCCCAAAGATCACTGAATGGATGTGTTAAATTCCTGGATCACTAATTCTATCTGAAATTATTTGTCTCCAGTTTACTCTCCACCCTTTTCTTGAGTGTGATGGATTCTAATAGGTACCCCACCCAAGCATCCATTCTTTGAGTGAAGTCCCGGTTTACATGGTTACAGCAAAGCATAATCCATGTCCTACACCTCCATTATCCTGGAAGTTTTCTCTCTGTAGATCAGGAGTGTGAAATGTATGCCATACTTCGGTCAAGATCAGCCATAAAACTTGAAATTAATCCATATTCTGTATGAAGGATTAATGTTGAGGAAAGATATATTTTAAAGTAGTTTTCCTGCAAAATAATTAACTTGGATGAAATGAGTTAAGCAGAGCCAAAGTTCCTTCCAACCCTTCAAAGTTAGATGAAATGGGACTACTGTATTAATTTCTGTGATTGAGTAATCCAGATACTTGAGAATCTGTGTTTCTTCTACCTTGGTAACTGGTGCGCACTCATTTTTTCAGGTGTTGAGTTTGTAGAAGCTAGAACTGGATTTTACTGCAAGCTCTGTGGCCTCTTTTACATTACGGAGGAAGCTGCAAAAACCAGTCATTGCCGAAGTCCAGTCCATTATAAGAACCTGCAGGTAAGTGAAATAAGTGTTGCCTGATTTTACGTTATGTATGGTGAAGAAGTGGTATTAATTGCTCAACCTTGGTTTTGCTGCAAAGAATGTGGTGGATTCCATTATCACAGTGTTTTTATGTGGATTTCCACTGTCCCTATCAATATGTTAAAGTGGAATTACTACAATTGGATGGCCACTTCAACTGGATGGAATGACAGAGTTCCTGGATAAAAGGAAGGAGATAAAAGAGCAGATGTTATAATGAAATGAGGCTGATGATCAAACTCAGCGATGAGGCAGCACAGCTACTCCCAGCTTTAATGGTGAAATCTTTTTCCAAATACTGGAAAGCTGAAATAAAAATGTTGAAAATGCTCAACAGCTCATTGTTTTTGTCAAGGGAGAAAAACAGTTGAGTTTTAAAGTTGCTGATTCCTAACAAAACTGGCAATGGTTAAACAAGATGCAGAGAAAGGGATGAGGAAGGGATGGAACTAAAGAGAAATATGATACAACTGCTGGAAATCTGAAAGAAACATGCAAGAAATGCTGATTATCTGGAAGTCTCACACAACAGCATGTTCTGCAGAACAAGTAGGGAGGGGACCACATTGTGAGCATCAAGGTCAGCACACTAAATTGATGGGAATACAAGTGAAGTACAACAAAGTACATTGAATTGAATTGATTTTATTACCTACATCCTTCATATGCACGAGGAGTAGAGATCTTTACATTACATCTCCGTCTAAGTATGCAATGTGCAATTTATAGTAATTTGTAATAAATATAACATAGAAATACAATGTATCAGCATGAATTAATCAGTCTGATGGCCTGATGGAAGAAGCTGTCCCGGAGCCTGTTGGTCCTGGCTTTTAAGCTGCAGTATCATTTTCCAGATGGTAGCAGCTGGAACAGTTTGTGGTTGGGGTGACTCGGGTCCCCAATGATCTTTCAGGCCCTTTTTACACACCTGTCTTTGCAAATATCCTGAATAGTGGGAAGTTTACGTCTACAGATGTGCTGGGCTGTCCGCATCACTCTCTATAGAGTCCTGTGATGGAGGGAAGTACAGTTCCCATACCAGGCAGTGATGCAGCCAGTCAGGATGCTCTCAATTGCACCCGTATAGAAATTTTGTAGGATCTGGGGGCCCATACCAAACTTCCTCAATTGTCTGAGGTGAAAGAGGTGCTGTTGTGCTTTTTTCACCACACAGCCAGTATGTACAGACCACGTGAGATCCTTGGTGATGTGTATGCCGAGGAACTTAAAGCTGTTCACCCTCTCAACCCTAAATCCATTGATGTCAATAGAGGCTAGCCTGTCTCCATTCCTCCTGCAGTCTACAACCAGCTCCTTTGTTTTTGTGACATTGAGGGAGAGGTTGTTCACTGTGTCAGGGTGAAGACTTCTTCTCTGTAGGCTGCCTTGTTATTATTTGAAATTAGGCCAATCAATGTAGTGTTGTCAGCAAATTTAATTAGCAGATGGAGCTGTGGGTGGAGATACAGTCATGGATATACAGGCAGTAAAGGAGGGGACTTAGTGCACAGCCCTGATGGGCTCCTGTGTTGAGGGTCAGAGGTGTGGGAGCCCACTCTTACCACCTGCTGGCGATCTGACAGGAAGTCCAGGATCCAGCTACACAAGGTAGGGTCAAGGCCGAGGTCTCTGAACTTCTTATCAAGCCTGGAGGGAATTATGGTGTTGAATGCTGAACTGTAGTGCAAGAACAGCATTCTCACATAAGCATCCTTCTTCTCCAGATGTGTAAGGTCGGTGTGTAGAGCTGTGGCTATTGCGTCGTCTGTGATCAGTTGTGTCAGTAGGTGAATTGTAGGGGGTCCAGTTTGGGTGGTAGCAAGCTGCAGATAATCCTTGACTGGCCTCTCAAAGCATTTGCTTATTATTGAGGTGAGTGTGACAGGATGCCAGTCATTCAGACATGTTACCTTTTTAGGTACAGGGACAATGGTGGATGTTTTGAAGCAGGAGGGCACTCTACACTGGAAGAGGGAGAGATTAAAAATGTCTGTAAACACACCTGCCAGTTGTGCCACACACATCCTGACTACCCGCCCTGGGGTGCCGTCCGGTCCCGCAGCCTTGCGACTGTCCACTCGTTGGAAACACCTGCGTACTTCAGCCTCAGAGATGACCAATGTGCAGGTCGCTTCAGTGGCTCTCCTCAGGGGCTCAGTGTTGGCGACATCAAACTGAACGTAAAAAAGATTTAGCTCTTCTGGGAGAGAGGCAGCAAAGTTGGCAGCACTACTGTGCTTAGCTTTGAAGTTTGCAATGGTGTGCAGACCTTCCCATAAGCTGCGTGTGCTGTTGGTGGAAAGTTGTGTCTGGATCTTGTCCCTGTATTGTCGTTTTGCTGCCTTGATGACTTTGCACAGATCATAGCTGCATTTCTTGAGCTCCTGCTGATTACCGGTGATGGAGGTTCTGTGGCGCGTGATAGGTGCTGTTCGTATGGAACTGTTGATCCAGGGTTTCTGGTTTGGGTAGACCCTAACCGATTTCTAGGAGACAACATCTTCAAAGCACTTCTGGATGAAGCTTGTGACCCCTTCCATGAACTCGGAGACTCCTCATCATGCAAGACATTCCAGCTGACGTCATCAAAGCGGTCCTGTAGCATGGAGGCTGATTGGTCAGTTTTAACTATGGCTGCCTCTTCTTTCAGCATCTGCCTGTACCTCGGCAGCAGCAAGATAGAGGAGTGATCTGATTTTCCAAACGGCAGACGGAGGAGCACTTTTTTAGTGTTGCAGAAGGGTGGGTAGCAGTGGTCAAGTCTGCTATCTCCCCGTGTGCTCACCCGGATGTGTTGACAAAACTTCAGAGAGACTTTAGTCTGTGACGCTCTATTGAAGTCACCAGCAGCAATGAAAGCAGCTTCCGGCTGTACAGTCTCCAGGGTGCTGATGGTCCCATACAGTTCATTGAGAGCCTGCAGCGGAATATACATAGCTGTGATAATAACAGATGTGAACTCCCTGGGCAGACAGAAAGGTCTACACAGCAGCACCAGGTACTCCAGATCCAGAGAACAAAAGGATTTGAAGGCTCACCTGGAATGAAATTCAAGGTCCCTGGATGCTGTGGTGAAAAGAGATAAAAGCGTAGAGTAGCTGTTGATTTTCCTGCACTGCTGGGAAAAGTGTCATGGGAAATGGCGAGAAGGTGTTACAATGACAGCAGAGTGAATCAGAGCAGCCAAAGGAAATGGTCCCTTCTGAATGCATTATGTGTTTGTCAGAGGTATCACGCTTCCAATATTACTCAATTGCTCTGCTAACTCCAGATAGCTATTCTGCATGTACATCTCTTCCTGATTCCCTTCATTCTCTGTTACCAACCTGCGACATGTTGCACCATCAACCCTTTAGTTATTTAATTGTCCACCCTCTCATCAGGGAGACCATATAAAAGCCTGAAAGTATGTGCCACCAGGCTCAAGGACAGCTTCTATCCCCCTGTTATGAGGCTACTGAACAGTCTCCAAGTACGATAAGACCATAAGACATAGGAGCAGAATTAGGCCATTTGGCCTATCGAATCTACTCCGCCATTCAATCATGGCTGATCATTTTTTCCCTTCCTCAACCCTATTCCCCAGCCTTCTCCCTGTAACCTTTGATGCCATGTCCATTCAAGAACTCATCAGGCTCTGCCTTAAATACACCCAACAACTCGGCCTCCACAGCTGCCCGTGGTAATAAATTATCAAAATGTCCTATGGGATATTGAGTGATATCCGACCGGCTGCTTTTAGTTAAATTAAGGGGTAACCCTTTTAACATAAGCATAATCCAACCCTATGCGCCAACAAATGTTGCGGATGAAGAAGATATTGACAAGTTTTATGAAGATCTCAACAGTGCTTATGAGCAATGTAAATCTCAGGATATAAAACTAGTCATGGGAGATTTTAACTCCAAAGTTGGACAGGAAAAGGTTGATAACATCATAGGACCTTTTGGATTAAGGGAGAAAAATGAAAATGGAGAAAGGTTTACTGATTGCTGTGTCAGAAACAACCAAGTAATCATCAATACTTGGTATAAAAACCATCCACGTAGATTGTGTACTTGGATTAGCCCTGGAGATAGAACAAGGAATCAAATAGATTTCATTACCATCAATGAACGCTTTAGAAATAATACCACAAATTCTACAGCCTACCCAGGAGCAGACTGTGGTTCAGATCACCATCCAGTAATAGCTACCATCAAAACAAAATTAAAGAAACTGAAACGTGAAAAAAAGAGAAAGAAGTATATGTTGGGAGAACTTAAAAATGATAGCATACTTAAGCAACAATTCAAAACAGCTGTAGAAGAACACCTCAACGAAAACAAAACAACACCTATTTGGGACAGATTTAAATATGCTATACAGCAATCAGCAGAGGAGGTAATCCCAGTACAAGAAATCCAACACACCAACAAGGGGGGGATAACCCAAGAAATTCTAGATCTGGTGGAACAAAGAAGGTTAGTGAAGAATAATGAAATGCAATACAGAGAGCTAGACAGACAGACCAAACAATTGTGCAATATTGCAAAGGAAGAATGGCTGAATCAAAAATGCAATGAAGCAGAAGGCCATATTAACAACAGCAAAGAAATGCACAAGAAAATTAAGGAAATTACTGGAATTAAGAAAACCTCCTCTACAGGATGCATAAGATCAGCAGACGGATCCATACTAACAGAACCAGATAAAGTATGTGAGAGGTGGATTCAGTATATAGAGCAGCTTTTTGAAGATAGAGGGGAACCCCCAGTTATTAAACACTCTAATTCTGGCCTACCTATTACCAAAGAAGAAATAACTAAAGCAATGAAAAGCATGAAACATGGTAAAGCCACTGGACCTGATGAAATTTCAGTGGAAATGAAATAAGCCCTAGAAGATCTGGGCATAGATATTCCTTTTGATCTGTTTAATGGCATATGTGGGTCTTGTGTATTGCCTGATGATCTCTTGAAATCAGTATTTATAACTCTGCCAAAAATTCCTGGAACTATCGACTGTGAGAATTATAGAACAATCAGTCTTATGAGTCACATAATAAGATTTTGTTGAGAATTGTTCTGAGTCTAATTAAAAACAAGTTAAGACCAGAAACTTCTAAACTGCAATATGGATTTAGTGAGGATAGAGGAACTAGGAACGCAATTTTCATACTATGAATGCTTTCAGAAAGAGCAATTGAATATCAAAATGATGTCTTTTTATGTTTTATTGATTTCCCTAAAGCATTCGACGAAGTGCAAAATAAAATATTATTTCAAATTCTCACTAAACTAAACATAGACGGAAGGGACCAACAACTGCTTCAAAATTTATATTGGAATCTAATGGCGGCGGTAAAAATTGATGATAATATAAGCAGTTGGACTAAAATTCAAAGAGGAGTTAGACAGGCATGCGTTGCCTCACTGGAATTATTTAATATCTATAGTGAAATGATTCTCAGAGAAATAGAAGACCTAGATGGGATAAAAATTGGAGGTGTTAACATCAACAATATAAGATATGCAGACGATGCCACCCTAATAGCAAGTGCTACAGAAGACCTACAAATCCTCCTAGACAAAGTGGTACAAACAAGTGCCGATTTTGGTCTAACCATCAACTGTAAAAAATCGAAATGCATGGTAATTCACCACTCTCTGGCTAAAGAAGTTTTTCCACATCTCTGTTTTATGTGAACACCCCTCCATTCTGAGGCTGTGCCCTCTTGTCCTAGACTCCCCCACCATGGGAAACATCCTTTCCACATCTACTCTGTCTGGGCCTTTCAAAACGCAGAAGGATTCAATGCAATCTTCCTCATCCTTCTAAATTCTAGCGAGTACAGACTCAGAATCATCAAACATTCGTCATATGATAACCCTTTCTTTCCCAGAATCATCATTGTGAACCTCTTCTGAACTCTCTCCAATGTCAGCACATCTTTTCTAAGATGAGGAGCCCAAAAGTATTCACAATAGTCAAGGTGGGGCCTCACCAGTGCCTTATAAAGCCTCAGCAACACATCCATGCTCTTGTATTCAAGCCCTCTTGAAATGGCATTTGCCTTCCTCACCACCAACTCAACCTGCAAGTTAACCTTTAGGGTGTTGTGTATGAGGACACCTTCAAGTCCCTTTGCATCTCAGATTTTTGGATTTTCTCCCTGTTTAGAAAATAGTCTGCACATTTATTTATACTACCAAAGTGCATGACCATGCATTTTCCAGCATTGTGTTTCATTTGCCACTTTCTTCCCCATTCTCCTAATCTGTCTAAGTTCTTCTACAGCCTAGCTGTCTTCACAACACTACCTGCCCCTCCACCAATCTTCATATCATCTGCAAACTTGGCAACAGAGCCATCTATTCCATCATCTAAATCATTGACATACAGCATAAAAAGAAGTGGTTCCAACATCAACCCCTGCGGAACACCACTAGTCACTGGCAGCCAACCAAACAAGGATCCTTTTATTCCCACTTGCTTCCTCCTACCAATTAGCCAATGCTCTAACCATGCTATTAACTTTTCTGTAATACCATGGGTTCTTAACTGGATAAGCAGTCTCATGTGCGGCACCTTGCCAAAGGCCTTCTGAAAGTCCAAATGTACAATATTCACGGCATCCCCTTGATCTATCCTACTTGCAATCTCCTCAAAGAATTCTAACAGGTTCGTCAGGCAGGATTTTCCCTGAAGGAAACCATGCTGACTTTGTACTATCTTGTCCTGTGTCACCAAGTACTCCATAACCTCATCCTTAACAATTGACTTCACATCTTTACAACCACTGAGGTCAGGATAACTGGTCTATAATTTCCTTTTCTGCTGCCTTCCTCCCTTCTTAAAGAGTGGAATGACATTTGCAATTTTCCAGACCTCTGGCACCATGCCAGATTCCAATGATTTTTGATAGGTCATTACTAATGCCACCACAATCTCTAACACTACTTCTTTCTGAACCCTAGGGAGCAGTTCCTCTGGTCCAGGTGATTTAGATACCTTAGGTCTTTCAGCTTTTTGAACACCTTCTCCCTTGTAATAGTAATTGCACCCACTTCCCTTCCTTCAAACACTACAACATCTGGCACACTGCTAGTGTCTTCCACAATGAAGAAGGTGCAAAATACTCATTTAGTTCATCTGCCATCTCTTTGTGCCCCATTATTATTTCTCCAGCCTCATTTTCTAGTGGTTCTATATCCACTCTCATCTCTTTTATTTTTTACATATTTGAAAAAGCTTTTACTATTCACTGTGATATTGTTTGCTAGCGTGCTTTCATATTTCATCTTTTCCCTTCTAATTATTCTTTGAGTTACTCTCTGTTGGGTTTTAAAAGCTTCCCAATCCTCTATCTTCCCACTAACTTTTGCTTTGTTGTGTGCCCTCTCTTTTGTTTTTACATTAGGTTTGACTTCCCTTGTCAGCCACGGTTGTACTATTTTGCCATTTGAGTATTTCTTCATTCTTGGAAAACATCTGTCCCGTACTTTCCTCATTTTTCCAAGAAACTCACGCCATTGCTGCTCTGCTGTCATCCCTGACATCAGCTCCTTCCAATTTACTTGGGCGAATTCCCCTCTCATATCACTGTAATTTCCTTTACTCCCCTGAAGTACTGCTACATCAGACTTCACATTCTCCCCTTCAAATTTCAAGTTGAACTCAGTCATATTGTGATCACTGGTTCCTAAGGGTTCTTTTACCTTAAACTTCCTAATCACCTTCTGTTCATTACATAGCACCCAATACAGTATAGCTGATCCTCTAGTAAGCTCAACGACAAACTGCTCCAAAAAGCTATCTCATAAGCATTCAACAGACTCACTCTCTTGAGATCCATTGCCAACCTGATTTTGCCAATTGACCTGCATGTTGAAATCTCCCATGATTATCATAGCATTGCCCTTTTGACACCCCTTTTCTATTTCCTGTTGTAATCTGTGGTTCACATCCCAGCTTACTGTTGGGAGACCTGTATATAACTGCCATCATGGTCCTTTAACCCTTGCAGTTTCTTAACTCAACCTGCAAGGATTCAACATTTTCCAGTCTCTCTACTGACTTGATGTCATTCTTTACCAGCAGAGCCACGCCACCCCCTCTGCCAACCTTCCTATCTCTCCAATACAACATGTAACCTTGGACATTCAGCTCCCAACTACAACCATCCTTCGGCCACGATTCAGTGATGGCCACAACATCATACCTGACAATCTGTAATAATGCAACAAGATCATACACTTCATTTCTTATACTCCATGCATTGAGATATAACACTTTGAGTACTGTGTTTGCTACCTCTTTTGATTCTGAATCCCTAATGCACTAATACTCACCTCATTGACTGCAATTTCATCCTATCATCTGCCTGCCTTCCCTGACAGTCTGACTGCATCACACACAAATTGCTGGTGGAACGCAGTAGGCTGGGCAGCATCTATAGGAAGAAGTACAGTCAACGTTTCGGGCCGAGACCCTAAACTTCCTCCCTCACCACCATTCAGGGCCCCAGACAGTCCTTCCAGGTGAGGCGACACTTCACCTGTGAGTCGGCTGGGGTGATATACTGCGTCTGGTGCTCCCAGTGTGGCCTTCTATATATTGGTGAGACCCGACGCAGACTGAGAGACCGTTTCACTGAACACCTACGCTCTGTCCACTAGAGAAAGCAGGATCTCCCAGTGGCCACACATTTTAATTCCACGTCCCATTCCCATTCTGATATGTCAATCCATGGCCTCCTCTACTGTCAAGATGAAGCCACACTCAGGTTGGAGGAACAACACCTTATATTCCGTCTGTGTAGCCTCCAACCTGGTGGTATGAACATTGACTTCTCTAACTTCCGTTAATGCCCCTCCTCCCCTTCTCACCCCATCCCTTATTTATTTATTATTCCCCCCTTATTTTTTTTCTCTCTCTGTTCCTCTCACAATCACTCCTTGCCTGCTCTCCATCTTCCTCTGGGCTCCTCTCCCCCTTTCTTTCTCCCTAGGCCTCCCGTCCCATGATCCTCCCCCTTCTCCAACTCTGTATCCCTTTTGCCAATCAACTTTCCAGCTCTTAGCTTCATCCCTCCCCCTCCTGTCTTCTCCTATCATTTCGGATCCCCGCTCTCCCTCTCACTTTCATATTTCTTTCTATCTCTTCTTTCATTTAGTCCTGACGAAGGGTCTCGGCCCGAAACATCGACTGTACTTCTTCCTATAGATGCTGCCTGGCCTGCTGTGTCCCACCAACATTTTGTGTTTGTTGTTTGAATTTCCAGCATCTGCAGATCTTCTCGTGTTTGCAAACCTGACTGCATGTTACCTTTGCTTTTTTACTATCCATCCTATCCTATTCTGATTCCCACCCCGACTGGCAAATTAGTTACACCCTCCCCAATAGCTCTAACAAACCTGCCCGTGAGCATACTGGTCCCCCTCAGGTTCAGCTGCAATCCGTCACTTTTGTACAGCTCATACCTCCCCCAGAAGAGATCCCAATGATCCAAAAACCTGAAGCCCTACCCCGTGCCTCAGCTTCTCAGCCACGCATTAAACTGCTAAATTATCCTAGTTCTACCCTCACTAGCACATGGCACAGGTGGTCATCCAGAAATTACTACCCTGGAGGACCTGCTTCTCAGCTTTCTGCCTAGCTCTCTTCAGGACCTCTTTGCTTTTCCTTCCTATGTCATTGGTACCAATATGTACCAAGACATCTGGCTGCTCGCCCTCTCCCTCCAAAATGCTGTGGATGCGATCTGAGACGTCCCTGACCCTGGGACCTGGGAGGTAACATAATATTCGGGTGTCCCATTCACGTCAACAGAACCTCCTGTCTGTTTCCCTGACTATTGGGTCACCTATCACTACCGCTCCCTTCTTCCCCCGCTTCCCTTCTGCACCACAGACCCTGCTCTCTGCCAGTAACCCAGTCTCCGTGGCATTCACCTGGGAGGTTATTCTCACAACAGTATCTGAAATGTTCTACTTATCATTAAGGGGAATGGCTACAGGGGTGCTTTGCACTAACTGCCTATTCACATTTCCATATCTCTTGACGGTCACCCAACTGCTCGCCTCCTGCAACTTTGGGGTGACTACTTGCCTGTAACTCTGATGGATTATTTCTCATTCTCCCATACAAGCTGAAGGTCATCCAGCCGCTGCTCCAGATCCCTAACATGGTCTTCAAGGAGCCAGATGCACTTCACGCAGATGTAGTTCCCTGGGAGATTTTGGGTCTCCCAGGACTCCAACATTCGGCATGAAGAACACACAACGGCCAGTTACAACACTAGGTACAGTAAAAGAAAAAAAAGGGAACCTTACCCAGAGCCAACGCCTCTTCCAGGCCCAAGCCTCTTTTGAGACAAAGTCTGACACTCCCACTCTCACCACTAGCCTACTCCCAACAATTCTGCCCGGCTTGTTCCTTCTATACTTTAATTTAATTCACTGTACTCTGCTCCCGCCGCTGACTGGGCCTCCGGAATAAGATGGTCTCTTGACCTCACGACCTACCACACTATGACCTCTCACCTTATTGACTATCTGCACTGCACTTTCTCTGTAACTATTATTTTATTCTGCATTCTGTTATTATTTTCCTTTATACTACCTCAATATACAGTTGTAATGAAATAACCTAGAACATATGGATAATATGCAAGACCAAGTTTTTCGCACTACCTTGGTTTATGTGATAATAATATACCAATTTACCAATGGGTAACAAGTTTCCTATACACTGTAACTGTTTAACTGACATCACTGCATCTTTTAAGGTGCTTTCCAATTGGGCTACTGAGTTATTTTACAGAACTTACAGAAAATACAACAACCTTGAACATTTTGTAACTTCTCCAACCTTTAAATTTGGAGATATACCAAACATAGTAAAAAAAATCCTCAGAGCAGTATTCCCTTGTACTGGATTTACACCAACATAAGTTGGAATTTAAAATCAAAGATCAAAGAAAGCATAACAAGATTAGTGAAGAGATTCTTTTCAAAACTTTAGTAATTTAGTCACTAAACTATACAAAAATAAAATTCATTTACTATACAAGCTCTTATCAGATCTGTACTGGTATGGATATATTGCAAAGCAAATGAATTCTTGGTATAAATGTGAATTTCAGAACATCTATCTGAATGCTTTGATCTGATTCAAATCTCAAAATGTCCACTTGCAAATAAAGGTTTAGCTGAACAGGGTTACCGAGGAGTGTTCTGAAAGATAAACTGCAATGCTATAGAACAAATGCCATAAATATTTAAACAGAATTTATAGAGGTTGAAGAGTGGGTGTGGGGTTTTCCCAGTAATTTTAGGTTGCTCTGGCTGAATAAAGATATTAGAAATCCATTGAAATTGGAAAAGCGGATGTACAAGAGCAATAAATTATTATTATGACTAAACTTCAATTCAAATATGAGAAAATTCAGGCAATGTGACTGCTTACCTTCTAAAGCTGAGGTTGACCAGAGGAGGGAGAGGTAAATTCATGGTGAAAGCTGCAAATATTTGATGATTTTGCCAGCATTTGTTTAATCTAATGATCTAGCCTTTAAGAACAGGGAAATGAGTTTACCAGGAAAGGCTGCTGAAATCTAGCTGCTTGGTAGGAATGTTCAAAACACGTACAATGTTCAAAACAGAAATTATTGCTGTAATTTCTTATACCACTCAAATGAATTTTCCATCAGGAAACCTTTTAGTATGTGCTAGTGATGAAGGATTTACTTGTGCTAGATTAATCCTTTAGATTTAGATGCCAATCTGGCAAACGGTGTCCAACTGCTTTGGAAGAAGCTGTACATTCAGCTGGAAATCAGCCTTGTAATTAATCTGTGAGGACTAAAAGGAAGATTCAGAATGCAATTAGTTGTAGGTGGTGATAAGGTGCTTAGCAAATGAACCCAAGCTTCAATCACTTTTTATTTCAGGGGCAATTTGTGGAGCTAGGGCTTTCAGTAAGTACAAATAATTATTAGCCCTGAAAATATTTGCTTCATTTTTCCAGGGAGATTTAGGCCCATTAGCCATTCACACCTGGACCCCTTACCACACCTATCCATTCCCAGCTGATACATATTACCATTGGAAATTTCAAAAGTTCAAAGCTCAAAGTACATTTATTATCAAAATATGCAGTATACAAGCCTGAGATTCGTCTTCCTGCAGACATCCACGAAACAAAGAAATGCCATGGAACCCGTTCAACGAAAACATCAAACACCCAACGCCAAGCACAAACAACGAGTGAATAACACACAAAATGTTAAATATTAAACTGCAAAAGCAGTCAAACATATGATTGCTACATTTTAAGGGATATTGAACTGAAATCTTCTGTAAAAAGCATAGCCCCAACTCTCACTTCCACTGTGTACTTGAATTATGGTCCTTTCACAGGCTAGGGTTACTTCCTGAATGATTTCACAAAATCATATTTTAAAAAAAGATCATATTGTTGTATCAGTTCAAATGGGACAAAAATGAATAGTTGACATCAAAGATTTGAATTAAGATCTGGTGAAGAACTGCAACAGAATCTTAAATTAATTTTACTGCTTTTACAGTTTTTAAAAACATTAATATGCTTCAAAATAGCAGGAAACTCAGTCACACTTCATGCAAAAATTTGGTTCCATTATGATTCCAATCAATTCAGAACATCTTCTGTTTTAAAAACCTGTAAACTTCTGTTAGGGATAATGTGGACAAATGCATCTAAAATAAACCAATTAAAACAGGCCACTGAAATGCTCCTCTTGGCAGTTATTAGGTGAAATGAATTCAGAATAAGTTCTACTATTTGTGAGTTTGGCACTCAGATGAGCTTTAAAAAGATCAGGAATTTTTAGCTGCTTTCGTAATGCCTGCAGCACTTCAGCTGGACTGGAAATCTCTAACGATTTAGTGCATCCAAACTTCAGATGAAACAGTACAACCTGAAAGTTATTGAATTACTGGTTAAGTCTGGAATGTGTTAGTTCTATAGCTGGAGCTCAGAAAGCTGGGACAAATACAAATGTTGTGGAGAAAAGTATCAAGATGAGTTACTGTATTATTTCTATTAGGTGATATTGAAGAGATAAAGCCGAAACTTAAATTGAATAAATATCAGAAAGAATTTATGAAAATTGCATTGGCAGTAGCTAAGAAGACTATAGCAGTTACTTGGAAATCTGATTCGTGTTTAAGTATGAATCGTTGGAATAATGAAATGGCTAGTTCTGTTCCACTTGAAAAAATTACTTATAATTTAAGAGATAAATATGTAACATTTCTGACTATTGGGCGCCCTTATTTACAAAAGATAGGATGGCATATTTAAGTGCTCCAATAAAGATCTTGGTCCCTTGGGGAAAGTAACGAATAAGTATACCAAATTTATTTTGAACTCCATGGAGCATGTGGAAACCTTCCAACACCCAGGCGGTTCTTCTTTCTTCTTTTTTTTTCTTCTTCTTTTTTAGGTAGGACTATATATGGGGGGGGAGGGTTAAGGGGAGGGAGGAGGGTAGACACTATCTTTTCATGTATTCATTTTGAAAATTCAATAAAAATTATATTAAAAAAAATGAGTTACTTGTGAAAAATTCAATACATTTTAGAAACAGCTTCTTCCCCTGCCCCATCAGGTTTCTGAATGGACAATGAACACTACCTTACTATTTTTGTTCTCCTTTTGCACTACTTATTTCACTTAATCTGTATGTAATTGTAAATTTTTTTTTATGGATTACACCGTACTATTGCCGCAAAAAAAACAAATTTCATGACATATGTGAATGATATTAAACCTGACTCTGATGCTGAATACAGGAAATACAAGACCAATTGATTCTCCAATATATTCACTAACTAGCCCAGAAAGGCACAATACTGAATTTAGTAAAGGGTCGAACTAAGGGCTTGAGGATGTACACAGAGACCAAAATCAACACTTCATCAGTTGAAAAACTGCTGACTTCAACCAGCCCTGTACTTGCATAACTGCAGGCACACAATACATGTTAAAATATAAATAGATGGCTAAAAGTGCTGGACAGTGTCCACATTTAGAAAGGTGACTCAGATTGAATCAGAATCAATGGGTGAGCATCATTCTCGTGTTGCTCCACAGTGCAAAAAGAGGAAATTTGGTCCATCATCCAAGCCAATTCTTGGAGTGTTCACACCAATCTCATCTGTATATGGAGATGTCAGATGGCACCACCCACTTGCTATGTCACTGTATATTGATAGAAGCTTGTTAAATGGTGTGAGAACAATAATCCAAATCCCACCATGGACAAGACAAGAGAGGTGATTGTGGGCATGAGTGAGGAGCAGGGCACCCAATCTCCATTGCACATCAATGGCTCTGCTGGAGAGAGTGAAGAGCACAAAGTTCCTTCGTGTGCACATAATGGACAATCTAACCTGGACCCCAAACACCTCCTCATTAGACATGAAGGCACAGCAGTATCTACACTTTCTGAGGAGATTGAGGGAATTTTGTATTTTTATATCATTTTAACTATTTCCATGAAACTTTGGCTAATTGGGGCAGCCTTATAATTGTGCCAAAATGTACGAGTCCTAATGTGTTGCAATTAATATATATGCCCCAATGAATTAGTCAGATGACAGTAACCCTGAACTTGAACTTGGACTAGAGTGGACAGTGGAGGGGATGTTTCCAATAGTGGGAGGGTCTAGGACTGGAGAGCACAGACTCAAAATACAAAGATATCTTTAGGACAGAGATGAGGAGGAATTTCTTTTGCTAGAGGGTGATGAATCTGTGGAATTCATTGCCACAGGTAATGATGGGTCCAAGTAATTGGGTATATTTAAAGCGGAGGTTGATAGGTTCTTGATTAGTAAGAGTGTCAAAGACTACAGGGTGAAGGGAATATTGGGGTTGAGAGGGAAAATAATGGGCCAAGTGGCCTAATTCTGCTCCTATGCCTTATGGTCTTATAGTGCCACCCTGGCTAGGTTCAGTTAATTAACAGGGCTAATCTGCTAGCTGTAGTGGTTTGTAGAAGTTGTTATTTTTATCTCAGAAGGAACAAATGTCAGCTGACATTTTTAAGGTATTAAATGAGAGATGCTGTGCAGGAACAGGCCCATGTTATGCCAGGTTCCTATCTTATCATTTGAATCTATCATTATAGCCATTTTTCTTAAAATGCATTCCCAACCTCTCCTTAAATCAGGGGTTTCCAACCTGGGGTCCATGGACCCCTCAGTTATTGATAGGGGTCTATGGCACTAAAAAGGTTGTGAACCCCTGCCTTGAACACATCAATGCTATTTGTTTTAACCACTCATTGTTGTAGTATGGTGCAGATTGGGTACAATATTTCTTTTGAAAACCCTGATGAATTTCTTGGTAATGCACACAAAATGCTGGAGAAACTCAGCAGGCCAGGCAGCATCTATGGATGGGAATCAACAATCGATACTTCAGGCCGAGACCCTTCATCAGGACCTTTCTTGGTGACTGTCTTATATTACTGACCTCTTCCCCACACACTCCCTCTGAATCAAAGACCTCAATCAGGTCACTTCTCAACTGCCTTTTCTTAAGAGAAAAAAAGAACCAGTCAGTTTAGTCCTTCTTGATTAAATAATATAAAAACATAATATGAGAAGGTGACTTCCACGCCTTGTTAGTGAACCACTAAAATTTACCAGTTCAAAGTACAGTGAAAATTTATTAATGCCTTCTCCCTGTGATGCAAAGATTTTTGAATTTGTAATCCTTCATTCTGTATTCTTGCCCTATGATTCTTGGTCCAGTATTTCCAAGAAATTGGCTCTTCAACAAAACTCAACTGGCCTGGTCAAGGTACTTGATGCCCAGCTACAGCACATTAAAACGGTGGGAAGCAGAAGGAATATGGGTGGTTACAAGACCTGATTTTAACTAACGATACCTGTGGTCTGGCTAATTTGACCCAAGTAGGAATGTACTGAAAACAGTAAAGTCATAAGTACCAATCGAAAAGCTCACAGAGGCAACTACTCAACAGTGGTTACCTCTCCCTTGCTGCTCACAGCATTCTGAACTCAGATTCACTCTTGCAACACCTAACACAGATCTGATGTACATTCATAATGCTGACTTCTACTCATTTAAATACTAATTAATTATTAATTAACTATTTCAATTCTACTGCTATGATTTTATGTTTTAGACAAATGATTCTGCAGATCATAAACACAAGAGATTCTGCAGATGCTGGAAATCCAAAGTAGCCCACACAAAATGCTGGAGAAATACAGCAGATTAGGCAGTGTCCATGGTAATGAATAAACTGTTGATGTTTCAGGTCGAAACCCTTCCTCAGACGTTGCTTGCTTATTCATTTCCACAGACGTTGCTTGCTTATTCATTTCCACAGATGCTGCCTGACCTTCTGAGTTCTTCCAGCATTTTGTCTAGGTTGCTAAGGTATTATTTTATTTACTTTTGTTTTATTCAGAATTTTTTTTGTTTCATGTTTTATTATGTTGTACTCTATGGGTGACTAGGATTATAGCGTCTATCTGTTGTAGTACTGTTCTACATAAGGATATTTTGTAGTATTATACTGTAGATAATAGCAGTCCATAGCAGTAGAATTCTGTAAGACCTATGTAGGGATAGTATCAATTCCAAAGAAGAAGCATACAAATTAGCCAGAGAAAGTGGCTCACCTGAGGACTGGGAGAAATTCAGAGTTCAGCAGAGGAGGACAAAGGGCTTAATTAGGAAGGGGAAAAAAGATTATGAGAGAAAACTGGCAGGGAACATAAAAACGGACTGTAAAAGCTTTTATAGATATGTAAAAAGGAAAAGACTGGTAAAAACAAATGTAGGTCCCCTGCAGACAGAAACAGGTGAATTGATTATGGGGAGCAAGGACATGGCAGACCAATTGAATAATTACTTTGGTTCTGTCTTCACTAAGGAGGACATAAATAATCTTCCAGAAATAGTAGGGGACAGAGGTTCCAGTGAGATGGAGGAACTGAGCGAAATACATGTTAGTAGGGAAGTGGTGTTAGGTAAATTGAAGGGATTAAAGGCAGATAAATCCCCAGGGCCAGATGGTCTGCATCCCAGGGTGCTTAAGGAAGTAGCCCAAGAAATAGTGGATGCATTAGTGATAATTTTTCAAAACTCGTTAGATTCTGGACTAGTTCCTGAGGATTGGAGGGTGGCTAATGTAACTCCACTTTTTAAAGAAGGAGGGAGAGAGAAACCGGGGAATTATAGACCGGTTAGCCTAACGTCGGTGGTGGGGAAACTGCTGGAGTCAGTTATCAAGGATGTGATAACAGCACATTTGGAAAGCGGTGAAATGATCGGACAAAGTCAGCATGGATTTGTGAAAGAAAAATCATGTCTGATGAATCTCATAGAATTTTTTGAGGATGTAACTAGTAGAGTGGATAGGGGAGAACCAGTGGATGTGGTATATTTGGATTTTCAGAAGGCTTTTGACAAGGTCCCACACAGGAGATTAGTGTGCAAACTTAAAGCACACGGTATTGGGGGTAAGATATTGGTGTGGGTGGAGAGTTGGTTAGCAGACAGGAAGCAAAGAGTGGGAATAAACGGGACCTTTTCAGAATGGCAGGCGGTGACTAGTGGGGTACCGCAAGGCTCAGTGCTGGGACCCCAGTTGTTTACAATATATATTAATGACTTGGATGAGGGAATTAAATGCAGCATCTCCAAGTTTGCAGATGACACAAAGCTGGGTGGCAGTGTTAGCTGTGAGGAGGATGCTAAGAGGATGCAGGGTGACTTGGATAGGTTGGGTGAGTGGGCAAATTCATGGCAGATGCAATTTAATGTGGATAAATGTGAAGTTATCCACTTTGGTGGCAAAAATAGGAAAACAGATTATTATCTGAATGGTAGCCGATTAGGAAAAGGGGAGGTGCAACGAGACCTGGGTGTCATTATACACCAGTCATTGAAAGTGGGCATGCAGGTACAGCAGGCGGTGAAAAAGGCGAATGGTATGCTGGCATTTATAGCGAGAGGATTCGAGTACAGGAGCAGGGAGGTACTACTGCAGTTGTACAAGGCCTTGGTGAGACCACACCTGGAGTATTGTGTGCAGTTTTGGTCCCCTAATCTGAGGAAAGACATCCTTGCCATAGAGGGAGTACAAAGAAGGTTCACCAGATTGATTCCTGGGATGGCAGGACTTTCATATGAAGAAAGACTGGATGAACTGGGCTTGTACCCGTTGGAATTTAGAAGATTGAGGGGGGATCTGATTGAAACATATAAGATCCTAAAGGGATTGGACAGGCTAGATGCAGGAAGATTGTTCCCGATGTTGGGGAAGTCCAGAACGAGGGGTCACAATTTGAGGATAGAGGGGAAGCCTTTTAGGACCGAGATTAGGAAAAACTTCTTCACACAGAGAGTGGTGAATCTGTGGAATTCTCTGCCACAGGAAACAGTTGAGGCCAGTTCATTGGCTATATTTAAGAGGGAGTTAGATATGGCCCTTGTGGCTACGGGGGTCAGGGGGTATGGAGGGAAGGCTGGGGCGGGGTTCTGAGTTGGATGATCAGCCATGATCATAATAAATGGCGGTGCAGGCTCGAAGGGCCGAATGGCCTACTCCTGCACCTATTTTCTATGTCTATGTTTCTAAATATTTTCCTAGCTCCACCCTCACCCATGAGATTTGTGAACTATTGCTCTCATTTCCATTGTAGGATTAGCATTGTGTAGCTAAACTGAGAAGTCCATTCTAGAAATCCAAAAGAGTAACATTAAGTTCTGTAAAACTCTTCAAGATGCTTGTAATGTGCTATATAAATGCAAATCTAAATAAAATACTGCAGATGCTCGAAACATAATTTTTAAAAAAACAGAAAATTCTGGAACTAAAGCTCAGGCAGCATCTATGGTGAGAAAGTCAGAGTTAACATTCCAGTTGAATCACTTCTATAACTGCAAATATTTCTGTTTTGAAATCCTTTAAATATACTTTAATTTTTGTCTTGAAAATGTGAATGCTTTACTTTGTTCTGCATGAAATCTTGCACTTTGTAGTGTTAATTTTGGCAGGTTCATCTACAGATTATGTTTAAATCAAGAGGAAATATTTTAAAGTGTTTACATATTTTCTTTGAATGAAAGCATAAAGAAGAATGCAAAATAATGAAGAATGTAAAAATTCTCAAGTAATCGTTTTTTGTCATTTGTACTATTTGGGCAATTTTCAATTATAAAAATCAATTATTCAATCTTTGTGGATCTTTTGAATGAAGATTAATTCACACTTATAAAGAAAGTTTCTTTTCATCACAGAAATACCTATCACAGCTGGCTGAAGAAAGCCTGAAGGAAGGTGAAAGAGATGGCAATCCTGGAATGGAGGAAGAAGTTGGGATCATGCCACAGTTCGAAACTAAAGAGTCCAATCCTTCCTGAAACAGCCAATTAAGATTCAGCTTTAGAGTCTCTAAGGCCTAATTCTTAAGGATTGCTTCAGAACGTGGAGCTGGAATAACACACCAGGCCAAGAAAGGGTGAAAAAGACAGAAAGAAGGACAGAGAGAAATAGTTCCTCTGATTTATTGTGATACTTTGGAAAGATGCCTTTATCCTTAATCTTCATTGATCAGGCCAATCATATTCAGGGAATTTCTAGTTTCTAATAACTGTGATAGTGATTAAATGTATTGGTTTGATGGAGAAATTTTATTTGGACCATTTCATATGGGTAATTAATTTATGTCTGGGTAACATATTGTTGGATTTAAAATCAGATTATTGATTATTTTACATTTCTGTATAATTTATTAGAAGCAACAGAAGCTCTTTAAAAAAACTGTAAACGTGACAAAATTATAATTTAGGAAATTATATCAGCAAACAGATATGAATTTAATAAACATTTTATTTAATGATTTAATGATTAGAGTGATGTAAGGATAATTCCAATTGTTCTTCCATTAGCCTCAGGAAATTAGTCTTCCATGGTTTCCCTTCCCTTCTTTATCTCAAAGTGTCAGGGCCCCTATGTTACCTAGTTCAAAAATCATTCTTCCCTTGGAAGACTCACTGAAGTCCAGGGGTCGATACTGAAGATCCAAGCCTGAAGGTCAATTGGAAGTCCAGATTTCAAAACTTGATGGCCAAAGCCTGGATATTGGAGACTAGAGACTCAAGGCCTGGAGGCTGTTCTGGAGTTGGAGGACGATCCGAGTGTATGGGTGGGTGGGGGGAGGGAAGGAGGGCGGAAAGAGGCTTGTTTTGATGTTTGTTATGTTCAGTATTGATGTGTTCTGTTTTGTTCTGCCAAGCCATATGGGCATGTTTGATGGTGACAATGCATAAAAGCATGCAGACACGGTCAACAGGTTCAGTTGTTATTCAGACTAAACATCAGAATGTGGTAGAAATGTGATCGAAGTGACCCTGACTGTGGAATGATTGTTGGTGCCAGACGGGGTGGTTTGAATATCTCAGAAACTGCTGCTCTCTGTGATTTTCTCTAGAGTTTACAGAGAATGGTGCAATAAACAAAAAAAATCCAGTGAGCAGCAGTTCTGTGGGTAAAAACATCCTGTTAATGAGAGAAGTCAGAAGTGAATGGCCAGCCTTGTTGAAGCTGACAGGAGGTGACAATGACACGTGTTTCTACAGTAGTGTGCAGAAGAACATTTCTGAATGCAGAACATGTCGAACCTTAATTTGGATGGGCTACAGCAGCAGAAGACAATGAACATTACACTCAGTGACCACTTTATTAGGTACAGGAGGTATCTAATAAAGTGTCCCTTGATTGTAAAATCATTGGGCTCATTAATGCTTGTCTGATCCATCATTCAGTGCATCCTAATGCACCAGCCTTGAAAGCCAAGATTATCCTGGATTATGGAGTCAGATATGAATAGTGGTCATCAGGTGAAGGTGATGGGTGGGCAAGGCGATAAGGTGAGAGAGGGAAAAGGGGCTGGGAAATGCTGGAGAGGGGGAGTGGGGGGCATTATCGGAAGTTTGAGAAATTAATGCTCATGCCAAGTTGGAAGCTACTCAAATGGAATATAAGGTGTTGTTCCTCCAACCTAAATGTGGCCTCATCATGACAGTGGAGGAGGCCATGTATAAGACATATTGGAATGGGAATAGGGTGGAATTAAAAGGGGTGGCCACTGGAAGATCCCACTTTTTCTGGCAGAGAAGAGTGGCCACCCATTTTAATTCCACTTCCCAATCCCAAACGTCGACTGTACTCTTTTCCTAGAATGCTGCCCGGGCTGCTGCGTCCCTCCATCATTTTGTGTGTGTTTGTTAGGATTGGGCATTGAGGACCTGTGGTGGTGGAGATGCATGTCAGCTTTCTAATCCGTCATTGAGTTATTTGAGATAATAACATGTAGGTTATTGCAATTACAATTGAGTTCAAACAGGAATACGTTATTATTACAACTTCAGTTGTGCCTATGAGAGAAAATCAATATGACAAAAGTTTAAAATAATCCAGGAAAGACAATTTTGTAAGATGCAAGTGTTGAATTAAAGATAATTGAACAAATAAGTACAAATAAATAATACATTTTACAATATATAAAGGGAGTAAGAATATTGACGAAATCCCATGATTTGCTACTGCCAACTTCCACCCTTTAAAATCTGTATTCAAATTATTAACCTGCAATGATGTTTTAGTTTCCTGATTCTGTGCATTAAGAATTGTTTAATTTTTCTGCAATATAGCAATGTAGTATATTTCAAAGCTCTTTCACTAGCTCTAAGGCTCCCTGGATTGACCTGAAGCTGTGGAAGGTAATTACTTCCTTTTACCTCTCTGGATCACCAGACCTCCCTGTCATTGAACATTTTGTGATATTTTTTAAACAGCTATAAATGTTTATCACCATGGGCTGCCTGTATAGCACTAAGATAATGCAGAATTTTGCTATTCACTTCAGAGTCATAGAGAGATACAGCAGAAAAATAGGCCCTTAAACTCATCAAGTCCATGCTGGCCATTAAGTGCCATTTTTAAATTTTTGCTATATTCTCATCAACTCCCTCCAGATTTCACCAATCACCTACACACTAGGGGCAATTTATGGTGGCCAATTAATCTATTCACCTTTTGGAATGTGGAGGGGCAAAGATCAACGACTGGGATTTAATTCCCTTCACTCCCTATAAGGAGTTTGTACATTCTCCCCATGGGTTTCCTCTGGGTGCTCCGATTTCCTCAAAGACCTACTGATTAGGATTAGTAAATTGTGAGCACGCTATGTTGGCACTGGAAGCATAGTGACACTTCTGATCTCCCTTCAGCACATTCTTAACAATGTTGGTGTTTGACTTCATGTTTCAATGAACTTGTGACAAGTAAAGCTAATAGTTAATCTTAAACCTGAGCCCTTGGATGAAACCCACACCATCACAGGAAAGTGTACAAACTTCCTGGGGTCAGGATTGAACCCTGCATGATAAGAATTATTCCTTGAGATGAACAGATTGTGGCTATTATTTAATAGATAATGGAAAATATAAAGCAATCTAGCTGGAGAATTGGAACAGCACCAATCCTGGGAGAAAAAAAAATGGAGGTGCTTAAAATCTGAAATAAAAGCTGAATATACTAGAAACATTGAGCAAGTTAGGCAGTAGCTGTGGAAAGAAAACCAGAATTAATGTTTCAGGTTAAACATCCCTCATCAGAACTGAAATAGCACGAAAGAAAGTTAGTTTTAAATTGCAGAGGCTGAAGGAAGGAGAGATAGGACAAGAGGAATATTTCTGATAGAGGGGAAAACCAAGGTTACTGAGACAATGTCACTCGATATTGAGCCATTAGGTTGTTAGATTAATGGGAGAAATTATAGAGTGCATCTGCACAGATGCTGAACGTTTTCAGCATTTTCTTATTCTGGGAGATACTTGCTTTGATTGCCTGGACCGTAGAATGAAATGCCACAGAGAACGTTGACAAATTTGGCCACAGCTACAGCATACAGTTCGATCCACTGTACTTACATGAAGTGTACAATTGTGATAGAGTGCAAAGGAAATCTATGAGGATTCGGCCAGTGCTGGTGCTTTATAGATGTGAGAAGGCTTTTTCTCCTTGGAGCGATTTTAGATGAGAGGTGATCTGATAAGAGTTGTGTAAACTGATGAGAGGCATTGATCGTGTGGATAGCCAGAAGCTTTTTCCCAGGGCTGAAAAGGCTAACACAAGAGGGCTCAGTTTTAAGTTGCTTGGAAGTAGCTACAGAGGAGTTGTCAGGGGTAAGTTTTTTTTACACAGAGAGTGGTGAGTGCATGGAATGGGCTACCGGCAACGGTGGTGGAGGTGGATACGATAGGGTTTTTTAAGAGACTCCTGGACAGGTACATAGAGCTTAGAAAAATAGAGGGCTATGGGTAAGCCTAGGTAATTTCTGAAGTAAGTACATGTTCAGCACAGCCAAAGGATCTGTATTGTGCTGTAGGTTTTTCTGTGTTTCTATGTTTAAAAGGGACCTGAGGGGTAACTTCATCTTGCAAAGGGTGGTGCGTATATGGAATGAGCTGCCAGGAGAAATAGTTAAGGCAGGTACATCTAAAGGCATTTGGATAGGAAGGGCATATGACTCTGCCATAGTTGGATGCATCAACAAGGGAGATGAGGCTGAGTACAGGGCCACGGTAGGAAACTTTGTCACATGGTGTGAGCAGAATTATTTGCAGCTTAATGTGAAAAAGACTAAGGAGCTGGTGGTGGACCTGAGGAGGGCTAAGGCACCGGTGACCCCTGTTTCCATCCAGGGGGTCAGTATGGACATGGTGGAGGATTACAAATACCTGGGGATACGAATTGACAATAAACTGGACTGGTCAAAGAACACTGAGGCTGTCTACAAGAAGGGTCAGAGCCGTCTCTATTTCCTGAGGAGACTGACGTCCTTTAACATCTGCCAGACGATGCTGAGGATGTTCTACGAGTCTGTGGTGGCCAGTGCTATCATGTTTGCTAGTGTGTGCTGGGGCAGCAGGCTGAGGGTAACAGACACCAACAGAATAAACAAACTCATTTGTAAGGCCAGTGATGTTGTGGGGATGGAACTGGACTCTCTCACGGTGGTGTCTGAAAGGAGGATGCTGTCTAAGTTGCATGCCATCTTGGTCAATGTCTCCCATCCACTGCATAATGTACTGTGTGGGCACAGGAGTACATTCTGCCAGAGACTCATTCCACCGAGATGCAACACAGAGTGTCATAGATGGCCTGTGGCCATCAAACTTTACAACTCCTCCCTTGGAGGATCAGACACCCTGAGCTAATAGGCTGGTCCTGGACTTATTTCATAATTTACATATTACTATTTAACTATTTATGGTTTTATTACTACTTATTATTTATGGTGCAACTGTAACGAAAACCAATTTCCCCCGGGACCAATAAAGTATGACTATGACTATGACATAGAGGGATATGGGCCAAGCATGGCAAATGAGGCTAGCTTGATGGGCAGGGAATCATTGGGTGAAGGGCCAGTTCCCATACCGTATTACTCTATGACTCCATGAGTAAATATGGTTGATCATGGGGAAGTGACAGGACTGAGTAACTTCAACATGAAAACCACACTGGAAATTGTTTCAGGAGGGACTGGCTTCATTAGGTTTATTCCTAGGGTGAAGTGCTTATCCTGATGAACAATTGAACAGGTTAGGCCACTGCTCCTTGGAGCTTGAAAAAATTCAAGGTGACATTAATGAAAAAATTACAACTCTGAATCAGTTCTGCAGGTGGCCTGAGAGGTTGCTTCTGCTTGTTGGTGTAGGTTGAGCAATAGTTTTGTGGCATTGTCTACTTAAGGCAACAATGAGGAATTCCTTCTGTCAAGGATTGTTGGCATTCTCTGCAACAAAGAAATGTTGAAACTGAATTATTTAACAAAGTCAATTCTGTGGTGAGCTTTTAAACTAGACGGGAAATCAAGGTCTATGAACCACAGGCAGGAAAGTGTAATTGATCGAAGTCAAGATCGGATCTTATTGAAAAACAGTGCGCAGCTGAAAGTTCATATGACCTATTCTTGCTCTTACTTCTTAACTCTCATACTACATATTAGATTTTACATTTGAAGAATGATTATCTTGATTCAATGTAATTATTCTGCGGTTTTTGAACTACTTTGAAACATATTCTTTGCAGAATGTGGTTAAAGACAAGGACTCTTAAACAGAAAGTCCATTTTGAAAAAAACAGAACAGAATAAGATCACAGAAAAACGTGGTGCTTGCGTTAGAACACTGGTGGGTGGTAAGTATAAAAGGTCAAACCACAAACCACTTTCTTTGATGTTTCAGTCAACTGCATGTCAGTGACAATTTCTGCCGTCAAACGGTATTTTAACAGAAAAATAACGGCTCGAACATTAAGCAACACACTCAGAATGCTGGAGAAACTCAGTGGGTCAGGCAGCATTCATGGAAGAAAATGGACATTCAATGTTTGGGGCCAAGGCCCTTCTTCAGTATTGAAGAGTCTTTTGTGTCTAGGTTTAAACAACAACAGTGAAATGTTTTGGAAATGTAACTTTTTGATTCTGCTATAAAATGGCGAGATGCAGATTTTCATATACAATTGTTCCTACTGCTGACCACTGTGAGGCTCTGTCTACAATCCAGTCAGTATGGTTTCCTTTTGATTATAAGAGCACAATCCTAAATAGTCTCTTAATTCTGGGCTTTATTTCTGTGAAAGCCGCACATTCAAAGTTCAAATTAATTATCAAAGGATGTATACTGTATGTCACCATGTGCTACCCTGAGATTCATTTTCTTGCACCCATTCATGGTAGAACAAAGAAATACAATAGAATCAATGAAAAACTACACACAAAGACTGACAAACAACCAATGTACAAAATAAGACAAACTGTGCAAATGCAATAAATAAATAAATTGAGTACATGAGTAAATAAGTGCTGAAAACACGAGTTGGAGGGTTTTTGAAAGTGAGTCCATAAAACATAGAACTCCACAGTACATTACAGGCCCTTCAGCCCACAATGTTGTGCCGACCATGTAACCTACTCTAGAAACTGCCTAGAATTTCCCTACCACATAGCCCTCTATTTTTCTAAGTTCCATGTACCTATCTAAGAGTCTCTTAAAAGACCCTATTGTATCCGCCTCTACCACCGCCGCTGGCAATGCTTCCCTCGCACCCGCCACTTTCTGTGTAAAATACCTACCTCAGACAGCCCCCATGTACTTACTTCCAAGCACCTTAAAACTATGCCCTCTTATGTTAGTCATTTCAGCCCTGGGAAAAAGCCTCTGGCTATTTCCTACGGCATGTCCTATGGACACGGACCCCAAGATCTCTCTGGTCCTCCACACTGCCGACAGTCTTACCATTAATATTATATTCTGCCTCCAAATTTGAACTACTGAAATGAACTGCTTCACACTTATCTGGGTTGAACTCCATCTCCACTTCTCAGCCCAGTTCTGCATCCTATCGATGTCCCACTGTAACCTTTGACAACCCTCCAGACTATCCACAACACCCCCAATCTTTGTGTCATCAGCAAACTTACTAACCCACCCTTCTACTTCCTCATCCAGGTCATTTATAAAAATCACAAGAGGAGGGGTCCCAGAACAGATCCCTGAGGCACACCACTGGTCAGCGACCTCCATGCAGAATAAAACCATCTACAACACCCTTTGCCTTCTGTGGGCAAGCCAATTCTGGATCCACAAAGCAATGTCCCCTTGGATCCCATGCCTCCTTACTTTCTGAATGAGCCTGGCATGGGGAACCTTATCAAATGCCTTGCTGAAATCCATATACACTACAGCCACTGCTCTACCTTCATCAATGTGTTTGTTACATCCTCAAAGAATTCAATCAGGCTCGTAAGGGACGACCTTCCCTTGACAAAGCCATGCTGACTATCCCTAATCAGATTATGTCTCTCCAAAAGCTCCTAAATCCTGTCTGTCAGGATCATCTCCAACAATTTGTCCACCACTGAAGTCAGACTCACTGGTCTATAACTTCCTAGGTTATCTCTACTCCCTTTCTTGAACAAGGGAACAACATTTGCAACCCTCCAATCCTCTGGTACTCCTCTGGTCCCCACTGATGATACAAAGATTATCGCCAGAGGCTCAGCAACCTCCTCCCTCACTTCCCACCGTAGCCTGGGGTATATGTCGTCCAGAATCTGAATCTGGTGGTGTGGGACCTCGGCTCCTGCCTGATAGCAACAGCAAGGCCTGGATGGCAGGCTTCTTGATAGATGCTACTTTCTTATGGCTATGTTTCCTTGTAAGCATTCAATCCCAAATTAGATAAACAGAAATTATTTTCTCTAGTGAGAGCTTTTAGAATCAGTTCTAGGGGCAAGAGGGTAGGTGAGTGGGATGTCCTTAAAATTAGAACTTTTGGTGCCTGGTATCAGGAAGCACTTTGCCATACGAAGGATAGTGGAAATCAGCCCCATTTGTTATTACATATGCTTCTAAAGTGCCTTGTAATATTGTCCCACAGTGTGACAGAGTGAAGCAGGAGGTTAAGCACTACCACTTTCAATTGCCCAGAAACTCTAATCATACATTGACAAACAATAAATGAAGACACAAAGTTTATGCACCAAATAATCCAAAGCACTCTCATGTTTATCTTTCATCCTTTGAATCCTCGCCATTTAGAAAATAGCCTGAGCCTTTATTCCTTCTACCAAAGTGCATGAGCATCTACTTCCAGTCGACATTTGGGCTGATACCTTCTTCAGGACTGGAAAGGAAGGGAGAAGAAGCCAGATTAAAATGGTGGGAGAAGGGGGAGGAAGGTAGCTAGAGGGTGATGGGTGAAGCCAGGTGAGTAGGAAAGATAAAGCGCTGGAGAGGAAGGAATCAAAGAGTGGACTCAAGAAGAGAGGGAGGGGTGATAGGCAGGTGAGAAGAGGCAAGAGAATAGAAGAAGAAAAGGGAGGGAATTTTTTTTATAATCAGAAGGAGAAATCGATGTTCATGCCATCTGGTTGGAGACTACCCAGACAGAATATAAGGTGTTGCTCCTCTACCCGAAGGGTGGATTCATCTTGGCACAAAAGGAGGCCATGGACTGACATACCAATTGGGAATGTGGATTGGAATTAAAATATTTGGCCACCAAGATGTTCCATGGTTGCCAGATGTAGTTGAGGTGCTCAATGAAGCAGTCCCCCAATTTACCATAGGTCTCAACAGGAGCACCGGACACAAAAGACAACCCCAGCAGATTCACAGGTGAAGTGTTGCCTCACCTGGAAGAACAGTTTGGGGCCCTGAATGGAGGTGAACGGGCAGATTTGGACGCTTGCAGGAATAGGAGCTAGAAGGAAGATTAGTGGGGAGAGTTGAATTGACAAGGGAATCGCAGAGGGAGTGATCCCTGCAGAAAGTGAAGATGGAAGGAAGGTAAAGATACGCTTGGTGATAGGATCCCCTTGGAGATGGTGGTAGTTGCAGAGGATGATGCGTTTGATATGAAGGCTGATGGGGTGGTAGGTAAGGACAAGAGGAACTCTATATCACTGTTAAGACAGCGAGAAGATGGGGTGAGTGCAAATGTTTGGGAAATGGATGAGATGTGGGTGAGGGCTGCATCTATGGTGGAGGAAGGGAAAACACGTTCCTTAAAGAAGGAGGACATCTCTGATGTCGTGGAAGGAAAGCCGCATACTGGGAACAGCTGTGGCGGAGACAAGGGAAATTAGAAAAGGAAATAGCATTTTTACAGGAGACAGGGTGGGAAGAGGTATAGTCAAGATAACTGTAGGAATCAGTAGGTTTATAAAAGATGTCAGTTGACAGTTTGTCTCCAAAGATGGAGACAGAGAAATCGATGAAGGGGAGGGAGGTGTCAGAGATAGACCAAGTGAATTTAAAGGCAGGATGAAAGTAAGAGGCAAAGTTGATAAAATTGATAAACTAGCATGGGTGCATGAAGCAGCACCAATCCAGTCTTCAATGTAGTAGAGGAAGAGCTGAGGAGCCTTATCGGGGAAGGACTGTTCCGACTTGTCCGATACAACTTGTTTAGCAGGGCCTAACAAACTTCAGTCTATGCAGAAGCTCTGAGGGTGTGAGAAGGAGGAGTGATAGTTGAATAGTTGTGCAACCAAGGGAAACAGGAGGATGGGCCAATATTGACTTGCAATGATTTTTGGAATCAAGAGAAACAATCCTGCTTTTTGGAGTAGACAAAATCTTACAAGTTTGGGCATGTTTGAGTGTCTTAATTGGCTCATAGATAGCAATTTGGGGGTGACCTCACTTCAGAAGTTTTGAAAACAATTTACCAGCACTTGGAAAACATTGTACTATCTATTTACAACACTAGTAACATTGCCGTTTATATAGGTAAGACTAGATTCTGAAATTGGAGGTCTGAAAAATTGCAAATGTCACTCTGCTCTTCAAGAAGGAAGGGAGGCAGAAGAAAGGAAATTATAGGCCAGTTAGCCTGATGCCAAGGGTTGGGAAGACATTGGAGACCATAATTAAGGACAGGGTTTTGGGGTGCTTAGAGGCAAATGATAAAATGCCAAAGGCATTTCTCCTTAAGGGGAAATCCTGCCTGAAAAATCTGTTGGGAATCCTTTGAGGAAATAACAGACAGGCTAGACAAAGGACATCCAATGGATTTTGTTTACTTAGATTTTCAGAAGCTTTTTGACAAGATGCTGCACATGAGGCTGCTTAACAAGAAAAGAGCCCATGGTATTACAGGAAAGATAATAGCTTGGATAGAAGAGTTGCGGACTAGCAGGAGGCAAAGAGCTGGAATAAAGGGGGCCTTCTCTGGTTGTCTGCTGGTGACTAGTGGCATCTTGCAGGTGTCAGTATTGGGACCACTTCTTCTCACATTATATATCAATGATTAAATGACATATTAATAAATTTATGGCCAAGTTTGTAGATGATACAAAGATAGGTGAAGGAGCAGGTAGTGTTGAGGAAGCAAAGGGTCTACAGAAGGACTTGGACAGACTGGTGGAATGGGCAAAAAAGTAGCAGATGGAATATAGTGTATGGAAGTAGATGCTCATGCACTTTGGTAGAAGGAATAAAGGCTCAGGCTATTTTCTAAATGGCGAGAAAAATCAAAATCAGAGGTGCAAAGGGACTTGGGACTCCTTGTGCAGGATTTCCTAAAGGTTAACTTGCAGATCGAGTCAGTGGTAAGGGAGGCAAGTGCAATGTCAGCATTCATTTCGAGAGAACTAGAATATCAAATCAAGGATGTAATGCTGAGGCTTTATAAGGCACTGGTCAGATCACACTTGGTGTGTTGTCAGCATTGTGCCCCCTTATCTAAGAAAACATGTGCTGGCATTGGAGAGGGTCCAGAGCAGGTTCATGAGAATAATTCTGGAAATGAAAGGGTTAACATATGAGGAACATTTGAGGTTCTGGGCCTGTACTTATTGGCATTTAGAAGAGTTTTGGTGGGGCGGGGGGAATCTCATTGAAATCTATTGAATATTGAAAGGTCTAAACAGAGTGGATATGGAGAGGATGTTTCCAATAGTTGGTGAGTATCGGACCAGAGGGCACAGTTTCAGAATAGGGGGATGCCCATTTAGAACAGAGATGAGGAGGAATTTCTTAAGAGGGTAGTGAATCAATGGAATTCATTGCCACAGTCAGCTATGGAGGCAAGTCACTGAGTATATTTAAAGTGGAGATTGACAGGTTCTTGATTAGCCAGGGCTTCAAAATTTATGGAGAGAAAACAGGAGAATGATGTTGAGGGGGATAATAACTCAGTCATAGTGGAATGGCAGAGCAGACTCGATGGGCCAAATGGCCTAATTCTGCTTCTATGTCTTATGGTCTTGTGGTAAGTAAGTAAGGCTGACCTTTAAACAAATGCCTTTCATTGCTAACAATGCCCAACTAACTGCAGTATCATATAAAACAATGAGCCATAAGCCAGAGTACATGGTACATGTTGCTTTTAAAGGGATACAATCTAATTTTCTGTGGAACCTCTTCTGGAATGTTTGAAAGATGATTTTAATTAGTAGAATGCTTTCTCTTTGGAACTTGATTTAGATTGAATCAAAGTGATAGGGTAGAAAATTGTTTTTGCTGGATATAAGATTTTATACTATATGAGAGAGAGATAGATATAGGAAAGCCTTAAATTCAGATCAGCTTGATAATGAAGAGCATGTAGATATCTAACAGCAATGAGAGAGGACTCACAGCAATAACTAATGGTATGCAACCCTGCCTGGAATCAGAAACTACTTTAAAACTGAAGTGAAAGAGGCAGGCAATCTGAAATTTATAAAAAAAACAGAACAAGTTCAAAATAATCAGTAGGTCTCTTGAGAAAGCAACAGCATTTACATTTACAAGCTAGAGATGTGTTGGGATAAAGCTGCAAGCTGTGAGCTGGGGAATTGATCAGTGATCAGCAGAGATGCAATGGAATGGGGGAACTTGAATTCATAAATGACAGGTATACAAGCTGATTGGCCTGGAAGACCAGAGGCCTTTGAATTGGAGTAGCACTCTCACTCTTCCTAGCTCACCATCAGCACAGTGAAAGCATTTATATCACCTCCTGCCCTTCTTGGTTCGGGCTGCTTACAGGGGATAAATGTAAAAATATCATTAAATTTGAGGTTTCATTTCTCTCCTATCTCCAGTGGAGGATCAAAAAAAGTATTTAAATGTATTTGGAGGTCTATATAATTTTATTAAAACTAGACAAGGGTATATCAGAAGTTACTTGGGGTTGCATTTCACAATTTAATTGTTACTCATAGCCATCCTCAGTCTAGCCTTGAAGGATAAATTCTCTTCATTGACACAAGAGATTCTGCAGAGGCTGGAAATGTTGAGCAATACACAGAAAATGTTTGAGGAACTCAACAGGTCAGGGAGAGGGAAATAAACATTTGGCATTTCAGGCCAAGATCTTGATGAAAATCTCAGCCTGAAACATGATTGTTTGGGACTATGACCTTTCTATGGAGAAGTTTTCATCGACAAGTCTTCAAATTTCATCTTAACAACAGAATGTCTATTTTCTACATGGAAGCATGTCAGCACAGGCACTTGTTAAAACATAACCAATCACTTTGAAGAATGCTGCTTGATCCCAGTTTCCATATCTCTAGCCCCTATTACACATTGAAATATTACCTGAAAGTGGAATAGTTATTGGTAAATTAAATTAAACTGGTAAATCAGTCTATTATTGTCATGTACTGAGGTACAGTGAAAAACTTTGTTTGCAGGCCACCTATACAGATCATTTCACATTAGTACATTGAGGTGGTACAAGAGAAAAGCAACAACAGAATAATGAAATGTTAGAGTTACAGGGAAAGTGAAATGCAGGCAAACATTAAGGTGCAAAGCCACAACGAGGTAGATTGTGAGGTCAAGAGTCCATCTAATCAATAGTCTTATAACAGCAGGATAAAAACTGTCATTGAGCTTAGCGTTGTGTGCTTTAAGGTTTTTCTACTTTCCCTCTGATGGGAAGTGGGGTGAACAGAGAATGGTGAGTGAGGTGTTTGATTATGTTGGCTGCTTTCCTGAGGCAGTCGTAAGTGTAGGCAGAGTCCATGGAGGGGTAGCTGGTTTCATGATAAAACCATAAGATAAAGGTGCAGAATTAAGCCATTTGGCCCATCGTCCCTTTGGCATTCCATCATTGTTGATATGTTATCTCTTTCAACCCCATTCTCCTGCCTTCTCCCCATCCCTGATTAATCAAGAACATATCAACCTCCGCCTTAAATATACCCAATTACTTGGCCTGCACAGCCATCAATGGTAATGAATTCCATAAATTCAACATCCTCATCTCTGTTCAAAATCAACATCCCTTAATTCTGAGGTTGTACTGTCTGCACCTAGAACCGTGCCCCCACCCCCTCCCCGCCACCATAGGAAATGTTCTCTCCACATCCACTCTTGTCTAGGCTTTTAATGTTCAATAGGTTTCAAAGAGATCTCCCCCTCATTCTTCTAAACTCCAGCGAGTATAGTAGCCCAGAACCATCAAATGCTTCTTATATGTTAACCCTTTCATTCCTGGGATAATTCTTGTGAACCTCCTCTGGATCATCTTCAAAGCCATCACATCTTTTCTTGGATCGGGGCCCAAATCTACTCATAATACTCCAAGTGTGGTTTGATCATTGCCTCAGCATTACATCCTTGATCTGATATTCCAGTTCTCTCAAAATGAATGCTAACATTGCATTTGCCTTCCTTACCACTGACTCATCCTGCAAGTTAACCTTCAGGAAATCCTGCACAAGGACTCCCAAGTCCCTTTGCACCTCTGATGTTTGAATTTTGTCCCCATTTAGAAAACAATCCATGCCTTTATTCCATCTGCCATTTCTTTGCCCATTCTCCCAATCTATCTAAATCCTTCTTCCTAAACACTACAAGCCCCCCCTTCCTACCTTCATGTCATCTGCAAACTTGGCCACAAAGCCATCAATTCACATGTAACGTGAAAAGAACGTTACAACACCAACTGTTATCAACACCAACCGTTATCAACACCAACCCTTGCTGTACACCACTAGTCACCAGCCGTCAACTAGAAAAGGCCCCCTTTATTCCCACTCTTTGCCTCTTGTCAGTCAGCCAATTTTCAATCCATGTGAGTACCTCTCTTACCTCTCATGGGTTCTTATCTTGTTAAATAGCTTCATGTGTGGCACCTTGTTAAAGACCTTCAGAAAATCCAAATAAGCAACTTCTACTGACTTTCCTTTGTCTGTCCTGCCTGTTATTTCCTCAAAGAATTCCAACAGATTTGTCAGACAAGATTTACCCTTTCGAAAACCCTGCTGACTTTGGCAATTTTTTTATTGGCCTCCAAGTACTCTGAAACCTCATTCTTAATAATAGACTCCAATATCTTTCCAACCATTGAAATCGGGCTAACTGGCCTATAATTTCCATTCTTCTGCCTCCCTTCCTTCTTAAAGAGTGGAGAGACATTTGAAATTTTCTAGTCCTCAGTAATCATTCCAGAATCTGTTGATTCTTGTAAGATCATTACTAATGCCTCCATCTGAGTTTAAGACCACTAGCATAGTCATCTTTAAAACAACAGGCTACAGTTTTATAAAAGATGTAGTGGATTATGGAAAAATGCACTTAAGAAAGAGGCAGCTGAGCCCATAATAGCAGTATTAGCACTTTGGAGGAGTTATTCAATGTATCCCATCTCTCCAGTTTCCTCACAGCTCTGTCAATTTACTTCAGGTGTATCAACAAGGAGTACAGGAAATGTTCCATAACCTGGATCAAGACAAAAAAAAGAAATTGTCTGCTATTGTCACTTGTGGGAGCACGTTCTAGCTGTATGTTTCCTGAATTATAACAGTGATAATGTTTCAAAAGAGGTTAAGTTTAAGTCATTTTGAAAGGAATATGAAGGCCATTATATAAGTGCAAGTCTTTCTTTGTATTTAACCAATATGCTTTTGACTTTTTCTGTTGAATCTGTTCTAAGTACTCTTTCAAGCACTGCATTCCAAATATCAATGACTCACTCTATTTCCTTGTAATGCCTCTGGCTCTGTTCCTGAGGAACTTATGTCTATGGTTATTAACCCTTTCACTGTCAGAAACAGTTCGGCCTTATTTATTCCATTAAAGCTATTCAAATTTTTGAAAACTTCCTTTAAATCTCCTAATAACTTCTTTACCAAGCAAACCTTGCTATTTTTGCATATCGCTCAAGCCTAACGGTAACCTAAAGCTATCTAGGACATGCCCTCTTCTTATTACTACCATCAGGGAAGAAGATCAGGGGCATGAAAACACAAAGTCATCATTTTAAAAAGGGCTTCTTCTCCCTCATGGTCAGATACTTGACTGGTCCACCAAGCCATGGACACCACCCCACCATATTGCTCTCTTTTTGCATTACTCGTATTTCTTTTTCTATCTTACCGTATTGCTCCGCTGCTACAAAATAACAGATTTCACAATGATAATAATAATAATCCTGATTCTGATTCTAATCTATCTTGAACCCACTTAACAGTTCCCCCGAAGTACACAATAACAAGAAGTAGGAGTGAGAATCCTTCAAGATTCACACCAACTTTTTTTTCCCTTCTCCTCTTTGCTAATTGCCCATAGTCCTCAATTTCCTGATTGCTCAATGATTTATCTACTTCTTCTTTAAATAGTCCAAATAATCTAGCCTCCACAAGCATCTGGGACAGAGAATCGCCTACCTTTGAGAGAAGTTCAATGCTGAATACTGAGACCGCTTACCTAGCACAAACTGCATGGACTTCCAGGAAAAAGTGATAGCAGCCTCCTGTTTGCTTTGGAGACCAAGACTACTGATAGCAGAAACATACAGATGCTGCAAAGGTACAACAATACTATCTTCTCAAAATCCTCCAAATTCATTACTGGCCCCATTGCTCCATACTCCCAAAACAGATGTTCTATTCCGAGCGAACACTGGAGGAGATTATTGGAAGGACAGAAGAAAATGTTCAATAACACAAAATAACCTGCAGATGCTGGGATCAAAGCAACACTCACAACACGCTGGAGTCCTCCAGTGTGTTGTGAGTGGAAAATGTTCAATGATGCTGTCAAACCCTCTTTGAAAGGATGCATCTGTCTCCTAGATCTTGACTGTTCAAAATGGAAAAAATTCCAGATAGCAATGATAGCACAGGAAAGTCCACAGTAAAGAATTCCAGATTGCGATGATAGCACAGGAAAGTCCAAAGTAAAGAGCCATTCTAATGCTGGCTCTTCAGTAGAGTTATTTAAATTATCTAATTTCTTCACTTTCCTCGGCTCTCTTTAGCTTCGCTTCAAGTTCAACAAATTCTTGGGCCTTAACATCTTGGATGTTCTAATTTGGGCCCAGTACATGGGTGCAATCACAAAGAAGGCACATTAGCACCTCTACTTTCTTAGAAAGGAATTGAAACCCCAAACATCAACAATTCCTTTCTTTCCAAAGTAAACAGTGGAGAGGGTACACACCATCTTGCAAACTGGACATCTGCATTCTCCTGTTAAGTGTCCCCTCCCTATGCACAGAAGACTTTGTGGTTCCAAAATCAGCCCCATCAGCTGAGACCTATCCAATTACTTTCAATCGTGCTATTAAGAAACATTCCAATGAAGACGCTGTCTTATCCCATTGTCCCAAATATCCACCTCAACACAATTTGAAACACTGCCTTGAAATGGAACACTGATTTCAATGCTGTAAATTTTTAAAAGAACGAATGACATATTGAGCCCATTGAGAGCAAGACCATTGAATCCATCATTCTAGTGCTGGTTCCAGTGGAATTATTCAATTTATTCCTCAATTACTTCAGGTTCAACTTCAAATTCCTAGTCATTAACATCTCAGATTGACTGGCCTGGGCCCAGTATATAGGTGCTGTCATGAAGAAGGACCATTAGTGCCTTGACTTTCTTAAGAAGGTTTGGCATGTCACTAAATACTCAAACTTCTACAGATACAATATCCTGACTGGTTGCACCATGATCTGGGGTATGTCAATTCCAACACACAGAAATGCAAGGGGCTGCTGACAGTAGTAGACACAACCCTCCCCACCACTGGAAGCATTACCAGAGATGCTGCCTGATGAAATCAGCATCTATCATCAAAGATTGCCACCATCTGGGCCATGTCCTCCTCTCACAGTTACCATCAGACAGAAAGTCCTGAAGCCTGTCGCCCCACACTACCAAGTTCAGGAACAGCTACGTTGCTACAAACATCTGGTTCTTGAACCAAGAGGCAAGAAGACTACAGATACTGGAAAATGGAGCAATAATCAATCCACTGGAGGAACTAAGAGAATTGACTAACATCTGTGGAAAGGAAGGAATTGTTGGTGTTCTGGGTCAAAGCCCCAAACATCAACAACTCCCTTCCTTCCTTAGATGGCAATAGGTTTATCATTGTCACTTATATGGTTAAAAACTTTGTTTTGCATGACACCCACATCAGCTCATCTAGGTAGTAAAAGGCAAAAGCAGTAACAGCAGGCATTATATCGTGGCCGAGAAACTACACTGCAAGGCCATGATGAAAGAGATTGTGAGGTCGAAAGCCCATTTTATCATACAAGATGTTCAATCATTTTATTACAGCTGGGTAGAAAGTGCTCTTGTACATACTTTCAGGCTTTTATTATGTCGGGGGGGGGGGAAGGGAGGAGGTGGTGGGCGGAAAAGATGTTGCTCGACTTGCTGAGTTCTTGAAGCAAATTGTCGTGAACCGACCTGCGTATTCCTAATCCTACCTCAAAACAGAACACTATCGACCTCTTTATCTATCGTGGATTTTATACGACTTGAAAGGGTCTCGGCGCGAAACACCCACTGCTCATTCCTCTCCGTAGACGCTACCTGACCTACTCAATTCCTCCAGTGTTTGCTATATATTGCTTTCATACAACCATGCCTTTTTTGCACAGTTGTTTCTTGTCGTAACTATCTGGTATAATTTATGTCCTCTGTCTATAAATACGTGGGATGCTGCTACAAGCACATTTTTAAATGTACCCTAACCTCATTGTACTTGTGCACATAACAATAGACTTGACTTGAGGTATTTTAAAAAAGAGCAGAGGAGCCAATTAAAGCCGGAAGGAAACCATCAAAGATTTAGTAGAAATGCGCCCGACATTTAAAGCTCGGTAACGTGACCTATCACCTTCATTGTCAGCCACTCCTCCAGACCAGGGGGCAGCCGCGAGCAACGCCAGCAAACCCCGCCCACCGTCCGCACCCTCTCTCCCGCCCTCAAGCTGTCATCGCTGTTTGTCGGTGACGGCCGCTGATTGGTCGGAGAGGGGGCGGTGAGAGAAGGCGCCACTTCGATCCAGTCACCGACTGCGATTGGTCTAGTTCGTGGCGAAGGTGACGAATGAACAATGCTGTTGCTACCCACGTGACACGAGGTTGTGGGAGGAAAATAAACAAGCGACTGGAAGGCGTTAAGGTGAAAAGGAGTTTGCAGTGAGGTTGTTGTGAATGAAATCACGGCTTCTTACAGCAAGAATTAGGGTGGCATCGCATCCTTTCGTGTTCTCCCCGTTGTAAATATTCAGGAAGGTCACAGTAGTGAGTTGTGGAAGCCTCCTGCTCTCACAGCTTCGTTTGAGAGGAACGGATTTGTTTTCATTTAAGTTCGAGCGACTGCAGGCGTTGGGGGTGGAGGGGAAGGGGGTAGGAGGAAACGGGGAGAGAAGAAGCAGCACAGGGCAGAAAACTAGCCCTTCCAGACGGTTCCGATATCTTCACAAACATGGCAACAGAGGCCGAGTCAAAATTCAGCAATCCTCCAGCAGGTACTGTGTGTGAGAATGTGCCAGTGGTGACTGCCACAGTAATTGGCATGCAAGAGTTTTGTTATATATTACATATAAGATGTGAAATAATGTTCACTACGAGTAAGGTAAACTCTTGGTGTACGATTTAAAACTTTATACCGTAGTCCCTTTTCTAATTGCGTCTTTTGATCATTACATTTTGTTTTGACGTGTTGCTGCCTTCTAAGTAAATACTTCGTGTTACGGAAGTTTTAAAGTCAGCAGCTTGCAAACACCACGTGTTGCGGTTGAACCACTTGGATAATTTGACTTTCTTCCTTTCCTGATAGTTGCTGTGGTCACATTGTAATTTTTTTTTTCATTCCTGAGATTTGTCATTTAATTATCTGTGATAATGTTTCTTTTCCAATACCTTTCGTATTTAGTTAAACTAGTGAGAGTAATTTAAATATTGATAAGCTAGTAGCTTCTTACCACGTCTACTTTATCCATCAGTTTTATTTTAAGCTTTATTTTAAAAGAAACACCTTAATTATTCTCCCCAAATAATCTTGGAATTTTAGATATCCTAGGGGACTATTCATTTGCTGTCTATGGGGCCATAAATATATTCAGCATTTGCATCCAGCAGTATTATATTACGTCTGCTAGCAAGATGTTAACAAGTTATTACTTTAGTGTTTAATTATTAAATGAATGCAAAAACTACCATGTACAAACAGCAATAGCTAAATCAATTTTTGATAGTGTTTGGTGTTGCTTGAGGGAGGATTGCTCCCTAAGCTGTGAAGTAATTTTGAGATAGTATCTTTTGTACTTATCTCAACTATGGGTAAGGTAAACGGAAGCATGATTGAATAAAAACTGACCATCCCTGTGACTTGCTTTCAAGGGTGCAGTTATGGCAACATATATTAGATTGAATAGGAACAGGGCTTCAAAGCCTGTCTAAACCTGACTGCTATTTAAAGCAGGAAGCATCTTTCTTAAATCTCATTGTTAAGTGAAAGTCTTGTTTGCAAGAAAATTAAAATACTAGTGTTGTAACTTAATTGGAGACAATCACTGTGTAGCTTTTATGAATCAATTGTTCAATTTCTTTTCCATTTCAGTTTTCTATTAATGGGGTCTCCTGCTAATCAGAAGTGTAAGCCATGAATCACCCAATCTAAGTGAACATTTATATTGAATGGACATTAAATACTTTTATAATGAAAATAGTCACAAAGCAGTGAATTTTGCTACTGAAGTTGCCACAAAATAAACAGCAAGACTATTCTGGATTATACTTACTGCAGTTTCAAGCACAGGCTTGCAGATGCCAAAAATGGTCTGGAGTGAAAAATGAAACTATTTCACTATAGATACATTGAAACTACAGCACAGAAACAGGCCTTTTGGCCCTTCTTGGCTGTGCCAAACTATTTTCTGCCTAGTCCCACTGACCTGCACACGGACCATATCCCTCCATACACCTCCCATCCATTTATCTGTCCAATTTATTCTTAACTGTTAGAAAAAGAACCCGCATTTACCACCTCGTCTGGCAGCTCATTCCATACTCCCACCACTCTCTGTGTGAAGAAGCCCCCCCTAATGTTCTCTTTAAACTTTTCCCCCCTCACCCTAAACCCATGTCCTCTGGTTTTTTTTCTCCCCTTGCCTCAGTGGAAAAAGCCTGCTTGCATTCACTCTATCTATACTCATCATAATTTTATATACCTCTATCGAATCTCCCCTCATTCTTCTACGCTCCAGGGAATAAAGTCCCAACCTATTCAACTTTTCTCTATAACTGAGTTTCTCAAGTCCCGGCAACATCCTTGTAAGCCTTCTCTGCACTCTTTCAACCTTATTTATATCCTTCCTGTAATTTGGTGACCAAAACTGAACACAATACTCCAGATTCGGCCTCACCAATGCCTTATACAACCTCATCATAACATTCCAGCTCTTATACTCAATACTTTGATTAATAAAGGCCAATGTACCAAAAGCTCTCTTTACGACCCTATCTACCTGTGACACCACTTTTAGGGAATTTTGTATCTGTATTCCCAGATCCCTCTGTTCCACTGCACTCCTCAGTGCCTTGCCATTAACCCTGTATGTTCTACATTGGTTTGTCCTTCCAATGTGCAATACCTCACACTTGTCTGTATTAAACTCCGTCTGCCATTTTTTAGCCCATTTTTCCAGCTGGTCCAAGTCCCTCTGCAGGCTCTGAAAACCTTCCTCACTGTCTACTACACCTCCAATCTTTGTATCATCAGCAAACTTGCTGATCCAATTTACCACATTATCATCCGGATCATTGATATAGATGACAAATAACAATGGACCCAGCACTACTTCGACAAGTTGGGAACTATGAAGAACTTGAAGGTATTGACAACCATCTTGAATGTTGCAATGAAAATGGGGATTTGGAGGATGCAATTGTCGAAAGCATAGAATGAAGGCAGTCCACTATCTGCACTAGGTGTTTGCACTGATGTTGTTCATTTACAGTCAATCAGAAGAACATGGCAGTGTACACTGTATGAATTCCTTCATCGATGACTACAGTGGATTCTGCTTAATAGGGACACATCAGGACTAGTACATCTTCGTCCAATTAAATTGCTGCCCCAATTAGTCAGTTTTATGGCAATAGTTAAGCAATTTATGTATTTAAATGAAATGCAGACAAAATTAGAACGCTACCAATATCTCTACAGTACAACAAAACTATTATTTCCAAATAGTTATCGCTGGAGGAATTCATCTGCCGTGTTCTTTTAATTGACTGTAAATAATCAAAATCAGTGCAGATAATGGAGTGCCTTCAAACAGTGCTTTAGATGATTGGCTCCTCCAAATCTTCATTTTCATTATAACATTCAAGATGATTGTCAATACCTTCGTAATTCCTACCTTGCTGAAGTAGTGAAATAGTTTCATTTTCATTCCTGGCTGTTTCTGAATGCTTCAAACTACAGTGAGCAAAACAGTTCTGAATTGTCTTACTGCTTATTTCTCACCAACTGTTAGTGACAAACATCACTAATTTTTGAACACAAACACACACAACTGAAGCTATTTAAAAACATCACTGTAATCACAGTGTAGTGTCTAACAGCCATGCAAGTGCTAGTTAGACACTATTTGGCAACAGTCTCCTGCCCCAATTAAGTGGTGTTGTGTTCAAAATAAATGGCTGCTCAGATTAACTGATGGCCCAATTCACTGTATTAGGAATTAATACACATTTTTATAGTACTGTAGTAATTTTGGTAGTGTTCTAACTTGTTCTGTATTTCATTTGAAAACATAATTTGCTACTCAGCTAAATGGTACTTGCCTTTTTTGGTATGCCTTTTTAACTATTTGCATGAAACCAGCTAATTGGGGCAACCACTTACTTAGAGCAAAATGTACTTATCCCGATGTGCCCAATTTACTGGAATCCACTTGTTGGATCACTTGACTGAGTTTTCAGTAGTCTTTTATTGAGCACTTGGTAGTGCTGATATTCATATAGAATCAAAAACACAGGCTGAGATGTTAATATACCTTGTGCCAATGAGTCATGAGCACTTGCTTGAGACTGCCTTGATGTTGGGAGTGGCACAGGGTTGATACATGGGTTTTCAGTTGGGCACTCTCCAAACTCAATGTTTCATTGGCTAGCCTACTTCATCTCCGGAGGGCTTGACAATGACTTCTGGCATTGACTGCTTCTTTCCACTGCCTCTGATGGTTTGAAATTATATCCAATTTTTCACTAGTTTTTGGTGTTTTGTACATTCAGATTGGCTGCTACATAGGAGTCATACTGCATAATTTACCACTATTCTGACTTGTTCAGTTAAGATCTCAGCTTGATTCCGTTTGGCAGATACTGCAATTCCATCATAATATGGAAATGGATAGATCAAATAATTTTGTATAAACCTTTAGTCTTAATTGAAGTAGAGGAATTAAATATTCAGCTTAATTTATTAAAGAATAGGTATTTTATGGGATAATTATAAATATTACTGAAGTAATTTATAAGTGACATAAAACATTTAAACCAGTTTTATTTGTAAAATTGCTGATTTTTTCCTACTTTAAGATAATGGATCTGAGAGGTCAGTTTTCCTGTACATTATCCACCCAATTATTGCCATCCATTCGTCCTTTCCACTCCCACCCCTCCGCCTGGCGATAGGAAGGTCATTCTGTAATTGAGCTGCAAGCTGAGATCATGATGTAGAGTTTTATTGAAGACTATTAGCTTGTGTTTTAGCACAGGCATTTATTAACAAAGTGGGTGTATTGTGACTGAACCTTCATGATTAGTGATTCATTGTTCATTTGTTAACAGCTTTCATTCAAATAAGTTGCTTTCAGAGTCTTGGTTAATGTAATTTTGCCAAATTACTGTTCCAATGTCTTTATGATTGGCAGCAGACCTAATTTCAGAAGTAATTTCTCCATCAGTATGTAAATGAATATTCAAATCATCAGTCTTAATACATATAAAATAGTTTATTTTAAAATGAAGCGAAATTGTGTTAATGCTCATGTATCTTCATCGACAGTAATTTAATTGACCTTGCTGATTTGAATAAGAAACTGAATGGAGCTGTGAAACATGAGCAAATCTGTGGTGTCTCTGACCATTTCATTCATTGCATTCTTTTTATTTTTAACCTAATTTTCTTGTCTTTGCCGGCTCCTTAGTTTTTCCCCTTTTGCTTCTGCTCTTTCCCTTCCCTAAACCAATGCTCTACAACACCATTTTCTGAAATTACTAAAACAAACATGTTATGCTGTTTTATCTTTTCAATAGTTTTGATAAAGTGTGTTCACATTTGTTTATTTTATATTAGTTGTTCCGGCTCAAATCCCATTTAGCCAGTTTAAAACTTGCCAAAGCTTTATTGATGTAGTTGGAATATATACTTGGTTTTTGTCATAGCAGTATTGTGCAGTTTATTCTGTATTACTAGAAAGATGGCCTTTATAATTTTGAACTAAAATGTAACAGAATACAGAATTGTTTCTGTCATTAGGAATATCAAAAGCAACACTTCATATGTTTTTAAAGGTTTAACATGAAATTAGTTGAAAATATCTCTTTCAATGTTATTCATTGTTGGTTTAACTGCATCTGGAGCAGATAAATGTTCTGTTGGAACCAAATTGTAGATGAAATACAGTGGATTACACTTACTTGAGACGCATCAGGACCAGTACTCTTTGCCCAACTAAACAACTGCCCCAGTTAGTCAAAGTTTCATGGGAATAGTTAAAAAGGTATAAAAAGACAAAGTGAGTAACAAATTATGCATTTAAATGAAATACAGCACAAATTAGAACACCAGCAATATTATTACAGTGCTATAAAACCACATACTCCTAATATTTATCGATAGAGGAATGCATCCAGTGTATGCAATGAACAAAATCAGTGGAGACACCTCGTGCAGGTAATGGACTATCTTCGTACAATGATTGCACCCTCCAAATCTTCATTTCCATTGTAACATTCAAGGTGATTGTTGATATTTAAAATTCTTTGTAGTTTCTAACTTGTTGAAGTAGTGAAATAGTTTCATTTTTACTCTCAGCCATTTCTGGCATAAGATCATTAGATGTAGGAGCAGAATTAAGGCATTTGGCACATTGAGTTTGCTCCACCATTTCATCATGACTGATCCATTTTCTCTCTCAGTTCCAATCTCCTGCTTTCTCCCGGTATCCCTTCATGCTATGACTAATCAATAATCTATCAACCTCTGCCTCCACAGCTGCCTGATTTCCACAGATTTACCACTCTCCGGCTAAAGAAAATCGTCCTCATCTCTGTTCTCAAGGGCTGCATCCTCTGTTCTTGTACTACCTCACCATAGGAAACATCCTCTCCACATACACTCTATCGAGACCTTTCAACATTCAATGACTTTCAATGAGGTCACCCCTCATTCTTCTGAATTCCAGTGAGGAGAGGCCAGAGCCATCAAAAACTCCTCATATGGCAAGCCTTTCAATCTCTGAATCAAGCCCAAATGCTTGAAACTGCAGGAGCAAAATAGTTTGGAATTGTCTTACTGATTATTTTGCACCAACTGGCAGTGACAAAAATCACTGCTTTTTGAGCATTAACACACAAGTGATGCTATTTTCAAAACTGTTCACTCTAAGTACGGTATAGTGTCTAATGGCCACACAAGTGCGTGAGATGGATGTTAATTAGGTTCTGTTTGGCAACAGTCTCCTGTCCCAGTTAAGCGGCATATTGTCACAAATAAGCAAAGGGAATCCCAGCTATTTTCTCGATTTGTTTTTGTTCTTTAAGATTTGTCCCAAATAAGTGGTTGCCCTAATTAACCAATGGCCCAATTAGCTGGAATCTACTGTACTTGTTATATTTCCATGTAGCATTGGCTGTTGGTGTGTGTTTTAATTAGAAAAACAAAGTAAAATGTTGAAAGCACTCTGGAGTGCCACCAAGACTGGAATATGTTTATAGATTACAATGGTGTGGGAAGGATGAGTGGCTGTGGCAGGTTTTGCTTCAAGGTTTATCTATAGTTAATATTTACATTGTGTGATGAGTTTCTTTTTAACAGTAAACATACAGGGAGATGATGTAAGGGTACCTTTTAAAATGAAAAGAAATTGATGACAGCGACAACATCATGAAAAGTCCTGAAGGAATGGAAGAGTCGCCTATCAGAAGACAGGTTTTTATAATAAAGGATTGTGCTTACAGACTAATGGGGGGAGGAAACCAAATTATATTTTTCTTTGATAAGTAGCTCCACTGACAGTGAAATACAGAGGGCTGATGATATATTGCAGTACTTGCCTTCAGTATTAAGCTACTGTATCATTATTAGCAGGAAAGATATGTGAGAGGTGTTGTACAAAGGAGAGCAAGTAAACTAGTTGGAGTTGAGTTCAAAGTTGAGACTGATGGGTGAGGAGAGGTTGAGTGTGGTAAAAGTCTGCAAATTATATAAAGCACTGGTGCATATTCCTACTTAGAATGGGAGGATGACAATTCCAGATTGTTGGGGGCCAAAACTATGATCTAGCACTTAGTATTGTTCTAAGTACTATTTGTAATGCACATTCACAGACATTGGTAAGTTTTTATCTAAGAATAATACTGTCCAGTTTAAACAGTTTGCATATTTTTTATCCATTTTTCAATTCTAAATGCTTTGTAATTTCTTCTTTAAAAATAAAGAGACTAGTTTGTACACTGTATACTGGCTATGATCTAGTTTTCAGGAGATCTGCATATGCAGGCCAGTAAAAGTAGGGTGTATTTTTTTCCCATGTTGACATTCACCACTATTGTTGGCAGTTGTATGTGAAATTGCCATCTTCTGCTGTTAATTGTGTTCCTGTTGCTAGTTTCCACCTTAAAAATACACTCTCAATTGTACTTTACTAATTGAACATCATTGTTGACTTAATATATCAAGTTGCTCTTTCAGAACTTGGTAACAATACAAGTAAGATGTTGTCTGGAGATGAAGATCAAACTGAAGCCATTATGCTGCCAAATGAAATCAATGGGAACTGGATATCACGAGAGACATCCATTCATGAAGCTCGGCTCAAAGCCAAAGCCAAGAGACGTTTGAGGAAGAACTCGTCTCGGGATTCTGGCCGAGGCGATTCTGTCAGTGATAATGGGGAAAGTAGTCGAAATGTTGTTCCCACTAGCCCAAAGGGAAAAATGTTGGACAGAAAATCACGGATGGGAAAAGGAAGAGGATTGCCTAAGAAAGGCAAGTACTTGAGGTTTTAATTTAGAACCCTTAATTAATAAGTTTCATGGATGTACTTTCTATAGTGAATATTTTGAGGAGGCGCTTTGGGAAGAAAACTGGTAAAGTCTTGCAATATATTTCCTAGGAACAATTACTTTCGGGAACTTAACATTTTATTAAGCCCATTGGTGTTTTTTTGATACCATGATATCTTGAAGTCTGCAGTCTTTGTGATTTGTTTATTATACTTCAAAACTAATATCACTGAATAATGTGTACAGGTGACTTATTTTGAAGTTACGATCTTGAAAATATCATTACTGCCAGCTTTTTGAAAGATACCATTAACTGTTGTCTTGGTGACTTGTGTTTAAAGCATGTTGAGGGCAAATATCTTAGTGGATGGATTATACCCTATTAAATTGGTAAATGTCTTGTGCACTTTTTATACACTGTAAATATAAACTCTGTAATGTTGTATTCTATTTCTTTGCTATTTACTATTTACAAGATTGAAGTAGTGGAGTGACAATTCTAGAGCCAGGCATGTTTCCTCAATGTTTAGATTAGTGTCAGCTTCTTAAGGATGGTGTATCTGAATCAAAATGCAAATCTCATCAAGTTTTTTGTCATTTAACTATATACATGTATACTGTCAAAGAAGACATTTCTCTAAACCAGGGTGTAAAGTACAATAACGCAGATAACATATAAATAACCAAAGAAAAGTTCATAAATTAAATATTGTAATTCATTCATAGCATGAGACAGTGTCTTCAGAAATATTTTTTGTGTGCAATATTTGCATAAGGGAGAAAGCATTTCTGTAACAACCATAGCACAAAAAAGTCACATTTGATCATTCATGGTGATCAAATATTCGTTCCATTTGCACCACAGACTTCAATACCCCTGGGTCAAAGGCTTATCTAGGTACCTTTTACTTAAGTGAAAGTCTCTACCTCTAAAGCCACCACTGAGGTGGGGGGTGGTAGAGGGGGCGTAACTCTTCTCAGGTTCCCTCTGAGACTGCTGCTTCTACATTAGCAATCTCTGCTAGAGTGGCTAGTGAGAAACAGCTACGAACTTCCTCCTTGCCCTTCTCCGCTCCAGCGACAGTAAGCCTCCAGGGAACAGCTCTCTCTTCGATTCTGAAGTGCTGCAGCTAGGCAACGTCCTGGTCAATATCCTTTTGTACCTTTCCCAGTGCAACCACATCCTTCCTATAGTGTGGTGACTAGTGCTACACACAATATTCAGTGTAGTCATATCATAACCTCGCTCTTACTTTCTCTCTCCTGGCTAACGAAGGTAAGCATCCCAAATGCTACCTTTAATCACTTATTTTATAACCAGTGCTACTACCCTGAAGCCTACAGGGATCCTTGGACTGTATAGCAAGGTCCCTTGTTCCCCAATATTCCCTACGGGTTATGATTATGTATGACACAGTTTCATTAGTTTACCCATCAGCTCACAGAGAATTGAATGTCACCTACCATTGCTCTCTTCAACTTGCCACCTGATGAAAATCCCTATTCACTATCAATGGTGCAATCAATTTTCTAAAGTAATGGCGACAACAAGTGCTGACCTTGCTCAGGGTGTCTTTAAATGTTTAAGTAAATTGGCACTGCCGCAGTTTGTATTTTGTGTTTAATCTAGGTATGGCGTGCCTCCACTAGATTGCCTTTGGGCAAGGTGTAGCACTTGCATTCCCCTGGACCAGGGTCATGTGAAGCCGTGAGAGCAGGTGGTGGATGGTCGTATGAGCAGCTCATGCTATCATAAGTGTTGGTTATGCGACTACTGATGCCAGTGTCTGAAGGGTGCTGATAATGGGTGGGGTCACCCCTCTTGTAAAGACACTGCCCAAAAGAAGGCAGTGACAAACCAGTTCTCTAGAAAACTTTGGCAAGAACAGTCCTGGTCATGGAAAGACCATGATCGCCCACATCATATGAAATGGGACGTAATGATGCTGATGAGGATGGCAGTGCACTATTTGAACTCCTTAGTAGGAAATCACACAGTAATTGTGTTTGTGAAATATCTAGGGGGAATATTACCACAAAGGGGTTTTGAAATCCAAAGTGTGGGGAATAGAAACAAAAGAAAGTTAAGAAAGTTGATAAAGAGTGAAATGGTAAAGGGAGAGAGGGTTAATATGTGACAGTGGAAGTAAAGCACGGGAATATGTGACCTTTATTGTTTAAGGATTCAAAACTATAATGAATTACAAATTATTTTGACAGATTAGCTTTATTTCAACTTGGAGGAATTCCTAGCAGATTAAATGCTGTGATCAGTGGCTTTCTTTGGCCTGTTACAAAATAGCTGGCTAGAACTGATGTCATTGTTCAAATGTGGCAGGGATTACTATTAGCGCTGCCACCTTGACTACGGTTATCTGTAGTGTAATATTAGTTATTTACTGTTGACTAAACAGTGCTAATCTTAATTTTATCCCCAGAATGTTTTTCAAACTATTCAGTCCTTTTCTAGGTTTCATTTGTCAGCTTTGTAGTCTACTGCTTAATAAATTCATTAACCAAGGAGTATTTGAAACCCATTCTGAACTTTGTGGATTGTGTGTATTTTGTTAAGATTATGGTTGGTATAATTTTGTACTGACAGTTCACTAGACAAAATAAAAGTTTGAAATAGAAGGTGAATTAATGCATTATAGAATTTGTTGTTGAGCAGGTAGTGCGTCTTAACTTTTATTATGGTGAAAAATTAATTGGGCAATTGTGCCTTTAAAAAATGTACATTCTTACTGTCAGTGTCCATAAAATATTGAAGGTAACAAGCTGATAAAAGTGATTTGCAGTGCATTACCAAACAATGATATTTGGGTAGAATGGTAGTGTAGTGGTTTGCACAATGCTTTACAGTACCAACAATGTGTTCAATTCCAGTTTTTGCCTGTAAGGAGTGTGTACATTCTCCACGTGACCACGTGGGAGACCATGTGCTCCGGTTTCCTCACATATTCCAAAGATGTACTGGTTCATTGGTTAATTAGTCATCGTAAGTTGTCCTGTGATTTGGCCAGAATTAAATCGGGATTATTGGGCGGTGCAGCTTGAAGGGCCAACTCTGCCTAAATACATACATACATAGCTGTGTACTGTGAAAGGAATCATGTTGGTCGTGATTTCATGCAAATTGAAGGTCAGCTCTGTTCACTGACACTTGAGGGTGATGTCACATTTGTCTAAATATGCATGTTTTACATTTTTAAAAAAACAATATGGAATAAAAAATAGTAATTTTCTCATTTTTGTCAGTTAAGCACATTGGTTCAGGATAGTATGTTCAGGTTAGCTGGCAGCCACAGATATTCACTGTAACTTCAATTTGATTCGGTAGTCTCTTGGATCAGAATTTTTTAATAGAATTTTTTTTAAAAACTGTATCGTATTTTGAAACCAGAGATGTTATATCACTCTTCATTGTTTGCCCCTTCCCCTTCCCAGCCACTCTTTGAAGAAGCTTGTTATGTAGTTTTAATAAATATGCATAAATATTCTTTCTTTAAATTGTACAATTCCATTGGTAGGTGGTGCAGGGGGCAAAGGTGTCTGGGGGACACCTGGTGAGGTGTATGATCTGGAAGAAGTGGATGTCCGAGATCCCAATTATGATGAAGATCAGGTGAGCGAGTGTACTGTGATTGATTGGAATGAAGTGAATCTTTAACAAATACTCCTTCCTTTCTCAGAAAGCATGTTATTGTCACTACTTTTCCCATGACAAGACTTTTTTTCTTTATTTGTTCAAATGATGGTTAATGGGTATTTTATATAAATGGTGATGATTTTTACCATCCATGTTATCTTTTGCTGAGAAATGGCTCTGAAGGTACTGAAATTGTCCTACATTTGCCAGGTTTTCATTGTGGACCCTAATCATAGGGAAGGAGGTGTGAGGTGATGTGCAGTGGAATAAATTGGTAGAATATTTTTGGTTTTGATGTTTGCTGTAAGGTCCATAATACTTCAATAACCACAGTGATGGAGGCAAAGGAGACTAGATGTTGAAATCTGGAACAGTGAGTAAATTGCTGGAAGAACTCAGTGGGTCAAACAGCATCAATAGATGCCAAAGGTCCTAATGCAGGACCTGGACCCAAAATATCAATTTGTACCTTTTGCATCAATGGATACTACTTGATCTGTTGAGTTCTTTGTGTTGAACATATTGATAACTTGGAGCTTGGCTTCTCAGTATGTGCATACCCAAATGCCTTCTGTGTATTGCAGCTTGGGGTTTGCAAATTAAATGACTTTAGTTCAAAGCACATTTATTATCAAAGTACATATGCTATGTACATCCTTGAGATTTGTCTCATTACAGACAGCCTCAAAACAAAGAAACCCAATAGAACCCATTTTAAAAAACAAAGACTGTCAAACACCCAATGTGCAGAACTATACAAATTGTGCAAACAATAAAAGACATTCTGACACGTCTATCCACGGCCTCCTCTACTGTAAAGATGAAGCCACACTCAGGTTGGAGGAACAACACCTTATATTCCGTCTGGGTAGTCTCCAACCTGATGGCGTGAACATCGACTTCTCTAACTTCCTCTAGTACCCCACCTCCCCCTTGTACCCCATCTGTTACTTATTTTTATACACACATTCTTTCTCACTCTCCTTTTTCTCCTTCTGTCCCTCTGAATATACCCCTTGCCCATCCTCTGGGTCCCCCCCCCCCCCTTACTTTCTTCCCGGACCTCCTGTCCCATGATCCTCTCGTATCCCTTTTGCCTATCACCTGTCCAGCTCTTGGCTCCATCCCTCCCCCTCCTGTCTTCTCCTATCATTTTGGATCTTCCCCCTCCCCCTCCAACTTTCAAATCCCGTACTCACTCTTCCTTCAGTTAGTCCTGATGAAGGGTCCCGGCCTGAAACGTCAACTGCACCTCTTCCTAGGGATGCTGCCTGGCCTGCTGCGTTCACCAAACTTTGATGTGTGTTGCTTGAATTTCCAGCATCTGCAGAATTCCTGTTGTTTGCGTTTTTAAATTCACTACTGCGAAGCCTCTTCCGGTGATGCCTACACCAAAGAAGTTTAGATCCTCTCTTCGACGGGAGTTCAGTGAAACCATCTCTCACTGCTCCCCATCTGTAATTTCTTCGGCTCTTCAACTTTTTGACCACACTTTGACTCAGACTCGCTATCACAGCCATATATCCTTTCTTGGAATGTGCCTCCGTCGCCAACTTACTCCAGTTGGCTTTAGGATTCGTTTCCGAGCCTCTCAATTTGGATCTTCTGAGGATCCCAGGTACTCACATTTTATTGACTCTGCCTCTCGCCGCTTCTCCCGTCAAGCTCTGAAGGCGACTCTCTCCGCCATGAGGAGGTACTTGGTGTCCCTATCCCAGACCCTTCCACACCTTCGGAACACTTTCTTCACCGTCTGTAATGGTCCTACCCGTTATTTTGTCCTCCGTCGGATTCACGCCTGCAATCGCCGTTTTTTTGACTTTGTCATGTTAGGCAAAGATCGCAAGATCCTACATCTACGGACTCCAGAGCCTGCTGGCCATGAAACTAGCAGGCATGAACTTCAGATTGCCTCTGCCATTGATCTCGCCGGCTCCAACACCTCAGGGCATATTCAAAGCCCGGACTCCAGCAACGACCATGGACACATTCAAAGCGATTGCGCAACCACCAACTGCGACTCCAGCCTTGAACTCCAGGCCGGGTCTTTACGTGCTGCTATTGTGACTCCCGTCTCCCCTTCCCCCACCACCACTCTGTAATTCCGTCACCCTCAGATCCCACCGTCAGCTCTTGGGCCCACAGAGGCTCCATCTTCCTCTCACCCCAACCCTCCCCTCTCCACTGACACCCCCAGCCTCACCCCTCCCCTCTCTGATCTGAGCTCTCATCTGTGCCGGGTCTTTACCATCCCCTCCGACCTTCAGCTGTCGGAGGCAGAACGCTTGGTCCTCAGTAAGGGCCTCACCTTTGTCCCCCTTCGCCCACACCTCAGCGAGTTCCGTGTTCGCCATGATGCGGAACTCTTCTTCCGTCGTCTGCGTCTCCAAGTCTACTTCTTCGGCAAGGACTCTTCCACCCCCACCGATGACCCCTTCTCCCGTCTTCAACCCTCCTCTTCTTCATGGACACTCCGCTCTGGTCTTCTACCTGCTCTGGATCTCTTTATCGCTAACTGCCGACGGGACATCAACCGTCTCAACTTCACCGCACCTTGTCCCCATTCCAATCTCACTCCTTCAGAACGCTGTGCTCTCCACTCTCTCCGCACTAATCCTAACCTTATTATTAAACCCGCCGATAAGGGGGGTGCTGTTGTAGTCTGGCGTACTGACCTCTACCTTGCCGAGGCACAGCGACAACTCGCGGATACCTCCTCTTATTTACCCCTCGATCGTGACCCCACTAAGGAGTACCAGGCCATTGTCTCCCACACCATCACCGACTTTATCCACTCAGGGGATCTCCCATCCCCTGCTACCAACCTTATAGTTCCCACACCTCGCACTTTCCGTTTCTACCTCCTACCCAAGATTCACAAACCTGCCTGTCCTGGCCGACCTATTGTCTCAGATTGCTCCTGCCCCACCGAACTCATTTCTGCATACCTCGACACGGTTTTATCCCCCCTTGTTCAATCCCTTCCTACCTATGTTCGTGACGCTTCTCACACTCTTAAACTTTTCGATGATTTTAAGTTCCCTGGCCCCCACCGCTTTATTTTCACCATGGATGTCCAGTCCCTATATACTTCCATCCCCCATCAGGAAGGTCTCAAAGCTCTACGCTTCTTTTTGGATTCCAGACCTAATCAGTTCCCCTCTACCACCACTCTGCTCCGTCTAGCGGAATTAGTCCTTACTCTTAATAATTTCTCCTTTGGCTCCTCCCACTTCCTCCAAACTAAAGGTGTAGCTATGGGCACCCGTATGGGTCCTAGCTATGCCTGCCTTTTTGTTGGCTTTGTGGAACAATCTATGTTCCGTGCCTATTCTGGTATCTGTCCCCCCCCCACTTTTCCTTCGCTACATCGACGACTGCATTGGCGCTGCTTCCTGCACGCATGCAGAGCTCGTTGACTTTATTAACTTTGCCTCCAACTTTCAGCCTGCCCTCAAGTTTACCTGGTCCATTTCTGACACCTCCCTCCCCTTTCTAGATCTTTCTGTCTCTGTCTCTGGAGACAGCTTATCCACTGATGTCTACTATAAGCCTACTGACTCTCACAGCTATCTGGACTATTCCTCTTCTCACCCTGTCTCTTGCAAAAACGTCATCCCCCTCTCGCAATTCCTCCGTCTCCACCGCATCTGCTCTCAGGATGAGGCTTTTCATTCTAGGACGAGGGAGATGTCTTCCTTTTTTAAAGAAAGGGGCTTCCCTTCCTCCACTATCAACTCTGCTCTTAAACGCACCTCCCCCATTTCACGTACATCTGCTCTCACTTCATCCTCCCACCACCCCACTAGGAATAGGGTTCCCCTGGTCCTCACCTACCACCCCACCAGCCTCCGGGTCCAACATATTATTCTCCGTAACTTGGGCCACCTCCAACGGGATCCCACCACTAAGCACATCCTTCCCTCCCCCCCCCCCCCCTGCATTCCACAGGGATCACTCCCTACGCGACTCCTTTGTCCATTCGTCCCCCCTATCCCTCTCCACTGATCTCCCTCCTGGCACTTACCCGTGTAAGTGGAACAAGTGCTACACATGCCCTTACACTTCCTCCCCTACCACCATTCAGGGCCCCAAACAGTCCTTCCAGGTGAGGCAACACTTCACCTGTGAGTCGGCTGGGGTGATATACTGCGTCCGGTGCTCCCGATGTGGCCTTTTATATATTGGCGAGACCCGACGTAGACTGGGAGACCGCTTTGCTGAACACCTACGCTCTGTCCGCCAGAGAAAGCAGGATCTCCCAGTGGCCACACATTTTAATTCCACATCTCATTCCCATTCTGACACGTCTATCCACGGCCTCCTCTACTGTAAAGATGAAGCCACACTCAGGTTGGAGGAACAACACCTTATATTCCGTCTGGGTAGCCTCTAACCTGATGGCGTGAACATCGACTTCTCTAACTTCCGCTAATGCCCCACCTCCCCCTTGTACCCCATCTGTTACTTATTTTTATACACACATTCTTTCTCTCACTCTCCTTTTTCTCCCTCTGTCCCTCTGACTATACCCCTTGGCCATCCTCTGGGTCCCCCCCCCCCCACCTTGTCTTTCTTCCCGGACCTCCTGTCCCATGATCCCCTCATATCCCCTTTGCCAATCACCTGTCCAGCTCTTGGCTCCATCCCTCCCCTTCCTGTCTTCTCCTATCATTTTGGATCTCCCCCTCCCCCTCCAACTTTCAAATCCCGTACTCACTCTTCCTTCAGTTAGTCCTGACGAAGGGTCTCGGCCTGAAACGTCGACTGCACCTCTTCCTAGAGATGCTGCCTGGCCTGCTGTGTTCACCAAACTTAGATGTGTGTTGCTTTAATAAAAGTAAGCAAGTAACATTTTGAACTGATGTTCACGAAAGTGAGTCCACGGCCATGAAGCCAGTTAGCACTGCATCCAATTCAGGAGCCCGTTAGTTGCAGCCCACAGCCTCAGTTCAGACAAGTAAACCTCGTAGAATAATGAGCTGAACCAGCTCGTCCTTCTCCTCTGGTTCCAACACCCTAACCTTTCCAGTTCAGCTTGACACTTAAATTGTTCAAACCTTGGGCCTTTTCTTGTTCCCGGGCCCGTGCACTGCCACCTCGACTCTGCATCAAATCGCCTCCATGTCCGCTCCAACATTGGCTGATAACTGGGCCAAGCCGCCTTGATGCGGCCCATATAGGCCACGCCGCACCACTCCTGTGCCTTTGAGACTTCAGTTCACATCAGGTTGTGCAGGCGATTCAACAGCTCATCTCTGAAAGGGAAGTTATAGGCTATTGATTGCTGTAATTGTATCTGTGGAAAAGTGTGATTAATGCAGTAAACGCAAAATAATCTGCAGATGCTGGGGTCAAAGCAACACTCACAACATGCTGGAGGAACTCAGCAGGTCGGGCAGCATCCGTGGAAAAAGATCGGTCGACGTTTCGGGCCGGAACCCTTTGTCAGGACTGAAGAGGGAAGGGGCAGAGGCCCTATAAAGAAGGTGGGAGGAGGGTGAGAAGGAGAAGGCTGGTAGGTTCCAGGTGAAAAACCAGTAAGGGGAGAGATAAAGGGGTGGGGGAAGGGAGGCGGGGAGGTGATAGGCAGGAAAGGTGAAGAAAGGATAGGGGAAAACACAATGGGTAGTAGAAGAAGGCGGAGCCCAGAGGGAGGTGGTAGGCAGCTGGGGAAGGGGGCAGAGTGAAATGGGGATAGGGGAAGGGAGGGAATTACCGGAAGTTGGAGAATTCTATGTTCATACCAAGGGGCTGGAGGCTACCTAGACGATATATGAGGTGTTGCTTCTCCAACCTGAATTTAGCCTCATCATGGCAGTAGAGGAGGCCAGGTATGGATATATCTGAATGGGAGTGGGAAGCAGAGTTGAATAACTTCTGTTTTGGCTCTTCCCACTTTCTTCATACCAAGGGTGTAGCTATGGGAACTCGCATGGGCCCTAGCTATGCCTGCCTCTTCGTTGGTTATGTGGAACAGTCTGTGCTCCAAACTTATTCTGGTACTGCTCCCCAACTTTTCCTTCGGTACATTGACGACTACATTGGTGCTGCTTCCTGCACCCATGCTGAGCTCGTCAATTTCATCGACTTTACTTCGAACTTCCATCCAGCCCTCAAATTCACTTGGTCTATCTTGGACACTTCTCTCCCCTTTCTCGATCTCTCGGTCTCCATCTCTGGAGACAGACTGTCCACTGACATCTTCTACAAGCCCACTGACTCTCATAACTACCTCAACTATACCTCTTCCCACCCCGCCACATGCAAAAATGCCATTCCCTATTCCCAGTTCCTCCGTCTCCGCAGCATCTGCTCCGAGAATGAGGTTTTCCGTTCCAGGACATCTCAAATGTCCTCTTTCTTTAAGGATCGTGGTTTCCCTTCTGCTGTCATCAATGATGCCCTCAACCGCATTTCCCGCACTTCGGCTCTCACCCCATCGTCCCACCACTACAATAGGGACAAGTTCCCCTTGTCCTCACCTACCACCCACTAGCCTCCGGATCCTACGCGTTATCCTCCGCAACTTCCGCCACCTTCAACAGGACCCCACCACTAAGCACATCTTTCCCTCTCCACCCCTCTCTGCCTTCCGCAGGGATCGGTCCCTCCGCAACTCCCTGGTCCACACGTCCCTCCCCACGGATCTCCCACCTGGCACTTAGCCCTGTAAGCGCAAGTGCTACACCTGTCCCTACACCTCCTCTCTTGCCACCATTCAGGGCCCCAAACAGTACTTCCAAGTGAGGCAACACTTCACTTGTGAGTCTGTTGGGGTCATCTATTGCATCTGGTGCTCCCGGTGCGGCCTCCTCTACATCGGTGAAACCCGACGCAGATTGGGGGACCGCTTCGTCGAGCACCTCCGCTCTGTCCGCCATAGCAGACAGGATCTCCCAGTAGCCACCCACTTCAACTCTGCTTCCCACTCCCATTCAGATATGTCCATACATGGCCTCCTCCACTGCCATGATGAGGCTAAATTCAGGTTGGAGGAGCAACACCTCATATACTGTCTAGGTAGCCTCCAGCCCCTTGGTATGAACATAGAATTCTCCAACTTCCAGTAATTCCCTCCCCTTCCCCCATCCTTATGTCACTCTGCCCCCTTCCCCAGCTGCCTACCACCTCCCTCTTGGCTCCACCTCCTTCTACTACCCATTGTGTTTTCCCATATTCTTTCTTCACCTTTCCTGCCTATCACCTCCCTGCCTCCCTTCCCCCACCCCTTTATCTTTCCCCTTACTGGTTTCTCACCTGCAACCTACCAGCCTTCTCCTTCCCACCCTCCCCCCACCTCCTTTATAGGGCCGCTGCCCCTTCCCCCTACAGTCCTGACGAAGGGTTCTGGCCCGAAACGTCGATGGATCTTTTTCCACGGATGCTGCCCGACCTGCTGAGTTCCTCCAGCGTGTTGTGAGTGTTGATTAATACAGTAATTTTGTTTTGTTTTTGCTATCACACATCATTCCCGTGCTTCACCAGCATCATTTTAAACAGGTCCTAGAGTAAGGAACAAATCCCCATTGAACCCGTGGATTATCTCCACCTTAAAGGTTTCATGATGACGAGGTGAAATATTACAGTGAGAAAGATGGTAAAATTGTGGGAACAATGACATTGCCTTGCTTGGTCCTATCTTGTACTGACATTGAGTCAACAGTCAATCCTGTCATTAAAATTCTGGCTTGCATGTTATTGTGTACAATGGAGGCAAATATTTGGGAGAATTATTTCTACATGTCACCATCTTCAAGAGATGAGAAGGGACACCTGACCATTCAGTCACCAGTAATTAAAAGCAACTTGTTTTTAGTTCTGTAACTAATGACTGTCAAACTCCTTTAACTAACAAGTCACTTAATCCCATAACTACAGAAACTCTTTAATTTAGTAAACTTGTTTCAGTTTACAAGTGCAAAGTAAGATCGCAATGTTATTGTATGCTCCAACAGGAGAATTGTATATATGAAACAGTGGTTCTACCTTTAGATGAAGGGGCTTTTCAGAAAACTGTGACTCCAATTGTACAAGAATACTTTGAACATGGTGACACTAATGAGGTTATGGTATGTACTTAAAATAGTATTTAATCTGAAATGTGTGGCTATTTGATTTTTTAAAGATTTGTTTCTTTAAAAAAATTACACTAACTCTTATCAACTGTTTTTCAAATTACATTTATTCTCCAGCTTGTCTGTCTATCCGTTTCTCTATCTGTCTCTCTCCCTCTCTCTCCTCAGCTATCTCTACCCTGAGTTTCTTTTTATTTTCTTCCTGAAATTGTACTCTTTTATACTCCCTAATGCAGTATTGTTAATTTATCTTTATATCAACTTTTGTATGGAAGCAGCCCTATGCAGCACCATTGAATGTTTCATTACATCAACTGCAATATAGAAATATTCCTACACTTTCCACATCCATCATTCTTCAGCATTTTACAACCAAAGAATTTGAAATTTATAGCCAATGTCACTATGTAAACATGCAAAGTAATTGATAAATACGTTGTAATGTCCTATAGACAGAAGCAAGGTAGGAAAAATAAATTTTAAAATAATTTGTGGGATTTTCTCTGAAAATTTTTGCTTTGTAAAATAAAATATTCTTGCCAGGTTAATTGTTCGAGGCTAACTCCATTACTGTCTCAAGTATGGATGCTTATCATTCCAGTCTTTGGGCTGAATTCAGTGAAACCAGCTCAGAATAATTGTGTTTATGTAATCCCTTTCATAAATCCCAAATTACAGTATTAAGTAACAAGACTTCTCAAAGCAGAAGTCAAATGAGATTATCCTGATGGGGCAGAAATTCTTTGGGCTCCTTTTCCTGATTTTCCAGCAGATTTCATGTGAATCTGAGAGGAAAAGCAAAAAATACAATTCAAATGGAGTTGATAAAACCGAAGTAACCTTAATAAGACAAAGCAAAACAAATGTTGCATGGCTGTTCCTTGTCTATGTTGTTACATCAAATTCTGTTCTTTGTAAAGTTGATCAAGGTAACTTGAATTAATTGTGGTCTTGTGCTTGATAAACCTGTAAGAAGCATGCTGCTCTTTGCAAAACAATAGAGAATAGACAATAGGTGCAGGAGTAGGCCATTCGGCCCTTCGAGCCAGCTCCGCCATTCACTGTGATCATGGCTGATCATCCACAATCAATATCCATTTCCTGCTTTATCCCCATAACCTTTGATTCCACTATCTTTAAGAGCTCTATCCATCTCTTTCTTGAAAGCATCCAGAGACTTGGCCTCCACAGCCTTCTGGGGCAGAGCATTCCATATATCCACCACTCTCTGGGTGAAAAAGTTTTTCCTCAACTCCGTTCTAAATGGCCTACCCCTTATTCTTAAACTGTGGCCTCTGGTTCTGGGCTCACCCATCAGTGGGAACGTGCTTCCTGCCTCCAGCGTGTCCAATCCCTTAATAATCTTATATGTTAGAATAAGATCCCCTCTCAGCCTTCTAAATTCCAGAGTATATGAGCCCAGTTGCTCCAATCTTTCAACATATGATAGTCCTGCCATCCTGGGAATTAACCTTGTGAACCTACGCTGCACTCCCTCGATAGCAAGAATGTCCTTTCTCAAATTTGGACCAAAACTGCACACAGTACTCCAGGTGTAGTCTCACCAGGGCCCTGTACAACTGCAGAAGGACCTCTTTGCTCTTATACTCAATTCCCCTTGTTATGAAGGCCAGCATGCCATTAACTTTCTTCACTGCCTGCTGTACTTGCATGCTTGCTTTCAGTGACTGATGTACAAGAACACCTAGATCTCGTTGTACTTCCCCATCTCCTAACTTGACTCCATTTAGATAATAATCTGCCTACCTGTTCTTACCACCAAAGTGGATAACGTCACATTTATCCACATTAAACTGCATCTGCCCACTCACCCAGCCTGTCCCAAGTCACCCTGCATTCTCATAACATCCCCCTCACATTTCACACTGCCGCCCAGCTTTGTGTCATCGGCAAATTTGCTAATGTTGCTTTTAATTCCCTCATCTAAATCATTAATATATATTGTGAACAGCTGCGGTCCCAGCACTGAACCCTGCAGTACCCCACTGGTCACCACCTGCCATTCTGAAAGGGACCCGTTAATCGCTACTCTTTGTTTTCTGTCAGCCAGCCAATTTTCAATCCATGTCAGTACTCTGCCCCTAATACCATGTGCCCTAATTTTGCCCACTAATCTCCTATGTGGGACTTTATCAAAGGCTTTCTGAAAGTCCAGGTACACTACATCCACTGGCTCTCCCTTGTCCATTTTCATAGCTACATCCTCAAAAAATTCCAGAAGATTAGTCAAGCACGATTTCCCGTTCGTAAATCCGTGCTGATTCGGACTGATCCTGTTACTGCTATCCAGATATGTCGTAATTTCATCTTTTATAATTGACTCCAGCATCTTTCCCACCACCGACGTCAGGCTAACCAGTCTATAATTCCCTGTTTTCTCTCTTTCTCCCTTCTTGAAGAGAGGGACAACATTAGCCACCCTCTAATCCACAGGAACTGATCCTGAATCTATAGAACATTGGAAAATGATTACCAATGCATCCACGATTTCTAAAGCCACCTCCTTCAGTACCCTGGGATGCAGACCAGCAGGTCCTGGGGTCTTATTAGTCTTGGGCAATTGGCAAATTGCTGTCAGTGCCCATATTTCTGTTTCAAAGTTTATTACCAGTATTACAAGTAAAGCTTAACCCTTTGACAGACTCTAATCTAGTTAGTTGTTTGCTTTGTCTCTTCCTGTTTTGAGGCTCGTTCCTCCTGGCATTTTTTTTTGCTCTGGTTGGAAGGGTCAGGAATATAGAATAACTTTTAGCTCCCTAATCATGTCAATATAGCACTAGATGACTGGAGAACTCTGGTGTTCTGCAAAAGGAACTCTTTAATGCATTTTTATTGTGTTCTTAACCAATCACACCCCACAACAACTCCAGATTATGTGTTTGTTCACACAGTAATCTTAGGTTCGCCTTGTCTCAAGTTGAAGTTAAAAAAAATCTACTGCTTTGTTTTGTAGGAACTGCTGAAGAACTTGAATCTCGGAGAAATGAAGTGTACAGTGCCAGTGTTAGCGGTATCGTTGGCTTTGGAGGGGAAGGCTAGCCACCGAGAGCTTACCTCCAGACTTCTGGCTGATTTGTGTGGGAAAGTGCTCACTACAAATGATGTGGAAAAATCATTCGATATGCTACTGAAGGAATTGCCAGAACTAGCCTTAGACACTCCTGGAGCTCCACATGTTAGTGCATGAAATGCTGAATGATTTCTTTGTTTTTCTTCACACTTACTGTTGGAAATGCAGTGTTTTCTTTTGCAAGCATTTCATGCCAGTATCAAGCAAATCAAATTGGGTGTTATAAAGCAAATTGAAGTTCCCTGCTTCATTGCTGCTATATTCCTTGGTTTCAGTTTGCAGCAGGTCACAACTGCATCAGTATAGCATTTATTTATTTTAAATTTCTTTGTACTAGTCATCCCCATGCCTATGGGACACTTTAGCAAATTGGTATATGTGGACTAGATTTGTCTTTTCTGCAATCTATTGAGATGTTAATGATGGCTACACACACTGTTTCCCAGAATGACATGAATTTCATCTCCAATACCTAGAATCAAATATAGACGTATTATTCTATAACTCAATAGGTTTCTGCGCACTTTTTCTAAATTTAAAAAAAAATTCTCTTTCATATCTAAGACAGTAGTTCTATCAGCTCTGTATTTTGATTTTGTTTTTGTGCAAGGAAAATTTAAAAAGATCATAAAGCTAACATCTATAGGAGTAAGTTTGTATCTATTTTCCTGGCATTTCTGAATTGGCATTCTTCAGGACTGTTGAACTTGCAATATAATCCACACTGCAGTATTTATTTTATTCCACATTCATACTCTATGAACTCTGGTTCTTGGTTTGTTTATTATAAAACCTCACCACATTCAGACATTTCCTGTTTCAACCTGGACTTTGACTTGTCTTTTTATCCCCTTGGACCTTAGCTTTATTTAATAATGCCCGGACTCAATAAAACAATATGCTTTCTGAACCCATGCTCCACCCTATTTCTACGCTTCTGGAGCAGTGATGCTGTGATTAAATTGAATCTGATCAAAATTCCCTTTCATGTAATCAGATTCAAAAAGCCTTGCCACAGGGCAAAGGTGATTGAAAACATTCACAGTTCTGACATTTCCATGTATGTGCAGATAAAGGCAGAAACTCAGAGGCATTTGTTTTGTTTCTGTGTTACATTGATGGCTGGTGATGTAGTGGTATCAGCACTAGACTTCAAGGCAAATGGTCCTGAGTTTGAATCTGGCTGGCTCCTTGTATGCTTTTCATCCGTGCTAGGTTGAGCATCAAATTAGCAACTGAACCTTGTTTAAAAAAAAAGTCAAATGTTACGTAATCGGCAAAAGAATGGCGCCCAATGCACCACAAGGTGCGACAAAGGAACGACAACATTTTTGGAAAAGAATTTATCTTTTATTACTTGATACGAATAGGTTTAGTTAAGTTATTGAACTTTAGAATTCCCTCCCTAAACTTCACCACACTCCTCTGCTCTTGTAAAATATCCTTTACAATCAGTCTTCTGTGTTGGGTTCTTCTTGGCTCTGCGTCACATTATTATTTGTTAACATGCTAAAGAAGCTACAAGTACAAGCTGTATTTTTTTCCTTTCCAGAGAATTGTTCTATCTAGGCTTGATTTAATGGATCCACTACTATATAATCAGATTTTGATTATTCCTATCGAAGAATCTATTCTATTGTACAGGAGGATTATTAGCAATGAGAATCTGGATTAACCAACTCATCATTTGCATTCCTTCTGTGCTTACATTTGTTTATAGTTTGCTGTAGGGTGAATCGAGCTCAATGATTCTGCTTCTTACACCAAGCCATTTTGTCTCTTTACTTCCCTGCCACTTCCCCATCCCACTGGTAAGGAAAACTGAATCCAAGCTTTAATAAAGTAAATTGAAAGTAGTGAAGAAAATATTTTTTAATGTCTGCTTCTGCAGCAATATCCCACAGCTTAGTGTGACATCTACCTGCGAGACCAAAAACATTAGGTGAAGTTTACCTCTGATAATACATAAAGCGTAACCATAGCACTTTGGGGAGGAGAAAAGGTAATTCACAGAAATTAACCACAATAAGACAGCAAGGTCTGATGTCTGATTTATTTTTTTTCTTACCTAAGGAACAGTGTGCTTGCAACAAAAACACTTCTGGAATGCACATTTATCAGAATGATTCCGGGTTAGTGAATTTGCTGCTCTGGTTAGTTAGACAGGGCCTTTGCACCTTGACGTTAGAAGAACGAGTGATGATTTTGAAATTTACAATATCTGTAGGAGTTTGAGGAGGAGATGCGGGAATAATGATTCCACTGACTGAGGTGTCAAGATTCATGTTCTCATAATAAGAGAATGACCAGTCATCTCAGATAAGAAGAAATTTGTTCACACAAAGTACAGTGAATCTCTGAAGGATGGAGGAGGGGTTTCTGGAGAGACTAAACCCTGTAAAATGCTGTTATGAAGATTTTGTGTCTGGCAGGCTGCAGTTCTATTTTTACCTGTCATTACTTTCTAGTGATACTGTCAAGTAAACAGAAAATGACCACAGAGGTTTGGTATGTTGATATTTCCCATAATGCACTGAGCTTCACCTTTCAGTAAATCAATATCCAGGCTAATAAATTAATTTTGTTTAAATATTATTTGTGATGTATGTGATCCAATGTTATCTCAACTGTGTCAATTCAACATGAGAAAACTATTTTTATTTTCTTTCTTCAAAGAGAAGGTGAGGGCTTCCCTTCCGCCACCATCAAAGCGCCCTCACCTGCGTCTCTTCCATTTCATGCAGGTATGCCCTTGCCCCATCCACCTGCCAGGGTTAGGGTTGCTCTTGTCTTCACCTACCATCCCACAAGCTGCTGCATCCGGCACATAATTTTCCATAGCTTCTGCCATCTTCAACGGAATACAACCACCAAGCATAACTTTCCCTTACCCCTCCCCACTTTCCACAGGGATCGCTCCCTACATGACTCCCTTATCCACTTCCCCCTCCCCATTGATCTCCCTCCTGGCAGTTGTCCTTGAAAGCAGAACAAGTGCCACATCTGCACCTACACTTCCTCCCTCACTACCATTCAGGGCCCCAAACAGTCTGTTGGGGTCATCTACTGTGTCCAATGTTCCCAGTGTGTGCTCCTGTATTATCAGTGAGACCCAAAGTAGATTGGCAGACCGCTTTGCCGAGCACCTACACTCTGGCAGAAAAAAAACACGAATCTCCCAGTAGCCACCCATTTCAATTCTACTTCCTATCCCCATTCTGACATGTCAGTCCATGGCACTCTGCCGCGATGAGGTCACACTCGGGTTGAAGGAGCAACACCTTGTATTTCATCTGGGTAGCCTCCAATCTGATGGCATGAACATTTATTTCTTAATCTTCCTGTAATTGCTCCCCTCACCATTCCCCATTCTTGTTTTCCCCCTCTCACTCCTTATCTGCCCTTCACCTCCCTCTGGTGCTCCTCCCCCTTCCCTTTCTTCTGTGGTTTTCTGTCCTTTCCTATCAGATTTCCCACTTCTCAAGCTCTTTATCTCTTTCACCAATGAACTTCCCAGCTCTTTATTTTATCCCTGCACTCCCAGTTTCACCTATCATTTTGTACTACCTCCTCCCCTCCCCCCCCCACCTTCTTACTCTGACTTCTTTCTTTCCAGTCCTGATGAAGGGTCTCAGCCTGAAACCTCGACTGTTTACTCTTTTCCATAGGTGCTGCCTGGCCTGCTGAGTTCCTCCAGAATTTTGTGTGTGTTGCTCTTTATTCAAGTGTTTTTCTTAAGATTGAACCTGATTTCAAGCCAAGGTACACTGTAGGGATTTCGTATACTTATTCGCTCCATCTTCGTTATACTGAAATCAACTTCTCTTATTTAAAATTGGTTTTCATGTGCATAGCAATTCAATAAAAACTTAATTGCATTTTTTTTTTGCTATTCCAGCTGGTAGGCCAGTTCATCGCAAGAGCCGTAACAGATGAAATTCTGTCAAAAAGTTATATCGAAAGTTATAAAGGCAAGGTGGATTGTGAGAACGCCAGGTAGGTATTACTGAATACACAAAATATATACAGGTCCCCCCCCGCTTTACGAACATTGGCTTTACGCCACTTCGCTTTTACGAAAGACCTATATTAGTATCTGTTTTCGCTAACCAAAAGAGGATTTTCGCTTTAAACTCATGTTTACCCGGAGAAAGACTACCGTGACTGTAAACACGAGGAAATATGCAGTTGCTGGAATTTCAAGCAACACACATAAAAGTTGCTGGTGAACGCAGCAGGGCAGGCAGCATCTCTAGGAAGAGGTACAGTCAACGTCTCGGCCTGCAACATTGACTGTACCTCTTCCTAGAGATGCTGCCTGGCCTGCTGCGTTCACCAGCAACTTTTATCGACCATGACCATGAAGCCTTGCGCGGGCAGGTGTGTGCAGATGCGTGTACGTGCCTATTTTTTTTCTACAAATCAATTTTGGCTAAATCTTCCCAATTCTGTTAAGTGAAACTACACTGTACATGCATTATTTCTACTTTATATAGGCTGTGTATTTATCATATTATTCCTGCTTTTACTATATGTAAGTGTTATTTTAGGTTTTATGTGCTATTTGGTATGATTTGGTAGGTTATTTTTTGGGTCTGGGAATGCTCAAGAAATTTTTCCCATATAAATTAATGGTAAGTGCTTCTTCGCTTTACACCATTTCAGCTTATGAACAGTTTCATAGGAATGCTCTACCTTCAGATAGTGGTGGAAACCTGTAGTTGGGATTCATTATCAGAATAGATATGAGTTTTTAGTAGCAGCAATAAAGTGCATATTTGAACTTCATCCATAATTAGAAACATTGACTTGTAAAGATTTTGATTATTTTAAAAGTAATATCTTTTGATAAATGGTCAGAATTGATTTAAAGTTAACAGTGATTCTGTTTTCCCCCTTTCTACAGATCTGCTTTGGGTAGAGCAGCTGTGCTGCTCAGCATGAAGAGGGGTGGTGTGCGTTTGGACAACGTATGGGGAACAGGAGGTGGACAAAGGCCTGTTGAACAACTTGTCCAAGAGGTATATTAGGGTATTCTTTTGTATTGGTTGATAACTGTGTGTAATTGAAATGAGTATTATTGTCTTGCTGTGCCCTATGGTCCTAGACTCTCCCACTATTTGAAACGTCCTCTCCAGGTTCCTTCTATCTCGGTAATTACCTTTACAAAACTGGAAATAGACATTTTTGTAGCATCAGACACTTTTCTGTATTTCCTTTCGTCATTAGAAGGAAACCATTTAGCCCTCTGGCTCTATATCAGCCCAGAGCAAGCATTATTTCACCTGTAACCTACAGTTGTAAGAAAAAGTTTGTGAACCCTAAAACCATTCATTACTCATAAAATGTGGTCTAATCTTCATCTAAGTCTCAAAAACAGACAAAAACAATCTGGCTAAACTAAAACACACAAGTCAAAGTCTGTCCCGAGCCTTGTGGCCCTCTGTGCTTATGCCGGTTTCTGTGGCGTGAAGCGACTGAGAGTACGAGACTGATAAGTGGAACCAGATGAGGGAGGATGATGGGCAGATGGAACCAGTTGGGGGAGGAGATAGGAGGCCCAGTAGGTTAAATATGTGGGTGACAGGCAGATGGGGTGGAGGAGAATAAAACTTTATGACGGAGTTTGGGGCAGGAAAATAGGGTGAATCACAGGGAGAGGGAAAGGAAAGGGTTTGGGGTGAGGTGCAGGTTACCTGACACACTCATATTTTCTTCTTAAATAGTCCTATGGATGGAAGAATGAGTGTCTGGAATGCTTATGCATAGAGCTTTTTTTAACTTGGCAACCAGCCAAGCTGCTAAAGTATGGAGTACTCATTGTAACTCATGACGTAGACAGGAAAATTTTATAAAATAAAATAAATATAAATAACAAGATACCATTTTCAATTTTAGATACCAGACTTTCACAGAGGGTGTGAGAAGTTTGGATAGGTACAGATGAGATGTATTAAAATGATTTACATTAGCTGGATAGCTGGTGGTGTTCTCAGATTAGAGATTCAAGAGGAGAAAATAATGTACTTAAAATCAGAAAGGGTTGATGTTAAATGGCTGAAGAATTGACAAAGGAATGACTCATTTAATATGCTGACAAAAGAACCAAGGTGATGGGGGTGGCACGGGAGAGAATTCTTTTATACTTGAGTGGTAATGAATTGAAATGCATTGAATTAATATGTTTGGTGTAGTGTATCCAACTGTACTGCTCTTGGAGACAGCAAGTGCACATTTGATGGATTCATGACCTGTCCATTTAAAAATACTTGTACTCAAATCCTGCCTAAAACCTGATTATTCAATAATATCCATTTTAATAATTAACCCAGACAATTTTTTGATTAATTTCTCAGAATCTGGAACCAACATGACTGGAAATTTACAGTTGTCAATCTGTAGTCTTAGTAGTATTGACCAAATAGATAGTATTTGGGCAAATTAATCAACTGTTGCAGTACTGTGTTTGACAGGGCCTATCTCTTTTGACAGATTGACATGTTGCTGAAGGAATACCAAGTGTCTGGAGATGTAGGAGAAGCTGAACGTTGCCTGCAGGAACTTGAAGTGCCACACTTTCACCATGAGCTTGTGTACAAGGTAACAATTAAATCTTTCAAACATTATGCAAATGGAGCAATAGTGATCACAATTGGGTTTAGGATAATGATTGAGATGGATATGAGCATGAAAAATCTAGGGTAATACAGAAAATTAGATTTTAAGGAGATGAAAGTAGAGCTGGCAGAAAATAAAATGGACACACTGCTGGTAAATGATGATCTAGGAGAGCAGTGGGAAGCATTGAACAGTTCAACTGAACTTGGGGGAAAAATAGTCACAAGAATCTCTAATAAGACACTATGGGTCAGGTAAGTTTATAAGGGTGAAATTGAGGGCCAGGAAAGACATATTTACCAAATATGTGAACAGCATGAATGAACTGGAAGAAGATAATTAAGAAAAAAATGAAATAATAAAGTGCAATAACTCAGTTTGAGGGTATATGCTGATTTGGAGATGCACTTTAAGGAAGCAAGATAATCCATTTGAGGGCATTTAGATTGTAAATGCTTCCTTGAGAGGACAGACAATATGATGCTTGATGTACTGACAGCCATTACTCATCTGATTCCAGCACAGTGGGGGTGGGGGGGAGGAGACAAACTTCACAGAAATGCTTTGGTACTCTGAACAAGTTGTATGGTTCTTAATCAAATCAGCAGCGATTACTCAAAGCGTGTAGCAGTCTACATGGCTGTGCAGACTAAATATATGAACAAAATAACTGGAAGCTGTTACTCTCTAGGGCTGTTGACATTGTTAACTTCAGTAGTTACTTTCTGTAAGGTGTTCTTGATCACGTGTTCTAACCAATTTGTGTTGGTGGATTTATCTACCTTTTTGACATTTGGGGCTTCAGTGGTTGGTTTTGCAACAACAATATTAGTTGATAAATTCTAAACACCACATTAGCACAAGGTGAAATTGAAAGCAAAAAAAATGGGGGGGACCATTCCTTTTTCAGTTTTACCCCAATCTGTCTTTCTAAAGTTCTAGAGTCACCTCAGGTCACCATCAACTACTACAGATCTGAATTTTGGGTAATAATCTCTCCAACGCATAAATTTTTAGTAATTCTTTCCCAGAGATGGTTCTGTTAAAGTAACAGAACCACTTAGTAAAGCAGTCAGTATCACCTGAGTTTTTATAAATTGCTGCTTTTATCACTTGGCTGCATATCTAGTTGTAAGTTGTGAATAGTGAAGTATAGATTCCTTAATTTATCAATAACAAAATTATTTGGAACCACCGGTAATGGTGTTTTGAGGATGTCTGCATATATTTAGTAGTTTGGTTACAAGCATAAGTAGAAACAACTGAAGGCCATTCAGGCCCTTACGATTGCTCAACCTTACACTAAGATTTTTTTACCTTGCCTATCATATTTGTGTCACAGCATATCTCTTGATTTCTTTAATATCCAGATTATCATTCAATTGAGTAAGCCCCACACAGTGCTCCGAAATATATAAGGTGAAAAGCAGATTTTTGGGATTGTTTACCCAAAGTTTTCAAGAGAAAGCTGTATATTACTGAAAGATAGGTTTGCTATTAGGTAAACATTTTCACAGAACTAGTAAGAGATTCGGAACAGCTGTTTGTGTTGTTGCGTTGAAAAGCCTTCAGTAACTATTGTAAATGTTTAGTACTGATGCTTGTTTAAAGATGGTCCATTGTTGATTTTATTTTCAAAATATTTAGGCTATAGTGATGGTTCTGGAATCAACGGGAGAAACAACCTTCAAAATGATACTAAAGCTGCTGAAATCCTTGTGGGAATCTATTATCACCGTGGACCAAATGAACAGAGTAAGAGTGCCATCTACTGGGCAGCACTGCTATGTACATTATTTGTTCCGATGGCCACAAGACCAAAAAAACTTTGCAAGCCCTTTTCTAAATGTTCAAATTAGAAGAGCCACAGTAGCATGTGCAAGAATAAAGAATTAATAGAAAGAAAGAGCACATCCTTGGAAAGAAACATGAACAGGATCAATGTTTTGAATATATACATATATACACACGGTAGTAACTTTATTGGGTACCTCCTGTTTGTGATCTTCTGCTGTAGTCCATCTACTTCAAAGTTCAGCTTTGTGCATTCAGAGACGCTCTTCTGCACACCCCCTGTTGTTAACGTGTAGTTGCCATCCTGTCAGCTTGAACAACTCTGACTTCAGTCCTCTGACATTAAAAAGATATTTTCGCCCACATAACTTCCACTCACTGGATGGTTTTTGTTTCTTTTTTTGCAACATTCTCTGTAAACTATAAGAGACTACTGCAGGAAAATCCCAGAATATAGCAGTTTCTAAAATTCTTAAATCACCTCCTCTGGTACTATCATTCCATGATCAAAATCACTTAGAATACATATCTTCCCCATTCCGATGTTTGGTCTGAACAACAATTGAACCTCTTGACCACAACTGCATGCTTTTATGCAATTATTATCACATGATTAGCTGATGTTAGATATTTGGATAAACCAAGTGTACCTAATGAAGTAGCCACTGACTGTATTCATGAAAAAGTTTTTAATCTGGAACTGTCTCTTTCCATGGATGATTCCTGGCTTGCTGAATTTGTTTTTATTTGATTATTGGTATTTATGTTGTTTTGATTTTTAGAAAAGAAAGCTAATTGAGAACCCATGGTAGAAGACAATATAAACAGTGAGCTGTGCTCTACAGTTCATCAGGCTCTTTCCTTTATCAATTCAATATTTAAATAGAGAATCTTGTAAATACTCAGGGTGTATTTGTGGTGAGAGAAAGTTTGCTTCAGACTGACCTGCTGAATTTTTTAAGTACATTGTTCTTTCTTATTTTCAGTATCTAGATTATTTTTGACTTTTCATTCCCTGAATTATTAGAATATTTGCCATTTTTATTATCATTAACCTGTTTATTAATAAGTGATCTTTAACTTGGGCTGACATCCTGTGATCAGTTTGTTCCTGATATTCAATGGTAACTGATTTGGCTGAAAGATGGTTTAATCCTTTCTGCTATTTATCCAGCACTTCAGTAGGGTACTGGAGTATATTGAACGAAGTGCATTATAGCAGAGGGTGGAGGGGAAAACATTGTAGCACAGCATATTGAATACATGCGGCAGCATTGCGTGAAAATAAAATATTGTTCAGTTATTAAGTTTATGAACATCTTTCTTTGGTTTTAGGTTATCTAATTGTTTTTTTTAAGTTATTTTCTATCCTGAGCATGTATAGTGAAACCTGTCTAATAGTAATTTAGTAAAAAGTGGTGAAAGAGATTGTCTTGCTTTGAAAAGTACAATTTACTTTTTAAAATTGCTTTTTCAAATTGCAGGGCTTTGAGCGAGTATACAAGGAAATTCCAGATATCCATTTGGATGTGCCACAGGCTTATGCAGTAATGGACCGGTTTGTGGAACAGTGCCATCAAATGGGGATCATAGTGAAAGAGTTGAGAGATCTTTGTCCGTCTCGGTGAGTAACATTGTAGTGGATCAGTCTTCACAGCTTGCTGTGTAAATGGCATTTTCAAACTACATTTTATAATCTCTCGTGAGTTAGTTACACTTACCACAAAAAGATGACTATTCAGAAAAACTAATTCGTAAACTCTCTCTGCAGCTAACTGTGCAACCTCCCAAAGGATACTTATTACCATCTTTTGTGCCACAAGCAAGATTTCAGTGATGTTTCTTCTGTCCCATGTATTATAAAACTGTAGATTTGTATAGAGTACATGCTTTTGGTATTAATGGTAATCCAAGTCACATGACCTATTCCCACAGCTATATTGACGTAGAGTAATGCAGCATGGGAATAGGCCTTTTGGCCCAACTTGTCTGTCTTGACTCTGCTGCCCACCAAGCTAGTCCCAGTTGCCCATGTCTGGCCATTATTCCTCTATACTTTTCATATTCTTGTACTTATTCCATTGGGGGGGGGGAAGTGAAGGGGAAAGCCTTTGAAGAAATACTCAGTCTTTCTTCAGAAAACTATAAATGCCAGATAAATTAAAATGAGTGGAAAAGCACCTAAACAATAACCAACTTTCTCCTTCCGAATTTAGATTGTCCTTAAAACACAGAGCTGCAGAATACTATTGAGTACATGCCCTATACAAGTAAACAGCTGATGTTAAAAAAACTTCACACAAGATATTAGCACAATAAGTTACATAAACATGGCTTTCCAGTAACACTTTAATAGCATATGCTAAATCTGTCTAGTTGTCAAAATGGCAGCTTATTAAATATTCAATTAATTATTCTGTCTAGTAAGTTCCACTTTGCAATCTTTCAGGCTCCAACATGGGGCAATAACCACATTATGGTCTGTGGATCTCTACATTTACAATTAATTCCATTCCATCTCTGCCCCAGATATGAAAAGCTTATGTCGCTATTGTTTTTACATTACCAGAATTTGGTAACATACCTACTTTATTTTTCTTTCAGGGGACGCAAACGTTTTGTTAGCGAAGGAGATGGTGGACGTTTCAAGTGAAACAGTTATCACACAAAAAGGCACATATACCTGAACTTTTTTCTCTTTTTCTGCAATCATATTTTGATTATAGCTTTTCAGTCCACAGAGTTTACATTACATGTGAGCTTTGGGGAGGGGTTAAACCTCATTAAATATTTTCAAGTGCATTCACTGCGAGAATAGAACCAAAAAGCACTTAATATGTAGGGTATAGATTTTCTTTTTCCAGGGGCAGGGGCAGCATTGGAATTTAATTAACAAATGCCACATGCTTGTGGTAATTGAAAATAAACTACTTTAGGGTTGGAGTAATCTGATCATTCCATAGTCTTGTACAAATATCACTGCCACACCTTTTTGAATACTGTGGTCTTCAAAAGGACTGGTTGAAGTACTGAAATCTGTATTGATGGGTTACACATGCTATGTGTAATAGATCTCTCTTGGCTGCTAATGCTAAAAATGTGCTTCATGCAGTTTCAAAGCTGGACTCTACCTTATTTCTGTACAAGTTCCAGCAGAATGTATAAAATGTCTCTGACTTTCATTAAATATTGATTGAGGATGAAATATGGCTGTTGTATTTTTTATTGCAGAATATTTATAAAATTTTACTGGAAATGTAGTGGTGACAAGAAGATGGAAAACTGTATACAAGTAAAATTAAAGTGCTGTTGAGTTTTTTTAAAGAGATACAGCATGGTTAACAGCCACATGGCCCAAAGACACCAGTATGCCTAATTAACCTACTAACCTGTATATCTCTGGCATATGGGAGGAAACTCACATGAACATGGGGAGAACACACAAACTCCTTACAGACCATGGCTGAGTCTTCCAGTGGGCATCCATTTCAGTTCTACTTCCCGTTCCGAAGTCAGTCTATGACCTCCTCTACTGCCACAATGAGGCCACAGTCAGGTTGGAGGAACACCACCTTATATTCTGTCTGGGTAGCCTCCAACCTGATGCCATGAACATCAATTTCTCAAACATCCAGTAATCGCACCCCCACCCCTCACCATTTCCCATTCCTGTTTCCCTCTTTCACCTTATCTCCTTACCTGCCCAACACCTCCCACTTCCCTTTCTTCTGTGGTCTTTGTCCTTTCGTTTCAGATCCCCCTTCTCCAGCCCTTTATCTCTTTCACCAATCAACTTCCCAGTTCTTTACTTCACCCCTCCCCCTCTCCCAGTTTCACCTGTCACCTTTTACCTCTCTTCCCCCCCCACCTTCTCACTGATTTCGCCCATTCCTTTTCCTGACTTCTTTTTCAGTGCTGATGTAACTGTACTCTTTTCCACAGATGCTGCGTGACCTGCTGAGTCCCTCAGCATTTTGTGTATGTTGCTTTAACCCAGGACACTGGCATTGTAATAGCAATGTACTGATTGTTATGTTATAATGCCTCCCCAAATAAACAAAACTTGCAACATTTGGAAATAAAGTTGAAAACTGAAGATACCACAGTTCTAATGTTTCTATCAAGTGGCTTGGATTTAATGAACAGTAAAAGGAAAGGTACATCACATCCGGAGTTTCTCCGGTTAGCAGACGGTTCCCCTCCACGCCTCTCTGTCGTAGTGGGGAACCGCGTACGAGGCAAGTTACAGCAGTGGTTTGCCATTGCCTTCTGCTGGGTGAGTTTCCAAAGATCACCAGCTCATAACCCAGCATGGATGAAAAGCGTGCAGGGGACAGTAATGACCTCAAAGAAGAAGAATGTGAAGACTTAATATGGACAAATTATGACAAATGTACATTGAATCATCCCAACATTATCACTTAGACAATTGATCAGTTCATCTGCTCTGATGACGAATGCTGGGATTGTTTGGTATTTAACTTTGCCAACACATAGTCAATGAGTTATGACAGCAGGAAGAGTATAGCTTTGCCAGTGCAGCATTTCCTACAAATCAAAGTTGCTGGTGAACGCAGCAGGACAGGCAGCATCTCTAGGAAGAGGTACGGTCAACGTTTTGGGCCGAGACCCTTCGTCAGGACTAAGGGTCTCGGCCCGAAACGTCGACTGTACCTCTTCCTAGAGATGCTGCCTGGCCTGCTGCGTTCACCAGCAACTTTGATGTGTGTTGCTTGAATTTCCAGCATCTGCAGAATTCCGCGTGTTTAAATGTCCTACAAATACTGGATTTACGTTGCAGTCTGGAACTGAAGCTTAAAGCTATTATTGATTCAACTGAGAATTCTAGCTACACTGACTGTAGGAGCTAAGTGAGATAAAATGTAACTTTATCTGAACAATACAGTAAGCTATTTGTTTTTTTAATCCTTTAATGTAATTTGAATAACTAACATGGAAGCTTTATCCTGTATATCAGCATTAACCAACATTACAAGACCACTTTTGGCCTGAGTTTTGTAGCTCTTAATTTTTTCCCCCATACACCATTATAATACATTGTTGAGCTGGAAATCAGACTATCTGCTTCATTATGTATATCACATAAGGCCCTACAGAAGGTCTGTTTTGGAAAAAGTTTGTGAATTACAATGACCACTGGCATTTGAATTGAACCCAATACCAAAGGTCTAAAAAATAAGAATAGTTTGATTTAAATGAACATCACAATATTGCTACAGCTTTATTTGGAACGTCTGAGGTCAGCTTTACAGATACGATTCAGTACTGTGTTAAGTGATCTCACTGCTGTTCTCTTTGTGCCAATTCCTGTTGCCGTATGGTTGCCTCTGCTTCCCTTTGCATTTTCTCCATCTTTTCAAGTGTTACTGATTTAAGTGGCAGCAGCTTTGGCTTACAGAGTACCATTGAGGGAACATCCTCGAAGGAGAGTTGACCTAATGTGAATGAATCAAGGATTACAAAAAATCTCTGCTAGCAAATAACTGTCACTTTTTACATTCAAATGTACCTGCAACTGCTATTTTTTTTATATTTGCTGTGCTTCAAACTATTCCAGATGTCACCTCCATTTTTTATTTTATTTTAGAAACAGGGCACAGAAGTAACCCCAAGCTAATCATGGGACAATTTACAATGACCAGTTAACCTACCTGGTACATGTTTAAACTGTGGAAGGAAACCAAAGTATCCAGGGAAAATCCACTTATTCCATGGAGAGGAATAACTCCTTACAGATGACGCCACAATTGAACTCCTGATGCCACAAGCTGTAATGCTGTCACGCTAACCACTACGCTACCGTGGTGCCCAATGTTTCAAAATACTTCCTTGCATCACTAGAAGGAAACCAATAGGATATCTCCCCCAGTGCCCCTCCTCCTTCCTTCTATCCTATAGTCCATTCTTCTCTCCTATGAGATTCCTTCCTCTCCTTGCCTTTCCCACCCACTTGGCTTCACCTTCTAGCTAGTTCTCCTTCCCCTCCTCCCACCTTTTTATTCCGGCATCTTCCCCTTTCCTTTCCAGTCTTGAAGATGGGTCTCAAGTCTGAAATGTTGACTGTTTGTTCATTTCCATGGGTGCTATTTGACCTCCTGAGTTCCTCCAGCATAGCGTTGCACCAATACAAACAGATCAATTAAAAATAGTTTTATGTTCTACACACTATACAACACAGCAATTCTCAACTTTTTTTAAAGTAACTCTTGCAACGTTCACTAAAATTGGTTCCAACTGGTAGATACACACAAAATGCTGAAGGAACTCAGGAGGTCAGGAAGTATCCATGGGGACTGATCTCCAAATCTCCTGTGTTTATGATCTAAACGGTAGATGCTGAAGATCAGAATCGGGTTTAATATCACCGGCATAGGTTGTGAAACTTGTAGTCTTCACAGCAGCAATACAATGCAATACGTAACAGACGACTCTTAATTAACTCTTCCAATAGCTAATTTACTACTCATGATTTTTTAATATAAAAAAACAATTAAGCATCTGATTTACTAGGCCCTAAAGTTTCTAATCTTAAGGTGCAGACTGTAATACTGTAGATTTTCAGATAACTAAGTATCAATTCAAAACAGGTGCACGGTAAAGCTGAACAAAGACATACCTTGTTTAGGAAGGACTTCCCGAAACATGGACTTTATTTCAGGCATGACACATTCACAATTTACCTAGGATGTTTAATTTTCTGGAAATAAATGATTTAATTATGAATTTAACATACAATGTTATAAAATATAGAAAAATAAACATGGTATTGAAGCCCTGTTAATTATTACAGCTTGAATTGTCCCTGGGACGTGCAGAACAGAGATGCAGGTATGGGGCAGTGGAAAGTAAAAATGGGCGGGGGGTGGGTGCTGTGAGAAGGCGGAGAGGATAATGGGGAGATAACGTGAGAGGATATACTGTGGGGGTGGGGAGGAGACGTTGCCAGGACTGGAAAAACTGAGTTATGGAAAGAGGCTGTTTTCACTGGAACGTAGGAGAATGTGGGGTGGCAAATCATAGGGGGCACTGGGACACGATGTAGGGAGGGTTGAAAACGTGTGGGCAATGCCAGAAATGAGGGCACAAACAAGGTGCCAGAGGAAGTCAATGGGGGAAGCACCAAGTTCCTTCAGCACTGTTTTTCGCTCCCAGGATCACCCACAATGTCTCCATGGGGCTGGAAATGATCGTCACTACAATGGAAATCACAGCACCAGCTGTTCCTCCTACAAGCGCCGGAGAGGAGGAGCGTCTAGCATTCCAAACCCTCGAGCGCTAGCGAACCACATATGCCACGTAGCCCCCCCAACCACCGCCCACTCCACTCCCCTCCCACCTTTCCTCTTCTACCTCCTACCGCCCTATCCTACCCCTTTCCTCTCCACCCCTTCTCCCCATCCTCCTACCGCCCTATCCTACCCCCTTCCTTTCCACCCCTTCTCCCCATCCTCCTACCACCCTATCCTACCCCTTTCCTCTCCACCCCTTCTCCCTGATCCTCCTACCGCCCTTTCCTCTCCACCCCTTCTCCCCATCCTCCTACCGCCCTATCCTACCCCTTTCCTCTCCACCCCTTCTCCCTGATCCTCCTACTGCCCTATCCTACCCCTTTCCTCTCCACCCCTTCTCCCCATCCTCCTACCGCCCTATCCTACCCCTTTCCTCTCCACCCCTTCTCCCTGATCCTCCTACTGCCCTATCCTACCCCTTTCCTCTCCACCCCTTCTCCCCATCCTCCTACTGCCCTATCCTACCCCTTTCCTCTCCACCCCTTCTCCCTGATCCTCCTACTGCCCTATCCTACCCCTTTCCTCTCCACCCCTTCTCCCCATCCTCCTACCGCCCTATCCTACCCCTTTCCTCTCCACCCCTTCTCCCCATCCTCCTACTGCCCTATCCTACCCCTTTCCTCTCCACCCCTTCTCCCCATCCTCCTACCGCCCTATCCTACCCCTTTCCTCTCCACCCCTTCTCCCTGATCCTCCTACTGCCCTATCCTACCCCTTTCCTCTCCACCCCTTCTCCCCATCCTCCTACCGCCCTATCCTACCCCTTTCCTCTCCACCCCTTCTCCCTGATCCTCCTACTGCCCTATCCTACCCCTTTCCTCTCCACCCCTTCTCCCCATCCTCCTACTGCCCTATCCTACCCCTTTCCTCTCCACCCCTTCTCCCTGATCCTCCTACTGCCCTATCCTACCCCTTTCCTCTCCACCCCTTCTCCCCATCCTCCTACCGCCCTATCCTACCCCTTTCCTCTCCACCCCTTCTCCCCATCCTCCTACTGCCCTATCCTACCCCTTTCCTCTCCACCCCTTCTCCCCATCCTCCTACCGCCCTATCCTACCCCCTTCCTCTCCACCCCTTCTCCCCATCCTCCTACCGCCCTATCCTACCCCCTTCCTCTCCACCCCTTCTCCCCATCCTCCTACCGCCCTATCCTACCCCTTTCCTCTCCACCCCTTCTCCCCGTCCTCCTACCACCCTATCCTACCCCTTTCCTCTCCACCCCTTCTCCCTGATCCTCCTACCACCCTTTCCTCTCCACCCCTTCTCCCTGATCCTCCTACCGCCCTTTCCTCTCCACCCCTTCTCCCTGATCCTCCTACCGCCCGTTCCTCTCCACCCCTTCTCCCCATCCTCCTACCGCCCTATCCTACCCCTTTCCTCTCCACCCCTTCTCCCCGTCCTCCTACCACCCTATCCTACCCCTTTCCTCTCCACCCCTTCTCCCTGATCCTCCTACCGCCCTATCCTACCCCTTTCCTCTCCACCCCTTCTCCCCATCCTCCTACCGCCCTATCCTACCCCTTTCCTCTCCACCCCTTCTCCCCGTCCTCCTACCACCCTATCCTACCCCTTTCCTCTCCACCCCTTCTCCCTGATCCTCCTACCGCCCTTTCCTCTCCACCCCTTCTCCCTGATCCTCCTACCGCCCTTTCCTCTCCACCCCTTCTCCCTGATCCTCCTACCGCCCTTTCCTCTCCACCCCTTCTCCCCGTCCTCCTACCGCCCTTTCCTCTCCACCCCTTCTCCCTGATCCTCCTACCGCCCTATCCTACCCCTTTCCTCTCCACCCCTTCTCCCCGTCCTCCTACCGCCCTATCCTACCCCTTTCCTCTCCACCCCTTCTCCCCGTCCTCCTACCACCCTATCCTACCCCTTTCCTCTCCACCCCTTCTCCCTGATCCTCCTACCGCCCTTTCCTCTCCACCCCTTCTCCCTGATCCTCCTACCGCCCTTTCCTCTCCACCCCTTCTCCCTGATCCTCCTACCGCTCTTTCCTCTCCACCCCTTCTCCCCGTCCTCCTACCGCCCTTTCCTCTCCACCCCTTCTCCCTGATCCTCCTACCGCCCGTTCCTCTCCACCCCTTCTCCCTGATCCTCCTACCGCCCGTTCCTCTCCACCCCTTCTCCCCATCCTCCTACCGCCCTATCCTACCCCTTTCCTCTCCACCCCTTCTCCCCGTCCTCCTACCACCCTATCCTACCCCTTTCCTCTCCACCCCTTCTCCCTGATCCTCCTACCGCCCTATCCTACCCCTTTCCTCTCCACCCCTTCTCCCCGTCCTCCTACCACCCTATCCTACCCCTTTCCTCTCCACCCCTTCTCCCTGATCCTCCTACCGCCCTATCCTACCCCTTTCCTCTCCACCCCTTCTCCCCATCCTCCTACTGCCCTATCCTACCCCTTTCCTCTCCACCCCTTCTCCCCGTCCTCCTACCGCCCTATCCTACCCCTTTCCTCTCCACCCTCTGCCTCCTGCCCACATTCCCACAACGCAAACGGCTTCAGCACCGACCCTGCCGCCAAGGACCCAGACGCTCCGTACCGCGCAGGCGTCTGGCGTTTGCCTTGCGTAACATCAACAAACGCGTCGGGCATTGCGTCACACTTGCGTCAGTCGGGTCTGCTGCGCCTGAATTTGTTATTTCATTGTCCCGTTCCCAGTGTCACCTCGGGGCTGCAACCCCACTGCTCTCCCGGCCTCTCCGCCAATGGAAGGTCTTAGGGACAGCACCAGTAATTCATAAAGGTAAATAAACCGAAGAAGGGAATAATGAAACACTTGAAAGAAAAGCGCAAATGGCTAATCACGTTTAACCTTAATTTTAATATCGCTTTCCCCTTTGAGCCTCTTTAACGATACCTTATCGTTACAATAGCTGTATTCGTTGTGTTTGTTGCTACGGTTTTCAGATTTATAACCGTAGAAATACCTGACTTGTTCCTTGCGTTGATTCCATAGTAATAGGAAGAGTACTGCGAGAAGAGCTCGGCATGAAATATATTCTATGGTATAAATGTCCGCCTCGGACTATAGTTATTTATTCTTTTGTTGCCTGAGTGTTTATTGCTAATAATGTAAATGGTGGATACACCACATTCATATTCATTATCGTTGCTATATGACGGGAAATGTATTGTTTTGCGGTACGAAGCAAAGACATTCAAATCAATAAATTTCAACAATAAGTAATGCACAAATAGGAAAATCCAGTTAGTGTTCATGGGTTCCTGGACCGTTCAGAAATCTGATAGCAGAGGGGAAGAAGCTGTTCCTAAATCGTTGAGAATGGGTGTTCGGGCTCCGGTAACTCCTCACTTTCCTTACGAAGGAAATGCCCTGTTGATGAGTGTCCTTATGATGAATAAAGTCTTCGTGAGAAACTACCTTGATTTAGGCATTGTAGGAAGACAAAAGCACAAATGTAACACTTGCCTTTATTGGTGTGTGCATAGAATAAAGAGCAGGGAAGTCATGCCTAGACTAATACATTTAAGTCTGCCCTGCACGGTTCTATAGGAATTACGCATGTAGCGGACGAAGAGGGTACACAGGACATTGCTAAGGCTTAAGAACAAAGACTGGCTCTACAATGCTTTGCTTTCTTTGGAATAATGGAGAATGCAGGGACCTAGAGACAAAGCCGCTATGACATAGAAACAGGCCATTCAGCCCACCTGATCCATGCTAGCCTGGTCTTCTATCTGTACTAGGACCAAAGCCTTCCATATCTCTCACATCCATTCGTAACTAAACCTCTCTTAAATGCTCCAATTGAACTTGTATCCTCCTCTTCTACTGGCAACTCTTTCCACCCCCAGATTCCCCTGAACTACTTCACCTTTCACCCTAAACCTATTACTAGTCTCACCCTACCCAAGCAGAAAAAAAATCAACTGCATAAAATGATGAGTACTCTTTTAAAAATGAACAAGAAGAAAGTTATTTTCTTTAACATAGGACTATAACATAATATTAACAGGTTTAAGTTTACCTTTAACCTTGCCTTAACTTTAAGTTAGTGTTGGGCACGTGACCAAGTGGTGAAGGCGTCAGTCTAGTGATCTGAAGGTCGCTAGTTCGAGCCTCAGCTGTGGCAGTGTGTTTGTGTCCTTGAGCAAGGCACTTAACCACACTTTGCTCAAGTGTCTGTGCGAGGAATGGCGCCCCACACAGACTTCCAATCTGCACCTTGAAAGACATGAAAATGCCCGATGCAGGCCTCTCATGGTCTGAGTCAACGTTCCCTCCCCTCCCCTAACTTTAAGTGAAATCTAACTTTGATAGGTTTAAGTTAGTTGTAGAGGAGAGTTGAGGATTTCTTTTACTTAATGGATAAAGGAGATCTTGATCTTACTTGCTGAAAGTGTGGAGGCAGGATGTACAAATGTAGATAGTTTCTGAATAAAGGGTTATGGCCCAAAGGTTGAGAAGTGGATGTAACTATACTAAAATTCAAGTAATACAAGTAAATAACATCCTTCTGCACCTGAATATCTATGATTCTGCGATAAAAATATATCTTCTACATATTTCATCAGAAGTATCTTGTATAGGCCCAAGGACAGGTGTGTCAAGTCTGAAAACTAAACTTTCTTTGGGCACACGCCTAAACTTTAACCAAATGTATGAAATATCCCATACCGATGAGCTCCCTGCTGCAATGGTCCACATTTTGTCATAGAGTCATAGACCCCCACAGCACAGAGAGAGGTTCTTTGGCCCATCTAGTCTGGATAGTGTTGCCCCATCTACCGGCACCTGAACCATAGTCCTCTATATTACTTCCATCCTTTTACTGTCTGAAACTCCTCATACAGTATGTTACAATTGGACCTATATCTACTCATTCTTCAAAACGTTCTAATACACCATGAACATGATTACAAAAGTTTTTGTTGCTTCATTGGTACAACATTGGCAAATACTGCACTTTTCCACTGATTGCTGTCATTGCCTAGCACTTTGCCTTGCCCCATTATTTGAACTCCCACACCAAAAATATTTTTGTTGCAGATTCCAGAAGATGGGTTCAGATATTCATCGCTTGTTGAGGTCTGTGAGGTCTCTGGGAACTTAGTGAACAACAGATTATCTCCTCGACCAATGGGATTTAAGGACAGGAGACTATGGCAGATTGATACTGAAGTTAATGGTGTGAATTTGAGTAAAGCCATGAATAGATAGAAAATCTGAAAGAATAAACAATGGAACATCGAGTGACACAGCAACACTGGTGCTGCTCGGGTAACTTGGGTTTGATTGCATGTGTGTGTGCACAATTTGTGTCTTCTACCAATGACCGAGTGGGTTTCCCCTGGTGCTCTGGTTTCCTTCTGCATCCCAATGTCATTTACCCTGGTAGAGGGAAATCAGGGAATGTTGATGAGCATGTGGGAGAGAGTAATTTAGAAAGAAGTAACAGGAGGATGGGTTTTCTCTGCTGTGAACCAGCATGGAGCTGATGGGCTGAACAGCTTCCTTCTGTGCTGTATTACTGAATGAAAACACTGAAATGTTACATCTTTAGATTCTATAAAAAATAGTTTATTACCTTTGGGGATGTAATTGCACGCATCAGTTCCTGGGTCAGAAAAGGTGATACTGTAGTACTTTGGGAAAACATGTCTCTTCATGTAAAGTATGCTTATACTGCCAGTTACCAAATCTAATTCTTGGCAAGAATATAAGACATCAAAATGTACGTACAGCACGTTCTTGGAAAGCACAGGATAGTTGAGCAAAAACTATTCCTCTTGAGATAGAAATTGTGCATTTCACAAATGATGGAATATATTTTTCTCATCACACATTGTTGGACAAGCTACACACTAATAACATGCACATTGAACTTTAATGCCCTTCCCCACACTTCCTCCCTCTCCATCTTCCTCATCCCTCCCAGAGCCTTTCCCACCTTCACTGTTTCTCTCTCACAATTTGTCCCCGTCTATGCTGAAATGGAGCTTTCAGGCATGTTCTGGCATGGTCCAGAGGAGCATCTTGCGTTGGAATCCTATGAGACTATTGCCAATGTACAAGCCAGAGCGAGTCCAGTCCATGAATAGGAGGACCTGTTCAACCACATCGGTTCCCACAAACCCTGTTTGTTTTGTCAGTCTTGTTGCCAGTTTGGCTGTTTCATCAACAGCTTTTTTTTAAATGCTAGAATTGTGTGGTATTAACCCTTTGATTTCTTAGCTGGAGAAATAATGAGATCAATATTAAATAAAACACAGCACATAACTAGTGCATCGCCTTACAGAACCAGAACAAGTACCGCATTAGATAGGCTACTCAGCCCACAGTGTTGTGCCAATCTTGATGCCAATTTATACCAAACGTCTTCTTCCTGTGTATCAGACCCAGGATTAGTATCACTGACATGTGTTGTGAAATTTGTTGTCTTTGCCTCAGCAGTTCAATGCAATACATAATATTAAAAAACATGAATTACAGTATATATTTATGGCAGAGGGGAAGAAGCTGTTCCTGAACCACTGAGTGTGGGCCTTCAGGCTTCTGTACATCCTCCTGATGGTAGCAATGAGAACAAGGCATCACCTGGGTGACGGGGGTCCTTAATGACAGATACTGTCTTTCTGAGGCATCAGTCCTTGAAGTACCAATTAGGGAGCTGACTAAGTTTACAACTTTCTGCAGCTTATTTCAATCCTAAACCATAGCCCCCCCCCCAATACCAGATGGCGATGCAGCCAGTTAAAACGCCTCCCACAGTACATCTGTGGAAATTTGTGAGTGTCTTTGGTGATATACCAACTCCTCATGAAATATAGTCACTGTCATGCCTTCTTTGTAGCTGTATCAATATGTTGGGCCCAGGGTAGATCCTCAGAGATGTGGACACTCTGAAACTTGAAATTGCTCACTCTTTCCACTTCTGATCCCTTTAAGAGGACTGGTGTGTGTTCCCTTGCCTCACCCTTTCTGGTCCACAATTTTTGGTCTTATTGAAGTTGAGTTGTTGCTGTGACACCACTCAACTAGCTGATATATCTCACTCCTGTACGTCCTCTTGTCACCATCTGAGATTCTGCCAACAATTGTTGTATCATCAGCAAATTTATAGATGGCATTGGGCTGTGCCAAGCCACACAGTCATGGTTATAGAGAGAGTAGAGCAGTTGGTTAAGCACACACCCTTGAGGTGTGCCAGTGTTGATTGTCAGTGAGGTGGAGATGTTATTATCAATCTGCGCAGATTGTGGTCTTCCAATTAGGAAGTAAATCCAGTTGCAGAGGGGGGAACAGAGGCCCTGGTTTTGGAACCTTTCTTGATTGTGTTAAGTTTCTGGTTTTGTGGCAGCAGTACAGTGCAAAACGTAAAAACTACTTCAAGTTACAAAAATAAATAATGCAAAAGAGGAAGAATGAGATTAAGACTAGATTAACTTTATTTGAAACATTGATACACATGGTGAAAAACGTCATTTGTGCCAATTCAATTCTGTGAGGATTATGTTTGGCAACCCACAAGAGTCATTATGCTTCTAGCATGCCCACAACTTCCTAACTCTAACCGTACATCTTTGGAATATGAAAAGGTTCAAAGGTTCTTTTTATTATCAAAGTATGTATGCAGATTACAACTCTGAGATTTGTCTTCTCCAGGTAGCCATAGAATACAGAAAGCCATAGAAGTGGTTGACCGGAGCACCCAGAGTAAACACCACACGTTCACGGGAGAACCTAAAAGCCCCTGACAGACAGTGATGGGAATTGAAACCCAAACTATGATCGCTGGTTCTGTAAAGAGATGTACTATCTTGCCACCCCACTAGTGAGGTAGTGTTCATGGGTTTATGGACCGTCCAGAAATCTGACAGGGAGAGAAGCTGTTCCTCAAATGCTTAGTGTAGGTTACCAGTCTCCTGTACCTCCTCCTTGATGGTAGAAATGAGAAAAGAGCATGTCGCAGCTGATGAGAGTACTTAATTATGGATGCTGACTTCTTGAGGAATTGCCTCATGAAGATGCCTTCCATGGCAGAGAGGATTGTGTCTGTTATGGAGCTAGCTCTTGTGATCCTGCATATTAGTGCATCCACACAACGTGGTGATGCAACCAGTCAGAATGTTCTCCATACATTTGTAGAAATTTGCAAGTCTTTGGTGACATACCAAATCTTCTCAGCCTCCTAATGAAGTAGAGCCATTGGCATGCTTTTCTCAACATTACATCAATGTGTTTGACCCAAGATAGATGCCCAGGAACTTGAAAGTGCTCCCATTTTCACTGTTCACCCCTCGATGAAAACTGTTGTGTGTTCTCCCAACTTCTCCTTCCTGAAGTCCACAATTAATTCCTTGGTCTTGCTGACATTGAGTGCAAGATTTTTGTTGTTATACCAGTTGGCCAGCTGTTTATTTCACTCCTACCTGCCTTCTCATCGCCATCTGAGATTCTACGGTGTAGTCATTATTGGATTTATAAATGGCATTTGAGCCCAGCCGTACAGACATGTCTGCAGGAGTAGAGCAGTGGGCTAAGCCATTGGTCCAATCCACTGATTCAAACGATAGCGGAATCAAAGGTTTGATAAGGCGGAACTGGATACTGATTATGGATGATCAGCCATGTGAATGGCGGTGCTAGCTTGAAGGGCCGAATGGCCTACTCCTGCACCTATTGTCTATTGTCTATTGTCTAAAGTCATCCTGTAAGTGTTCCATTGCCTCTCTTGACCATAAATCCCTGAGCAGACCATCATTCACATATCTCCATTTCCTTCAAATTTATGAGTCTACCTAAAAGAACATAGAACATAGAAATCCACCACTCCTGTGTGAAAAACTTACCTCTGACATCCCCCTTATACCTACTTCCAAGCACCTTAAAACTGTGCCCCCTCATGTTAGCCATTTCAGCTCTGGGAAGAAGCCTCTGGCTATCCACACAATCAATACGTCTCATCATCTTATACACCTCTATCAGGTCACATCTCATCCTCTGTCGCTCCAAGGAGAAAAGGCCGAGTTCACTCAACCTATTCTCATAACACACACCCTCCAATCCAGGCAATATCCTTGTAAATCTCCTCTGCACTCTCTCTATAGTATCCACATCCTTCCTGTAATGAGGTGACCAGAACTGAACACAGTACTCCAAGTGAGGTCTAATATAGTCTTATATAGCTGTAACATTACCTCACAGTTCTTGAACTCAATCCCACAGTTGATAAATGCCAACACACCATATGCCTTCTTAACAACACTGTGAACCTGTGCAGCAGCTTTGAGTGTCCTATGGACACAGACCCCAAGATCTCTCTGATCCTCCACACTGCCAAGAGTCTTACTATTAATATTATAATCTGTCTTCAAATTGGACCTACCAAAATGAACCACTTCACACTAATCTGGGTTGAACTCCATCTGCCACCTCTCAGCCCAGTTCTGATGTCCTGCTGCAACCTCTGACAAACCTCCAAACTATCCACAACACCCCGAAATTTTATGCTACCAGCAAACTCACCAACCCACCCTTCTACTTCTTCATCCAGGTCATTTATAAAAATCACAAAGAGGAGGGGTCCCAGAACAGATCCCTGAGGAACACCATTGGTCACCAACCTTCATGCAAAATATGAACCATCTGCAACCACCCTTTGCCATCTGTTGGCAAACCAATTCTGGATCCACAAAGCAAGTTCTCCTTGGATCCCATGCCTCCTTACTTTCTGGAGGAGACTTGCAAGGGGAACCTTATCAACTGCCGTACTGAAGTCCATATACACTACATCCACTGCTCTACCTTCATCAACGTGTTCTGTTACATCATCAAAGAATTCAATCAGTCTCGTAAGGCAGGACCTACCCTTGACAAAGCCATCTATCCCTAATCAGATTATGTCTCTCCAAATGCTCATAAATCCCGCCTCTCAGGATCTTCCAAACACTTGCCTACCACTGAAGTAAGATTCACTGGTCTATAGTTTCCTGAATATCTCTACTCCCTTTCTTGAACAAGTGAACAACGTTTGCAACCTTTCAATCCTCTGGTACTTCTCCCATCCCTATTTTTGATGCAAAGATCATCACCTGAGGCTCAGTAATCTCCTCCCTTGCTTCCCACAGTAGCCTGGGGTAGATCTTATCGGGTCCCAGCGACTTATCTAACTCAATACCTTTCAAAAGCTCTAGCATTCTGACAGGCTGCATCACTGTCTGGTATGGAGGGCCTACTGCACAGGACCAAAAGAAGCTACAGAGGGTTGTAAATCTAGTCAGCTCCATCTTGGGCACTAGCCTACAAAGTACCCAGGACATCCTTAGAGGGCGGTATCTCAGAAAGGCAGCGTCCATTATTAAGGACCTCCAGCATCCAGGGCGTGCCCATTTCTCACAGTTACCATCAGGTAGGAGATACAGAAGCCTGAAGACACACACTCAGTGATTCAGGAACAGCTTCTTCCCCTCTGCCATCCGATTCCTAAATGGACATTGAAGCTTTGGACACTACCTCACTGTTTTTTTAATATACAGTATTTCTATTTTTGCATGTTTTTTAATCTATTCAATATATGTAATTGATTTACTTGTTTATTTATTATTATTATGTTTTATTTATTGTTTTTTTATCTCTGCTAGATTATATATTGCATCGAACTGCTGCTGCTAAGTTAACAAATTTCACGTCACATGCCGGTGATAATAAACCTGATTCTGATTCTGAGCACATCCTCTTTCTTAATGTCTATACAGTCAAGCGTTACAGTCTGCTGTAAGTCATCCCCACAAGTAGCAAGGTCCTTTTCCCTGGTGAATACTGAAGCAAAGTATTCATTAAGCATCTCCACTACCTCCTCTGACTCCAGGCACATGTTTCCACTCTCACTCCAGATTGGTCCTATTATCACACGGCTCATCTTCTTGCTCTTCACATTCTTGTAGAATGCTTTGGGATTTTCCTTAATCCTGCTCGTCAAGGCCTTCTCATGGCTCCTTCTAGCTCTCCTAATTTCATTCTTCAGCTCCTTCCTGGCACTCTTTAATTTTCTAGAGCTCTAACAGTACCTAGTTTCTTGAACCTTTGGTAAGCTTTTCTTTTCTTCTTAACTAGATTTTCTTCATCCTTTGTACACCATGGTTCTTTTACCCTTCTTTTTTCCTTGCCTCAATGGAACATACCTTTGCAGAATACCATGCAAATGTTCCCTGAACATTTGCCACATTTCTGTCATCCATTTCCCTGAGAACATCTGCTCCTAATTTATGACGGCAAGTTCTTGCCTAATAGCATCATATTTCCCCCAATCCAATTAAATGTTTTCCCAGTTGTGTGCTCCTATCCCTCTCCAGTGTTATGGTGAAGGAGATAGAGTTGTGGTCACTACCTCCAAAATGCTCTCCCACCAAGAGATCTGGCACCTAAGCAGGTTCACTTCCCAATACCAGGTCAAGTACAGCCTCTTCTCTAGTTGGTTTATCTACATACTGTGTCAAGAAACCTTCCTGATCACATCTAATAAACTCCACTCCATCCAAATCCCTCGCTCTAAGGAAATGCCAGTCAATATTAGGAAAGCTTAAATCACCCATCACAATAACCCTATTATTCAGAATCTGCCTCCCTATCTGCTTCTTGATGTTTCTATTACTATTGGGGGTGTCTATAAAAAACACCCAGTAGAATAATTGCTCCCTTCTTGTTTCTGACTTCCACCCACACTGATGCAGTAGACAATCTTCCATGACTTCTTCCCTTTCTGCAGCCATGACACTATCCCGAATTAGTAATGCCACGCCCCCACCTCTTTTGCCTCCCTCCCTGTCCTTTTTGAAACATCTAAAGCCTGGCATGGGGATAAACTACATCTGGCTGTGGAGCATTTGCTTTGGGTAATGAGGTTACCATTAACCACAGCTACCTCCAGGTCACCGTTAGCAAGGTGTAGCACCTGTTAGCCTCCCTACTGGGTTACAGTGAAGCCACGGAATGCAGGTGGTGGATGAAGCAGAAGGCAAGTTGTGAGTAACACAATCGATGGTTCCTGCTTCTCAGACGCTGAGCAGTAGATCCTTTTAATAGTATAATGTTCAGGGTCACCCGTCTTGTAAAGCAAGCAAGAGGAAGCTACTTCTTGTATTTTATCCCTAGTACAACCATGGTTAATACAGACACAAATGTAAAAGACAACAGTGTAAATGGCAGCCCACTTCCAAATAGTGTGGACACCTCGCTCGGTACGGGGTATCATGTAAACAGATAGGTGAGCCCGGATTGTCATACCACTACTGTCTGAAAGAACAAGAGACAGTGAATTGCCACTTGGAATGTTCGAACCCTGCACCAAGCTGGTAAGCTAGAAAACGTAAAATTAAAAATGAAGAGGCTAGAAGTCAGCACCCTAGGCCTAAGTGAAATAAGATGGAAGGTCACTGGAGTATTCCAATCAGACGACTACAGGATGATATACTCTGGTGGAGATAAACATGAAAAGGGTGTTGCAATCATCTTAGACAAAGAAGCATCCAAGAGCCTGCTAGGATACTGGCATATCTCAGACAGAATGATGCTAATCAAACTAAAAGGACAACAAAACAACATCTCTATCATCCAAGTATATGCACCCAGAATGGCAAGCTCAGAGGAAGAAATTGATGCCTTCTACCACTCTCTAGACAAAGCACTAGAAGAATGCAAATCACAAGAAGCCATCATAGTCATGGGCGACTTCAATGCAAAAGTTGGTGAGGAAAGAGAAGACCATATTGTTGGAGACCAGGGATTGGGAGAAAGAAATGAAAGAGGAGAAAAGCTTATATCATGGTGTAAAACAGATAATCACCAACATTTGGTTTAAACAACATCCAAGAAGGAAATGGGCATGAAGAAGCCCAGATGGGAACAACAATAATCAAATCAACTACATAACAATCAATAACAGGTTCAAAAACTCAATGATTCAATCTAAAAGCTACCCTGGAGCAGACTGTGAAAGCGACCACATACCAGTCATTTGCAAAATTAAAATAAAGATGAGAAAATTAAAGAAACCAAAAAGATCAGAACCACTGGATTATCAACAACTAGAAAACAACCCTCATCTGAAAACAGAATACACAATCAAGGTGAAAAACCATTTTCAATTGCTGCAGGATGAAGGAGGCAAATCTTCCTGGGGCATGAAATCAGAAATTCGATCAGCCGTAAATAAAACAAAACACAACAGGGCAACTGGTCCAGACAACATCGCTGTTGAAATGATACTGGCCTTAGAAGATTTTGGAATTGAGAAAATAGCAGAAACAGAAATAGCAAATGAAATCTATGATCATGGGGAGATACCTGATGATTTAAGTAAATCAGTGTTCATCACACTTCCAAAGAAAGGAGCAACAATATGTGAGTTACATCGTACAATAAGCCTGACGAGCCACGCAGCAAAAATTATTCTCAGAGTAATCATGATGAGAGCAAGACTCTGTATAAAACCAGAAATCACTAAAGAACAATGCGTCTTTGTGGAAAACACTGGAACCAGAAATGCAATTTTCATGCTACGGATGATCTGTGAACGAGCCATTCAGGTACAAAAAGACATCTGTCTGTGTTTCATTGACTATACAAAAGCTTTTGACACTGTCAGACAGCAAGATCTTCTGGAAATGCTTCAAGATCTTGACATAGATGGGAAAGATATTTGTTTCTTAACTTATACTGGGACCAGACAGCATCCATCAGAATAGAAGGAGAAGTGAGTGAATATGAGAATATCATGTGAGAAGTCAGGCAAGGTTGTGTCTTTTCGCCAGACTTATTCAACCTGTATAGTGAAAATATCTTGAGAAGTATCAAAGACATCAAAGGATTCACAATTGGAGGCCATAATATAAATAACATCAGATATGCTGATGACATCGTACTAATAGCTGACTCAGAAACAAAACTTCAAGAACTACTCACTATAGTGGCAGCAGAAAGTAATCGCAGAGGCCTTTCAATCAACACCAAGAAGACAGAAAGCATGGTCACCTCCAGAAAGACAAACATCCCACAATGTGTGATCAAGATCGGAAATACAAACATCAAACAAGTCAACAAATTCAAATATCTTGGCAGCCTAATAACCAGTAATGGCAGGTGCGACACAGATATCAAATACAGAATAGCAATGGCGAAAGAAGCTTTCCAAAAAATGAAGACCATATTAACAGACAGAAAGATGAGCACCCACACTAAAAACAGAATACTGCAGTGCTACATTTATTCTATTCTGGTGTATGGAAGTGAATGCTGGACCATTTCTCCAGCAATGGAAAAGAGACTAGAATTATGATTCTACAGGAGAATGTTAAAAATATCATGGACCACACACACATCAAATGAAGAAGTTCTCAGAAGAGCCCAAGCAGTTCGATCACTCATACCAACAATAAGAGAAAGACAACTCAGATTCCTAGGACACATCATGCGGAAAGATGAACTAGAAAAACTCGTACTCTCTGGAAAGATTGAGGGAAGACCTCAGCTTATGTACATCAAAAACATAGCCAGGTGGCTACACATGGAGGAAATGGAAGTAACCTAAAAAACAAAGGATAGATCTATATGGAAAACCATGGTCACCAAAGTCCGCATCGGATATGGTACCTAGACAGACAGACAAAGCCTGGCACACTCAGCAGCCATTTCTGCCCCTGAGACATCCAAGTCTCAGTAAAGGTCACAACGTCATATTTCCACATATTGATCCACACTGTAAGTTTGATCTGCCTTGTTTATGACACACCTCAAACCACCTAAGTACTTCTTTGCTCTATCATCTGCTTACACTTCCTCACAAACTTACTACAAGTTGTCTCTACTTGTGCACCAACCACTCCAGCCTCTGCCTCTTCAGCCCCTGCAAATCGAGTTTAAACCCTCCCCAATAGCATTAGCAAAACTCCCTCCCATGATATTGGTTCCCCTCCAGTTCAGGTGCAACCTGTCCCACTTGTACAGGTCACCCTTTCCCCAGAAAAGGTTCCAATGATCCAAGAACTTGAAACCCTGCCCCTGCACCACCTCCTCAGCCACTTATTCATCTGCGCCATCTTCCTGTTCTGACCTTCACTAGCTCGTGGCACTGGGAGTAATCCGGAGATTACCACCTTGGAGGTCCTGCTCTTCAACTCCTTCCTAACTCCCTAAACTTACTGTGCAGGACCTCTACCCCCCTCCTGCCCATGTTATTGATACCAACGTGTACCACAACCTCTAGCTGCTCACCCTCCACTTCAAGAATAGTCTGCTACACTCAGAGACATCCTGGACCTGAGCACCAGGGAGGCAACACGTTATCCTGCTTTTTTTTTGCTGAGGCAGAATCTCCTAACTGTCCCCCTAACTATTGAGACCCCTATGACTATTGCTCGGCCTGACTTCACCCTACCCTTCTGAGGCTCAGAGCTGACCACAGTGCTATTGGTCTGGCTGCTGCTGCCTTGCCCAGAAAGGTCATCCCCCTCAGCAGTATCCAAAAGGGTATACCTGTTGCTGAGGGGAATGACTGCCGGGGGATGTCTCAGGGGCAGGATGAGAATCAATACTATTGATTCTATCTGCAGAGTTATTGCCAAGCAGGATACCTACCTGCAGAGGGAGCACCTGACCTCCATTGAGGCAAAAATAATCTTCTTTGTAAATTTTTGAGAAAAACATCCCAGGCCCACACAATGACGCTATTTGCTTAAAGGGTTGAAGAATGGATTCCTCATGATTGTAGCACCTTTGGGACGGCAGAGGTAAATGAATTTGAACTTGAACTTCTGGTTGGTAAAGTTTCTTGTGAAGGCGTTTACAGTTATTACAGACCCAAATTTTGGTTCTTGTCCTACCAATCAATCACCCTTTCTTATTTCCCTCCTTATGAAAGTACTTAATGGTATTGGTAGTTGATATTGTCTTATTACAAACAATTAAAATAATAAGGGCTTTATAAATATATGGAGTACCTGGTAAGGCTCTGAAAACCTGTGCCAACCAACTAGTAGAAGTATTTAAGGACATTTTCAACCTCTCACTGCTGCAGGTGGAAGTTCCCACTTGTTTCAAAAAGGCAACAATTATACCAGTGCCTAAGAAGAATAATGTGAGCTGCCTTAATGAATATCGCCCGGTAGCACTCACATCGACAGTGATGAAATGCTTTGAGAGGTTGGTTATGACTAGACTGAACTCCTGCGTCAGCAAGGACCTGGACCCATTGCATTTTGCCTATCACCACAATAGGTCAATGGCAGATGCAATCTCAATGGCTCTCCACACGGCTTTAGACCACCTGGACAACACTGACACCTATGTCAGGATGCTGTTCATTGACTATAGCTCAGCATTTAATACCATCATTCCCACAATCCTGATTGAGAAGTTGCATAACCTGCGCCTCTGTATCTCCCTCTGCAATTGGATCCTCGACTTCCTAACCGGAAGACCATAGTCCGTGCAGATTAGTGATAACATATCCTCCTTGCTGATGATCAACACTGGCACACCCCAGGGGCGTGTGCTTAGCCCACTGCTCTACCCTCTATATACACATGACTGTCTGGCTAGGCATAACTCAAATGCCATCTATAAATTTGCTGACGATACAACCATTGTTGGTAGAATCTCAGGTAGTGACAAGAGGGCGTACAGAAGTGAGATATGCCAACTAGTGGAGTGGTGACGCAGCAACAACCTGGCACTCAACGTCAGTAAGATGAAAGAGCTGATTGTGGACTTAAGGAAGGGTAAGACGAAGGAGCACATACCAATCCTTATCGAAGGATCAGAAGTGGAGAGAATGAGCAGCTTCAAGTTCCTGGGTGTCAAGGTCTCTGAGGATCTAACCTGGTCCCAATATACAGATGCAGTTATAAAGAAGGCAAGGCAGCAGCTATAGTTTACTAGGAGTTTGGAGAGATTTGGCATGTCAACAAATACACTCAAAAACTTCTATTGATGTACCATGGAGAGCATTCTGACAGGCTGCATCACTGTCTGGTATGGAGGGGCTACTGCACAGGACCGAAAGAAGCTGCAGAAGGTTGTAAATCTAGTTAGCTCCATCTTGGGTACTAGCCTACAAAGTAACCAAGACATCTTTAGGGAGTGGTGTCTCAGAAAGGCAGTGTCCATTATTAAAGATCTCCAGCACCCAGGGCATGCCCTTTTCTCACTGTTACTATCAGGAAGGAGGTACAGAAGCCTGAAGCCACACACTCAGCGATTCAGGAACAGCTTCTTCACTTCTGCCATCCAATTCCTAAATGGACATTGAACCCTTGGACAATACCTCACTTTTTTAATACACAGTATTTCTGTTTTTTGCACGAATTTTAATCTATTCAATATATGTATACAGTACTGTAATTGATTTACTTATTTATTTATTATATTTTTTCTCTTCTATATTATCTATTGCTCTGAACTGCTGCTGCTAACTTAACAAATTTCGAGTCACATGCCAATGATTTAATAAACCCGATTCTGATTCTGATATATTTTACCATCTGAATGAAAAACTTTGAATTATTCCCGATTCTGTGCTACTATTAACTCCACAATGCTGCAGATAGTTGAACTGAGCTGTAGATTTGTACTGTATGTTGTCCTCATTCTAGTGGATAGCATTTCCACTCAGTGCCCACTTTAATAGGCACCTGCTGTACCTAATAAAGTGCTCATTGAGTGTATGTCCTTGGTCCTCTGCATACTACTGATGTAACATGAGGTTATTTGAGTTACTGTCACCTCCCTGTCAGTTTGAACCAGTCTGGTCATTCTCCATGATTCCTCTCATTAACAAGGTGTTTCTGCCCACAGAACTGCACCTCACTGGATTTTTTTTTGTTTTTCACACCATTCTCTAAACTCTAGAGACTGTTGTGCATGAAAATCCCAGGAGATCAGCAGTTTCAGAGATACTGAATCCATGAACATTGGCTTCTCAAACTTCTGCTATTGCCCCACCTCCCCGTCGTACCCCATCCGTTATTTATTTATATACACACAGTCTCTCTCTCTCTCCTTTTTCTCCCTTTGTCCCTCTCAATATACCCCTTGCCCATCCTCTGGGTTTCCCCCCTCCCCCTTTTCTTTCTCCCTGGGCCTCCTGTGCCATGATCCTCTCTTATCCCAGCTCTTGGCTCCATCTCTCCCCCTCCTGTCTTCTGCTATCATTTTGGATCTCCCTCTCCCCCTCCCACTTTCAAATCTCTTACTAGCTCTTCTTTCAGTTAGTCCTGACGAAGGGTCTCGGCCCAAAACGTCGACTGTACCTCTTCTTATAGATGCTGCCTGGCCTGCTGCGTTCACCAGCAACTTTGATGTGTGTTACCTGAATCCAGCCCGTCTGGTACCAACAATCATTCCACAGTCAGAGTCACATGGATCACATTTCTTCCCCATTCTGATGTTTGCACTGAACAACAACTGAACCTCTTGACCATGTCTGCATGCTTTTATGCACTGAGCTGCCATCACATGATTGGCTGATTAGATACTTGCTTTAACAAGCAGGTCTATGGGTGTACCTAATAAAGTGGCCACTGAGTTATTTTGTTTTTATCCTGTAGTCAATGGCGTGTAGATTGTCATTCCAAGTCGAGCAAGAGGAATTATATATTTTCAAAAACACTTCTTCCTCTTCTTAACTCTTTTCCAGTAATTGCCAACAGAAAGTGATAGCAATGTTATTGATTATTTCTTAGCATGTTTCCCTGCCCTCCCTCCTGTTGTTGTTGGTTTGCCTTTACATTATTACTGAAAGTAGAAAACTGTATTCTTGATGATTTCTAAAGCAAAGTGGATGATACAATCAAGAAAACTTACATCAGATATTTCGAGAATACAGTTTAGCATAATGACATCTAACAGACAGTTGCTGTCTTTTGTACAAATATTGAAAATAACTCCTCTGACCCTTCTTTGCTTTTTTGCTATTGGCCAATTATCTTAATTCTGTCTTTTGTTTAATTCTGTCTGCTGGCCATTCAATTCTAATGTAAAATTTCAGGGAATTTCAAACATCTCTTTCTCTCTGTTATTCGATTTGAAACAACTGGTATTGGGAACAGCAGCCGCTTTGTCTTTTTCTCTCTCTGTGAGAGATAAAGGTGCCAAAAGCACATAATCAAATATCTCTATAAGCAAGGATATCCCTTATCATGTGGAATTGTTGTCAACCCTAGCTGCAGTGGAATACTGGGCTAGGTGTAATGCATACAATCCACGCGGAAAAGAGAGTACCTGTTATACATAAAATTGCATCCAATATTGAATTGAATTGACTTTATTTCTTACATCCTTCACATATATGAGGAGTAAAAATCTTAATGTTACCTCTCCGTCTAAATGTGTAATCGTACTTTATAATAATTTATAATAAATAGAACAGTCAATGTAACATAATATACACTCAAATCAGCGTGAGTTCATCAGTCTGATGGCCTGGTTGAAGAAGCTGTCCCAGAGCCTGTTGATCCTGGCTTTTATGCTGCGGTACCGTTTCCTGGATGGTAGCAGCTGGAATAGATTGTGTTTGGGGTGACTCAGGTCCCCCCCTCTAATGATCCTTTGGGCCCTTTTTTCACACCTGTCTCTGTAAATGTCCTGAATCATGGGAAGTTCACATCTACAGATGGGCTGGGCTGTCTGCACCACTCTCTGCAGAGTCCTGTGATTAAAGGAGGTACAGTTCCCATACCAGGCAGTGATGCAGCCAGTTAGGATGCTCTCAATTATGCCCCTGTAGAAAGTTCTTAGGATTTGGGAGCCCATACCAAACTTTCTCAACTGTCTGAGGTGAAAGAGGCACTGTTGTGCCTTTTTCATCACACAGCTGGTGCGTACAGACCACGTGAGGTCCTCGGTGATATGGATGCGAAGGAACTCAAAGCTGTTCACCCTCTCAACCCCAGATCCATTGCTGTCAATAGGGGTTAGCCCTATCTAATAGTAAGTAATAGCCCACTGCTCTGTGGGAGGAAACTATAGCACCTGGAAGGACCCCACATGGTCACTGGAAGAAATATGGAAGGGAAAAATCCAATAAGATTGGAGAACATAGAAGTGTACAGCACGGGAACAGACCATTCAGCCCATAATGTTGTGCTGAACCAGCTAAAAATCAAATCAAAAATACCCAAATACTAATCTCCTCAACCTACACCATGCCATATCCCTCCATCTTCCTGACATCCATGTGCCTATCCAAACGTCTCTTAGAAGCCTCTAATCTATTTGCCTCTACCACCATACCAGGCAGCACAGTCCAGGCATCTATCACCCTCTGAGTAAAAATCTTACCCCTCACGTATCTTTGAACCTACTCCCTCTCACCTCCAATGCATGGTCTCTGGTATTAGATATTTCAACACTGGGAAACAGATTGTCCACTGTATCAATGCCTCTCATAATCTTGTAAACCTCTATCAGATCTTCCCTCTGCCTCCGGTGCTCCAGAGCAAACAACCAAAATTTATCCAGCTCTCGTGATAGCACATGCTCTCTGAACCAAGCAGCGTCGTCATAAACCTTTTCTACACTCTCTTCAAAGACTCAACATCCTTCCTGTAGTGAGGCAACTAGAATTGTGTGCAAACCTCATCAGGGTTTTATAAAATTGCATCTTAACTTTTGAACTCAATGCCTTGGCTAAAAAAGACAAGCTTTCCGTAAGCCCTTTTAACCACCTTATTGACCTGTGTAGCCACTTTCATGGAGCTGGGAACTTGGGTCCCAAGATCTCTCTGCTCAACAATACTCTTAAGGAATTTGTCCCTAACAGCGCACTGTTTCCTTGCATTTGCCCTACCAAAGAGCAACACCTGACATTTATCTAGGTTTAACTTCATCTGCCATTTCTCTGCCCATCTCTGCAACTGACCTATATTGTGCTGCACTCTTTTCCAGTCTTCTACACTATCCACAACTCCAATCTTGGTGTCATCCACAAACTTACTAATCCACCCATCTACGTTTTTATCTAGGTTATTTATATACTTCACAAACAGCAGAGGATCTTGCACAGATCCCTGTGGAACACCACTAATTACAGACCTTCAGCTTGAATAAGTCCCTTCAATCACTACCCCCTGTCTTCTATGGGCAAGCCAGTTCTGAATCCAAATAGCTAATTCAATGCAGATCCCATGGGTCATCTTCTGGATTAGCTTCCCATAGGAACTTTGCAAAGTGCCTTACTAAAATCCATGTAAACAACATCCATTAGCTTAGCCTCATCAATCTTTCTCATCACTTTGTCAAAAAACTCAATCAAGTTGGTAAGGCATGACCCGCCACACACAAAGCCATGCTGGCTCTCCCTAATTAGGCCTTGAGTTTCCAAATGCATATATATCCTACCTCACTGGTTTATAGTTCCCAGGATTTTCCCTTGATCTCTTTTTAAATAGAGGTACATTAGCCACTTGTGAGTCTTTCAGAACCTCGCCTGTGCCTAGACAGGACATGAAGATACTGGTCAAGACCCCAGCAATCTCGTCTCTTGCCTCCTTCAATAACCTGGGGTAAATTGTATCAGGCCCTGGGGACTTATCCACCTCAATACTCATTAGAGGGCCCAACACTTCCTCCTCCTTGATCTCTAACTACCCTAATGTATTTATACACCCAGCACTGATCTGGTCCTCCATATCCTTTTCCTTGGTAAATACTGAATCAAAGTACTCATTAAATACCTCAATCACAATCTCCAAGCAAATGATCCCCCCTTTATTCTTGTGTGTTTCCACCCTCTCCCTAGTTATCCTCTTGCTCTAGATGTATGTGTAGAATGCCTTGGGATTCACCTTAATCCTACTTGCCAAGGATTTTTCATGGCCCCTCCTGGATTTCCTAATTCCCTTCCTTAGTTATTTTCTGGCTTCTTTACAATCCTCATGTGCTTCGTTTGATCCCAACTTCCAAAGCTTTACATACTTTTCTGATGTAGATTGGGAGACCACTTTGCCGAGTATCTATGCTCTGTCTGCCAGAATGTGTGGGATCTCCCAGTGGCCATCCATTTTAATTCCACTTCCCATTCCCGTTCTGATATGTCCATCCATGACCTCCTCCACTGTCATGATGAGGCCACACTTAGGTTGGAGAAACAACATCTTATATTTGGTTTGGGTAGCCTCCAACCCGATGGCATGAACATCTGGACTTTGGAGTTTAATTCCAGCACCATCTGTAAGCAGTTTGTATGTTTTCCCTGTGAGTGCATGGGTTTTTGGAAGCAGTGTTTGCTGAGAGAAAATAATATGCCATGTAATGATGGGGATTTATCATGGAAACATATTATGATACAACAGAAGAAAGAGCTCTTTGGTCCATCTTTTTCATGATGAACTTGAAGTCTATCCACACTTGTCCCATTTGTCCTTATTAGGCCTGTATTCCTCTACATCTTTCCTATCTGAGTTCCAGTCCAAAACCTTTTAAACTTCACCTGCCTCCTCTGACAGCACATTTTAGATATTCACCACCTCATCATGATGCAGGTAATTGTCTTTTGGCAGATTAGGTACGCATGGCTTCCAGTAGACCAATGCCATTGTCCTCTCCTCATTCCCACCATCAACTCATCATTTTTATTATTTTACCACTCACCTAGGCTAAAGGATAATTGATGGTAGCCAATTAACTTTCCACCACATCTTTGGAACGAGAGAGCACCCAGCAGAAATCCATCGTGTCACAGGAGGAACATGCAACTCCACAAGAAAAGAGCACCCATGATCAAGGTTGAACCAGAAACTCTGTGGGCCATGAGGAAGCAGCACCACTGTGCATGTCAGAAGTGTTTTGGAATTGGAGATGGGTAAGAAATTAACTATTGAGATATTTTCCCATGAAATGATAGTCTGCTGAAAATCCACATCTTTCTTTTGTGTGTTTTTTTATATTAACCAGGAATCACAGTGATTTGCAAATTGCAAAAATTAATGAAAAATCATCATTCTTAAAATTTAAAAGGAACAATTTAGGAACGGTTCCTAGACGCAACTGGAACGTTGTGCTTTCACAGTTTGGATTTCCTCCATTGGACATTTGTGTACTAATGTTTTTTTCACCAATGAACCCAGTGGAACGTTCTACTTGCAGTTTAACCTACAAAATCCAAGTCACTACTTGCTTTTACTTGCACAGGTTTACAATCAGGGAAGTCCCTGAATTATTGACCTCTCTGGATCATTGCCAGCCCTCTTTTTTTAAACAGTTGATTATCTTTTGCTAAATTGGCATATATGAGCCAGATTATGGTATCATTTTAATTTATAAGTTCCAGTAGCACTGCATACATTTCTCATGAACCCATCGTAAAGACATTTGACATTCTGAAGTGCTTACTGAAATGCATGTTTCTAAGTAAGTTTATAGTTTGTAGTCATTTTAAAGTGCAGAATTTCCAACTGTGATAGTAAGCAATGGATTTACAGAGGAACATCCATAAAAGTTGCTGGTGAACGCAGCAGGCCAGGCAGCATCTCTAGGAAGAGGTACAGTCGACGTTTCGGGCCGAGACCCTTCGTCAGGACTAACTGAAAGAAGAGCTAGTAAGGGAAGTTTAAAACGTTTTTAGATTTACAGAGGAACCATTCTCAGTGATTACTTAAAACTATTTATAGCATATGGTGTCATAAAAGCTGTAACAGGCCCTAACATTTAGCTCAGTCTTTCTTGTTACTGTCCTGATGATGTGTCTTAGCCCAAAACGTGACAGTTTATTCTTCTCCATAGAGGCTGCCTGACCTGCTGAGTTCCTGCAGCATTTTCTGTGTCTTGCTCTGGATTTCCAGCATCTGCAGAAGTTCTAGTGTTTATGATCTGCTGTTGTTACAATCTCACTTTTAACAAACCTCCCATGGAAGTGGAATCTAACAGGAAACCATTCCGCCTACAGCAACTACAGTACAGAACTGAAGTTATCAAAACCTCAGCAGAGCTGCAACATTCAGATAATGTGTGCGTATGCAAATGCTCAAAGGTGAACTCTAAGTCACTGTTGACCCCTTTACCGAAGCAAATGGTAAGATCAGCTGCACACTCAACAAATGCAGAACTAATGTTCTCTATCAACCTGTCCTGCTCCATTACTCTAAAAAAGTAATATGAGAACCTTGAACATATTTGGGGGGGGGGTTAACATCTTGGTAGAAGCAGCCATCAGCGATGAAGTTCACCATTCTGGGTATATTTAGTACCTGTCAGCCAACTCCACTTGGTGTTTCTGTGACCTGGGTTACTTACAGGCTTCTCAAGTCATGGGGAAAAACAGTACCACCAACATTGTCTCTACAAAGTTCTCCAAATGAACTGGAGGGTCAAGTGAGCCAAGGTCAATGGCTCTCCCAGGCTAATATCACCCCTAGTATTGAGGCTCTACCTACACCCAGTCAGCTAACTGGCTCTCTGCACGGAAGCTGCCTGACATTTTGAGTATTTCCAGCGTACTTTGCTTTTAAGGGTTTCTTGCTTAACCCCCTGCTATCATTTTTTGCAACCATATTTTATCTAAAATTATGTTCATTTTTACACCCAGGCCTCATTGTTCACAAGCTTCTGGAAACAGGCACTCTTATTTCAAAATCTGGGATTGGGAAGAAAATACCAGGTGACCAGACGAAAAGAAAATCAGGAATATGCTCAAAGCCTCTTTGAAGAAAGTATGCAAAGATCATTGAGAACGATATTGAGAACCTTGAAGATGGAATGTGCTGAGGGTCGGAAGGAGCAGTTCAAAGTTCGAAGTACTTTTATTATCAAAGTACATATATGTCACCATATACTAACCTGAAATTCATTTTCTTGTGGCTATTCACAATAAATACAATAGAATCAATGAAAAACTACACACAAACAAATATGGACAAACAACCAATATGCAAAAGAAAACAAATTGTGCAAATACAAAAAGCAAAACAAAATAATAATAATAATAATAGATATTTAAGTAATCAATAATATTGAGATAAGAGTTGTAGAATCCTTGAAGGTGAGTCCATAGGTTGTGGAATTCAGCTTAGTGCTAGGGTAAGTAAAGTCACCTCATATACTAACCCCTGCCCACCCCATTAGCCACTATCTGTCCCATCTCCAGAAGAATCTACACTTCCCACTTTGTCCTCATTAGCCACCTTGGAATCATAGAACTGGAATGGAAGGAAGTTATCTTTGATTATTTTCTTAAGAAAAGGAGGAGAAATGGGAAGAACAAAAAGAGGAGTATTTGCCAATAGTCATGCTCGGAATTTCTAATGTCTCCATCAACAGACAGAATACTAAGCAGTACAGTTTCCATCCTCTAATATGCCTTGGTCGCCACATGCTTGGGCAAGTCAGTCTCACAGGACCTTGATAAGCGTAACAAGAATTATGGTTAAGTAGTTTCACCAAAGGATTGTTGAACGTATCTCACATATCCTTTCAGGCTACTAGTAAGATCCCTGAAACTTTGATATTATTGTCGAGCAGCAACTGGAAGATTGGAAACATTAATGTTTCCCGAATTTCCATGGCACGTTTGAAATTTTATTCATCAGGGCATTGTTTACTGATGACATCCTTAGCAGATAACAATGGTTAGAAAAGCTTAAAGAGCTGATCCAAATCAATTGTTCTTTTCTTATTTCTTTGCAATGATAGTTTTAAATCTACATATTTATACATCATATTGATGAAAATGTGAGTTATACGAGAGACAGCTTAACAGAAGTTTTAACTATTACCTGTGGATTGTAAGATTGTAGCAGAAACTGTGTTTTTGTGCTTTACCAGTTAGAAATGAAAACCCTGAAGAATCTGTAATCGAGATTTACCCAAACTGAGAGGTTGTATCCTTCAGAAAATATTGAACAGACAGGAGTTCTTTTCTGTAAAAAAAAGAGCAGACCAAGGGGTAACCATATAATGGTCTTTAAGAACTGTCAGGGTAGTGTGGAGAACTTGTTTTCAATTAGGGCCACGAATATGGGGTGATCACTAATAGTGTGAAATAGACTTAAACCAAAGAGTGAATAGAATGTCTCAATGTATATTTGAGGTTAAGAGCAGAGATCGGTTTAAAAGGAAGCTTGACCTAGTTTCTCTTTGCACGGATACTGCCTAACCTTCAGGTTATTTCAGCAGATTTTTGCTTTTAAAGATTTCTTGCAGATAGATTGCTTAACTCTCTGCCATCATATATTGCAAACCATATTTTATCTAAAACTACGTTTATACTTTTCTGATGCCCTCCCTTTGCTATTCTAAATTCTTAAGTTTAATATTTTCATGTTTACATTTAAATATCTCGTCCTTTCCTCTTTTTGTAAGAATATATAGACAAAGCAGGAAGGCCTAGAGTCCTTTCAGCATACTCTGTCCTCATTAAGGTCACAACTGATCCTGTGCCTTGGGGAAAAATACTGGCACATCTGATGGAGCCGCTGCCTGAGATCCGATCCTGAATTCGGGTGCCGTCTGTGGGATTTGCACATTCTTCATGAGACCATGAGGTTTCCTCAGGATGTTCCAGATCCCTCCCACGGGCAGGTTGATAGGTTACTTGGCTGATGTAAAATTAACCAATTTGTTTGTCAGAATCCTGGGAATTGGCATGGACTCAATAGCTGAAGAATCTGTCTCCATTTTTAATCTCACTAAATCCACTTCACATTCTGATTGTAGCATTAGATGATTCTCCAATGATTCATCCATTTCCACCTTGAGAATGTTGTCAACAGCTAAGCATTCACACCTCTGTGAAATTGAAAATTCAATGAGAGGTCTTGACAAAATGCAAACTTGTGATTTCTACTTTGTAACCATAACTTTAAAGTTCCTGGCCCTGCAGGTCAGAGGAATAGTTTAAATATCATTTAACAAATTAGAGCAAATCTAATCCAAACCATTTAAAAGCAAAAAGTGTAGATCCTGGAATAAAAACAGGAAATGTAGGAGATGCTGAGCAGGTGAGGTAGCATTCCATCTTCCTCTTTCCAAGTTCACAGAATGAGCCTGCACTTCCACTTCAACTGGCAGGATCACAATTCAAATGAAACTTCACATATTTAAAGAAAAAAAAGATGGGTTACTGTCCAAGAATTATTAGAATGCAGCTATGAGTTTAGTTTTTGCAATTGGTCTATGATGTTGACACTTCTGGAAGCTTTAAAAGCAAGACAAAAACAACATATTGAGAATTCTGTAATAAGAAAACAATTTCTACAGCTGGCAGAGCCTTGAAGAGTGAAATATATAAACAACTGATAATTTGCAAGTTTTGTTTCTCAAAAGTAGTGAAAACCAACATTCTAAACTTTTGGAGTAACCAAACATTGCACTTTAAAGGATAGGCCTGACATTATAAAAGAGGAATGCTTTATTAATTTAGAAAATCTATATCTGATTAGGCCAAATTTCAGTCCCAGAAGCAAATCATGTATGGATAGTAATAGTACATATAAATCAGGAAGGGATAAAAACAGCTACTCAAAAACTATTACAATTTGCTAAAATAAAATAGATCATAATCTAAAATATACATTTAATAAATAAGTGTGGAAAATCACCAAATTGCACAATGTATGTTGCTGATATTATTTATTTATTGATATACGGTGTGGTATAAGCCCTTCTGGCCCTCCAAGCTGCACTGCCCAGTAACCCCTGATTTTAATCATGGGACAATTTATAGTGACAAACTAACCTACCAACCATTACGTCTTTGGACTGTGGAAGGAAACTGGAGCACTTGGAGGAGACTGGGGGGAATGTACAAACTCCTTACAGGTATCTGCAGGATTTGAACTCAGTTTGCTAGGACTGTAAAGCATTGTGCTAACCATTACGCTGTCATACCGCCCCAAAAACTGATTCTGGAATATTTTCATTTGATAATTTGTTTGTTTAGCATAGCAACTCAAACGCCATCTACAAAATTCACTGATGACATGTTGACACAACTGTTGGTAACACCTCAGATGGTGATGAAGATGCTTACAGGAGTGAGATAGATCACAAGATGGCAGTGTGCATGGTCACAGCAGCATCTCCAGCTCCGATCAATGGTGAAACTTTTCATCCTGTTCATAATTTCTATGACTGAAAATCACTGCTGATCATAAAGCATACTAAAATCTGCAACACACACAAAATGCTGGAGGAACTCAGAAGGCCAGGCAGCAGCTATGGAAAAAGTGCAGTCAACGTTTCGGGCCAAGACCCTTTGGCAGGACTCAAATCTGCAAGTCTACCTCCTAGTGAGATGGATAATGATGACGCTGTGCAGTTATGGCCATTAATGCTTAATTACCATTAAGGATAAGCATTATGGCCATACAGTTACATGGAGTAGATCATCACTCTGCACCATGGCCAACTACATCTTGGGGTGCACGAGAACACAGGAACATGGTAAGTGTGCCAGTATTTGAGCAAGACCCGCAGGCCCACACTCCCGGTGACTCTACTTGCTTACATCTGATCGCTAGAAAATAAGCTGGATTACCTGCATCTGCATGTGAACCATCGGGAGATGAGGGACTGCTGTACACTCATCCTGATAGAAACAGGGTTCCAGGACACCACTCTAGACTCAGCCATCCAGCTAGACAGTCTAATCCCCTTTCAGGTGGACAGAAGGAGGAGGTCCGTGTGTCTATGTCAATGAGAACTGGTGTTTGAACTGGATAGTAACGGCCCATTGTTCACCATATATGAAGATTTTAATGGTGAATTGCAGGCCCTTCTACTTACTGAGGGAATTCACTGCCATTCTGATTGTTGCTATTTACATTCCCCCTGTGTGAATGCTGGGAAGCTTTGCCGGAGCTCTACTGCGCTATCTGCAACCTCCAAGTCACTCATTCTGATGGTTTCTTTATTGTTGGCGGTGACTTCAATCATGCCAAGCTAAAAACAGTTGGCCAAAGTTCTACCAATATGTCAACTTTGCAACCAGAGGAGAGAATATATTAGACCTGGTCTAAATCAAGGCTGTGGAGCCGGCAAAGCTGCCCCCTGCCCTCATCCTGGATACATCAATTTTGCTAGTCCCTGTAGACAGACCACTGGTTAAACAAGTCAAACCATGGAGGTCGGGTCCTGGGCAGAATGTGCCACCTTGGCACTGCAGGATTGTCCCAACAGCACGAACTGGAGCTTATTCAGGGAGTTGGTGAAGTACGATCATCACATCAACACTGATGAATGTGCAGCATCAGTGACTGGCTGTATAGGAAAATGCATTAAGGGTGCTACCGTGATTAAGCACTGGACTGAACTAAGCACTAAGGAGTTGGTGGTAGACCTGAGGAGAGCTAAGGTACCGGTCACCCCTGTTTCCATCCAGGGGGTCAGGGTGGACATGGTGGAGGATTACAAATACCTGGGGATATGAATTGATAATAAACTGGACTGGTCAAAGAACACTGAGGCTGTCTACAAGAAGGGTCAGAGCCGTCTCTATTTCCTGAGGAGACTGAGGTCCTTTAACATCTGCCGGACGATGCTGAGGATGTTCTACGAGTCTGTGGTGGCCAGTGCTATCATGTTTGCTGTTGTGTGCTGGGGCAGCAGGCTGAGGGTAGCAGACACCAACAGAATCAACAAACTCATTCGTAAGGCCAGTGACGTGGTGGGGATGGAACTGGACTCTCTGACGGTGGTGTCTGAAAAGAGGATGCTGTCCAAGTTGCATACCATCTTGGACAATGTCTCCCATCCACTACATAATGTACTGGTTGGGCACAGGAGTACATTCAGCCAGAGACTCATTCCACCAAGATGCAACACAGAGTGTCATAGGAAGTCATTCCTGCCTGTGGCCATCAAACTTTACAACTCCTCCTTTGGAGGGTCAGACACCCTGAGCCAATAGGCTGGTCTTGGACTTATTTCCTGGCATAATTTACATATTACTATTTAACTATTTATGGTTTTATTACTATTTATTATTTATGGAGCAACTGTAACAAAAACCAATTTCCCCCGGGATCAATAAAGTATGACTGTGACCACTATGACTACCAGTGCAAATCAGGGAACATGGTTGACTGCAGAGGTTTGTGCAGTGCTTAGGGATCATGATGCTGCCTGCAGGTCGGGGGATAAGACAACTGTGAGGTTAGCAAGAGCTGTGCTCTTCCATGCCATCAGGAAGGCAAAACGACGGTACTCAAAGAAAATTCACAGATACCTTTGTCACATCAGGAACACATGGTGCATGTGTCAAGGTATAAAAACTATAACAGATTACAAGTCCAGCCTGTGTGCCTCCCTTTCTGATAGACTGAATGCTTTCTATGCACGATTTGATGCAATGAATGACGTGACATCAAAGAAAACACCCTCTCCCCCTGAGGGCACCCTGCCTGACCGCAGTACCCTAGTCGGGGTAAACCCTTGCAAACTGGGAAGCCAGATAGCCTATCTGGTCTGGACAACCTACGTGGCCCAGCCAACAGAGTTCCTAATGCAAACACAAGGAAATCTGCAGATGCTGGAATTTCAAGCAACACACATAAAAGTTGCTGGGGGAACGCAGCAGGCCAGGCAGCATCTCTAGGAAGAGGTACAGTCGACGTTTCGGGCCGAGACCCTTTGTCAAGACGAACTGAAAGAAGAGCTACTTTATACTTTACACTTTATTGTCGCCAAACAATTGATACTAGAACGTACAATCATCACAGCAATATTTGATTCTGCGCTTCCCGCTCCCTGGATTACAAATTGATAGTAAATATTAAAAATTTAAATTATAAATCATAAATAGAAAATAGAAAATGGAAAGTAAGGTAGTGCAAAACAACCAAGAGGCAGGTCCGGATATTTTGAGGGTACAGCCCAGATCCGGGTCAGGATCCGTTCAGCAGTCTTATCACAGTTGGAAAGAAGCTGTTCCCAAATCTAGCCGTACGAGTCTTCAAGCTCCTGAGCCTTCTCCTGGAGGGAAGAGGGACGAAAAGTGTGTTGACTGGGTGGGTCGTGTCCTTGATTATCCTGGCAGCACTGCTCCGACAGCATGTGGTGTAAAGTGAGTCCAAAGACGGCAGATTGGTTTGTGTGATGTGCTGCGCCGTGTTCACGATCTTCTGCAGCTTCTTCCGGTCTTGGACAGGACAACTTCCATACCAGGTTGTGATGCACCCTAGAAGAATGATTTCTATGGTGCATCTATAAAATTAGTGAGGGTTTTAGGGGCCAGGCCAAATTTCTTTAGTTTTCTCAGGAAGTAAAGGCGCTGGTGGGCCTTCTTGGCAGTGGACTCTGCTTGGCTGGACCAAGTCAGGTCACTTGTGATATTGACCCCAAGGAACTTAAAGCTTTTGACCTGTTCCACTTGCGCACCACCGATGTAAATTGGGTCGTGCGGTCCGCTACTCCTTCTGAAGTCAACAACCAATTCCTTCGTCTTGCTGACGTTGAGGAATAGGTTATTGTCTTCGCTGCATGTCACCGGGTTCTTAATTTCCTCTCTGTACTCAAACTCATCATTACCCGAGATATGGTAAGAGATTTGAAAGTGGGACAGGGAGGGGGAGATCCGAAAAAATAGGAGAAGACAGGAGGGGGAGGGATGGAGCCAAGAGCTGGGCAGTTGATTGGCAAAAGGGATATGAGAGGATCATGGGACAGGAGGCCTAGGGAGAAAGAAAAGGGGGAGGGGGGGAAAAAAACCAGAGGATGGGCAAGGAGTATAGTGAGAGGGACAGTGGGAGAAAATGGAGAGAGAGAAAAAGAATGTGTGTATATAAATAAATAAATAGCAGATGGGATACAAGGGGGAGGTGGGGCATTAGCGGAAGTTTGAGAAGTCAATGTTCATGCCGTCAGGTTAGAGGCTACCCAGACGGAATATAAGGTGTTGTTCCTCCAACCTGAGTGTGGCTTCATCTTGACAGTAGAGGAGGCCATGGATAGACATATCAGAATGGGAACAGGATGTGGAATTAAAATATGTGGCCACTGGGAGATCCTGCTTTCTTTGGATCTCCCAGTGGCCACACATTTTAATTCCACGTCCCACTCTGTAACTGGGTCTTGGACTTCTTGACGGTAAGTCCCTTGAAGTCCAAGTTAACAGCAACAGCTGAAGCTCTGTTATGATGAGCACTGGTGCCCCCAGGGTTGTGTGCTCAGTCCATGGCTGTTCGTGCTGCTGACTCTCAACTGCACTGCCAGATTCAACTCAAACCACCTCATCAAGTTTTCTGATGATACAACAGTGGATGGCCTCATTGGCAAAAATGATAAATCGGCGTACAGAGAGAAGGTAAAGAGGCTTGTCAAATCATGTGAGAACAACAACCTGAGTCTCAATGTGGAAAGACAAAAGAGATGATTGTGGACTTCAGGAAGGCACAGGTTGACCACTCTCCATTGCACATCGATGACTCTGTTGAAGAGAAAGGCAACAGCACAAAGTTCCTTGCTGTGCACACAATGGACGATATAACCTGAACCCACAACACCTCCTCATTTGTCAAGAAGACACAGCAGCATTGACATTTTTTGAGGAGATTGGGGCATGCACGGCTCCTTGCTCCCAATCTAAAAATTTTCTACAGGAACACCATCGTTGTGTGGTACAGAAGCTGCAAATCATCGGATCACAAGACCCTAAAGAGGACCATAAAAACTGCTGCAAGGATCTCTGGCATGTCCCATTCCCCCATTTCCGACATTTACCAGGAGTATTATGTACGAAGGGCCCGAAGAGTTCTCAGAAATCCCTACCACCCATCCCACAATCTCTTTGACCCACTATGATCAGGAAGGAGGTACAGGAGCATCAGGACTAGGATTGCCAGACTGGGTATAGCTTCTTCACCCAGAGACTAATGAATACCCTGCCACCTTCCAGATCTGGTCACTAGAACAGTGAGCAGTACATTTCACATGCATTTTGAATTATATTTTATTAACTTATTAGTGATAATATTTAGTTTTATGTGTTGTGTGATATATGTTTTGTGGGTGCACTATGGTCTGCAGGAACATTGTTTTGTTTGATTGTGTACATATACAATCAGCTGACAATAAACTTGAGCAGTTGAGTGGTATTGCAACAACAACCTTACATTCAATGTCAGTAAGACCAAGGAACTGATTGTGGACTTCAGGAGTACGAGGTCGGAAGAACACACACTGGTCCTCATTGAGAGCTCAGCAGTAGAACAGATGAGCAACTTCAAGTTACTGAGTGTTAACATCTCAAAGGATCAACACATTGATGCAATCATGAAGAAGTCATGCCAGTGGCTCTGCTTTATTAGGAGTTTTGGGAGATTTGATATGTCACCAAAGAGATTTACACATTTATATAGATTTATAGTGGAGAGCCTTGTGACTGTTGTGGAGGCTCCGGTTCAGAGGATCACGATATTACAGAAAGTTGTAGACCCAGCCAGCTCCATCACAGCCACCACCTCCTCACCATCAAGGACATCTTGAAGAGGCAGCGCCCAAAGAATGTGTTATTAAGAACCTTGGTATTCAATCTTGCTCTATTTATTATTGTAATTTATAGCTGTTTATGTCTTTATACTGAACTCCTGCTGCAAAACAATATCATATGTCAGTGGCAATTTGATTCTGATTTAGTAAGAACTACAATGATGTATTTTCTAGATTTGAAATTAAAATTATTCATTTGTCTGAATCAGAAGGTTTATAGGAGTTCCTGCAGCTTTCTTTTTGTCTTTTGAATGGAGATTTCTCCAGATGGCAGACTGTATTGCCAAGATATCACTAGCAACAACCTTTAAGAACAAGGAATTGAAGAAATAGGAGAAGACAATATTCTACCATATTCTCCATGAGATCATGGCTGTTTATCTCATCCTTTTTCCTGTCTGATTCCCATAAATCTTGATTCCCTGAACATCAAAAATGTGTTGAATGATTGATCATTTACAAACCTTTCATTTTGCAAATTCGGAACATTTACAGATCTATGAATGAATTGGTATGCATATGAAAACTAAGCATTAATCATTTTACAAAGGTCAATTAGCCTAGCAACCAGCACATTTTAGGCATATTGGAGAAGATATGAGTACTTGGGCAGAAGATATGGCATTGGAAGTTACATTTGAGCCTAGGTCACTGGAGCTACGGGGCAAGCTGGGTCTAAATTGTGAAGCAACCACCTTTACAGCATAGCGTGGTATCTGAGATTGCTTTCTCTAGATCAAAGGGGGCTGGGTGACTTTTAAAGAGGTGTATAAGATTATCAGTACATATATAGGATAGTTAGTCGCAATCTGTTTACCAGGGAAAGGAGTCTAAAACTAAAGGGCATAAATTTAAAAGGAGAAGGGATGGGAATCTGAGGGACACGTTTTTCACACAGGGTGGCAATTGTATGGCACCAGCTACCAGAGGAAAGGGTAGAGGTAGCTACAATTGCAAATTTCAAAGACATTTGGGCAGGTATGTAGATAGGAAATGGCAATAGACAATAGGTGCAGGAGTAGGCCATTCAGCCCTTCGAGCCAGCACGGCCATTCACTGTGATCATGGCTGATCATCCACAATCAGTACCCTTTTCCTGCCTTCTCCCCATATCCCTTGACTCCGCTATCTTTAAGAGCTCTATCTAACTCTTTCTTGAAAGAATCCAGAGAATTGGCCTCCACTGCTTTCTGAGGCAGGGCATTCCACAGAACCACAACCCTCTGTGTGAAAAAGTTTTTCCTCAACTCCGTTCTAAATGGTCTACCCCTTATTCTTAAAATGGCTTGAGGAATACAGGCAATTCTTAAGTGGGCAGCATGGTTAGCTTGGATGAGTTGGATCAAAATTTCAAAAAAAGGCAATACCTTTTCAAGGATAATTAACGATGGGTAATACATACTTGACGTTCACTAAAATAATTTAAAAACTACACCACTTCATTGTCTATCTATCACTGTGATAGATCGTGCACGTCAGCCCATGAAGTTCTCCAACGCACGATCCCGACAGGCGCGCTTTCGAAGGAGCGAGCCCAGGTTCGCTACGCGATGACCTAATCGGTACGGTGACGCAATCGCGTCGGTACGGGGGAGAAGGGCTGGTGCCTGGGAGGCGCAGCGTCTCCCTGAGCTCAGTCAGTGTGAGTGTTGGCGGAGGGCTGGTAGAGCAGTGCCTGACTCAGGCTTGAGTTATATATAAAAAAATACACGCGTCTTCTGCTTACAGGCGGCTGCCGAACTCGGAGGCTTTCGGGGGCCGACCGGCAGCAGCAGGCGAGAGGGAGCTGGGTGGCAGCTGTGGGAGACTGACTGGGCCGTTGTTGCCCTACGGCTGACCGGGTTGTCAGTGGGCCTGGGCCTTCGGGGAGACCGAGCGGCCGAGAAGGACGGGACAGAAACGCGTTGCCCCGGGAGAGGCTCGCCACTCACTCAGGCACAGGTAAAGGCAGCGGGTGCACCCAGTGCGGCTGGCCAGCTGGTTGGGATGGGCGTTGTTTGGTGTGAGGGCGAGTTTCTGTTGTGGGAACCGATAAAAGCGGAAATGCACATTGTTGTAATATACATTTATTTTAAAATACGCTTGATTTCCCTTTTCGTGTCAAGTCGGCGCAGATTCGGCATGTCCTGAGGTGACTCGATTGGCAGGGCTTTTTAAGGTGTTTATTCAGCAGCAAAAGGAAAAGGGGCGGGGAAGAAAGAAATAAGACTCCTTCCCAACCCTGGACGACGAACGAAGTGACTATTTTTGAAGACTGAATTTTAAGTCTGATAACCGTTTTTATAAATAGTAAGACTTATGAAAGTATTAATATCTAAGCATTGATTAAGAGTGATGCCTACAAGCTGTGTTTGATTGTGGAGGGAGTTAGGATTTTTTGTTTTTTTGTTTTATACTAGAGAGCAAAGTTGATTCATTTTGTATACCTCAACATACTGAAGGCACTGCAAATTGTGCCACATTTCTTATATTTAAATGTGTGACTAATATCTTGGTACAGCTGTAGACTTGGATCGATAGAAGAAATGTTGACTGTTTTGTCATATCTTCTGAAGTGTTTGCAAGTGAAGTGTTTATTTCTATACAATTGTCAAGTTGTAGCAGACTGGCAGCAAAGTGGTGCTAATTCTGTAAAATTATTTTAATGCCATGTAATAAGGCAGATTCAGATGCAGTCTGTAACACCAAACCATTTGTGCTTTAAGATGTTTGCTGCATTTGGAAGCCATAATGTTATAGCTGAATCTGTCCTTGTTTAGTACATCATAGCAATATTGGAAAATAAACTCCTGGTGCTGGCTTTCAAAAAAATGTTTTAGGATCTACAGTAGCAAAGTAAATCATGCTGACTGATTGAAGTAATAGTAAATATGGGATCAATACAGGTAAGGCAGCACAGCATTGTGTAGAGAGAATGGTGTTAAGTGTCATCTCAAATTTTTTATTATAATTTTGAAGAGGCATCTGCTCCTTTCTGTAGAGATGTTATCCAATCTGTGAGTGTTTTCAGTGTTCCCATTTTGGAGGACTAATTGCGGGAATGCAGGTGATCCTAAATAATTTTGCATGATCTCAGTGCATTCAAGAACAAAATGAACTATGTGTGAGTCTTGGGCCTTGGGCTTGGGACACAAAAGTTTAGGGCTATTTAGTTTAGGTCTGTTTCTGTGCTGTCTGGTCATGTGTCACACTGCCCAGCAATCCACATATTTAACTCTAGCGTAATCACAGGGCAATTTATAATGACCAGTTAAACTAACTGGTACGTCTTTGGACTGTGGGAGGAAACCGGAGCACCTGGAGGAAGCTCACGCATTTCATAGGGAGAATGTACAAACTCATTAAGGATGGCACCGGAATTGAACTCCGAATACCGGAATGCCTCGAACTGTAATGGAGCCATGCTTATCGCCGGACTACAGAAAACCTTTACCATGCCAAACATTGACCTTGTCATCTATAGCTTTGGATTGACATCATCACCTTGAACAAAATTATCACCAATTTTACACCATTGGTATTCCTGTTTTCGCAACAGTCCCCACTAGCATGTATGGCTCTTTCATGCTTTATTTTAAGCAACTTGTCTTTTTTCCACTCTTTTCCTGTCCTTTCACAGACCTCTTCCTCATCTCTATTTTTTTGATTGCTATATTCCAATCTTTCAACCTTTTCATTGTGATTTCAATCTCAATTTACCTTGTTCTTTCTGTTCTGGTTTCATTGCTTCTGGTACCTCCAGTATTCATATTCATAAATAGTTCAGTTAGGTCAAATTAAGTAGTCTTTATGCTACCATTGTCTCAATTAGTTTCTATTTCTTCCTTGTATTCCTCACCTCTCACCTCTGCCAGTCTACCTTCAAAACTTTTGTAGCCTCTGTTGGAAAATAATTCATCCTGAAATCAGCTATCATTTTTTTAAAATGTGTCATCTGCTTTGCCTTCCATTTGCCATGTTATTTATGTTACTGCTGATCTCCATTCACTGCCTTGCCTTTGGTGTCTTCAATGAGATTTTTATTTTACTGTCCTGTTAATTTTGCTGGAATTATTCCCATCTACCCTCTTATTAAATGTAGAGACACTTTAAGCATATTCAGTGCACAGCAGATTTAACCATCTGTCACCAGATCTGTCTGGTCTACATCACACTCATCATAGCTCTTGCCAAAATTCACTGGATTTCAGGGTCTTTCTCAACATATCTCTTAAAGTTATTGCCAGTAATCCTTGAACAAATTCTTTTTCCCTTTTTTCAACTGCATGTTGGAACTGCTCCAATTAGATTTGTTTCTGCCACAGTACCTGTCCAAAGTGTTAAACAAGATCTTCTATATCTGTGGTTGCAGCATGATGACCATGAGATTTTTTTGAGGAGGTACAAAAGATTGCTGAAGACAGGGATATGGATGTTGCCCATGTGGACTATAGTAAAGTTTTTGACAAGCTCCCATGTAGTAGATTGGACCAGAAGGCACAAGGGATCTGAGGCATATTTGGCTGGGTGATGGGTAGTGGTGGACGTGTGTTTGGAAATCTGTGAAAAATAATGTTGCAGGGATTGGAGCCAGGATATAAACTTAGTGGGAAATAGATCAGCAGCAATATTAGACAGAGCAGTGGCAGATGGAATTTAGTCTAGGCATGTGTGAGCCTAGCATTTTGGGATGTCAGATTCCATTAGCACATATAGAAATAATAGTAAGTACTGAGCAAGACCCTCAACTCAGGTTGATTTACAGAGAAAACTAGAGTGCAAGATCATAGATCCCTACAAGTGATGAATATTGAAAAGGACAATTGATATGCTTGCCTTCATAGGCCGAGGCCTGTGTATAGGAGTTGCGATTCACACTGCAGTCTACAAAAATATTGTTTAGATCGTATTGTGCATAATTCTGGTTGCCACTACAAGGACAGTGTAGCAATAAAGAGAGTGCCAGAGATATTCACCAGGATGTTGTCAAGAATGGAGAGATTGCTTAGGCTGTTTTTTTTCCCTCACTGGAATGCAGTAGGCTGAACAGCACAGTTAGGATAGGTGGCCAGGGTTTCTTTTCCCTCAGGTGGGGAGTCTAGAGGTCACTAGTTTTAAGTGAGTGGAGAAATTTAAAGGACAATGGAGGAATAAGCTTTTCAGAGTATGATGAACATTTGGAACAGCTGTTAGAAGCAGTGGAGGCAGATGCAGTTACAGCATGTGAAAGGCATTTTGGCAGGTACTTGGATAGGAAAAGAACAGAGGGATATGGGCCTAATGCAGGCAAAAGGGATTTATGTAGATTGACATCAACATTAGCATGGATGAAATGCAATGTTAAGGCACAATATTGTGCTAGGTAGTTGTTTTGTTTTGGGATTTATGATCATTGAACTATTTATTATTTTCCACTACTTGCCTTGCCCTTCTGAATGAGATTGTCGGATTCTGTTCCTATTCGTATTGGTAGATTATCTGGATCTACTCTTTCATTTTTCTTTGGAGGCTGCGGATTTTTTTTTGTTCTGTTGTCGTCTTGAATCTTATCTCAACTGTGCCTAGCTGTTCATTTCCCTGCCATAGAAGGACTGCAGTTACTTTCCAGCATGTTAACTGGTGGACTGGTTATCATTTCTATTTAACAGCCCTTCCTCTCTCACCTCCTCAGGCTTGTTTTGTCAAACCATATTTCAGGGTCATAGTGTCCATTTTGACCAGGACATGGAGGTTTCAAACCCATGTGAAGAACATTCACCTCCACATTGTAACAGTTCTTACCTGGGCATCCATGTTGCTAAAATTGAGACCCCTATATTGTTGCTTTCAGATCCCATTGGTTTCAATTGTTGATGAATTTCCTCTGTGATTTTTAAACCTCTGCTGCTTGTCATTCCACTCAAACCAGCTTGTCTCCCATTGCATCTGTTCTTACTGATCTTTGGAGGCAATGAATTGAAATTCTCATCTGTTTGACATGTTCCATGACTTGCTCCTTCCTGTCCCTGAAGCTTCCTTCAATCATTGTACTTTGCTGGCATTTTGGTAGTAATTCCATCAGGCAACCTGATGTCATGCTTTGAAATTCCTTTCCTTTAAAACTCTGTTTAAAAACCAGCACATTATCAGTATTTGGCTAACCCTCCAGTGGCCACTTTACCTGTACATTTTTCTGAAATTTCAGCTGTTCATTATATAAAATGATACAAATGTATGCAAACCATTCTATTTAAATCATTGTGAAACTGCTTTTCCATTGTTTGACGTTTGAAAGTTCAATATCTGTACAATAGCCAAAATGATATGGATGATAGATTCCCAATTAAGAATCTCTTCATTGGCTCCTCATAAGGATGCAGTGAGAGAAAGGTAACTAGGCATCTGATTTTTAGGGAATTGTACAATGAAGTGAAGACGACATATGTCATGTATACAGCAAAATGTTAAATAGTTTACTTCATCCTGTATTTGTTATTGCTAACTTTTTGTGACAAGAGATATTTGGGAATCAATCGGAGGTAAATACGATGATTTGCAATAGGTAGGGATCTTTTGGCTTTGACACAGAAAAGTGGAAGAATCAGAAGTTATTTTTAATTTATTCATTGGCAGGACTGAGACTACTATTTATTGCCCATCCTTAATTGTTCTTGAAAGTTAATGACCCATTGTCTGGGTTAATGGTTCCAGGAGTTGGATCAAATGATGAAGAAAGCCTGGTGGTGCGCAACCTGGAGGAGAATCTGATAATACATTTCCTTATGAACTTTAAACCTTTTTTGCAGGTGATGGTGTCCTGCACTTTTCCCCTGTGATAGTAATTGAGTTTGTGAGGTACTGTCAGTATAGTGTAGGCAGAAAACTATGGTGCATTTTGCAGCCACTGTTTGCCAGTGGTGGAGAGAATAAAGCTTTATTGAGGTGGATGGGGTGCATATATCAGGTTACTTTGCCCTGGATGATATCTACATTGAGATTTGTTGGAGCTGCACTCATCTAGGCAAAAGGTGAATATTCAACCTCACTCCTTGAAACTTAATGGAAGAAGCACACTTCCCTGTAGGGCTTCCATGCATTGATGGGGCAGTTGACCTCCAAGTAATTACAGCTGTCTTCTTTTTTTACTATGACTCCAACCACCGATAACTATAATTTTATCAGGGTGCCTTGGTGTTCACTTAGTCAAATGCTGCCCTGTTGTCCAGGACAGTCCCTTTCACTTGTCTTGAGATAAACTCTTTGAGTTTTGATGAGGTTTTATGTTGTAGTCTGAGTGAACCCAAACTGGACATTGGTCAGTAGCTTTAGTAGTAAGTGTGACTTCACAGTTATTGTCAGTGGTGCTTCCCACTTTGAATTGGCAGTAATTGTGAATAGGACATTGTCAGACATACCTGTGCTGTTGGAACAGTTAGACTAGAGGTACAGCTGCTTCTGAAGACTAGAGGTACAGCTGCTTCTGAAGCATAGGTATTCAGTATTACAGTTGGGCTGGAATATGGATCCATGGCCTTTGCTGTATGCAGTGCATTCAACTGTTTTTTTTAACTTCAGCCAGAGTGAATTATATTGGCTGGAGAAGAGTTTCTTTGTGGTGATATGTTTCTCAGGAGGAAGCTAGGACATGGCATCTGTTCCATGTCTGAATATGGTTGTAAATGCTTCAGCTGTGTCTTTAGCAGTCAACGCTGGGTTCCAACACTGAGAATAGGGATATTCTTGGAGCCCCTCCCAGTGACTGTTTAATTGTCCATTATTCATTGGAACTCACTGTAATTCAGAAGAATAAGGGGTAACCTCATTAAAACCTATCTAATGTTGAAGGGCCTCGACAGAGTGGATGTGGAGAGGATGTTTCCTATGCTGGTGGAGTTTAGGACCAGAGGACTCAGCCTCAGAATAGAGGAGGTGCCATTTTAGAACGGAGATGAGGTATTTCTTTAGCCAGAGAGTGGCAAATCTGTAGAATTTGTTGCCACAGGCGGCTGTGGAGGTCAAGTCATTGGGTATGTTTAAGGGAGAGGTTGGTAGATTCTTGATTAGTCAGGACGTGAAGAGATGTGGGGAGAAAGCAGGAGATTGGGGCTGAGAGGGGAAAATGGATCAGCCATGATGAAATGGCAAAGCAGAATCTGGGCCAAATGGCCTAATTCTGCTCCTTTATCTCATGATCTGATTTGTGATGAGATGTGGTAGCTTTGCAGAACTTCCACCTGATCTGTCAATCCATAGAGTGCGAATCTGGGTTTGACATAGGACATAGTTATGAACTGAAAAAAGAGTCAAGCATTCTTATTATGGTTTAAAAAAAAATTCCTGTGACTTCCTTTGTCAATTCAATTATTATTCACTATTGCATTCACCTTTTAGATACTTTGGGCTATTTTATAAACTTAATTTGTATTAACTGAATTATCTTTTTTGCTTCATATCATTTGTGTTATCAAGTTGTTATTTGGTACGGGTGGCGGGGTAGAGATAATGTCTCTACCAAAGGATGTGTAAAGTGCTATTTGCCTGTGCTAGGCTGCTACCCTTTGGGCAAAGTGTAGCATCTGCTTTGCTGCCCCACCTCTGATCAGAGACATGTGAAGCCATGGGTGCAGGTGATAAATGGTTGTATGAGCAGCTGGTGCATCACAAGTCCTGGTTATATGACCACTGACGCCAGGCAAACAATCTCTGAAGACTATTGCCAAGAATGATCATGGTCAAGACCATGATCACCCATGTCATACGACACGGCACGTAATGAATAAATGTTGTTTGGTACAGATAAAGTATGAACAAACTTGCTGTTTCCATAATTAGCATAATTAACTTAAATGGAGCAAATTGGTGAAAATCAAGGTATAAACTGTAGATAGTTGGTACTTTAGAATATAATAAGGTTATTCTAAATATCTCTGCTGGAAACTTTAGAGTCTAAAGTCGTTGAAAAATGCAGCACAGAAACAGACCCTTTGGCCCATCCGGTCCATGCCAATCCATTTAAACTGCCTGGTCTCATTGACCTGAATCTGGACCATAGCCCTCCATACCCAAGCTTCTCTTAAACGTTGAAATTGAGCTCTTTCATTCTTAACCCATGACCTCTGGTTGTAGTCCCACCCAGCCTTAATAGAAGAAGCCTGCTTGCATTTACCCCATCTTTTGTTGAGTGCCATCGAGTTGTCAAGTGCTCAAAGGATCGTCTAGTTGACAATAGGGTTGTCCACAGGCCTGTCTTCCGCGCAGATACTCCTGTTGCCCAGGTTGGGACCCGGCTGGATTCAAACTCGGGACCATCTACCTTGAAGTCCAGTGCTGATGCCACTACACCACCAGTCAGACCACCCTATCTCATAATTTTGTATAGCTCCATCAGATCACCCTTCAGTCTTTTGCATTCCAGGGAATAAAGTCCTGACCTATTCAGTCTTTACTTATAATTCAAGCCTGGCAACATCCTTGTAAATTTTCTCTGTACTCTTTCAACTTTATTTACATTTTTCCTGTAGGTAGGTGACCTTCGTAGAATGTGCAAGATTTTTGACTCTCCTCCCCTCCCCAATCCTCCACTTATTGTGTTTCATTAATTCAACTTGTTTAGTACAGTTTTTAGGGCAAAGGTGCTGGTTCTGAATATATTTATGAAATTTAGGCCAAGTATTTTATATTGGTTGTCAATCAAACTAAATATCTGTTTACATTTTTCTGCAATATTAAACAACACCTTTGCAAACTCAGTTCTATAATTGAAATGCTTATTGTCTATTTATATCCTTACGAAAAACAAAATGTGTGTATAATGCATACAATGCAAAGATTGTAGTTGTAAGCAGGTGTACTTATTGCATGGTAGTATGGAATTCTTCGTGAGCACAGAGAAATGGTAGGAATTGACTGCAGAAGATCAGGATCTACAATATTTTCCCTCCTGAGTTGTTCAGTACATCTTTGTCTGCCTCATTTTGAAAACTGTTGTGTGCTATTTTTTTAAAATTGAAGATTATCAATTTTGGGGAGTGTGTACTTCCTCGGTTTAGTGCTAGAGGTCAATTGCAGGTAGATTGTGTTCAACATAACTAATTTCAGAGCAAAGTTTAGTTTTTGTTGCCTTTGTCTGGCTCACATCATCCATCACACAGCCTTTGATTGGTTGAGATTGATATTTTAAATTAATATATTGTATTCTCATGTTGCCTAAGAACTAAGTTGGAGCAATGTGCTGTTTTTAGAAAGGTTTTAACAGTCTTAGTCTGGGCTGTTTCTGATGCTTCTGATTTGGGTTGAAAGGTCAGTATACAAAACTACTTTTTCTACTTCAACAGTGGTTTGATTTGTAAGTACAGTTGCAAGACCCTTTACAATTACTTGGTTTTCTGCATTATAAAATGTGGTCTGAACTTCATGTAAATCACAATAATAGACAAGTACGACCTGCCTAAACTGATAACACACAAGCAATTGTACTTTTCATGTCTTTACTGAGCACATTAATCATTCACAGTCCTGGCTGAAACAAGTATGTGCACCCTTGTATTTAGTAACTGGTAGAACCTCTTTTAGAGCAATAACCTCCAAACATTTCCTGTAGCTGCTGATCATACTTGCACAATAGTGAGGAGGAATTTTAGACCATTTCTGCATACAAAACTGCTTCAGTTCATCAATATTTCTGGGATACCTTGCATGAACAACCCTTTTCAGGTCATGCCACAGCATCTCAATTGGGTTAGGATCTTGACTCTGATTTGGCCATTCCAAAACATGAATTTTCTTCATTTTACACCATTCTGTTGATTTACTTGTGTTTTGGATCATTGTCTTGTTGTGTCATCCCACTTCTGTTGAGCCTTAGGTGATGGACTGCTAGCCTGATATTCTTCTGTAAAGTATCTTGATACAATTTTGAATTCATTGTTCCCTCAACAATTGCAAGCTGTCCAGTCCCTGAGGCAGCAAAGCAACCCCAAACCTTGATGCTCCTTGCACCATGCTTCACAGTTGGGATGAGGTTTTGGAGTTGGTGTTCCTCCAAACATAGTGGTGTGCATTTTTTCCAAAAAGTTCAACATTTGTCTCATCTGTTGACAGAACATTGTCCCAGAAGTGTTGTGGAACATTCAGGTGGTCTTTTGTAAACCTGAGACATGCAGCAATTGTTTTTTTTTGAGAGCAATGGTTTCTTCCGTGCTGTCCTTCTGTGAACACCATTGTTGTTCAGTTTTTTTATAGTGGAGACATGAACAGATACTTTAGGAAGTTCTACAGATTTCTGCAGGTCTTTTGCTGTTACCTTGGGTTCTTTTTCACCTCCTTTGGCTTTGCACGTTGTGCTCTTGGTCTTTGGTCTTTGCAGGATGCCCATAAGACCATAAGGTATAGGAGCAGAAGTAGGCTATTTGGCCCATGGAGTTTGCTCTGCCATTTCCCCATATCCCTTCATGCCCTGACCAATCAAGAATCTTTCAACCTCTGCCTTAAATATACATAAAGACTTGGCCTCCACAGCTACCTGTGACAAAGAATTCCAAAGATTCACCACGCTATGGTGAAAGAAATTCCTCCTCATCACTGTTCTAAAAGGACAACCCTCTGATTTGAGGCTGCGGTCTTACTCTCCCATCATAGGAAACATCCTCTGCACACCCACACTATCAAGGCCTTTCACCATTTGATAGGTTTCAATGACGTCACCCCTCATTCTTCTGAATTGTGTATACAGGCCGAGAGCCATCAAAAGGTCTTAATATGACAGCCATTCAATCCTGGAATCATTTTTGTGAACCTCCTTTGAAGCTTCTCCAGTGTCAGCACATCCTTTCCAAGATAAGAAACTCAAAACTGTTCACAATATTCCAAGTGAGGCCTCACCAGTGCTTTACAAAGTTCATTACATCCTTGCTTTTGTATTCTAGTCCTCTTGGAATGAACACCAACATTGCATTTGCCTTTCTCACCAAAGACTCAACTTGCAAATAAACCTTTAGGAAATCCTGCAGAAGGAGTCCCAAGTCCCTTTACACCTTAGTTTTTTTAAAAATATATTTTGTCTCCGTTTTGAAAATTGTCAGCCCTTTCGTTTCTTATACCAAAGTTCATGACCATACACTTCCCAACACTGTATTCCAACTTCCCATTTCTTTGCCCATTCTTATAATCTGTCTAAATCCTTCTGTAGCCTCTCTATTTCTTCAAAACTACCTGCCCCTCCACTCACCCTCTCACTCTGTTACTTGTAAAAATGCAATCCCCTTTTCTAAATTCCTCTGTCCCTGCTGCATCTACTCTCAAGAACAAAGGAGATGTCCTCCTTCAAAGAAAGTGGCTTCTCTTCCTCCATATCAACACTACCCTGACCCGCTTCTCCATTTCACACGCGTCTGCTCTCACCCCATCCTTCCGTCATTCTACCAGGGATAGGGTTCCTCTTGTCCTCACCTATCACCCACCAGCCTCTGTGTCCAGCACATAATTCTCCAGAACGTCTACCATCTCCAACAGGATCCCATCACCAAGCATGTCTTTCCCTCTCTCTCTTCCCCCCCCCCCCCCAAACTTTCTGCTTTCTGCAGGGATCGCTCCCTATGCAATTCCCTTGTCCATTCATCCTTTTCTACCGATTTCCCTCCTGGCACTTACCCTTGCAAGTAGAACAAGTGCTATACCTGCCCCTACACCACCTCCCTTGCTACCATTCAGGGCCCCAAACAGTCCTTCCAGATGAGGTGACACTTCACCTGTGAGTCTGTTGGGGTCATATACTGTGTCTGGTGCTTCCAGTGTGGCCTCCTGTATGTTGGTGAGTCTCAGCGTAGATTGGGAGACTGCTTCGCTGAGCACCTGTGCTCCGTCAGAAAAAGCAGGATCTCCCAGAAAAAACTGGACACCCATTTTAATTCCACTTCCCATTTCCATTCTGATAAGTCTATCTATGGGCTCCTCCACTGTCATGATGATACCACACTCAGGTTGGAGGAACACCACCTTATAATCCGTCTGGGTAGCCTCCAACCTGATGGCAGGAACATTGATTTTTTGAACTTCCGGTAATGTCCCCTGCCTTTCACCATTCCCCATCCCCTTTTCTCTCTCTCACTTTATCTCCTTGCCTGACCATTGCTTCCCTCTGGTCTCCTTCCCCACCCTTTTCTTTCTTCCATCACCTTTTGTCCTCTTAAATCAGGCTCCCCCTTCTGCAGCCCTGCATCTCTTCGCCAATCAACTTCCCAACACTTTACTTCATCCGTCACCCTTCAGATTTCATCTATCACCCTGTGTTTCTCTCTCCCCTCTCCCCATCTTTAAAATCTACTCCTCAGCTTTTTTTCTCCAATTCTGCCAAGGAGTCCCGGCCCGAAACGTCTACTGTTCTCTTTTCCATGATGCTACCTGGCCTGTTGAGTTCCTCTAGCATTTTGTGTGTGTTGCCCCTCCACTTATCTTCGTATTATCTGTAGACTTTGCAACAAAGACATCAATTCCGTCATGCAAATCATTGATATATAAAGTAAAAAGAATCAGTCCCAACACAGACCTCTGTGGAACACCACTAGTCATGAGCAGCCAACCAGAAAAGGCTCCTTTTATTCCCTCTCTTTGCCTCCTGCCAACCATCCACTGCTTTATCCATGCTAGCATCTTTCCTGTAATACTATGGGCTGGCAGCTTGTTAAGCAGCCTCATGTCTGGCACCTTGTCAAAGGCCTTCTGAAGATACAAGTACACAACTTCAACAGATTCTCCTTTGTCTATCCTGTTATTTCTTCAAAGAATTCCAACAGATTTGTTGGGCAAGATTTTCCCTTGAGGAAACCATGCTAACTATGGCCTATTTTATCATGTGCCTCCAAGTACCCTGAGATCTCATTCTAAATAATTGACTCCAATATCTTTCCAGCTACTGATGTCAGATTAATTGGACTATAATTTCCATTCTTCTGTTTCTCTCCCTTCTTCAAGAGTGGAGTGGCATTTGCAATTTTCCAATCTTCCAAAACCATTCCAGAATCTCGTGATTCTTGAAAGATCATTACTTGCACGCTCTCTTCAGCCACCTCTTTCAGAACCCTGGGGTGTACACCATCTGGTCCAGGTGACTTGACTACTTTCCAGACCTTTGCTTACCAAGAACCTTTTCTCTAGTAATGGTAACTTCACATTCTTCTTGACACCTGACATTTGGAACTTCCACCATACTGCTAGTGTCTTCCACAGTGAAGAGTGATGCAAAATACTTATTCAGTTTGTCTCCCATTTTGTTGTCCTCCATTACTACCTCCCTAGCACCATTTCCAGCCGTCCAATATCCATTCTTGCCTCTCTTTTCCACTTTCTGTTTCTGAAGAAACTTTTGGTATCCTCTTTAATGTTATTGGCCAGCTTACTTTCATATTCCACCTTTACCTTAATGAGTTTTTTTAGTTGCCTTCTGTTTTTAAAAACTTCCCTATCCTCTTAACTTCGCACCAATTTTGCTCTTACTATGTGTCTTCTCTTTGGCTTTGTCTTCTTTTGTTAGCCATGGTTGTGTCATCTTTCCTATGAAATACTTCTTTCTCTTTGGGATGTATGTATCCTGTGCCTTTGAAATTGCTACCAGAAATTCCAGCCATTGCTGCTGTGCTGTCATCCATGCCAGTGTTCATTTCCAATCAGTTCTGGCCAAATCCTCTCTCATACTTGTGTAATTCCCTTTACTGCACTGCAATACTGATAGATAATAAAATGCAACACACATAAAAATTGCTGGTGAACACAGCAGGCCAGGCAGCACCTCTTCCTAGAGATGCTGCCTGGCCTGCTGCGTTCACCAGCAGCTTTTATGTGTGTTGCTTGAATTTCCAGCATCTGCAGAATTCCTGTTGTTTGCAGATAATAAAATGCAGTGGATTTTGTTTAATGGGGCAGCTGCTTATTTGTGACAACTCTTCAAGAACAAAAACTGATTGAGAAATTAGATGGGATTCACTTCATTTATTTGGGATACTTATGCTTCTTAATTGGGACAGGAGACTTGCCGAACCGTTTTTAACTTGTGTCAGTCATGTGCACTTGTGTGGCAATTGGCACTGCAGCATGTTTAGAGTGAACAGTTTTTAGAAAGTGTCAGTTGTGTGTGTTTGTGTTCAAAAAGCAGTGATTTTTGTCACTGATAGTTGGTGAGAAATAAGCATTATGACAATTGCCTCTCAACCCCATTCTCTTACCTTCAGCCCATAACCCATGACACCCTTACTAATCAAGAACCTGTTGACCGCTGCTTTACATATACTGAATGATTTTGCCTCGACAGGCCTCTGGCAATGAATTCAACAAATTCAATGCCATCTAGCAAAAGAAATTCCTCCTCTTCTCCATTCTAAAGGGATATCGTTGTATTCTGAGGCTGTGCTTGCTGGTACAAGATTCCCCAACAATGGGGAACATCCTCTCCACATCCATTCTAACTCAGCTTTTCAACATTTGGTAGGTTTCAGTGAGATTTCCCCCCCACCCTCCATTCTTCTAAACTCCAGTGAGAACAGGCCCAGACCCATCGAGCACTCCCAGCATGTTGTCCTGAGAAACAGTGAAGAGATTTATTTCGTGCACCGTTCAGGCAGATCATTCCAAATGCCATGCATCGCATAACCCTCAATAAATTATGAGGGTTATAGGATTCCTTCAAAGTTCAAAGTAAATTTATTATCAAGGTGCATATGTGTCACCATATACAACCCTGAGATTCATTTTCTTGTGGGCATACTGAAATCTATAGAATCTATAAGATGATTAGAGGCGATGATCATGTGGATAACCAGAGGTGCTTTTCCCCAGGGCTGAAATGGTTAACACAAGTGAGCGTAGTTTTAAGGTGCTTGGAAGTAGAACAGAGGGAAGTTGGGCAAGCTTTTCACAGAGAGTGGTGGGTGCGTGGAACGCACTGCCAGCAAAGGTGGTAGAGGTGGATACATAGTGTCTTTTAAGACAGTGGTCCCCAACTACTGGGCTGCAAAGCATGTGCTACCAGGCCGCGAGGAAACGATACGAGTCAGCTGCACCTTTCCTCATTCCCTGTCACGCTCTGTTGAACATAGGGTTGCCAACTGTCCAGTATTTGCTGGGACATCCCGTATATCGGGCTAAATTGGTTTGTCCCATATGGGACCGCCCTCGTCCTGTATTTCCCTCGCTAAGGTAGAGTGTTCCTATGAAACCTTTCGTGTTGAAATGGCATAAAGCGAAGAAGCAATTACCATTAATTTATATGGGAAAAATTTTTGAACATTCCCAGACCCAAAAAATAACCTAACAAATCATACCAAATAACACATAAAACCGAAAATAAATAACACTAGCATATGGTAAAAGCAGGAATGATATGATAAATACACAGCCTATATAAAGTAGAAATAATGTATGTACAGTATAGTTGGGGAGATGAAGGCAAAACCGATTTGTGGGGGAAAAAAATCGGCACGTACGCACATGCGCACACAGGTGCCCACGCAGGGCTTCATGGTCATGGTAGTCTTTCCTGGGGTAAAGTGTCCTGGACCTGCTGCGTTCACCAGCAACTTTGATGTGTGTTGCCGGGATTTGACTGCTACTTTTGTCCCTTATTTGGGAGTGAGAAAGTTGGCAACCCTAACTGTAAAAGACATGTTGAGGCGAGTTTAACCCTACTTGAACACCTGCCCCCCCCCCCCCCCCCCAAATCAGCTGGACCTTAAGAATATTGTCAATGTTAAACCAGTCCACAGTGCAAAAAAAGGTTGGGGACCCCTGTTTTAAGAGACTCTTAGATAGGTACATGGAGCTTAGAAAAATAAAGGGCTATGCAGTAGGGAATTTCTAGGCAGTTTCCAGAGGAGCTTACATGGTTTGTACAACAGTGTGGGCTGAAAGGCCTGTAATGTGTTGTAGATTCCTATGTACTATGTTCTATCTGACTAGCTTCTCCTTCTCAACCTTCAGGGTGAATTTGATTATATTTTGATCACTTGCCTTGAAGACTTCTTTTACCTTAAGTTCTCTCATCAACTCTGGTTCATTGTACACCTAATTCTGAATAGCTGATCCCCGAATGGGCTCAACCGTGAGCTGCTCCAAAAAGGCATCTCATACACCTCTGGAAATTCCTGCTCCCGTAATTCAGCAGCAATCTGGTTTTCCCAATATAATATTGAAGTCCCCCATGACTATTGTATCATTGCTGTTTTGGCATGCGTTTTCTGTTTCCCATTGTAATTTGCAGGCCAAATCCTTACTACTCTTTTGGGGTCTATACAACTCCCATCAGAGTCTTTTTACCCTTGTAGTTCCATAGCTCTATCCACAATGATTCAACACCTTCCGAACCTATGTCGCCTCTTTCTAATGATTTGATTTTATTTTTTACTGATAGAGCAACGTCCGCCTTCCTGCCTGTCCTTTTGATACAATGTGTATCATTGGACTTAAGCTCCCAGCTATAATCTTCTTTCAGCCATGATTCCGTGATGCCTAAATCATCATACCTGCCGGTCTGCAACTGTGCTACAAGTTCATCTCCCTTATTCCGTATACTGCGCACATTCAAATACAACACCTTCAGTCCTGTATTCACCCTTTTCAATTTTGTCTGCTCTTTACTATGCAACTCATTCTGTTGACTGCAGTTTTGCCCTATCAACGTCCTCTCCTCACTGGATATTACCTCTGCGTATAAACCAATTACTCATCTTCAGCACTACCATCTGGCTTTCCTTTGATACTTCTTGCACTGAAATATACACAGCTCGGGGCACTAGCTGCGCCGTGCTCAACCTTTTGATTTCTAACTTTGCATGATGTCTTACCAACATCTGCCTCCACAGCTCTCCACTAACTGTCTAACTCCTAGGGAGAGTAGCAACTGTATTGAGTTTCTCCATTTGTAGACAACTTTTTTTTTTACTGTGGACTGATTTCTTTAGAAATGCTTTTGTAGCCTTTTCCAGCTTCATGCATCTCTGCAATTCTTCTGAGGTCCTTTGAAAGTGTTTTTGATCGAGGCATGGTGCACATAAGCAGATCTTTCTTAAGAGTAGGCTCTGTCAGTAATCTGACTTTGTGTTTTTTTTATATAGGACAGGGCATCTCTGCAACCCACACTTCCAATCATCTCATTGAGTGGAACACCTGACTTTAGAAAAGGCATTACGCCAGAAGTTCCATACTTTTTTGAACCTAGACTGTGTTTGTTTAAATGGTGTTCTCAGTATTGATGAGAAGTAGTACAATTGAGTGTGTTGTTTAGGCAGATTGTGTTTGTCTAGTATTGTAACTGAGATGAAGATCAATAATTGAGTAATTATTACATAAAGCCAAGGATTCACAAAATTGCAAAGGATTCACAAACTTTTTCTTGTAACTGTACATATACCAGGTGATCCTTCAAAATGATTTGAAAGTGAAATGCTGTTCATCATCTGATTGGGCTTGATGGAAAATATACTATACTGGAGGAGTACTGATCTAACTTAGGCTACGTCCACGCTACGCCGGATAATTTTGAAAACGCCGGTTTCGAGTAAAAATGACAGGCGTCCACACTGTGGTTTTTCAAAATATCGCTGTCCACATTGGAAGGAATATTTGGGCGAATCTCCTCCTACTGGGCATGCGCAGGACACACAGTAAACAAGCGAAGAGGAAACGGAATACTTGGTGCGCGTTTGCCCAGTTACAGAGTAGAAAGACTTAAAAGGAATTGCTCTTGGCTCTCGCGTAGGAGAATTTAAAACTGGAAAAAAACAAATACTGGAGCATATGGAGGCAACCGACAGGGAGTTCACGGACAGTATGATTCGGCTGACGACGAACATTGAAAAACTGACTAACTCCTTGTTAAATGTATAAAGCATGTCTGCATCAGTGTTATCTTGTATTTCCATACAATGTTACATTAGGCTGTTACCCATCTATTGTCAGAGAAGTAATTGCATAAATAGGTAAGCCACCTTCATACAAGCAAGGACAAAAAAACAGAGCAAAGTGAGTATTTTATTCAGTAAGCTATGGGTGAAAGTATTTGATGAGTACATTTCTAACTCTTCTGGCTTCAGTCTCGTTGCCGTCTATTCTGAAATTGTTAGGTTGTGTGGGGGTTGCGTTCAAGAAAACAATGAAATACCGCGCTGCCGCCATCTGTTCCGGCACGCCATGACAGCGTTTTAAAATAGTCAAAAAAGCTCACTTTACAATTTAACTCTCACGCCGTTCACACCAACTGCGTGTTATAACAGCTTGCGCAGTACCAAGCAGAAGCAGAAAAAGCATTGTTGTGGTGTTGTCATGACAGCGTTTTTAAATCTCTCCGTTTACCCTGTCCCCACTACAACGTGCAACAATCGTTTTCAAATTTACACACTCTGGGGAGCGTTTCTGAAAATCTCCATTTTCGGGGGAGGAAAACGTTTTAGTGTGGACAGAGGGTCAAAACGAAGAGAAAAAGCTTCGTTTTCAAAATTATCCAGTGTAGTATGGATGTAGCCTTAAATTTTTAACTTAAAGCATTTGAGCTGCAAGTTTCTCCCTCAAATATCTCACAAATTTGAGTTTTCAACAATGTGCTAATGTTTTAAACATCTAAAACATAATTGCAGGTTGAAAGTACTTTCCCATGTTATTAGGATTTTAGTGAACTGTAATGGTAGGTGTGAAATGTTTATCCAGTCCATTTGAAATGTGAGAACCACCCAGCAGTACAATTTTGCATTCTGCATATCTGAACTGCTGCATTGTCTTGCATTAGATTGCATTACTTGCACTAGGTTGAATATTGAGTTGAGGGTCATCCAGCAAGTGCATTGCACCATACGGAAATTTATTGGTGTGGATGTTGTCTGTCAGAGCATTTTCAATATAATATTCCTATATTTGGTTCATGTATGAAATCCACAAGGAAAAATTTTGTTCAGAGAATCAATGGTTGATTAACTTTTTATTTTATTTAATTTCAGGATACAGACAGGGATAGTGCTAGGTATTCAAATTGGATTATGTGTTTAAGGCTTCACTCTGAAGAGCTAAGCCCATTTTCAAAACTGGCATCTGTGCTGCACAACCATATGCATCATAAAATGTTTAAATAAGATGGTTGTTATGAAAAATAGGCTTCTGGTATTTTAATTTTAATTTGTGTATTGGACAAACATAGAAGTAATGTCAAATGCCACCTATTAATTCATTGATGATGACTCTTGTTGGTAGGAGGTGGTGTACAGAGTAGGGGTCCCAGGACAGATCCCTGAAGCATACCACTGTTGACTGACCTCCATGCAGAATATGACACATCTACAACTACTCTTTGCCTTCTGTGGGCAAGCCAGTTCTGGATCCACAAAGCAATGTCCCCTTGGATCCCAAGCATCATCACTTTCTCAACAAGCCTTACAATGGGCTACCTTGTCAAATGCCTTGCTGAAATCCATATACACTGCATCTACTGCTCTACCTTCATCAATGTGTTTAGTCACATCCTCAAAAAATTAAATCAGGCTCATGAGGCATGACCTGCCTTTGACAAAGCCATGCTGACTATTTCTAATCATATTATGCCTCTCCAAATGTTCATAAGTTGTGCCTCTCAGGATTTTCTCCATCAACTTACCAACCACTGAAGTAAGACTCACTGGTCTATATTTCCTGGGCTATCTCTATTCCCTTTCTTGAATAATGGAACAACATACGCAACCCTCCAATCCTCTGGAACCTCTCCCGTTCATTTTGATGATGCAAAGATCATCGCCAGAGGCTCAGCAATATCCTCCCTCGCCTCCCACAGTAGCCTGGGGTACATCCCGTCTGGTCCCGGTGACTTATCCAACTTGATGCTTTCTAAATGCTCCACCACATCCTGTTTCTTAATATCTACATGCTCAAGCTTTTCATTCCGCTGTAAGTCATCCCTACAATCTCCAAGATCCTTTTCCGTAGTGAATACTGAAGCAAAGTACTCATTAAGTACCTCTGCGATTTCTTCTGGTTCCATACACACTTTTCCAGAGTCACACTTGATTGGTCCTATTCTCTCATGTCTTATCCTCTTGCTCTTCACATACTTGTAGAATACCTTGGGGTTTTCCTTAATCCTGTCTGCCAAGGCCTTCTCATGACCCCTTCTGGCTCTCCTAATTTCTTTCTTGAGCTCCTTCCTGCAGTCTTATAACCTAGATCTCTATCATTACCTAGTTTTTTGAACCTTTCGTAACCTCGTCTTTTCTTCTTGACTATTATACACCATGGTTCCTGTACCCCTCCATCCTTTCCCTGTTTCATTGGAACGTACCTATGCAGAATATATATCGCTTGAACATTTGCCACATTTCTTCCGTACATTTTCCCTGACAAGCAACACACACAAAAGTTGCTGGTGAACGCAGCAGGCCAGGCAGCATCTCCAGGAAGAGGTACAGTCGATGTTTTGGGCTGAGACCCTTCGTCAGGACTAACTGAAAGAAGAGCTAGGAAGAGATTTGAGAGGGGGAGGGGGAGATCCGAAATGATAGGAGAAGACAGGAGGGGGAGGGATGGAGCCAAGAGCTGGACAGGTGATTGGCAAAGGGGATATGAGAGGATCATGGGACAGGAGGCCTAGGGAGAAAGAAAAGGGGGGGGGGAGCCCAGAAGATGGGCAAGGGGTATAGTGAGAGGGACAGAGAGAGAAAAAGAAAGCGTGTATATAAATAAATAACAGTTGGGGTACGAGGGGGAGGTGGGGCATGAGGGGAAGTTTGAGAAGTCAATGTTCATGCCATCAGGTTGGAGGCTGCCCAGACAGAATATAAGGTGTTGTTCCTCCAACCTGAGTGTGGCTTCATCTTGACAGTAGAGGAGGCCGTGGATAGACATATCAGAATGGGAATGGGATGTGGAATTAAAATGTGTGGCCACTGGGAGATCCTGCTTTCTCTGGCGGACAGAGCGTAGGTGTTCAGCGAAATGATCTCCCAGTCTACGTGGGGTGGAATTAAAATGTGTGGCCACTGGGAGATCCCGCTTTGAATTAAAATATGTGGCCACTTTGCCTGTGAGTCGGCTGGGGTGATATACTGCGTCCGGTGCTCCCGATGTGGCCTTCTATATATTGGCGAGACCCGATGCAGACTTTTTTCTTTTTCTCTCTCTCCTTTTTCTCCCTCTGTCCCTCTCACTATACCCCTTGCCCATCCTCTGGGCTTTCCCCCCTCCCCCTTTTCTTTCTCTCTAGGCCTCCTGTCCCATGATCCTCTCATATCCCTTTTGCCAATCAACTGTCCAGCTCTTGCCTCCATCCCTCCCCCTCCTGTCTTTTTCTATCATTTCGGATCTCCCCCTCCCACTTTCAAATCTCTTACTAGCTCTTCTTTCAGTTAGTCCTGACAAAGGGTCTCGGCCCGCAATGTCGACTGTACCTCTTCCTAGAGATGCTGCCTGGCCTGCTGCATTCACCAGCAACTTTGATGTGTGTTGCTTGAAATTCCAGCATCTGCAGATTTCCTGGTGTTTGCATTTCCCTGAGAACACCTGTTCCCAATTTATTCTTTCAAATTCCTGCCTGATAGCCTCATATTTCCCCTTACTCCATTTGAACGCTTTCCTAACTTGTCTGTTCCTATCCCTCTCCAATGCTATGGTAAAGGAGATAGCATTGTGATCGCTATCTCCAAAATGCTCTCCCACTGAGAGATCTGACACCTGCCCGGGTTCATTTCCCAATACCAGATTGAGTACAGCTTCTCCTCTTGTTGGCTTATCTACGCATTGTGTCAAGAAACCTTCTTGAACACACCTAACAAACTCCACCCCATCTAAATCCCTTGCTCTAGGGAGAAGCCAGTCGATATTTGGGAAATTAAAATCTCCCACCACAACAACCCTGTTATTATTACACCTTTCCAGAATCTGTCTCTTATCTGCTCCTCGATGTCCCTGTTACTGTTGGGTGGTCTATAATAAAAATACACCCAATAGAGTTATTGACCCCCTCCTATTCCTAACATCCACCCACAGAGACTCTGTAGACAATCCCTCCATGTCTTCCTCCTTTTCTGCAGCCGTGACACTATCTCTCATCCAATTTTTTTGCCTCCCTCCCTGTCCTTTCTGAAACCTCTAAAGCCTTGCACTCTAAGTAACCATTCACAAAGATCAAGAAATTGTTTGTGGACTTAAGGAATGGGAAGTTGGGCAAACACATACCAGTCCTCGTTGAGGGGTTAGCAGTGGAAAGGATGAGTAGCTTCGGGTTTTTGGGCATTAAATATCAGATCTATCTTGGACACAACATGTTAACACGATCACGAAGAAGGTATGCCAACAGTTCTACTTTGTAAGAAATTTGAGGGGATTTGGTATGACACTAAAGAGTCTTGCACATTTCTATAGCTTTAGAGGTGACAGGTGGAGAGGAGTTTGACTGATTGCATCACCACCAGGTATGGAAATTCCAGTGCGCAGGTTTACCGGAGACTGCAAAGGGTTGTAGACTCAGCCAGCTCCACCACAGGTGGAACCTTCCCCACCATTGAAGACCTATTCAAGAAGCAGTGCCTTAGGAAGGCAGCATCCATTATTAAATACCCTTGCCATCTGGGACAAGTCGTCTTCTCGTTACTACAATTGGTGAGGGGGTGCAAGAGCCTGAAGACCCTCACTGAAAGATTTAGGAACAGGTTATTTCCCCATGGCCATCAGACTACTTGTTTCTTGTTTGCACTATTTATTTTTGCAACTTATAGAATAGAGTCATTGAAAAGCACAGCACAGAAACGGACCCTTGGTCCATCTAGTCCATGCCGAACCATTGTAAGTTGCCTACTCCCATTGACCTGCATTGGACCATTGCCCTTCATACCCCTACCACCCATGTACCTTGAAAGGTTGAAATTGAGGTTCCATGCACCACTTGCACTGGTGGCTTGTTCCACACTCACAACCCTCTGAGTGAAGAAGTTTCCCCTTGTATTCCCCTTATATTTTTCACTTTTCGCCCTTAAGCCATGACCTCTGGTTGTAGTCCCACCCAACCTTGGAAAAAGCCTGCTTTCATTTACCCTATCTATACCCCTCATAATTTTGTATACCTCCTACAACTCTCCTCTCATTCTTCTATGTTCTAAGGTATAAATTCCCAACCTATTCAATCTTTCCTTATAACTCAGGTTCTCCAGTCCCCAGCAACATCCTTGTAAATGTTCTCTGTACTTTTTCAACCTTATTTACATCTTTCCTGTAGGTAGGTGACCAAAGCTGCACAAAATATTCCAAATGTTTGACAAATAAGAACGTTTGTCTTGCAGTGTGTCAGTGATAATAAACCTGATGCTTATTCTGGTCTTGCTGTGTAAGTTGTTAGGACGAAAGGGTATAAGCACAGTGTAACTGAGGGTTCACACTTCCTTTATTTAACTGAAGACCTGTCTCTGGTAATTAGCTTCTCCACTCACTATTTCCCCATTCTTGTTTTTCCCCCCTCACCTTATCTCCTTACCTGCCTATCACCACCCCTGGACGACTCCCCTTTCCCTTTTTTCCAAGGTCTTCTGTCCTCTGCTATCAGATTCCCCCTTCTCCAGCCCTTTATCCCTTTCACTAAATCAACTTCCCAGCTCTTTCACAGTTTCACTTATCACCTGCCACCTTGTACTTTTTCCTCCCCACCTTCATCTGACTTCTTTCCCCCTTCCTTTCTAGTCCTGTTGAAGTGTCTTGGCCTGAAATTTGACTGTTTACCCTTTTCTGTAGATGCTGTCTTGCTTGCTGAGTTCCACCAGCATTTTGTGTGTGTTACCGGTCTCCCTATTTTAGATAATACAAAAACAATTTAGATTTTATGTTCACTACAGTGGTTTTTGTTGGAATCGATAGGGTGCAGTTTAAATGTCTGAGGTCACAATAGATTCTTCTACTCTAGAAACAAAGGAATTGCAATAGGCCATTGGTCCCACTTTGCAGTCATGGCTGATGGAATTTAACTTCCAACTGGACTTTCTTGGTCAAGACATTATTGGATAATTTAGGATGATAATGCTGTGGAAAAAAAAATCAGAATATTTGTAATTTTGTAAAAGTCCACAAAACTACAGAAATAAATTTATCAATGCTACATCTGAACTACATCTTAATTTTTGTGAGAATGGCATTGTCTCCTTAAGATGCTCGTTAACTGTATTTTTGGTTTTCTAACTGCAGTCCAATCTGATTAGTGACAAGTAAAATAGGAATCAAGCCTAGGAGATCATGTGTTAGCCTAATTTCTCAGATAAAGCTGCTATAATTGGAGTAAATTGCACACATCAGAAAAAAAAAATCCAATTCTCATATTACAGTTAGAAGCATCTGTATAACTAGCTACTGGTATTGATAATACCTAATCCAGTTAATAATTTATAACTGTCCTTTTGCTTCTATAACATTGGGGCTTAAGTTTAATGAACTGAATAGCACTGTGTAGCTAAAACTGTTTATGAAATGTTATCTGCTGACATGCAGATCTTAGTCTCAACACCCATTCAGCAGTAGAATTATGCTAGATAATCTTGCATTTGACCTCAAATGCTTTAACTAGGAAGGCCTAAAAAGATAGTATCATGAATTTGCCAAGAAATGTTAATTTGCAACTGATTTTTGTCAACCTGGCAGGAAATCAATATAAATGTACGATCATGGAGGTCGCTGTGCAATTCTTGGAACATTAGTAATGTGGAAACAAAATTGTATTTGAAATATCAACTGTATTTTTCCCATAGATGCTGCCTAACCTGCTGAGTTCCTCTAGCACTTTGTGTGTTGTTTGTATTTGGAAACATTTTTCTTCCTTGACATCTGTTATAGTTTGCTTGGATTTTCGTTTTGTGATCTACTGACAGTATTTTCCTCCTTTCACACTTGATGTTTGCTCCTTTCCCTTTTACTGTAGCATACATCATACATTAAAAAAGGGAATATTGTATTGATAGTGGTTAGCGTTTTGGGTAGTTTGCATTTTGGTGTGATGGAGGAAGCTTGTTAGCTAATTTAATCATGGCAAAGACTTGAATAATGAACATCTGATTTTTGAGGTGTTAGATGAATGAATGTCATAACAAGGAATACTTCAGACCACACATACTTGGAAGAACCAATTGTAAATATTAGATTTCCTACTGTACTTCGGCTTGGCATATTTACTGAAATGGTCATCCTACATTTTACCTTCATTTTAATACACTTGTATGCTAGAGCACTATTGGCTGCCTCTGCTCCTATCCTTGTGCTTAGGGTTACACAAAACTCTGTAGCTCTTGCTGTAGCTTGAATTTTCCCATTCACTCATCGTGTCTGCTTTTGGAGACACGTTTTTTCTCCTGATTGAAAAATGTCTTTCTTTTTAATTTTTTACTCTTATTCATATCTCTCCATTGTCTATCAGTCTTAATAATCTTGCACCCTTGTAGCCTTGCAGAGTACTTGTGCTTCAGTTTTGGCTTTTTGATCAACTTCAAATTTATTATTTCTGTCAAAAGCAGCTTCGTTTTTAGTGATTTGGGATTCCTTCATAAACCTCTTTACTCTGTGTTTCCCTTTCCCCGTTTTAAGATGTTTCTTGTAACTGTCTTTTTTTTCCTCAAGTTTTTGAACATCTGTTAAACATCCAGAGTGTAGTTCTGCATCAGAGTTAATTTAACATGCTGATAAAGTAGCTTGGGATATTTTCAGTATGTTAAAATAAAACACAATGCAAGGTAGTTGTCTGATCTTCAGAAGCAGGAATAGTTTTAACTTTCTGCCTTTATCTGTTCCCAACACCCCCCCCCCCCCCACCGCATCCACCCACCTGCCTCTCAACTTCAGATTACCTAGATTGTCAGATATTCTGTTCAATTTGTACTTGATCTCTAACCCTTTGGATTTTTAATTCTCTCTGAATAAGATTTATTTTCATGTACCTGCAGTACAGTGCAAAGAGATAAAAATCTTATTGCAAAATAGTGGTAAGTAAAAGGAATGAGGTGGTGTTGATGGGTCATTCAGTAATCTGACATTTTGCTGTAATATACAGGTAGATCTGTAGGGATTGCAGCGTAGGTTCACAAGGTTAATTCCTGGGATGGCGGGACTGTCATATGTTGAAAGATTGGAGCGACTGGGCTTGTATACTCTAGAATTTAGAAGGCTGAGAGGGGATCTTATTGAAACATATAAGATTATTAAGGGATTGGACACGCTGGAGGCAGGAAGCATGTTCCCGCTGATGGGTGAGTCTAGAACCAGAGGCCACAGTTTAAGAATGGGTAGGCCATTTAGAACAGAGTTGAGGAAAAACTTTTTCACCCAGAGAGTGGTGGATGTGTGGAATGCTCTGCCCCAGAAGGCTGTGGAGGCCAAGTGTCTGGATGCTTTCAAGAAAGAGATGGATAGAGCTCTTAAAGATAGTGGAATCAAAGGTTATGGGGATAAGGCAGGAACTGGATATTGATTGTGGATGATCAGCTGTGATCACAGTGAATGGCGGTGCTGGCTCGAAGGGCTGAATGGCCTACTCTTGCACTTCTTGTCTATTGTCTAATGTATTGGCCAAGTAAGTTTGGTCCAGCTATGAATCTGGGCTATTACTTTTAATCCACTTAAACTAGTGTGTAAGTGCAAGAGGGAAGTTTAGTTTTTAAAGTGATATGCAACAACACTGGCTAGTTCCAGTCGGATACCCATGAATCTTTATTTTTGTGATGTGTCAATGAAAGAACTGTTATTCCTTGAGTACCAGTATTTTTATTGTTCCTTTATTCAAAGTTATGAAATTGCTCTCCTTCCAGATTAGTGTTGATAGTTAAACTTGTCACTGTACAATATAGTGTACATAAGTTTGCAACTGTGTGCTTAAAAAGATTATTTCTTGTTTGAAGGCATCATAGTTCCTTTGATATTAACTGAGATTTTGACTTTCAGGTTCAAAGTAAATCTTAATATCAAAGTACACGTGTGTCACCTGAGATTCATTTTCTTGTGAGCACACTCAGTAAGTCCAAGAACCAGAATAGAATCAATCAATGAAAGACCACACCCAATAGCACAAATGACCTATGTGCAAAGGTCAACAAACTGTGCAAATACAAATGAAAATACTAAGCAATAAATATCAAGAATATGAGATGGAGTCCTTGAAAGTGAGTCCATAAGTTGTGGGAACAGTTTAGTACTGGGGCGAGTGAAGTTATTCCACTGTGGTTCAACAGAACGATGATTGAGGAGTAAAACTGGTTGTGTAAGTCCTGAGGCTCTTGCACTATCTTCCTGGTGGCACCAAAGAGAAGAGAGCATGGCCTGAGTGGTGTAGGTATGTAATGTTGCATGCTGTGTTCTTGCGGCGCTCCATGTAGATGTGCTCAATGATCGGGAGGGCTTTCTTTACCCACGATGGACTGGACCATACTTTTTGTTGAATTTTCTGTTTCCATATAGGCTGTGATACAATCAGTCTTGCTGACATTGAGTGAGAGGTGATTGTGGCACCACTCGGCCAGATTTACAGCCTCTCTCCTATATGCTGATTCATTACCACATTTGATTTGGCCAACGACAAGGGTGTCATTAGCAAACTTAAATATGGCATTGGAGGTGTGTTTAGCCACTGTCACAAGTGTAAAGCGAGTAGGGCAGGGTGCTAAACACACAGCCTTGAGGTGCACCTGTGCTGATGGAGGTTGTGGAGATAATGTTACCAATCTGAACCGACTGGGGACTGTAAATGAGGAAATTGAGGATCCAATTGCACCAGGAGGTAATGAAGCCAAGGTCTTAAAGTTTATTGATTAGTTTTGAAGGGATGATAGTATTGAATGCTGAGTCGTATTTGATAAAGAGCATCCTGATGTATGCATCTTTGCTGTCCAGATGTTCCAGAGTTGAGTGAAGAACCAATACTTTGGACCTGTTGTATGGGTAGGCAAATTTGAGTACACCCTATCCTCGTTATATGCGGGGGATACATTCCTCGAAGTCGACGCATAATGTGAATAATTATTTGAATGGAGAAAATAGGGATGCATTCCAAAGGGCTTCCTAAATATGTTTTATCTGTAATTTATTCACATTTTCATATCAATACGACTCAAAAGCAGTACCACAAGACAACATTTGTATTATATTTCATCAATTTAAGGTAATATTCAATGTAATAAATCATAGAAAGTTAACATCCTAGGGCGTACAGTACTCACCAACAGTGGCAGGTGTGTTCGCTCTGGGAGATGAGTGTTGTTGTGGTGTCCGGCAGCTTTACATGGATAAGGTGGATGGTTGTGGTCGTCAGGATCATATCAAGCACAGCAAGGGGTGAAGGAAGACTCACAGAACTCTTAGAACTGCTGGCAGCAGAAGATGACATCGATTTGAAGAAAGTGGCGAAGGTTGTTTTGTTTGGCAGCATCTTGTTTTTCAGCATAAATTTGTTTGTAGGGAAGAAAGGTTGACGGCAGGGAACAACTGAAATGCTGACTCCGTTCTAAACTTGGGTCCATGTCCATCGCCATTTGTGCCAAGTGTTCCAACTTCCACCATCCCCTCACCATTGGTAAACACCCAGGATTTTCAAAATCGTCTGTTGCTTGCAGCATCTGAGAGATATCTCGCCATTAAAAAAAAAGTACGCCTTGAATGTGGATCACACCTTGGTCGAGTGGTTGAATCAGTGATGTTGTGTTAGGTGGCAGGAAACGCACTGTTATGTTAGGATGAATGCTGTCCAAATGTTTAGGATGGACTGGCGCATTGTCAAGCAACAAAAGAACTTTAAAGGCAAGATTCTGTCCCTGGCAGTAGCGTCCCAGAGCTGTGTTACCTTCAGCTGATGCTGCGCTGTTGATAATTTCCAACTTTTTTTCAAGTGTTAAAGCGGTTCTCTGCCGCTCGGCTGATGGCCCAGGACATGACATCAGACACTTAGGAGGCGTAGTTAGATACTTCAAGCGCAAAATCACTGCACGTAGGTAAAACCAATAAAAGTTTAAGAGCGCAAGACCGCACATCCACACCTTGCCAAAACCAATGTGAGACTGGCGGGAGTAAGATTGTGAGGCGTGCGTACCTGACTTGTATTGGTGGGAAAGTGGTGCTTCACATCCCAACAGTGAGACTGTGAGGTGTGTGCATGTGACTTGTATTGGCGGGAAAGCAATGCTCCTTGCATGACTGAGTTTTGGACGCATATAAGGAGACGTTGGTAGAAATAGGTTCCTCGTATAACTGTGAATCCGCATTGTCTGAAGACGCATATAACGAGGATAGGGTGTAGATCCAAGTCACTTCTCAGGCAGTAATTGATGTGCTTCACCACCACTTCTCAAAACACTTCATCACTGGGGATGTAAGTGCTAGTGGATGATAGTAATTGATTGCCATGTTCTTCATGGACACCAGTTTAATAAAAGCCTGCTTAAAGCAGGAGTATACCTCAGACTACCAAAGTGAAAGGCTAAAGATATTGGTCAACACTCTAGCCAGTTGATCAGCGCGGGTCTTTAGTACTTGGCCAGGTACCCTATCTGGGCCAGATGTTTTCCTTGGGTTCACACCCCTGAAGGATGCTTTCATGTCTATCTCAGAAACCAAAATCATAGGGTTGTTGGCTGTAAGAGTTTGTGAAGGATCTTCCATGTTTTGATGGTCAAAGTGAGCAAATAAGGCATTAAGCTCATCTGGAAGCAAAGCCCCGTTGTCACCTATGTATCTTGATTTTACTCTTTAAGAGGTAATAGCATTCAAGTCCTGCCACAGCTGTCGAACATCTTCCATTGATTCAAATTTAGTCTGGAATTGCCACTTCACCTGAGAGGTGGCTTTCCAAGATAGGACCTGGATATTTTGTATCTTAGTCATCAGACCTGAATGCCTTTGGTCTGACCCTTAGTGATTGTGGATTTTATGGTTCATCCAGGGCTGCTGGTTAGGGAAGACTCTGAATAATTTTGTGGAGACACACTTGTCTACACTTGTTTGCAAGATGGCACCGTGAACAATGCAGGTTGCTTACATAACTTCTAAATTACTCTGCAATCTGCAGCATGTAAGGAGTCTACTTTTAAACCAACTTAATGAACTGCGGATTTTGCAGTCTTCTGAAGGACTCAGTGGACTTAACATTCAAGCAAGTAGGTGTAGCCACACCTTTAAGTGGACAAAGGTTCATCACCATGGCTGGAAGTGAGGCAGGAGGGGGGACTCACAAGTCATCTAAATGTCATCTAGTGCATTCATTATTTTGTATACCGGAATTTCTGGCATGGCATGCGATTGCAATATTGTGTATTTAGAACAGAACTAACAGCTTTACAGGCTGTAATCATTTGCTCGAGGGGAGATGGTTCAATTGGTTGTTGGAGACCAATCACTCCAAGGTATTACTTGAGGCATTGTTCTGTGTCCTAAGCCTATCTGCCCTCGTCATGAAGTTAGAAAAGGTGCTTAATACCTAATGATATTTTTCGGTACACGAAATAGTCTTCCTTTGTGCAGTATGACTCAGATAACAAGAAGTGTTTGATAACCCTTATGTAATTCATAGATATTCATAAAATTTTTATGTCTTGTTACCTTAATTTATATTGATATTAACACTATTTAATCCTGTATGTTAAGACCCTGGAGATGTTTGGATGGACTGGGGGAGGGAGAAAGTGATTGTTAATTTAATAAAATTGGAAGAATTGTACTCAGAAGTAAGAGCAGATCTGAGAGTAGGTCTTTTGTGGTAACTCATCATAACCTATCAACTCTAGTTGCCTGAGTGCATCTCCAACAAGAAACTTGATGTGATGCAAGATGAAGCAGCCTGATCTTTTGGAATCTCAGCTAGAACCTTGAATTATTCACTAATGTGCCATGGTAAGAAGCATTGAAGCAATATGATAACAGGGCTTCAGCTATGCTTTCTAAAGCTAGAGGCGTAAAGGAGTAGTTCGATTGCTCCAATTTGTACGGTGTGTAGTGGTTAGTGTAATGCTTTTACAGTGCCAGCAACCCAAGTCCAATTCCCACCATTGCCTGTAAGGAGTTTGTATGTTCTCCCTGTAACCACATGTATTTCCTATGGGTGTTCTGGTTTCCTCCCACATTCCAAAGATGTATGAGTTGATAGGTTAATTGGTCACATGGGTGTACTTGGGTGCCACGGGCTTGTTGGGCCAGAAGGGCCTGTTACCGTGCTCTATCCTTTTTCAAAATGAAATATTGCTGCTCTTTTGTTGCTGAGGCAAATTCCCAGGACTCAATCTCTTTGAGACTGTTTCCGCAAGGACTGCTGTGGTTCGAGAAGTAAACTTGGTAGACTTGTGTTTTAAAAGCATGTCTTGAATGAATTTATTTTTTAAAAAAAAAGAGCTAGTAACTCAAATTTGATTTGAATGCCTTTCACTGATACTGACAGAGAATGCAATTTGTGTAACTGGATTAGATGTGGAGGAAGATGTTTCAGGCATCAGTGGTTATTAGATTTACAATGCAGCAAAAATGTTGTTTCCAATAATGTCTCCATTAATACAAAGTAAATTAAATAAACTTTAGATTTTTTTTGCCTTGTTTACAGCTGAAGATGGCATTAGCAGTTCAGTGAGCATATGTCCCAAGGTTGATAATCTAAATGTCTGGAAAGAAGCCCAAGCCATGGCTTTGTGCTGTGGAAGACATTTAGGAAGCACCTCAAACCTCAACAATACTGCCTGAACTAATCGTGGAGTACAACAGAATGAACTAACTTTAGGATCCTCTGTCAAGTAATGACAAGCGCTGTCAAGTTCAAGTTCAAGTTTAGATGTCATTCAACCATACATGAATACCCATGAATTAAATACCCATGAGTTAGTCTTGCGAGACGGGATCTGCGCCTGGAAAGTCTTCCAAGGTTGTATGGAAGACCAGCAGTTGCCCATGCTGCAAGTCTCTCCTCTCCACGAGGCCAATGTTGTCCAAGGGAAGGGCGTTAGGACCCATACAGCTTGGCACCAGTGTCGTCGCAGAGCAATGTGTGATTAAGTGCCTTGCTCAAGGACACAACACGTTGCCTCGGCTGGGGCTCGAACTCACGACCTTCAGGTTGCTAGTCCAATGCCTTAACCACTTGGCCACATGCCCACACTAAAGATATAGGCACACTGAAACTAAGCAATGGCAACAAGAAATGGAAAAACAGTAACAGCAAAACAGCAGCTTGTAGACCAGATGAAAATTCCATTTGGGAATATATGCCCATGTTTAGTTAAGTGGGTAAATCCTAATCAATTAGATCAGACTTCTTTGGATCTACAGGAAGATTCCTTGGGAAGCAGTTAACAGCAATAAGAAGTTTACATTAAGAGCTGAGAATAATAAATGATGTAGAAGCTCACGTTCAAAGCCCAACATAGTAACTGGGAATTTGAAATTAAATTTGGTTAATTAAACCTAAAAGTGGGGAGTGGGGACCCTAAAAGCTCACTTTTAACTTCAACTCATTCCTAATATTATTGAGGGAAGCAGATTTCCTGTCTGCTACCAATCTCAACAACTTGTGCCATGGAATCACAGCAATGTGATTACTTCTGTTCTGGCTTAGAAAAACACTTGCTTCAGGGACATTTAGGGATGGGCAGTAAATGCTTTCTTTGGCAGTGATATCCTGTAAATGATAAAAATAAATTCTTAAAATAAAAAGCAACTCAACAGATAAGCATGAACATTGATTTCTCTAACTTCCGTTAATGCCCCTCCTCCCCTTCTTACCCCATCCCTAATTTTTTTCTCTCTCTCCCTCTCACAATAACTCCTTGCCTGTTTTCCATCTTCCTCTGGTACTCCCCTTCCCCTTTCTTTCTTCCAAGGTCTTCCGTCCTATGATACTTCCCCCTTCTCCAGCCTCGTATCCCTTTTGCCAATCAATTTCCCAACTCTTGGCTTCATCTCTCCCTCCCCTGTCTTCTCCTATCATTTCGGGTCTCCCCCTCCCCCTCCCACTTTCAAATCTCTTACTATCTCTTTTTTCCATTAGTCCTGCTGAAGGGTCTCGACCCGAAACATCGACTGTACTTCTTCCTATAGATGCTACCTGGCTTGCTGCGTTCCGCCAGCATTTTGTGTGTGTTGCTCGACAGATAAGCAGTTAACTTTGAGTACTTGCTTGTTGAGAGGCTATGTGCTTTCATTTTGATAAACTAAAGTGCTATGTTATTTAATTGTGCAGATAATACTTTCGTGGTTGTCTCTTCAGTGTTTTTGCATACTGTTTACCTACCATTTCTTATGGAGTTTGCTGTTTCATAAATACTTGACTTTTTTTTTTCCTCTCTCCTAATGTTAAAGTAGCATAAGTTTGTCAAGTATCCCAGCAAAATTTCTGGGTCCACTTAATAAATGGCTCTGTTCCAAGTGCAAACTTAAAGCAAATTTGTCTTAAGCCAAGCATTAAATTTAGAACATTGGGTATTAATAGAGAATAAGACCATACATAAATTGCAGGTTGAACTTTGTGGTGGAGTTGTGGAGAATATAAAATTGCTGAAAAATAAGGTTGACTTTTTAATATTAATCAGGTATTTGCTTCAGGGGCAAGCAGTTTTAAACCACAGCAACCTCTTTTATACTTTAATATTATCTTGTACTTTCTAAAAATGGTGGTGTCTTCTATTGACAGGAAGTTTCTGTCCTCCCACATCTATTGCCCATCATTCATCAAGGATGGAGTGTCTGGGTTGGCATTTTGCATTGGGCTTGAAAGAGATGTGGATTTTCTTTCCTTTGACTTGTCTGGGTAACCCATCGTTCAGCTTCTGAGCATAGGTCCTATCAGTGTATTAAATTAGTGTATTAAATATCAATGCACCTTGCTTGATAGTGGGTGGTGGGTGAGTGTGGGCCAACATCTCAACCGCTGTAAGCCTATCAGGACCACAGTTTTCCTCATTTCTGATGGTTACTAATTTCTGAGCTGGTCCAGCATTCTTGAATAGCTGCCTCCGTTACTGTATTTTCTTTCACTCTTCCTTCTGCATCCAACTATTATAACCATGTAACAATTACAACATGGAAACAGGCCATCTCGGCCCTTCTAGTCCGTGCCGAACTCTTACTCTCACCTAGTCCCACCAATCTGCACTCAGCCCATAACCCTCCAATCTTTTCCGTCCATATACCTAAACAATTTATCTTTAAATAACAACATCGATCTTGCCTCAACCACTTCTGCTGGAAGCTCATTCCACACAGCTACCACTCTCTGAGTAAAGAAGTTCCCCCTCATGTTACCCCTAAACTTTTGCCCTTTAACTCTCAACTCAACACTGGATCAGTGGGATTTAGAACATAGAACAACTATGCTGTACCATCCTTTTTAACCTATCTAAGGTCAATCTAATGCTTCCCTACCCCATAGCCCTCCATTTCTCATATTTGTGTGCCTTTTTGAAAGTCTCTTAGATGTGTGAGATGGAACAATTAGGGTGGGCTACAGCATTTAGTAAAAACGTTTAGTAGAAACCTGATGTTGCAAAATCACTTTTTGGGTTGTGCCTTGATTAGCAAAATGCAGATTTAGAAAAGAGCATTTAAAAATTAGGTTTCACATTGTGCTTCTCAGTAGGCAAGACAACATTGATGGAAATTGTTGCAGCTTGACGCACAGCAAATCCACTTTACATATTAGAAAAACGTTATAAATTTGTTTCTGCAAGGTTGTAAAAGCATAATTTGGTAACTGTTCACTTTAAATAAAAAAAAATGTTTTATGAACACTTGGAAAAATACTCTTTTGATAGGGAAAGGAAAGGTACGTCGCATCCGGTGTTTCTCCGGTTAGCGGACGATTTCCCTCCACGCCTCTCTGATATAGTGGGGAACCATGTACAAAGCAAGTTACAGTAGTAGTTTGCCATTGCCTTCTGCCGGGTGAGTTTCCAAAGAGATCACCAGCTCGTAACCCAGCACGGATGGAAAGCGTGCAGGAGAGGCGGCTGGATTTGAACTCCGTAGAAACCATAGAAACTACAGCACAGAAACAGGCCCTTTGGCCCTTCTTGGCTGTGCCGAACCATTTTCTGCCTAGTCCCACTGACCTGCACACGGACCATATCCCTTTATACACCTCCCATCCATGTATCTGTCCAATTTATTCTTAAATGTTAAAAAAGAACCCGCATTTACCACCTCGTCTGGCAGCTCATTCCATACTCCCACCATTCTCTGTGTGAAGAATTCCCCCCTAATGTTCCCTCTAAACTTTTCCCCCCTCACCCTTAACCCATGTCCTCTGGTTTTTTTCTCCCCTTGCCTCAGTGGAAAAAGCCTGCTTGCATTCACTCATCTATACCCATCATAATTTTTTATACCTCTATCAAATCTCCCCTCATTCTTCTACGCTCCAGGGAATAAAGTCCTAACCTATTCAACCTTTCTCTGTAACGGAGTTTCTCAAGTCCCGGCAACATCCTTGTAAACCTTCTCTGCACTCTTTCAACCTTATTTATATCCTTCCTGTAATTTGGTGACCAAAACTGAACACAATACTCCAGATTCGGCCTCACCAATGCCTTATACAGCCTCATCATAACATTCCAGCTCTTATACTCAATACTTCGATTAATAAAGGCCAATGTACCAAAAGCTCTCTTTACGACCCTATCTACCTGTGACGCCACTTTAGGGAATTTTGTATCTGTATTCCCAGATCCCTCTGTTCCACTGCACTCCTCAGTGCCTTACCATTAACCCTGTATGTTCTACCTTTCGTCCTGAAGTGTGGCACTGATGCCACTATGCCACCAGCTGGGTCCTTGATAGGAAAAGTGAATTTAAAAAATTGTATTAAGTATATATTTAAGGTGATTTCCATCTTTTTAACCAAATGGTAAAGTAAATCTTGATCAATTAATGAGTGATCATTTGCTGTGATTCTCCAAAGGATGTTAACTTCAGTTTCAATTCTTGCTGACCTTCATATCTTGCTACAGCTGCACACAAGTAATAGCATATTTGTCCAGTTCAGAAGCAGTTGGTGGTGATTGATTGCAGTGAATTGCATATGAGATAATTCTATCTCTGACCTTCTGACTTAAATGTTCAATTATGTGTATGATACAGAGCTAAATAGATAACAAATTTATAATCTAATTGAATTTACTTGGGTCAAGAATGAAGGTAAACAGAATATATTTTTAAGTCTGGTGTCCTATTTTACATGGCTTCATCAAATGTTTGCTCAAGAAAGTCAAGTCGTTAAAGTAGAATTTATTATGTTTTTATTGATATAAGTTGAGTGATCCTTTATGTAAATTTCAGATTTTAATACATACACAGCAAAGTCTCAGCAAAAGCTAATTTGATATGTAGCCAACACAGCTGTGATTTTAAATGTTGATCCTGTGACATACTGTGAGCAGTATTGAAATCTTGAACAAAGCATTTAATGTGATATCGGAACCAACATTATTGCAATGGTAAGCAAGTAGCCCCTTGCGTATCCATTTTATAATTTCCTGTAACAAAGTTTTGGAAGAAGTCTTATTTTGGGAATCCAAAAGACTATTTCAAGGTGTTGAATGATCACTCACTTCAATGCTTGTGTTATTTGGTAGGAGATGTTGATTTCCAAAAGTGGAAGTTTGAGAAACTGAAGATGAAATGCACCTGGGCTGTCCATGCACTTGGTGATGAGTCCAGTGACTGAGCAGTGTCTTCTTGAACAGAGGGTCAGGATTCAGCTTTATACCTGGGTAAACTGGTGTAGGAACAATAATCCTGTTTACAGACTTACGTGAAATTATCTTAATTGTTGAGAATTCTTGTTTTAATGTTTTCTGTTTTAGTTTTAATTGTCTTTTTGAATTTTAAAGTGTGGGGATGTTTAGAAATGGTTAAAAGTCTATTAACCATTAAGTAGGGGCAATATTTCACCGATGAATTTGTTGGGGATCATCTTCTGCATCTGGTGCTCTCAATGCAGTCTCCTCTACATTGATAAGACCTGACATAAATTGGGGGACCACTTTGTCAAGCTTCTCTGCTCCATCCACCAAAAGTGGAATTTTCCGGTGGCCGGAAGCCGTTCTCAGGATGGAAGAGCAATACTTCATATTCCATCTAAGTCTCCAACCTGATGGCATTGACATCGATTTCTCCTTCCGGTAATCCTCACTTTTGCCTCCTACCTCTTCTCCTCACTTGTCTTTCTCCTGTGGTCCATTCTGCTCTCCTATCAGATTCCTGCTCCAGCCCTTTACCTTTCCCACCTGCCTGGCATTACCTATCACCTTGCTAAAATGGTTCCATTTCCCCCATCTTTTTATTCTGGTGTCTTCCCACCCCTTCCTTTGTAGTCCTGAAGAAGAGTCTCAAATGTTTATTCATTTCCATAGATGCTGCCTGACCTGCTCCAGAATTTTGTGTTTTTTGCTCTGGATTTCTAGCATCTGCATAATCTCTCATGTTTATAAAAAGAGTTTTGTACCCTTTGACAGCCTATGAGCACCTTTATTATGTGAGCAGGTCAACTTTTTCAGCCATTGTCCGGGAAAAAAAAAAATTCTAAGCATAGTTAAATGTGGAATTGTCTGAGTTCCTATAGATTGTCCCTAATATGAAAATTTAAAAAGTTATTCTTTCAAATATCAAATTGACTAATTTGGGTGAGTGTGATTTTACTTGATGAAGGTTCATTGTGTGATGTTATTTGAGATGTCTTGTTCAGTTTAATATCTAAATTTTCTATAAGTGTGGTGGAAATTTGGGTGATGTAGCTTTGTAAGGGTAATGAATTACAAGCCCAGCCATCATAGCTCAACCCATAGGCATCCGTACATACAAATGAGCTCCCATAATATTATATTCAGCCACTTGACACGAGTTCAGTACGATCAATGGTAAAACAAGTTTCCTTTCTCTCTTCAGTTTTAGTAGTTATTCTTTCCACTGTAATATACTTTTGATATCATTTATTTCAATACTGGCGGTATGGTTACCAATTAGAATGTTTTCTGTATTTTCTGACTTCATTGTCTGTTAAAATGGAAGCCATTTGTTACCCTGAGATGTCCTGTAAAGTTTACATTTTTGTAATTTCTCGTGATTTTGTCATGTTAACATCAAATTATAAATAACTTCAATAGTTGAAATATTGCCAGTAAATTGTTGGTCCCATTGTTATGTTTCTGCACCAAATAAGTGCAAGAATCAGTGGTTTCCAGTTTATTTTGGATTCAGATATCTGGAATTCCTAATGTAGAAGCATTTGCTGTGACTTCATTTTTCAAAAGCATGATTTTGAGAGATTCATTATTTTAAATTATGGTCTTCTGTTGAAAGCCTTTAAGAAGGAATTTTACTTTGGCCCAATTGTAATATTCACTACAACTTTGCCATACAAAGATTTTCTAAGAGAACATAATCTCCTAGTTACAATTAATAATACTTGATTTCTGTTGCTGTTAAGTGAATGAGTTTTCACCAATTCTTATTCGAGTGCCTTTCTAAATGCCTCTTGAATAATGACTCTACCTGGTTCCACCCCTTTTGATAGAGCATTCAGGATATCAACCACAGTCTAAAATAACGTTTTCCTTTGATTTCATTTGAAGTTTCTAATGCCTTCCTCTCATCTTAAACCTGTGTCCTCTTAAAAAGAGTGACAATTATGCCAGTGCCCAAGAAGAGCAGGGTGAGCTGCCTCAATGACTATCACCCAGTGGCACTCACATCTACTGTAATGAAGTACTGTGAGAATTAGGACATGGCTAGAATCAACTCTTACCTAAGCGAGGAGCTGGATCTGCTGCAATGTGCCTATTGTCCCAGTAGGTCGATAGTGGATGCAATCCCACTCGCTCTCCCCTTGGCCTTCGATCACCTGGACGATAGTAATACTTGAGTCAGGCTGCTGTTTATTGACTACAGCTCAGCATTTGACATAATCATATCCTCAATTCTAATCAAAAAGCTCCAAAACCTGGGCCTCTGTACCTCCCTCTGTAAAAAGATCCTTGACTTCCTCACCAGGAGACCACGATTTGTGTGGATTGAAAATTACATCTCTTCACTGACAGTCAACACTGGCGCACCTCAAGGGTGCATGTTTAGCCCACTCCTCTACTCTTTACAGCCATGCACAACTCAAAAGCCATCCATAAATTTGCAGATGACACAATTATTCTTGGCAGAATTTCGGATGATGTAGTGGATGCCAACAAGAGTGAGATAGATCAGCTGGTTGAGTGGTGTTGCAGCAACAGCCTTGCATCCATAAGACAAAGGAGCAGAAGCTGGCCATTCGGCCCATCGAGTCTGCTCCGCCATTTTATCATGAGCTGATCCATTCTCCCATTTAGTCCCACTCCCCCGCCTTCTCACCATAACCTTTGATGCCCTGGCTACTCAGATACCTATCAATCTCTGCCTTAAATACACCCAATGACTTGGCCTCCACTGCTGCCCGTGGCAACAAATTCCATAGATTCACCACCCTCTGACTAAAAAAGTTTCTTTGCATTTCTGTTCTGAATGGGCGCCCTTCAATCCTTAAGTCATGCCCTCTCGTACTAGACTCCCCCATCATGGGAAACAACTTTGCCACATCCACTCTGTCCATGCCTTTCAACATTCGAAATGTTTCTATGAGGTCTCCCCTCATTCTTCTAAACTCCAAGGAATACAGTCCAAGAGCGGACAAACGTTCCTCATATGTTAACCCTCTCATTCCCGGAACCATTCTAGTGAATCTTCTCTGTACCCTCTCCAACGCCAGCACATCCTTTCTTAAATAAGGAGACCAAAGCTGCCCACAGTACTCCAAGTGAGGTCTCACCAGCGCCTTATAGACCCTCAACATCACATCCCTGCTCCTATACTCTATTCCTCTAGAAATGAATGCCAACATCGCATTCGCCTTCATCACTACTGACTCAACCTGGAGGTTAACTTTAAGGGAATCCTGTACGAGGACTCCCAAGTCCCGTTGCATCTCAGAACTTTGAATTCTTTCCCCATTTAAATAGTCTGCCCGTTTATTTTTTCTGCCAAAGTGCATAACCATACACTTTGCAACATTGTACTTCATTTGCAACTTCTCTGCCCATTCTTCCAATCTATCCAAGTCTCTCTGCAGACTCTCCATTTCCTCAGCACTACCGACCCCTCCACCTATTTTCGTATCGTCAGCAAACTTAGCCACAAAGCCATCTATTCCATAATCCAAATCGTTGATGTACAATGTAAAAAGAAGCGGCCCCAACATGGACCCCTGTGGAACACCACTGGTAACCGGCAGCCAACCAGAATAGGATCCCTTTATTCCCACTCTCTGTTTCCTGCCAATCGCCAACGTTCTATCCACGTATGTGACTTTCCCGTAATTCCATGGGCTCTTATCTTGTTAAGTAGCCTCTTGTGTGGCACCTTGTCAAAGGCCTTCTGAAAATCCAAATATACAACATCCACTGCATTTCCCTTGTCTAGCCTACTGGTAATTTCCTCAAAAAAATTGTAATAGGTTTGTCAGGCAGGATTTTCCTTTAAGGAATCCATGCTGAGTTCTGCCTGTCTTGTCATATGCCTCCAGGTACTCTGTAACCTCATCCTTGACAATCGACTCCAACAACTTCCCAACCACCGATGTCAAGCTAACAGGTCTATAATTTCCTTTTTGCTTTCTTGCCTCCTTCTTAAATAGCGGAGTGACATTTGCAATCTTCCAGTCCTCCGGAACCATGCCAGAATCTATCGACTTTTAAAAGATCATCGCTAATGCATCCGCAATCTCCAGAGCTACTTCCTTCAGAACACGCAGGTGCATTCCATCTGGTCCGGGAGATTTATCTACTTTTAGACTATTCAGCTTCCTGAGTACTTTCTCTGTCGTAATTGTGACTGTGCACACTTCTCTTCCCTGCCACCCTTGAGTGTTCAGTATACTGCTGATGTCTTCCTCAGTGAAGACTGATGCAAAATACTTGTTCAGTTCCTCTGCCATCTCCTTATCTCCCATTACAATTTCTCCAGCATCATTTTCTATAGGTCCTATATCTATTCTCACCTGTCTTTTACTCTTGAAAAAACTTTTAGTATCCTCTTTGATATTATTAGTGCGCATGCGCGGGTCGTGCATACAGCCTGGTACAGCTGTTCTGATTTATTCTTACTTTCTTCTTCTTACTTTTCAATTTACGTTTTTTTTTGTATTTTTTTTCTCACGGTAACACGTCGAAGCTGCACCCTCTTTAACATGCTAGTAGAGAGTGTTTTATTTGGGTTTTCTTTAGCGCTGGAAATGGTTACATCCCGACACGCGGGACAGAAGCAAGGTCGCATTGTGTATTCCACGGACTAGCAAAGACCGGCCGGCTTAGCCAACAGAGCGGTGGACAGCCCTGCTGAATCCGGAGGAAAACACACAGAGGGGGATCACAAAGCCGAGGAAAGAGGACTGGGTCGAGACAACAGAGACTTTTGGAGAAGAGTTCAGTGGGTAATACAGTTCCGGCTGACCGGAAGTGCGCTGAGAGCGGTAAGCGTAAAGGAGTTGGGTGCTTACTGTTCTGGCTAACAACGGATGGTGCAATCCGGGGTATATTACAATCAAGGAACGTGTTTGCAGACTGGATATTGAACTTTTTACTGTTGGACTTCGGCCACATTCCACCTTGATACAACACTTGGCGGCACGGGAGGTCGTTCCTGCCTGTGGCCATCGAACGTGCAGCTCCTCCCATGGAGGGTCAGACACCCTGAGCCAATAGACTGGTCCTGGACTTATTTTCTATCCGGCATAGTTTGGATTTTTGTGTTTGATTGTTGGGGTTTTTTGTATTGCTATATTTACGCTGTATTCTTGGTTGGTGCGGCTGTAACGAAACCAAATTTCCCTCGTGGTTAATAAAGTATATCTATCTATCTATTTGCTAGCTTCCTTTCATAGTTAATCTTTTCCCTCTTAATGACCTTCTTGGTTTCCTTTTGTAAGGTTTTAAAAATTTCCCAATCCTCTGTCTTCCCACTAATTTTTGCTTCCTTGTATGCCCTCTCCTTTGCTTTAACTTTGGCTTTGACTTCTCTTGTCAACCACTCGAAAATTTCTTTTTTGGAATTGTGACGAAAAACCAAGTTATCAGAAGATTGATGCTGATGAGAGAGGTAAGAGAGACAAAGGGAGGAGCGTTCAAAATGTTAATGAGAGAGGAGAGAGATTAACGAAAAGAGACACAGTTCCGAGTATTGACAGACCGGTTGCTTTGAACCTGAACTGTTTGAAGTTTAATGGACAGGCGATACCCCAGCAGGGGGATAAAAGGAACAGGTTCGCTAAGGCACGACAGACACCACGAGATCACGAGATCACGAGATAACGAGACCCTGGAAGTGCGGTGTGCCCCCACAAGTTGGTGGGAGTTTGGAGGTCTGATCACGGGACCGACCATAGACGCACAGGGTGAAAAGGTACGATCGACGGGAACCTGGTGTGTGTGTCCACCCTTGCCTGGGTGCCGGGTTCACCGCAGAAGAACGATCGTATCTGGAACGGAGGGGTCACAGTCAGTGACCTCAGAAGACAGTAAAAGGGCTCGCCCGAAAGCTAACTGCGAGGAACATCAAAGGTCTGTTTGAATCGAAATTTGCATTTGCTCTCTCTCTCTCCAACGGCACAACAGCGGATTACTGCGAACTGTACTAAGCTGAACTGAACTCTGCGTCACTTGAGACTGATCATTTTACCCCTAGACTGCGATAGATCTTGGGTGATTCCTATTATCCTAGTTCTGTGCACATGGGTGTTTTGTCATTGCTAACCTGTTGCATTTATACCCTTACGGTTAGAGTACTGTGTTACTTGTTTCTTTAATAAAACTTCCTTCGTTCCAGTAATCCAGACTCCAACTAAGTGGTCCATTTCTGCTGGTTTGGCAACCCAGGTACGGGGTACCTGTCTTGCACCTTCCTCACTTCCCGCATAAACTCCAGCCACTGCTGCTCTGCTGTCATTCCCGCCAGTGTCCCTTTCCATTCAACGTTAGTAAGACCATGAAATTGGTTGTCGACTTCAGGAAGGGCAAGTCAAATGAACACACACTAGTAATTGAAGGATCAGAACTGGAAAGGGGGAACAGTTTCAAGTTTCTGGCTGTCAACATCTGGGGATCTATCATGGGCGCAGCATATTGATGCAGTTACAAAGAATGCATGACAATGGCTATATTTCATTACACATTTAAGGAGAATTAATATGTCACCAAAGGCCCTGGCAGATTTCCACAGGTATACCATGGAGAGCATTTTAACTGGTTGCATCACCATCTAGTACGGATGGGCCACAGCAAAGGATTGGAAAAAGCTGTAGAAAGTTGTAAACTCAGCCAGCTCCATCAGGACCTCTAGTCTCTGCATCATCCAGGACACTTCAAAAGGTGATGCTTCAAAAAGGCAGTGGCATCCTTTATTAAGGAACCCCCACCAACTAGGGTATGCCGCCGCCTTATTGCTGCCATCAAGGAGGCGGTGGGAGCCTGAAGACACACTCAATGTTTCAGGAACAGCTTCTTCCCCTCTGCTATCAGATTTCTGAATGAACAATGAACACTAACTCGGTATTTCTCTTCTCCCCACCCCCCACTACTTTTTGCACTACATTTAATTTATTTTTAATATATACTTACTGTAATTTATAGATTTTGTAGCTATAATTTGCAAAGAACAGTCACCGCAAAACAAATTTCATGACATATTCCAATGATATTAAACTTGATTCTGACTGTTTTTGTTATCCTACTGTTGGAAAAGATTTGCCTACCTAAACTAAGTAATGATAGAGATCTAGAAGATTATAAGGCTTGTAGGAAGGAGCTTAAGAAGGAAATTAGGAGAGCCAGAAGGGGCCATGAGAAGGCCTTGGCAGGCAGGATTAAGGAAAACCCTAAGGCATTCTGCAAGTATGTGAAGAGCAAGAGGATAAGATGTGAGAGAATAGGACCAATCAAGTGTTACAGTGGAAAAGTGTGTATGGAACCGGAGGAGACAGCAGAGGTACTTAATGAATACTTTGCTTCAGTATTCACTACAGAAAAGGATCTTGGCAATTGTAGGGATGTCTTACAGTGGACTGAAAAGCTTGAGCATGTAGATATTAAGAAAGCGGATGTGATGGAGATTTTAGAAAGCATCAAATTGGATAAGTCACCGGGACCAGACGAGATGTACCCCATGCTACTGTGGGAAGTGAGGGAGGAGATTGCTGAGCCTCTGGCGATGATCTTTGCATCATCAAAGCGAATGGGAGAGGTTCCTGAAGATTGGAGGGTTGTGTATGTTGTTCCATTATTCAAGAAAGGGAATAGAGCTAGCCCAGGAAATATAGACCAGCGAGTCTTACTTCAGTGGTTGGTAAGTTGATGGAGGAGATCCTGAGAGGTAGGATTTATGAACATTTGGAGAGGCATAATATGATTAGGAATAGTCAGCATGTCTTTGTGAAAGGCAAGTCATGCCTTATGAGCCTGATTGAATTTTTTGAGGATGTGACTTATTACATTGAAGGTAGAGCAGTGGATGTAGTATATATGGATTTCAGCAAGACATTTGACAAAGTACCCCATTGTAAGGCTTATTGAAAAAGTGATGAGGCTTGAGATCCAAGGGGATATTGCTTTGTGGATCCAGAACTGGCTTGCCCACAGAAGGCAAAGAGTGGTTGTATTCTGCATGGAGGTGGTGTGCCTCAGGGATCTGTTTTGGGATCACTACTCTTCAGGATTTTTATAATTGACCTGGATGAAGAAGTGGAGGGATGGGTTAGTAAATTTGCTGATCACACAGGTTGGGGTGTTGTGGATAATGTGGAGGGCTGTCAGAGGTTACAGCGGGACATGATAAGGTGCAAAACTGGGCTGAGAAGTGGCAGATGGAGTTCAACCCAGATAAGTGTGAGGTGGTTCATTTTGGTAGGTCAAATAGGATGGCAGAATATAGTATTAATGGTAAGCTCTTGGCAGTGTGGAGGATCAGAGGGATCTTGGGGTCCAAGTTCATAGGACACTCAAGGCTGCTGCACGGGTTGACCGTGTGGTTAAGAAAGCATACAGTGCATTGGCCTTCATCAATTGTGGGATTGAGTTTAGAAGTCAAGAGGTAATGTTGCAGCTATATATGATCCTGGTCAGACCCCACTTGGAGTACTGTGCTCAGTTCTGGTCACCTCACTATAGGAAGGAAGTGGAAACCATAGAAAGGGTGCAGAGGAGACTTATAAGGATGTTGCCTGGATTGGGGAGCTCGCCTTATGAGAATAGGTTGATTGAACTTGGCCTTTTTTACTTGGAGTGACGGTGGAAGAGAGCTGACTTGATAGAGGTGTATAAGCTGGTGAGAGGCATTGATCGTGTGGATAGTCAGAGGCTTTTTCCCAGGACTGAAATAGCTGGCACAAAAGGGCACAATTTTAGGGTGCTTGGAAGTAGGCACAGAAGAGATGACGGGCAAGTTCTTTTGCGGGTAGAGTGGTGAGTGCATGCAATAGGCTGCCGGCGACGGTGGTGGAGGCAGATATGATAGGGTCTTTTAAGAGACTCCTGAACAGGTACATGGAGCTCAGAAAAATAAAGGGCTTTGAGTAACCCTAGGTGATTTCTCAGGTATGGACATGTTCAGCACAGCTTTGTGGGCCGAAGGGCCTGTATTGTGCTGTAGGTTTTCTATGTTTCCATGTCCTGAAAAATGGACTCAGCCCAAAACATGAACTGTTTATTCATTTCCATAGATGCTGCCTGACCTGCTGTGTTCCTCCAACATTTTATGATGCTCAGGATTTCATCCTCTGCAGAATTTCATGTGTTCAAGATTTGCCTAAACATTCATTTCTTCCTTTATTGGTGCACAGTGGTTGCATTGTCCATCTTCCACAAATGTACTGCCATTATTCATGTCTGTCCTTATGTCTACACCTCCCAAACCTGCCATCTCTACCACCAGGAAGTTTAAGGGCAACAAGCAGCCAGCGACCCTTTGCCATCTGCACTCTCCTGCAATGTACATGCCAATCTAATTTGGTGATTTTGAAGATTCTTTGTCACTGAATCTATATCCTGGAACTTGCCTCAAAGCACTGGAAGAACCTTAATCGGAAGGGCAGAAGTAGATCAAGACATTCAAGGAAAGGGCAGTAATACGAGCTTTGTCTTAGTGCCCATATCTGAAAAATGAATTAAAAAAATGCTGTCTTTTAATTTTCTTATAAGCTTTGTTACAGTGATGAGGGAAGTTGCCTTGCAGTCCGAATTATTTCACACTGTTTTTCAATGAGTTACATCACATGCTGACAATCAAGAAGAACAGTAAATTGTTGACGCATGGTGTTCTATTGCTGAGTGTGTGAAAGGACCTAGCTTGCACAAGCTCACAAGTAACAGCTTTGGGACTTCACTGGTGGACAAGGTGCCTTTCTAGAAATTAATGATTTGGGTTTTGTGTTGCTTATTTTGAATTTTGTATCCATTACTTATGAAGCTATGGAAATTCCTAATGTAGAAATTCAAACTTCTGCTCCAGCATAATTTTGAATGATGAATTTTAGCATGTCTTAATTTCAAATGTAGATTATTGGGGAATTACTTTAATGTATCCAATATTTGTCTTTTAAATTGTACAGATACCAAATATTCCTGTAATAGTTCCATCTTCCCTGGGACTCAATGGAACTGAAATTGTGCTTTCATTGTGCCATTCCAGAAAACCTTCTCTACACCTTAGTGGCCCTTGTGGTGTGTTGCCCAGCTGCAGCCTAACTGTGTTTATGTGTGTATGTGTAGTGTGTGTATAGATGTATGTGTGTGTGTATATACATGTATGTATACACACACATATGCATGTGTGTGTATTCACTCACTCACTCTTTAGCTTAATTTCCTTGATTTTTGCTACTTGACTTTGTAAATGAAGCAATGTTCTCCTGGTGCTTTATTTTTAGAAATGCCTTCTCAACTTGTACTGCCAGCTTCATAAGTTTGTGTGCTTTCACTTCTGACTCTTTCCCTCCCCCCACACCTGCTTTTCTTGGGCCACTTAGACGTATTTCTTCCATCTGATCCACCTGTGACTGTCTTCAAATTCCACAGAGGTCACATCATTCACCCCCGATTGCTCAGAAGTGTGATGAAAGTCAATCATCTATAGCCCTTCTTCCCCCACCCCCACACAAAGCCAGGTTTACCTAATTAGAGGATTGCTTGATTTCATTCTTAAGTGAATGGATCACATCTCACTTCTGTACAATGAACTGAGTATCTACATTACAACATCCTATGTTTTCATGACTATTTTGTTTGAGCTTAATACATTGTAAACCTTGACCTTAAAGTATTTGTCATTACAAGCTTCGAAGCATTGGTGATTCCAGTGCCAACGTCTCAGGATCTCTGGTGTGTACTTATTCTGGAAGCTACCAGCTCACATTGGAATTCTTTCTTGGCCAGTTTCAGATCCATGCTACATCTACTGTGGGTTTCTTTGCTACTAAGTGTAATTAAGTGGCTCTTTAAATACTTTGAAAGGTGACATGTACAATTGGTGCATTTGTCTGTCTTCCATTACTACATAATAGAACTAATATTAATTAATCATGTTTTTCCTTTCATAAAGCCATGATGACCATCATTAGCCCATGTTTTTCACAATTTCCCTCTTCCCCTTGTTTTGAGCAGTTGTGTAAAACTTCCAGTCTGACGTTTCTAGTCTAATGAGGATTGGAATACTGTGACCAGTTTCCATTATCTCATTCTCTGAACTAATTGTGAATGGGCATCTGCAAGTGCCATGAATCTTTTACATAGTTTCTGTTTATCTCTTTATCCAGTTTCTCTAATGTGACCTTTCATTATCACCTTAGCAACATTCTCTTTGTTAAAGAGACTAAAGATGCTAGAACCGAGAGGAGCTTAACATGTAGAGCCGCGTCAGTGGGAGGAAAGAAATTGTCAACGTTTTGGGTCAAAACCCAGCACCAGACCTGCTGAGTTCTTCAAGCAAATTGTTCCACTTTATGAAAGATGTTGAGATTAACAATGTTGGTGACTAAAATCCCACCCTTCCTTTAATTAACGTTTCACTGTTTGTACGTTGCTTAGCGGATAGCTTTTTTTAAAACGGATATTTTTTAAAATTTTGTATAATTCTCCTTGAGTTTGTTATTTTTCGCAATCTAATAGTTATCATAAGGTGACCCTAATTCTTTCATTTTAACTATGTTTTTAGCCATTTGGGGAGCTCTAACATTTGCTAACATGTATTTCAGAACGGTCTCCTTTTGAGACCTTTGCTCACAATAATCTAGATCAGCATTCATATTGACAAGGCACAAAAGGACACAGGTCAAGTGCTGATACTTGGGGTTAGAATAGGTAGATACTTGGTTAATGTTGATGTGGGTTTGTTTCTGTACTGACTCATTGTTTTAGCTTTTGATTTGGAGCAAACAATATAGAACAGTACAGTACAGGAACAGGCCCTTCGGCCCACTATGTTGTGCTGAACCCATTAAATTAGTCATCAAATGGCTGAACTAATCTCTTCTGCCTAGAAAATGCCCAAATCCTTCCATTTTCCTCTTTCATGTGCCTAAGTGTCTCTTTGAAGTCTGTAATGTTTCTTCTTTTATCACCACCCTAGGCAGCCAACAGGCACTCACCACTCTGTGTTAATTTAAAAAAAACTTGCCCCTCACATCTCCTTTGAAATTACCCCCCTCACCTTAAGTATGTGCCCTCTAGTGTTGGACATTTCAACCCTTGGAAAAAGGTATTGTTTGTCTAATATCTCTGTATTTTATAATCTTTTCAACCTCTATTACACAGCTTGAACAGAACTTCCTGACTTTTGAACTCATAGCCCCTCCTAATAAAGGAAAGCATTCCATATGCCTCCTTAACCCCCTTGTCAACCTGTATAGCTACTGCTCATCAGTACTGTTGAGGATCTTGCCCTTTAGAGTGTACTGTCTCTTTGCATTTGACCTACCAAGGTGCAACACTTCACATTCAGCCAGGTTAAGCTCCATCTCCATTTTTCCATCTGATCTATATCCTGTTGTATTCTCTGCCAGTCATTTATGCTATTCATAATGTTTGCAGCATATATTTCCATCTAGGTCACTTATAAACATCACAAACAGCAGAGATACAAATCACTGCAGAACACCATGAATGATAAATCTCCATCTAGAATAAGTTCTTTTGCTCTGCATCATACCTTCTTCACACTGAAATTCATTGTCCTCTAATCAAGCATTTTCACATTTTAGTTGTCCTTTTTCCGTAACTGTATCAGAATCAGGTTTATTAGCATTGATATGTTGTGACATTGTGAGTTTTGTATATTCCATGCTGTCTACTAACCCCACCTATCCCTATCTCTTAGCCCAAAACAGCTTGCTCTGTTGACTCTATTACTTTGGGAGCTGTAAATGTCTTGAGCTCCTTCTTTTATTTTCTTGGTTTCTGTCATCTTAGGAAAATGCTCAATCCTTTTAATATAGTCTTCTGAATCATTACAGCTTGTGTTTTGAAGAGAATGTGGTACTTTGGTTTGTCAGCAAAACTTAAAGTTCAAAGTAAATTTATCATCAGAGTACATGTATATCACCATATATAGCCATGAAATTAATTTTCTTGTAGGCATACTCAATAAATCTATAATAGAATAACCAAAATAGAATCAATCAATAATTGCACCAACCAGTTTGCAAAAGATAACAAATTGCAAATATGGAAAGAAAGAAATAAAAAGCAATAAACATTGATAACATGAGCTAATGAATCTTGAAAGTGAGTCCATAGGTTGTGGGAACATTTCAGTGAAGGGGCAAGTGAAATTATCTCCATTGGTTCAAGAGCCTGACAGTTGAGGGATGATAACAGTTCCTGAACATGGTTGTGTGAGTCCTGAGAGTCCTTGCTGCTGCCATTAGGATGGTGGGACAGAAGAGAGCATGTCCTAGGTAGTATGAGACCCTGATGGTGAATGCTTCTTTTCTGCAACAACAATTTAATGAGATGTGCTCAATGGTGGGGAGGGATTTCCTGCTATGGGGTGGGCAGTATCCACTACGTTTGTAGGATTTCCATTCAAGGGCATTGGTGTTTCCATACCAGGAGGTGAAGCATGCTTTCTACCACATATCTGTAGAAGTTTGTCAGCATTTTAGATGTCATGCTGAATCTTTGCAAACTCCTGAGGAAGTAGAGGTGCTGCTGTGCTTTCTTCATAATTACTCTTGTGTGCTCAGCTGAGGACAAGTCCTCTGAAAAGATAACACCAAGAAATTTAAAGTTGCTGACTCTCTCCACCTCTCGTCCTCTGAGGACTATTATGGATCTTTGGTTTATATCTGTGAAGTCAATAGTCTGAAGTCTTGGTCTTGCTGACATTGAGTTAAGAAGACGTTGTGATACCACTCTACCGGATTTTCAATCTCCTTTCCATCTGATTCATTACCACCTTTGATTCTGCCTACGACAGTGGTGTTATTAGTGAAATTGAATATGGCATTTGAGCCAATAGTAAGTGTAAAGTGAGTAGAGCAGGGGAGCTAAGCACATGGCTGTGTGGTACACATGTGCTGCTGGAGATTGTGGAGAAAATATTATTGCCAATTGGAAATGACTGGGGTCTGTAAGTGAAGAAGTTGAGAATTGAGATGGCATTTGCTGTAGACCTATTGCACCGGTAGGCAAACTGAAGTGGATACAAGTTGCTTCTCAGGCTGGATTTGATATGTTTCACTACCAGCCACGCAAAGCACTTCATCGCTATGGATGTAAGTGCTACTGGATGATGGTTATTGAAGCAGTTTACCAAGTTCTTCTTGGGCAATGGTATAATTGAAGTGTGCTTGAAGCAGGTGGTACCTCAGATTGTTGAAGTGACAGGTTAAAGATCTCAGTGAACACTCCAACCAATTGATCAGCACAGGTCTTTAGTACTTGGCCAGGATACCCCATCTGAGCAAATTGTGATCAAGCTCTGTATTCTTAGAAATAGCTTTCCATCTCTGTGAACGTGGGATAAAAGAGTAGCTTTTTGGCTGCTTGCTGAGCAAATTTGATGCAAGTGCTAATTCAGAGTAGACCTGTATGAAAGTTAATTAGATTTGTATGGTACTGTGTTCAATGTACTTGATAGTAGAGTTTATTTTTGCTTGAGAGACCCTGGAGAGAATATTTTAATAAAAGGAAAAAAATTGCCCAGAGATTTCTGACCAACTCAGATTTTTTGCATCCTTGGGGAAAGAATTATGCTAGAGTTGGCTCCTTCTTGACATAGCCTGATGTAGCAAATTAATAGCAAGTAATGTTGGAATGTGGCATTGGTACATGGAAAGCTGCTACATTACTCCCATTTCACACACATCTGCTCTCACCCCATCCTCCCGCCACCCCACTAGGAATAGGGTTCCCCTTGTCCTCACCTACCACCCCACCAACCTTTGGGTCCAACATATAATACTTTGTAACTTCTGCCACCTCCAATGGGATCCCACCAAGCACATCCTTCCCTCCCCCCATCTTTCCGCTTTCTGCAGGGATCACTCCCTATGCGACTCCCTTGTCCATTCATAACCCCCATCCCTTCCCACCGATCTACCTCCCGGCACTTATCCTTGTAAGCGGAACAAGTGCTACACATGCCCTTACACTTCCTCCCTCACCACCATTCAGGGCCCCAGACAGTCCTTCCAGGTGAGGTGACACTTCACCTGTGAGTCGGCTGGTGTGATATACTGCCTCCGGTGCTCCCGGTGCGGCCTCCTATATATTGGTGAGACCCGACGCAGACTGGGAGACCGTTTCGTTGAACACCTACGCTCTGTCCACCAGAGAAAGCAGGATCTCCCAGTGGCCACACATTTTAATTCCACGTCCCATTCCCATTCTGATACATCTATCCATGGCCTTCTCTGCTGTCAAGATGAGGCCACACTCAGGTTGCAGGAACAACACCTTATTTTCCGTCTGGGTAGCCTCCAACCTGATGGCATGAACATTGACGACTTTAACTTCCATTAATACCCCTCCTCCCCTTCTTACCCCATCCCTTATTTATTATTTTTTCTTTTTTTCTCTCTCTGTCACTCTCACAATAACTCCTTGCCTACTCTCCATCTTCCTCTGGTGCTCCCCTCCCCCTTTCTTTCTCCCTAGGCCTCCCATCCCTTGATCCTCTCCCTTCTGTAGCCTTGTATCCCTTTTGCCAATCAACTTTCCACCCCTCCCCCTCCCCCTCCCCCTCCCCCTCCCCCTCCCCCTCCCCCTCCCCCTCCCCCTCCCCCTCCCCCTCCCCCTCCCCCTCCCCCTCCCCCTCCCCCTCCCCCTCCCCCTCCCCCTCCCCCTCCCCCTCCCCCTCCCCCTCCCCCTCCCCCTCCCCCTCCCCCTCCCCCTCCCCCATCTTTTACTATCTCTTCTTTCAGTTTGTCCTGACGAAGCGTCTTGGCCCAAAATGTTGACTGTGCTTCTTCCTATGGATGCTGTCTGGCCTGCTGCGTTCCACCAGCATTTTGTATGTGTTGCTTGAATTTCCAGCATCTGCAGATCTCCTCGAGGTTGCATTACTCATTCCCCTACTTTGCTTCCTTCATCAAACTGAATAACAAATCAAATGGGTCTTCTGCAGGATGTTACCTGGTATCTATTTATCCAAAGTTTTCCATGATGAGGTCAGAAGCAGTATGTTATTGAAGCCAATTAAATATAGAGTTTTGTCCTTGTTCTTTGAGCGTTCTACCTCATCTTTAATAAAAATTTTAAAATTAAAGAACATTTTAATTTATGCACTTAAATATTTTACATTTAATGTTCCTTTTTTTCTTGTAGGCCAAACAACCTTCTTTCTTCGTCATTTTTAGAAAATATTTTCCTTGTTTACAGAGATGTTTTGTCATACTTCGGAAGACACCTTGTTCTCAATCCCTAATGTGCCTAATCTGTTAGATTCAATTGTCAAAGATAGATTGTGTGGAAACAGACCTCCTTTAAGGTTTGTACCATGAGCACACTATAGGTTTTTCCAGTAATTGGGCATGTTAATGCCTTTAGCTTCTGGCTGTTCTAAAGGGATGCTCTTGTGTTATGTGAGTGTGCATGCTGGTCTTGAGAGTAATCCAGTCTGCATTATGATACTTAATATATGTACGTTTGTACATATACTACGCAGAGATCATTTTATTGTGGGTACTCACAGTAAATGCAACAAAACACAATAGAATCAATGAAAAGCTACACAAAACAAGATGGACAAACAACCAATGTGCAGAAGACAATAAACTGCAAGTTAAAAAATAATATATACTGTAAATAAGCAATGAATATAAAAAAACAAGTTGGAGTCCTTGAAAGTGAGTCCATAGGTTGTCTGAACAGTGTGGTGTTGGGGTGAGTGAAGTTATCCCTTCTGTGTTTCAGAGCCTGATGGTTGAGGTTAAGTAATTGTTCCTGAACCTGGTGGTGTGAATCCCAAGGATCCTGTACTTCCTTCCTCATGGCAGCAGTGGGAAGAGCACTTGACCTGGATGGTGGGACTCCTTGATGGGTGCTACTTTCCTGCAACAGGACTCCTTGTGGAGAGAAAAAATCTTGCAACTTAACTCAATGTTAGTGAATTTAAACATTTTTTTAAGATGTTGTCGTCTGTGAGCAGGTGAGCTTTTTTTGACCAGAGATACTTGTGTGCACCCAGTCTGTGTGCAGTAAAATAGCTGAACTGCACAAGAAGAAAGCACTGCATGGAATCAAATTGAATGTGCAACACAGAAACTGACTACAAAACTCAGCCGTTTGTTATGTGCATTTAGTTTGCTCTTTGGGGCATTGCATTAAAACAATTCCTTATAACCCATGATTGTTTTTTCACTTTACGTTGGATGTAATTTAGAATACAAGTGGCAATGCAAACAGTTACCCCTGCAGAGCTACTCAGAGGCTGAAAGTATTCAGTTGGGGGCCATCACCAAAGCATGCTGAGCTTTGAAAGCCTTTGATCAAAAATGATCAAGACATTTTTCTCTCTATATCTTGACTTGTGCTGGTTCCTGTCTTTCATGCACAGATAAAAATGTTGTGGAGCTTCAATGCCTATCTGTTATGCTAATAAATTTATTTAATCAGAAAATGTAAAGTGAATCCCAATAGGTTTGTAGAAATATAGCATTATTATATTTTAGTTCTAGTTTCACACGTGTGATTTACTTGAGCAATTATTTCCACTTAAAGGTTCCTGTATTTTCATCATGACTTTGCAGACAGATATGAACAGAAGTCTGTTATCTTGATCCGTATTACTGTAAATGCTTGTTTTTGGTATTCGGCTGACAGCATTAACTCAAAGGATTTTCTCCCCAATGTAATTTGTTTATTCACATTATTTGGGTCATTCATTGTTTTTACTTATTGATTTATGGTAGTGGATATTTATATATTTTAGGTGATAGAGTTGCTACCTTGACAAACAGGGAAATAAAAAATTAACACAGGCTTAATTGGAAATATTGCCGTTTGAAGATCACAACAACAAATCAGTTTTGATCTGTCCAAGCACAAATTACTTGAAGGAGCTATTGTGCATGAAGAACATAAGATTTATGTAGTTATTGCATTCTAGAAGCTTACAATTCAACTTAAAGCATTGTACTTAATTAAATATATAATACAGTGATTACTTTGACTGTGTTTGTATAGCTTGTCTAGCTGGTGGCTTCAGAATGCCTGTAGGCAGTTGTTTGCTTTGCAAGAAATTGGGGCAGTTGAGCTCTGTGGTAATAACCTTTGAAATGTTCTGATAAGGTGTGAAGCATTTTGTTTCTCAATAAGTGAATACTCTTAAACATCCAACAAAGTATAGCAAGTACTGTACTATAAAGAATTTTGTCTTTTTTGATTTATCAAATATCTGGAGCATTATTGTGGTTTACCTCCTATTTATCAGAAAATAAGGTAATGTTTAAAGATATAGCTGAAGACTGTAGTGTAACTACTAGAGATATTAGCTTTCTTAAAGTTTGCTTTTTACTTAAAGCACATTTTACTTACTGATCCTATTTTAAATCTGGTTTCAAATCTTCCATCAGTTCCTTTAGATCTAAAATACTTTTAAGATCTAAGGTCTTTAAATGTATTAAGGTCAAATGATTTTGGGAGTGATTCTACATTCTTTAAAATAAGACCACAAGACTATAAGATGTAGGAGCAGATTTAGGCCATTTGGCCCATTGAGTCTGCTCTGCCATTTCATCATGGCTGATCCATTTATTACTGTCAGCCCCAATTTCCTGCCTTCTCCCCATATCCCTTCATGCCTAGACCAATCAAGAATTTATCAACCTCTGCCATAAATATTTGTTCATTTTGAATAGATTGAGGGAGAATTAATGGACAACTTTGGGATGTCAGTATTGAATATTCCTGGTACTTTACTGCTCTTGGAGGTTTTGTGTTGTACAATGGGAATGATCGACCCGTTAATTTAGGAATAATTCAGTACCGCTGTAGGCGTAAAGATGAAGTTCTCGCAAGTTGCTGAGATGGATCACACCACCTTGGGTATAATTGGGGCCTGTGTATTATTTGCATTAAGCATATGCAACAGAAGTTGGTCCCAGTTGGTCAAAGAAACCCTATATTTGGCCATAATTTAGGTTGACGTTTGATTTTTGGCAGGAGGCCATTCCTCTGAAAAAAGAAAAGTGTTCCCTGTATTGACTTTGATAGCTCAGAATGCAAATACAAGTGTAGGCCACCAGGCCCCTTAAGCCTGAATATGAACATGGCTGAGTTATACTGGCCTTGTCTCATCTCCTTTGCTGTGCAGTTCCCCAAAGCACTCATTTCGTCATTCTTTCAAATTTATCTATTTCCACCTGAAACACTCTGGTTCCGTTGGCTGCACAAGTCTAGGGAAGACAATCTCTAGACCCCCCTCCTCCCCCCACCAAACGTTGGAGATTGAAGTGCAAGCCCATCAAAACCCCTTTTGTGTGGATGCTGCATGGTTCGTTACGCTGCTACAAATAAGTATAGGTGTCCCCCGCTTTTTGAACGTTCGCTTTACGAAACCTCTTATGAAAGACCTACATTAGTTACCTGTTTTCGCCAACAGAAGGTGTTTTCACTGTTACGAGAAAAGGCAGCGCACGCCCCAAGCAGCCGCTCCTCCCCCAGATTCGTAACTGCATTCCAGCCGGCATTGCTTAAATACGTGCCTGTGAGCATCTGTTTGCAAGATGAGTTCTAAGTAATCGGAAAAGCTTAAAAGAGCTCGTAAGGGTGTTACACTTGGCGTAAAACTAGACATAATTAAGCGTTTCGAATGTGGTGAACGAAGCAAGGACAATGTGAGTTTGGCTTGTGGAAGTTGACGAAGATGAGGTTGAAGAGGTTTTGGCATCCCATGACCAAGAACTGATAGATGAAGAGCTGATGCAATTGGAAGACGAAAGGATAACAATCGAAACCCAATGCAGTAGCAAATGGACCGGAAATGAAGTCGTCCAGGAACTGAACGTGAAGCAATTGCATGCGATTTTTGCTGCAGTGATAAAGTACGACTTTAGTTTTGAAAGGGTACGTCAGTTTAGGGCAAATTTACAAGATGGTTTGAGTGCTTACAAAGAACTGTATGATAGAAAAATGCGTGAGGCTAAGCAGTCAAGCAAGCCTTCCACAGCAGACTACGAACCTCGACTTTCGACATCGAGGTAGGCAAACATAGAAGATGATGACCTGGCTGCCCTGATGGAAACAGACGACGATGAGATGACACCCCAGTGTCCCACCACCCCAACCCCTGGGCCGCGGACAGATACCGATTCGCGGAGAATGCAGCGGTAGCAGGGATGCACCAGCACATCTTTAAGAAAAAAGCTGACATACACAAGCTAATTAATTACGTGCCGGGCGGCACTTAATTAATTAGCTTGTTTATTTAGGCTTTTTTCTTAAAGATGTGCTGGGTGCGTCCCGGCTACCATCTCAATGTATCGGTCCGCGGCCCAGGGGTTGGGGTAGTGGGACATTGAAGTGTCATCTCATCGTCTTCTCTTTCCATGAGGACAGGCAAGTCATCTTCTTCTATGTCTGCCTGCCTCGATGTCGAAGATCGAGGTTCGTCATCTGCTGTGGCTGATGTGGAAGGCTTGCTTGACTGCTTAGTCTCACGCATTTTTCTATCATGCAGTTCTTCGTAAGCACTCAAACCATCTTGCAAATATGCCCTAAACTGACGTACCCTTTCAAAATTAAAGTCGTACTTTGTCATTGCAGCGAAAATCTCACGCAGTTGCTTCTCGTTCAGTTCCTGGATGACTTCACTTTCGGTCCATTCGCTACTGCATTGGGTTTCGATTGTTATCCTTTCGTCTTTCAATTGCATCAGTTCTTCATCTATCAGTTCTTGGTCGTGGGATGCCAAAACCTCTTCAACATCATCTTCTTTAACTTCCACAAGCCAAACTCACGTTGTCCTTGCTTCGTTCACCATGATCGAAACGCTTAATTATGTCTAGTTTTACGCTAAGTGTAACACGCTTACAAGCTCTTTTAGGTTTTTCCAATTATTTAGAACTCATCTTGCTAACGGCTGCTGAGGGGCACGTCTTTAAGCAATGCCGGCTAGAATGCAGTTCCGGGGGAGGAGCGGCTGCTTGGGGCGTGCGCTGCCTTTTTTCATAACAGTGAAAACACCTTCTGTTAGTGAAAACAGGGAACTAATGTAGATCTTTCATAACAGTGAGGTTTTGTAAAGCGAACGTTGGAAAAGTGGGGGACACCTGTATAGTATACATTTGTTTTCAGTGAATTCTGATTTGCCTGTTTAATAAGTGGCAAGCAAAATCTGCAGGATTTGGACTGTTCCACCTGCTGGGGGCATGTTCCTTCACTTTAAGTGTTCATTTTCTCTTTTGATTCAAGATGTAATTATCTCTAAAGCAAGGGAAGGGAATTGGGGGAAAATACCCCTTGTATTTTACACAAGCTGTCCACGACAATGAATGTCTATGTAGTAAAGAAATCAAAAATTGTGGTTTCAAACATTGAGTTACAGATCCTGTATATGCATATATGGTCAGACTGGTTTCCACTGGAGTTGAATGGTTGGTAAAGTTAAGGTGCTGCGTGCATGAAATAACTTGTTCAATTGGATTTATGTTTCTGAGATAAAATTAAACCACCCCTTAAAGTATCAAGATTAATGTTTCCTGAGAAGGGGAAGTCCAATAGTCTTTTAAAAAATTATGCTAAGTGGATTTTCTTTTGTTTTTGATATGAATATGTTAGCAATGCGTTTTCTCTTTATACCAAATCAGAGTGTGCAAGCTATGTTATTGACTTTGTGGAATATAGGTCGATGATGCAATAGGATTGATTAATTACCAAGGAGAAATTATGAATTGTAAAACATATACTGTTACATATCGCTACAGTTTAATTTGCCAAAAGATCAATGCACCTCCCGCAGCTTGGAATCAGTAAAAAAAATCTTGTCAACAAGGAAGTTTATAACAAAAATGTCTGCCAATTATATTGTACTGTAAACATTTCTGATCAAGATGCATTTGTTGTTTAAACAACTGTCTGTTCCGATTGAAGAATCAATTATTTTCCATACAACACTCACACCATCTTACAATCCACTATAAAGTCCAATCCTTCTGCCAGGCATTTTTTTCCAACCTGACCCTTGTATTTAAAAACTCATTAAGAGCTTGTGGTTTCTACAGAAGCTACTGAAATACTGTTTTATTTGAGTGCTCAGTCTGGTTCTCCTATTTGCTGGTTGAAATTGGGAAATCTGTTGGGTACTCAAAATATGCTTGAAATATAAATTTGATCCTCATTCTGGTGTTTAAGGAATCATTTATCATTCCTTTATATGAATACATAGCCATTCTGACTTGTATATATTTCTAATTCTTTTAAAATTAGTCTTATACCAAAGCAAAGTTGGGTTTGTTTAGGTCCACAGTGACAAAGATGGTGTTTTTTTCCCCCTTTTCTTTCTGCAGCAAAAGAATACAACATCAAACACTATTAAATTCAACCTTGTGTACAAAGCATGAAACTTATTCCCTTCCACTGCATTATGTGATTTATTAACTTTGCTCTTGACCCAAGATTTCATTTAAATCTAATTTTATTTTATGGCATATTAAGTAGGAGAAGATAGGGCTGTAGCTCTCAAAAGTATTTTTCACCCCAATCGCCATCCTACCTTCTCCACTCACTTTCATCTATTCATTCGTAATGACTTCATTGCAGGTGGTTAATTCATTAGAAGTTAAACCACAGAGTGTTTAGTTGGTCATTTAGCAGTTGTAGTCATTGAATCCTGATTATAAGTAGCATGAACATATTCTTATTTTAGATGTGAATATTCCTAATTGAATTTAAGAAATTGCTTGATAGATAGTTGCTTTACAGTAAGTTAGTAACAATATTTCTTTTTTTGTTGCAGGAATCTTTCTGTTGACATAAATGATATGCCAGATTAAGGATGTTCAACAGGTGGACTGCAACTACGTTCCAGATTAAAACTGGATATGTTCTTTAATGGCAGATGTGCAGTTTGGTGCCATATCAGACTTTATTTTGTGTCGTAGAAAATTTTAAATAAGAACCCTTCCAATTATTGAAGATTAGAAATCCTTCCAAAACATTTTCAAATTGGCTACTGATTTTGCAGCCATTATGAGTAGCACATTAGGAAAAGAAAAAGACTGCAAAGAAAAGGACCCTAAAGTTTCCTTGGGAAAGGACAGGGAAAGGGATGGGAAAGCTTCTGGTGGCTTTGGAAAAGACGGTAAAGAGCGAGAGTCCAAAACCAAAGGGAAAGATGCCAAAGAAGGAAGAAAAGAATCCAGTGGGGTACAACCAGGAGTGCAATTCCAAGTGGACAATACAATAAAACGGCCAAATCCAGCACCAGGACGTAAAAAATCTAGTAATGCTGAAGTTGTTAAGGAATTAAATAAGTGTCGTGAGGAGAATGCAATGCGTTTGGACTTGGCAAAAAGATCAATTCACGTGCTTCCAACATCGGTCAAAGAATTGACCCAATTAACTGAGCTTTATTTGTATAGTAATAAATTGCAGTGTTTGCCAGTAGAACTGGGATGCCTTGTGAACTTGGTCACCCTGGCACTGAGTGAAAATTCGCTTACAAGTTTGCCTGATTCTCTTGATAACTTGAAGAAACTGAGAATGCTTGATTTACGGCATAACAAACTTCGAGAAATCCCTGCAGTAGTGTACAAGCTGAATTCCCTTGCCACTCTTTATCTACGGTTTAATCGTATAACTACTGTGGAAAAGGATATCAAAAATCTATCCAAACTTACAATGCTGAGTATCCGTGAGAACAAAATTAAACAGCTCCCTGCAGAAATAGGTAAGTATGTTCAGTGTCGTAATGCACGTTCAGTACCATTCAGCATCAGTTTCCTTGAAGGTTCATTGAAAATGTTAATGGCATAAATGCAGTAGTTTATGTGCTTCATTGTTTATTGATCTGTTTTTTATGTGTGCATGAGACGTGCTGTAGCTTTACAAATGACAGTAATTGCCAAAACTATTTGCAGTTTCAATTACTTGGCATTGTTTTCAGAGATCTGGGGTGGAAATTTCACATTGACCTTCTGATTTCAAATGTGTGTAGTTGTGCAAAACTCTACAAATTCTGGAACAATCCTTTGATTACAAAGAATGTTGTTAGGCTGGCAGTTGACCACGAGAAAGTAAATCGTCAGATGATGTCCTAAATGTAAAAATGAAGAACAGGTCATTCATCTAAATCTGAGAGTAGATGTAAATCCTTGCCAGATGTCCAATGTAATTTTGCCTTTGCTCCCTTAATAGAACTAATGCTTTTGAGGCCACTGGAAATTTCTGATGAGGTACTTATTGTTCTATTCATTCAGTGCTGTAGTTCTGTGTATTTTCAAAATTGTTGTGAGAAAGGGTAGAATAACATGCTGGCTTTAATTTTAATATGCTGCAGTATTTTGATGTATTGGATGATTAATGGGGAAATAGAATGAGTAGATCTTTAATCCCTCATTAACACTATCATATACTTCTCAATTGTACTGTTATTTCTGATTACCATTTCCTGACTATTTGTAGAATGATTTCCTTGATTGCCTCATGGCAGGTTAAGGTTTGATTACTTAGAATAGAATTACACAGGAATCAGCCCTTTAGATTGTGATAATGTGCAAAACTAATTAAGCTAATAACATCTAATTAAATTAATAACTTTGTTTGCACGTCTCTTTGACAGTGCATTCCAGTCACCCGCCAGTGTTTTTAAAAAAAACTTACCTGCACATGTCCTTTGAGCTTTCCTCCATTACCTTACATGTGTGAGCAAAAATTATCAATGTTAGGGTATTAAACCTTTGCTAATAATTAAGGGAAATGTCAGTACTTGGGCACTAAGGCCTGAAAAATCATTGGAGACACCAGTCACCCCAACCATAAACTGTTTCAGCTGCTTTTGTCTAGTAAATGGTACCGCAGTATTAAAGACAGGACCAACAGGCTACGGGACAGTTTCTTTCTACAAGCCATTAGACTTATAAATTCACATAGCTGTACATTGTGATGGAGTCATAACAAAGAATTTGCTCCCTCACATTATGGGAGAGATGTGAGATTTAAATAAATTCAAATTAGTATTTTCAGTCCCATTGAAAGGTATTTTATTTTCTGATCTGCTACTGCATCACATCTTGTAACCTGTCAGTTGTTAATACCTAAATGTTATGGTGGGTTACAATCATTTACTGAACTGTGAATTAAGAAAAAAAAATGTTTTAAATGTTTAGCAGGTCAAGCCACATCTGTGATAAAGTTGATGTTTGAGGTTCATGACCTTTCCAAAAAAATATTTTGTTCGGATCTGGACTTTCTGTTGAGGGAGATACTTAATTGGCTGTATACCTTCTGAGAGGGCTGTATGAAATGTGCATGTTATATTATTGAGTGAACCAAATTGAAAATTTTCTGTGAACTTTATAATTGTTTAATTAATGATGGGAAGCTTGTTTAAGTTAGTAATACTATCATAGCGCACTACGGCACAAACAGGCCCTTTAGTCCCAGTATTCTAGATATTCATTGTTCAGGTAATTTTATTTTTATTTGCTAAGATTCCTAATATATAAATTAGGTGCTTGCTAACTGAAAAATTGATTGTGGTTTTAAACCTGAGGAGATGCTACAGAACTGAGCTGACGTATACAGTACTGTTCAAAAGTTTTAGCACCTTAAATTCTTTATATAAATTTTGTTACTGATGCTTATTTTTTGTCTTCTGCATTAGTGTCATTAGTGAAGAATAAATTTTAGATTTCCGAGCATTCATTTTCCAAAAACTTGCATGCTACAGAGAAACTTTTGTATTTTGTTAAAGAAAGTAACATATTGAGTAATAGACTACTTCTCAAATGAAAAGTTGATTACTTTGTTTAATCCTGCACTGGACTATATACCTACAAAGATAACAAACGTGGTAATGGTCAGTGGTTAACTGAAACAGAAATGGGTGTAAAAGGAATCAAACTGGATGAAGGACAACCAAGTTAAAAGGTGAGGGATTCAATGTACATTTATTATCCAAGTATGGATGGAGTGTACAACTCTGAGATTCGTCTTCCCCACAGACAGCCAAGAAACGAAGAACCATTCAAAGAAAAAAAAATGAACATCAAACCACACCCCCCATGCACAAAAAAATCGCACAAATGGTACCAACAAAACACGAGAAAAGCCAGGACAAGGAACATAAAATCAAAAGGCATATTTCAGTTCAGCTTAGTTTTCATTATCGCCCAAGCTAGTAATAAAAAAGGAGCACTAGAAACCAGGACACATCATAAACATGAATTAGAGTTCACAATCCACAAACCACATTGATTAAACCTTGCTCTGGCACCATCTTCCGACAGCATAGAGAGAGATCACTCAATGCAAGGACCTTCCTTTGGGAGCATCGAGCAAGAAGGGCAAAGACAGACCGCACACGCAGACGCCTTCCTCTGGAAGCAGTGAGCAAGAGGCTGGTAGACAGTGCTGAAGTTATCACCTCGATAATTTCAATCATCGTCTGTGCTTTAATGGATGAGAGATAGAGTTGATCATGCGCCCATGCCCTCTCTCCAGGCTTCCTGGCCTCCATGCCACATGCTTTGCTCACAACCTTGTGGCACGCTCTTGGAGAGAGTAACGTGCCAAAAACACACTGCCAGAATGTAGATAATAGGCTCTAGCAGTAGCAGAAGTACATTTGAATCAAAGGAAGTGAAAGGATTTGTTCCGTGACCTGTCTTGAGGATGTCACTCTTGGTAGCGTTGTTTGCTGATGTCATCTTTAAACTGAGACAGATTAAGGTGTGGCAGATGTGACAGTTTAACCTTCAAATGATCAATTCATACACCATGCAAGAATGAGCGTAGCAACAAGACACAGGGTGTTCATCCTGCATCAGCAATCTCCCAAGCAGAAATTGCACTGCAGACAGGAGTTTCAAGATGTGATGTCCAGGCTCTTCTGAAAAAGCACAAAGTATCAGGCAAGGTTGAGGACCGAGATGCATTGGTCAGCCACTGAAACTGAGTACGGCAGCGAGAGATATATCAAACTGAAGTTCCTTCTAAATCAGCACTACTATCAGCTCTGAACACTCAGAAACCACTGGAACCCAAGTACACCCCTCTACAATCCAGAGAAGACTTGTCAGAAGTGGTCTTCATAGAAGAGTTGCTACCAAGGTTCCTCCAAAGTGGAAGTAAAGCTGAGAGACTCGCCTACACACAAGAAAACAGTACTGAGGTGTTGAACAATGGCAGCAAGTGCTCTGGGCTGATGGGTCAAAATTTGAACATTTTGACTCAAACAGAAGATAGTTTTCCGTAGAAAAGCTAGGAACTGCTGCATGGATGAGTGTTTGTTACCAACATTGAAACATAGTGGAGGTTCCCTGCAAGTTTGGAGCTGTATTTCTGCAAATGGAGTTGGTAATCTGGTCAGAATTAATGAAGTCCTCAATACTGAGAAGTACAAGCAGATTTTCATCCATTGTGCAACTCCATCAGGGAGGCGTGTGGTTGGCCCCAACTTCATTCTGCAGCAGGGCAATGGCTCCAAGCACATGGCCAGAGTCATAAAGAACTATCTTCAGTGAAAAGAACAGCAAGGAGTTCTGCAGCAGATGGTATGTCCTCTAGAGCAGCGGTCCTCAACCACCGGGCCGTGGACCGGTACCAGGCCGCAGAGCATGCGCTACCGGGCCACGAGGAAATGATATGATTTGGCGATATGAGTCAGCTGCACCTTTCCTCATTCCCTGTCGTCCATGTCAGCGTGGGAAGGAGATCAACTCCTCGAGCTTGCAAATGATGGCGGGCTGAAAAGTCTGTTTGACATAACATCTCCGCCGGCATTCTGGATCAAAGTCAGGGCACAATATCCTGAGATAGCCACGGAAGCACCGAAAGCGTTGCTTCCATTTCCAACATATCTCTGCGATGAATGTAACAAAAACTAAATTGCGGATTAGGCTGGACATAAGGAACCTCATTCGAGTAGAGCTGTCTCCCATCACCCCTCGATAGGACCGTCTTGTTGCAGGAAAACAAGCCCAGGGCTCCCACTGATTCAGCGATATTGGTGCGTTGCAATGATTTTATATGTTCATACAGGGAAAATATGCACTGTGTTTAATATCCAAACGTTACTTAAAATGTTATGATGCTATTGACTTATATAACCATATAACAATTACAGCACGGAAGCAGGCCATCTCTGCCCTTCTAGTCTGTGCCGAACGCTACTCTCACCTAGTCCCACCGACCTGCACTCAGCCCATAACCTTCTATTAATTTCCTGTCCATATACCTACCCAATTTAACTTTAAATGATAATATCGAACCACCTACTGGAAGTTCGTTCAACACTTACTTCAAACTCCCCTGTCCTCCCCTGATAATTGATTTATCGCTATATTCATGCGAGGAAAATATGCGCTGTGTGTTTAATATTAAATTCGTTAGATAAAGCCTTTTAGAAACGAAATTGAGTGTATTAGCCACTTATCACAGATATTCCGGTCGTGATTAACACCCCCCGCCCCCTAAACAGAATCGCCAAAAATGATTTGTAGAAAAATAATCGGCAGGTGCACGCATGCGCAAATCACGCATGCGCACTGGTGCCTGTGCAAGGCTTCATGGTCATTGTAGTCTCTCTCTGGGTAAACGCAACGTATTTGACTGCTACTCTTGTCCGTTGGCAGCCATCCCGCCGCCACCCCCCCCTCCGCCCCCTGGGTCGGCCGGTCCGCAAGAATTTTGTCAACATGAAACCGGTCCGCAGTGCAAAAAAGGTTGGGGACCCCTGCTCTAGAGAGTCCTCATCTCAATATCATCAAAGCTGTCTGGGATTACCTGGAGAGACAGAAGCAACCAAGACGGCCAGAGTCTGCAGAGAAACTGGCAAGTTCTCCAAGATGCTTGAAATAACATACCAGTCAATTTTCTTATAAAACTGCATGTCTGTGTAACTAAGAAAGTTTATGCAGTTTTAAAAGCAAAGGGTGGCTGCACTGTTTACTGTTCTTCATAGTTTTTTTGATGTTTAGAAACTTTGCATTTCATTATTTTTGAAAACATCTTCGCTTTACAGAATTTTTTTGCATTGTGCCTAAGACTTGCACAGTATTGTATCCATCTCAAAGGGAAAGTGATGTGTTTTATGAAATCAGTTGGTAAACCAGATCTGCTGTTAATGAAGCTAATGGAAAGGGGCTTACAAGAATTGTTTGCAAGGTCGGAGCCATTCATGAAGAATGGTGTAGTGTTGGGCGTAAACAATCTGAAGAAAATGTTGTAAAGCATTGTCTGAATTACCATGCACAAAATGCAGGAAGAACTCAAAACGATGACTTTATTCCTTTCCATTGTTGCTGCCTGGCCTGCTGAGTTCCTCTGTGTTTTGTCTGTTTTCTGGATTTCCAACTCCTACAGAATTTCTCCTTTCTAAGTTACCATGTGATGCTGATCTGGTTGGAGGTCAGAGGTTGCAGGATTTTATAAGAGTAGCTGAGGAGTATCTGATGAGATAGTGGATTCTGCAAAAATCAAATGTATTGATTGACCATTGTCTGGATTGAGATACTAAGCAAGTGGAAGGAAGATACAGAGTAGGAGATGCTCTCAATCTTCTAAACTAACACCCACAAAATGGTGGAGGAACTCGGCAGGTTAGGCAGCAGCTATAGAAATGAATAAACAGTCCAAGTTTCAGGCAGAGATCCTTCTTCAGGACTGAAAAGGGTCCTGTTGGCCAAACATTTTAATTTAGATTCCCATTTCTGTTCTGACATGTCCGTCCAAGGTCTCCTCTTGTGCCAAGATGTTAAGTACACTGAATGCTTGTTATCCACTGTGGCTGCACCTCCTTGCAGGACTGGCTTCAGGCTCCACTTTGGCGACGTCCTGAATGAGGTGCTCTCTTTCCAGTGCACTTGCGCCAAGCAGCACCCTAATGTGTGTTCTCCAAGAGGGCAGTGTTTATTAAACCAGCTGTAATTTCAAAACCCGATTGCTGCTTGAGTTTTACATGTTTGTATTGTAACAGACCAAGGACCCGGCAGCCTCCTGCAGCCAAGATGTAGGACCGGTTGTCCTGGGACCACCCTTGCCACCGGGATTTACCTCATCATGGTGAAGATGATGCTACTGGGGATGGCGCACCCCCTGTGGCACTTTAAAATCTTCCTTGCGCAGGTCTCCACCTCTGACTGCAGTGAACAATACCTGGACCTTACACATGTTTGAAGTCTGACGGCGATGGGGCGCCTGGTAACGGGAGCAGGTACGAATGGACTGGGAGCTCCTAGTCAGAACCCTGCACGGCAGCGGCACCGGGTATTTGGTTGCTAGCAGATGAGACTGAGTGGCAGCTGTTTTCGGCAGACCCCTGTGTGACTGAGCAGCCCTATTTAGGGACCGCACTGCTCACCCCAATTGGGGAAGGGCCTAGAAAAGGTGGCCTAAAAAATTGCCCATTCAATCACTCACTTGGATAGGTTACTGCGCCTATCGGGTTATTTCACTACTGCGGTCGAAATAAGAAACAATGCAACCTAAAACTGGCATGATAAGCAATTTAATGTATGTATTAATGCTTGTAGAACATTGAGTCATATCTGCATTTATTTGGGGGTGCATTAGGTGCAGGTTTCAATATGAACAGCAAGTGGATGTGGTATACAATTTTATGTTTAATAAACTTTAAATCTTTGCACACATTTTACTGGTTGATGCTTATTCATCTTGTTCAAAACCTTCCAGTCTTTCAATGTGCAACACAAAAGTGCTGGATGAACTCAGCAGGTCATGCAGCATCTATGGAAAGGAATGTTTTGGGCTGAGATCCCTCATCAAGAAACATGGTTTGTATTGTTAACAGATTAGCACAGATGTTCTGTGCTTTTGAGAATAGAGGACTATTTTCATACTGGAGCATTTTTGTCAGATGAAGTACTGCATATGATGTACTGGTGCATTCATTCTGCTAGGCACATAAAGTGATGTTAAACATTACATGAAGTTATTTTGAGCTTGAGACACAGTTACTGCATGTATGAAGCTTGATGGAAGATTACAATTTCGAATGAAATTTGTGGAAATTGCATTGATATTCCATGTTTATTTCCCATTTTCTTCATTCAAATAAATACAAACTATTTATTTGTTCATTAATCCTTTGGTGTTGCTATACTGATGTTAGAGGTAGAGGAACCACAGCTAAACACAGTGTTAGCAATTTAATACGTTTGCTGCCCATAATAATAAAGATTCTAAAGTACATTTATTACCAAACTATTCAACTCCTAAATTATTCTTCTCCAGATAGCCACAAAACCAAGAAAAAGAAGAATGGCAACATGATCATCAACCCCCAAATCTCCCCACCCCCTGCACGAAAAATGAACAACCTCAGATCCCCTTCCACCATACAAAACAAAAACGAAACGAGAAAGATCAGGTGAAAAACACAGAATATAAAAAATTATAAAGACCGCAAAAAAAAGTTCATAGTCCCATTGTTCAAAACCATGTCAATATCCATATCCAAAACACAGCAAGCCTCGGTAACATCCTCTGGGCACAGTGGCAGGTCACACAGGCTTCGCTCTCTGGCACCAGAGCGATCGCACCAGCGATACAATGACAGGCAGCCAGCGCTCACCTTCCGCATTTGCCTCAATGTTTCAATCTCCTTCATCACTTTAATCGGCACAATGGAGTTGAATATCGGCTTACAGCCTCCTCGCCGTGAGGCCTGTGCTTGCTGCCTCCCAGATTCCTCTTGGACACAGCAAAGCGCTGGATCACCCAAACTGCAAATCACAGGCTCCAACAGCTCCAGAAACATATTCAAGACGAAAAACAGATGTAAAAGACAAAAGAAATGAAATAAATAGTTTTGTGGTCTATCCAGAAAATGTCGAACAAGGGAGCATTGTACGCAGGCACTATCTTGACTGGTGGTAGTTGGGTGACATGATCCAAAAAGTGGAGCTGCCTTTGTATTAATTACTTAACTGTTTGAGGACTGCAGAAGTAGCTTTAAGTTGAGCCTGTGACTGCTAATACAATGAACAGGAATGAGGTAGATTGGCTGGTTGAGAGGTGTCACGGTAACAACATCGCACTCAGTGTCAGCAAGACTCAGGAATTGATAGTGGACTTAACAATCAAGTTGCACTGGAAGAACACTCACTGGTCCACATTGAGGGCTTAGGAGTGAAAAGGGTAAGTAGCTTCAAGTTTCTGTGCTCAAAGAATCTCTCCTGGGCCCAACATGTTGATGCCATCAGTGGCTGTTTTGTTAGGTGATTTGGAATGTCACCAAAGACTTTCAAATTTGAAACTTGCACAACTGCACATCAGAGAGCATTCTAACTAGTTACGTCACAACCTGATACAGAGTCTCCAATGCACAGGATTGCAAGAGGCTGCAGAGGATTGTAGACGCTGCCAGCTCTATCGTACATACAACCCTCCCCCACCAACAAGAACGGGTGGTGCCTCAAGAAGTTGGCATCGGTTATTGAAGACGTTCACCATCTGGGACATAGCGTCTTTGTGTTCCTATCAGTAACATTTTGTATTACTAGGTGGTACGGAAGTCTGAATATGCACACACAATGTTTTAAAAATAGCTTTTTCTGCTCAACAATCAGATTTTTGAACAGTCCACGGACACTACCTCGTCTTTGATCTATGTTTATATTATAACTTATTTTGTCTTGCACGGTACTGCTTCCACAAAACAATAAATTTCAAGCTATGTTTGTGATAATAGGTCTTATTCTGACTGATTGTGTAGCGACAATCAGTTAAATTACACAGTTAAATTAACCAGCAGCATGCTTATTATACAGTTTAACTGCTGAACTTCAAAATTTACGAGACTGAGTTTCTTAGAGTTCTCAGTGGATGAAGAACATTTCAGAAGGCATTTGGTAAGGTGCCACACAAGGCTGCTTAATAAGATAAAATCGTGTGGTGTTACAGGAAAGATAATGGCACAGATAGAGGAATAACTGATAAGCAGGAGACAAAGAATGGGAATAAGGGGAGCCTTTTCTGGTTGGCTGCCAGTAACGGGTGTTCCTCGGGTCAGTATTGGGACCTCCACTTTTCACATTGTTTGTCAATGATTTAAGTAGTGGAATTGATGGTTTTGTGACAAAGGTTGTGGATGATACGAAGATAGGTGGATGGAAGCAATGCGCTTGCAGCAGGACTTAGACAAATTGGAAGACTGGGCAAAAAAGTGGCAGATGAATGCAGTGTTGGGAAATGTATGATAATGCACTTTGGTAAAGGAACAATAGTGTGGACTATTATCTAAATGGAGAGGGTGCAGAAGTGGTTTACCAGGATGATGCCTGCTTTTGAGGGCCTGTGCTATCTTGAGAAGCTGGATAAACTAGAGTTGTTTTCTCTGGAGTAGCAGAGGCTCGGGAGGGATCTAATGGAGGTTTATAAGATTGAGAGGCATAGATAGAATAGATAGTGTTTCTGTTTTGTAGAGTAGAAATGTCTAATACCAGAAGGCATGCATTGAAGTTGAGAGGAGGTTAAGTTCAAAGGGGATGTGAGGGGTAAGTTATTTTTAATCAGTGGTGGATGTTGGAATGCGCTGCCTGGTATGGTGGTAGAGGCAGGTACTTGAGGTGTTTAAGAGCAACTAGACAAGGGGGTGAGCTGTTGGGGCACCCTTTGAGAGAAGGGTAGTGCAGAATGAACATTAAATTTTCATTGAATGCTATTGGCATCGCTATTGGTATTGGTATTGATAGGAGCAGAATGAACATTAAATTTTCCTGAATGCTATTGGTATCGCTTTGCTTTGGAAACTGAAGTAGAAAACAGTTTATTAAAGAAAAACAATGCGTAGCAAAGGAAATATAGCTGCTCATTTAACGAAGGACGCTTTTGATGGCATCATTTCTGGTTTATCTGCCACCCTTGTGTCTCTCAGTGTCATTCTGGAGACGTGCAGCCCTTTCATCCCCCGTCTCTTCAGCTCTTCTGTTGTTTGTCTCTGATCCTGGAGACGTGCATACCTCTCCTCTGTCTCCTCTTCTCTCATCTTTTTTTGTCTTGACTCTTTGATCCTGGAGTCGTGCGGCCCTGGCCTCATCCGATTCTTGTTTGTTCGTTCTCTCTCGTTCTCGTGTTTTCTTTCTCTCTCTCTCTCTCTCTCTCTCTCTCTCTCTCTCTCATTCTCTCATTCTCTCATTCTCTCATTCTCTCATTCTCTCACTCTCTCACTCTCTCACTCTCTCATTCTCTCTCTCTCTCTCTCTCTCTCTCTCTCTCTTTCTCTCTCTCTCTCATTCTCTCATTCTGTCTCTCTCTCATTCTCTCTCTCTCTCCCTCTCTCATTCTCATTAAACCGGTCCACGGTGCAAAAAAGGTTGGGGACTGCTGATGTAGACAACATCTGCTGCCTTGCCTTCATCCACTTTCCTGGTAACTTCATCAGAAAAACTCTATAAGATTGGTTAGACATGACCTACCATGTACAAAGCCATGCTGACTATCCTTTCTCAGTCCATGTCTATCCAAATACTTGTATATCCAGTCCTTTAGAGTACCTTCTAATAACATTTCCACAATTGATGTCAGACTCACTGGCCTATAATTTCCTAGTTTCTGTTCAGAGCCTTTTTTAAACAGTGGAACAGCATTGGCTATCTTGTAATCGTCTGGTACTTCTCCTGTCATCGAGGCTGTTTTGAATATTTCTGCTAGGGCTCTGGCAATTTTTGCACTTGCCTCCCATAGGGTCCGAGGGAACACTTTGTGAGGCCCTGGGGATTTATCTACCCTGATTTATGTCAGTGTTGCAAACACCACCCCTGTAATCTGTAGGAAGAGGTGCAGTCGACGTTTCAGGCCGAGACCCTTCGTCAGGACTAACTGAAGGAAGAGTGAGTAAGGGATTTGAAAGGGGGAGGGGGAGATCCAAAATGATAGGAGAAGACAGGAGGGGGAGGGATAGAGCCAAGAGCTGGACAGGTGATAGGCAAAAGGGGATACGAGAGGATCATGGGACAGGAGGTCCGGGAAGAAAGACCGGGGGTGGGGTGGGGGGGGAGAGAGGACCCAGAGGATGGGCAAGAGGTATATTCAGAGGGACAGAGGGAGAAAAAGGAGAGTGAGAGAAAGAACGTGTGCATAAAAATAAGTAACAGATGGGGTACGAGGGGGAGGTGGGGCCTTAGCGGAAGTTAGAGGAGTCGATGTTCATGCTATCAGGTTGGAGGCTACCCAGACGGAATATAAGGCGTTGTTCCTCACACACCTTATATTCCGACTGGGTAGCCTCCAACCTGATGGCATGAACATCGACTCCTCTAACTTCCGCTAAGGCCCCACCTCCCCCTCGTACCCCATCTGTTACTTATTTTTATGCACACGTTCTTTCTCTCACTCTCCTTTTTCTCCCTCTGTCCCTCTGAATATACCTCTTGCCCATCCTCTGGGTCCCCCCCCCCCCGCCCTTGTCTTTCTTCCCGGACCTCCTGTCCCATGATCCTCTCGTATCCCCTTTTGCCTATCACCTGTCCAGCTCTTGGCTCTATCCCTCCCCCTCCTGTCTTCTCCTATCATTTTGGATTCCCCCCCCCCCCTCCAACTTTCAAATCCCTTACTCACTCTTCCTTCATCTAGTTCTGACGAAGGGTCTCGGCCTGAAACGTCGACTGCACCTCTTCCTACAGATGCTGCCTGGCCTGCTGCGTTCACCAGCAACTGTGATGTGTGTTGCTTGAATTTCCAGCATCTGCAGAATTCCTGTTGTTTCTGTAATCTGTAAAAGGTCCATGAAGTCGATACTGCTTTGCCTCGGTTCTATTGACTCTCTATCCATCTCCCGAGTAAATACAGATGCAAAGAATGCATTTAAAATCTCCTCTATCTGTTTTGGCTCCATACATGGATTACCATTCTGGTCTTCCAGAGGACCAATTTTGTCCCTTACAATCATTTTGCTTTTAATGTAGCTGTAGAATTTATTAGGATTCTCCTTCAACTTGTCTGCTAGAGCAAGTTCATGCTTTCTTTAAGCCTTCCTGATTTTCTTAAGTGTTCTCTTGCATTTCTTGTACTCCATAAGCACCTCATTTGTTCCTACTAGGCTAAACCTGCTTATGCACCTCCTTTTTTCCTCTTAACCAGGGTCTCAATATCTCTTGGAAGTCAGGGTTCTGACATTTTACCTTTTATTCTGACAGGCACATACAAACTTTGTACTCTCAAAATTTCATTTGAAGGCCCCTCATTTTCCAAGTACACCTTTGCCAGAAAACAGCCCATCTCAATCCACAGTTGCCAGATGAGTTCTGATACCATCAGAATTGGCCTTTCTCCAACTTAGAATTTCAGTCCTTGGACCAGACCTATCCTCTTTGAATATTTACTTTGAAGGTAATGGCATTGTGGCCACTGGATGCAAAGTGTTCCCATAAACAAACTTCTGTCATCTGCCCTGTCTCATTCCTTAATAGTAGATCCAGTATCGCATGCTGTTTCCTTGGGACTTCTATGTACTGATGAGGGAAACTTTCCTGAACACATTTAACAAACTCTATCCCATCTAGTCCTTTTACAGTATGGGATCTATAGTCAATACGTGGAAAGTTACAACTAACTACTATAATAACCTCAAACAAGAAAAAATCGACAGATGCTGGAAATCCAAGCAACACACACAAAATGCTGGTGAAATTCAGCAGGCCAGGCAGCATCTATGGATAAATATACAGTTGACGTATCGTGTCAAGATGCTGCTGAGTTCCTCCAGCATTTTGTATGTGTTGTTATAACAACCTTATGTTTCTTGTAATCCCTTTACAAATTTGTTCCTCTAAATCCGACAGGCTGTTGGGTGGTCTGTAATATAGACCTATTAACATGGTCGTACCTTACTTATTTCTCAGTACCACCCATAACACCTCACTGATGAGTTCTCCAATCTGTCCTGATGGAGCACTGCCATGACATTTTCTCTGTAGTAATGCTAGCCTTCCTGCTTTGGTACCTCCCACTCTGTCACGTCTGAAACAACGGACCCTGGAATATTGAGCTTCCTGCAACCAAATCTCACTAATGGCTACAACATTGTAAATCCATGCCCTGAGCTCATCCACCTTTCATACGATACTTGCATTAAAATATACACAGCTGAGGAAACTAGTCATTCCATGCTTAACCTTTTGATTACTAACTTAGTCTGAGGTCTTACCAACATCTGCCTCCCCAGTCTCTCCACTATCTTTTCTGGCACTTTTGGTTCCCATCCCTTTGCAACTGTAGTTTAAACCCCACTGTTCAGCATTAACAAACCTTCCTGCATGGATATTAGTACCCCTCCGTTTCAGGTGCAAACCGTCCTTTCTTTACAGGTCCCACTTTCCCTAGGAGAGAGCCCAATTATCCAAAATCTTGTGCTCTCCCTGCTACACCAACCTCTTAGCCATGTGTTAAACTGTATAATCTTTCTATTTCTGGCTTCACTAGCATGTGGCATGGGTAGCAATCCTGAGATCACAACACTGGAGGTCCTGCTCTTAAACTTAGCACCTAACTCCCTGAACCTCATCCTATGCTGAACTTCATCACTCGTCCTACTCATGTTATTCATACCTACATGGACCATGACCTCTGGCTCTTCACCCTCACACTTAATACAGAGATGTCCCAGACCCTGGCACCTGGGAGGCAACGTACCACCACCTGGGAATCTCGTTCTTGCCCACAGAGCCTTCTGTTTGTTCCCCTAACTAAGGACTCCCTTATCACTACAGTGTGCCTCTTCTCTTCTCTCCCCCCACCCACCCCTACTTCCCTTCTGATTCATAGAGCCAGACTCTGTTCCAGAGATCCAACCACTGTGACTTTCCTGTTACACAATAGACAATAGGTGCAGGAGTAGGCCATTCAGCCCTTCAAGCCAGCACCGCCATTCACTGTGATCATGGCTGATCATCCACAATCAGTACCCTGTTCCTGCCTTCTCCCCATATCCCGTGACTCCGCTATCATTAGGAGCTCTATCTAACTCTTTCTTGAAAGCATCCAGAGAATTGGCCTCCACTGCCTTCTGAGGCAGAGCATTCCACAGATCCACAACTCTCTGGGTGAAAAAGTTTTTCCTCAACTCCGTTCTAAATGGCCTACCCCTTATTCTCAAATTGTTGCCTCTGGTTCTGGACCCCCCCAACATTGGGAACATGTTTCCTGCCTCTAGCGTGTCCAATCCCTTAATAATCTTATGTTTCAATCAGATCCCCTCTCATCCTTCTAAATTCCAGTGTATACAAGCCCAGTTGCTCCAATCTTTCAAAATATGATAGCCCCGCCATCCCAGCAATTAACCACGTGTACCTCCACTGCACTCCCTTAATAGCAAGAATGTCCTTCCTCAAATTTGGAGACCAAATCTGTACACAATACTCTAGGTGTGGTCTTACCAGGGCCCTGTACAACTGCAGAAGGACCCCTTTGCTCCTATACTCAACTCCCCTTATTATGAAGGCCAACATGCCATTAGCTTTCTTCACCGCTTGCTGTACCTGCATGCTTACTTTCAGTGACTGATGAACAAGGACACCTAGATCTCGTTGTACTTACCCTTTTCCTAACTTGACAACATTCAAATAGTAATCTGCCTTCCTGTTCTTGCCACCAAAGTGGATAACCTCACATCTGCCATGCATCTGCCCACTCACCCAACCTGTCCAAGTCATCCTGCATTATCTCAACATCCTCCGCACATTTCACACTGCCACCCAGCTTTGTTGTCATCTGCAAATTTGCTAATGTTACTTTTAATCCTTTCATCTAAATCATTAACGTACATTGTAAATAGCTGCGGTCCCAGCACCGAGCCTTGCGGTACCCCACTGGTCACCGCCCGCCATTCTGAAAGGGACCCGTTAATCCCGACTCTGTTTCCTGTCTGCCAACCAATCTACGATCCATGTCAGTACCCTACCCCCAATACCATGTGCTCTAATTTTTCCCACTAATCTCTTATGTGGGACCTTATCAAAGGCTTTCTGAAAGTCCAGTTACACTACATCCACTGGCTCTCCCTTGTCCATTTTCATAGTTACATCTTCAAAAAATTCCAGAAGATTAGTCAAGCAAGATTTCCCCTTCGTAAATCCATGCTGACTTGGACCGATCCTGTTACTGCTGTCCAAATGTGCTGCTATTTCATCCTTTATAATTGACTCCAGCATCTTCCCCACCACTGATGTCAACACCCCCCAACAGTATCCAAAGTGCTGTTGTTGAAGGGGATGGCCACAGGGGTACTCTGCACTGGTTCCTTAACCGGCTTCCCCTTCCCTACTGTCACCCAGTTTCCTGTGTCCTGCATCTTGGGTGTAATTACCTCTTTTATATGTCCTACTTACCACTGCTTCAGCCTCTTGAGTAATCTGGAGTTCAACCAGTTCCAACTCCAACTACTTAATATGGATTGTTAGAAACTGCTGCTGGATGTACTTTTCCCCGGCTGTAATCATCAGGGATGCTGGAGGCCTCCCTGCCTACCCACATTCAACTATCCTACCTGGCCTGTCTACTGTTCTAGCTGAGCAGATATAAAGAAGCGAAGGGGGGGGGGGGAAACAACCTCAAGCTTTGCTCTTCTTTTCTTAGCCTTCTGTGACTGAAGCCTCGAAGAGCTAAAGCATCAAGATCACCACTCTGACTCTGTCCACTCCAACTATGGCTGGTGCGCTTGCCCCTGACTTACTTTAATTGCCAATCGATCCCAAATACAGATTGGTTGCTGGTCAAAGCTCTATTACACTGCTGTGACCTGCTGCTGCCTTTTTCTACTTGGGCAGTGGACCTGAGTCAACTCCCCTCCTCTCAAACTTCTGCTGTCCAGATTTGTCGCTGGTCAAAGCTCTATTGGTTTCTCTTAGGAAATAAAGGTGCTAGTGAGTTTTCTTGGCCATGCTGTCTACGCGATCGGATCAGAACAGGCTTTTGGTGATGTTTACTGTTGGAGCTTGAACCTTTCAGACCTCTTGACAGCACTGTTGTTGTAAACAGTGGCCTGAAGTTGATGACCAGCTCTTTTGTTTTGCTGATCTTGGGAGAGCTGAACGTTAGAGCACAGCCTTGCTGTATGCTAGTGTTGCAGATAATCACGGTGGAGATGTTGCTGCCTATCCTTACTGATTGTTGTCTGTTGGTCAGGAAGTCAAGTATTTGTTGCAAAAGGAAGTGTTGAGTCCCAAAGCATGAGTTTGGAGATGAGTTTGCTTGGAGTTATAGTACTGAAGATGGAGCTGTAGACAATAAAGTCTGATTATAGGTGTATTTGCTATACAGATACTAAAAAGGATCTCTACATCGGGAACTATCCTTGGATGCACAGTCCATTTTCTCTTGACCTTTTAGTTCTGCTTATTCTATGCTGCACTTTCTAAGAATAAAAAAAAAGTATTGTTTTCTGTTGAAAACTTCTTCCAGTGGCACATCCTATCGTTTAAGTAAGTTATGTCACCTTTAGATCATCTTGTTGCAAATCTTATTTTTTTGTCTTCATTTGATCTTGCCTTAATTGCTAGCCTTAATGCTTATTTTTATTTCTTTATAGCAGGCAGAATTGTGGTGAATCTACAATGTGCCTTCCATCTCAACTAGTTTGGAACCAAAAGTTTGAAATGTCATCAAAATATAAACAATATTGCATCTGTATTGTCATATCTCGACTTGTATGTTTTAACTTGGGCGGTAAAACCACTGACGCAGATTTGAAAGGGTACAAGTTTTTAGAATAGAAACATTTGTAATTAAATCTTGAATTTTTCAAGATTGGTAATTTCTTAATTTAGAATGATAAATTTGGACTGCAATTTGGTAGAGTTGCTGGATTAAGGCCAGGGAAGGAAAAGTGTCTTGGAAGGGGCCATGAATTTTTCTGGGCTTACCTATTAAAATAAAATGTTGGATTTTAGTTACCAAGTTATCACTTCAGCAGTGCCTTTGATCGCATACCTTAATCTGTATCCATCACCGAGGGGAACAAATTTCCTGGCTGGGAGGTTTGTTGATGCTACTCAGGAGGGTTTAAACTAGTTTTGCGGGGGACTGGGAACCAGAGTACTAGGTCAATAAGACAAGGATCGGACCAGAAGGTAGATGTCAGGGAAAGAATTGAAAGGCAAAATCAAAATAACAGGTATGATGGGTCGGACAGTTTGAAGTGTGTATATTTTAATGCTAGGAGTATTATGGGAAAGGGTGATTAACTTAGAGCATTGAACAGTACATGGAACTATGGTGTTGTACCCATTACTGCAACTTGGTTGAGTGGCAGGAATGGGTGATTAATGCACCATGTTTTCGAATTTTTAGAAAAGATTAGGAAGGAGGTTGGTGGCGAGGGGGGGGGGGTGGAGAGTGGGCCGGAGTTGCACTACTGATCAGGGACAATATCACAGTTGCACTCAAAGGAGGCATAATGGAGGGTTCAGATATTGAGTCCATTTGAGTAGAACTCAAGGAAAGAAAGGTCGCAATCACACTGACCTACAATGTTGTGCTGAACCACCTAAAAAGCAGATCAAAAACACCCAAATACTAATTTCTCCTACCTACACAATGTCCATAACCCTCCATCTTCCTGACATCCATGTGCCTATCCAAATGTCTCTTAAAAGCCTCTAACATATTTGCCTCTACTGCCATACCGATATCCACACAATACCACTGACAATCCTTTGTCTATCCTGCCTGTTATTTTCTCAAAGAATGCATACAGTACTCTTATTACAGCAAGAGATTTTAGTAGAACAAAGCACCAAAGATGTTTTCAAGATCCCCTTGGCAGTAGTCAAACTGAGGACCAAGTCCTGAGTATTTTTCTATCTTGATGGATCTGTTTCAAAGAAGATAAACAGTCTCGATTTATCGATGTAAGGTATTTGACCATCTATTTTTCTCTTTGGCAGGTGAACTCTGTAACCTCATAACACTGGACGTGGCTCACAATCAGCTTGAACACCTGCCAACGGAGATTGGCAAATGCACGCAAATCACAAATCTTGATTTACAACATAATGAGCTGCTTGATCTGCCTGAAACTATAGGTAAGGGTTCAATAATTATTTTCATTACTCTAATTTTCTCCATAATGAAATAGTTTAACACACAAAATCCTGGCGGTTTTCAAAACATACTGTTCAGTTCCTAACAACTTGTTGAATTCTTCCTAAGATTAACTGGTTTTGTATATTCCACAGAAGCCTGGACTGTAGTGCATTATTTCATTGAATTCTGAAAGGTACTGAGCTGAATTGCATTTGTTTTGGACTATTATCTAAACTCTTCATATTGCCCCCCCCCCCCCACCCCCCACATCCTTACTAACTTTGTATGAATGCTCGATTCCATTTGTTCAAGTGCACCCAATCTGGAGTTGGGCAATGAGGTGTAGAGGAACTTTGGCAATGAAAACTCTTAAAATTGCCTTAAATATTTTCTTTAAACCAAAGTAATTACAGCATGAGCTAAAAAATAAAAATGCGTCAAGTAATCAAACCTACCTTTTTCTTTTTAAGTTTTAAATTTGGAATGGTATGACTGCTCTTGGCCAGACTTGACTGATGTAGGATTGCGGAGGCTAATTTCACCAATTATTTGAGGCTCTGTTGTCAGGATTCTATGTGGTGCAGATGGTTGCATTGATAGCTCTCTTTCTGGATTCAAAGCAGTGCAAGTGGCTTCTGGTGTTCCTCAGATAGTGATGCTATGGTCTTATTGATAATAGACCATAAGATATAGGAGCAGAATTAGGCCATTTTGCCCATTTCTGTCACGGTTGATCCACTTTTCCTCTCAGTCACAATCTCCTGCCTTCTCCCCATGGCCCTTCATGCCCTGACTAATCAAGAATCTATCAACCTTTGCCTTAACTATACCAATTGACTTGGCCTGTAGAGCTACCTGTGGCAATGAATTCCACAGATTCACCACTCTCTGGCTAAAGAAATTCCTCCTCATCTCTGTTCTAAAAGAGTGCCCCTCTTTTCTGAGGCTGTGTCCTCTGGTCTTGGATTCTCCCACCATAGAAAACATCCTCTCCACATCCACTCTATCAAGACCTTTCAACATCTGATAGGTTTCAATGAGGTCATCTCTCATTCTTATAAATGCATGCAATTGCACTATAATACATTTCTATTATAATGCATAAACACTCTGGAGACCAGTACAAGAAAACAAATTTAACGTTTGTCAATGTAAATCAGCAACACTTAAAATCTAAAGTTTTAATTGGATGTTTCCCCTGTGAATCCCAGAATATTATCTATTCAGTGAAGGGTGAATTTAGTGATTATATGTGCTATGAAAGATCTCTGTCCCTATTCATTGAGGAGCTTGCGTTGAAGTATGCTTCAGGAGGCTGCAAGATTTATTTTTTTGTTTTCCCTCTTTTGAATCTTTCCCTCACATCTTTGTTAGCCATTTGAAACAAGGAAATTTTTGTTTAGTTTTAAAAATCTGTTTGGGAGCATTGTCACTTACAGCAAGGGAAGTTGGTTGAGATATATTGGTTTGTTGAGTTCTGTGTGTAACAATTGCATTGTCGCAAAATTTGACAAGTGAAGCAAATGTTTATTGTTTTAGCCCCTTATTGGAAGAATATCATGTATTTCAAATGATTCAATTTCTATATCTAATTTATTATCCAGTAAGCTTTGGTCATTGAAATAATGCTTTTTATGTAGGTAAACACATTCTAATGCCGTATCATTTCTGATATACTAAAGCTTTGAGAGCATTATTCAGCCTGAAAGATCTTTGCAATTTTCCAGTGTCATTTCTTATTAAACTGCATAATCATTCACTATTTGATATACAAAAGGTCTAGTTCTTTACTGTGATGATTTCTAGTTCATTGTGATGATTAAGAAAAGTTTAAACTGTAATCTGACTGATTGTCACCTTTAAAGGCATGATACTTAGCAAATCATGCAACAGCTTAACATTTAGAACTTAAAATTGAAAACTTTGAAACATTACAAAAACTAAGTCTTGCACCAAGAAATGAACAATATAAGCTGGCTCTCTACAGTGGATACCTGTATAGACTGAATGTACAAATCCAGGGCAATGAAAATTGGCTACGGTGCATTCTGTTATGATCTTTCACCTAAATTGGAAATTGAATACATACTTTCTGTGTGAAATTCTGTGTTTTGAGTTTGTAGCTTGTTCTGCTTTACTGTCATGTAGTTTCAGGATGCTATCATATTACCTAATAGCCTTTAAGGGGGAGACATTTGGTGGCACTAATTTAAGAAAGAACAGCTTTCAAAAAATGCTGCTCTTGACGTTCTTGTTCTAGATTTTCCTGTGTGCCACTCAGGTATGAAACTAGCAATTGTACAGCTGACTTCCTGGAAGTGTCCCAGTTACATGCTGCATAGTTGTTGGAACCATTTTGCACAGTAAATCAAAACATAATTGGGCTAAACGTGCTATAATGAAATGTAACTCTTCCTTCAGTTAGTCCTGACGAAGGGTCTCGGCCTGAAATGTCGACTGTACCTCTTCCTAGAGATGCTGCCTGGCCTGCTGCATTCACCAGCAACTTTGATGTGTGTTGCTTGAATTTCCAGCATCTGCAGAATTCCTGTTGTTTAGGGATTAATTTAGTTGACTATTTAATTACCTATTTCATTGGTTCAGCACAATATTGTGGACCAAAGGGCCTGTTCCAGTGCTGTACTGTTGTTCATGACCAGATTGTGATTGCCCATGGATTGGCATTGAAATCCCATCCTATCACTTCTTGTGACCCATTATATAATTGCTCTATAATTTATTTGTCAGTTTTTATATGCATTAAATCTGAATAAGGCCCTGAATTTTAACTCTTATCTCAATGTTTCCTTCCATTCTTGTGCTGTTTTCTCTGCTTTAACTTCTCATTGCTTTTTAGGGCTCTTAAATGCTCCTTCTATTTGAGTAGGTCATTTGCCCTTCCACTCTTTGGCAGAGGCAATGCACAGTAATTTATTAATAAGTCTTTCTTTCTTCAAAAACATTTTCCATAATGTGTGTGCATTCTTGAATAGTCATTAATCCCCTGCAATTTCCACCAAAAAATCATTATTGTAGTCATGTGAATTTAACTCCTGGATAAATTTTAATTTTAATCTGCTAATCTGCTGGGGTTATCTATTGTATCCAGTGCTCCCGATGTGTCCTCTTCTACTTTGGTGAGACCCATCATAAGTAGGGACACAGTTTAACTCAGTACCTCCGCATCATCCATTCCAAGTGGGACTTCCCGGTGGCCAAGCATTTTAATTTTGATTCCCATTCCCGTGTTAATCCATGGCCTCTCAAGTGCGAAGATGATGCCACCCTCAGGGTAGAGGAGCATCACCTTATATTACTTCTGGGTATCCTCCGACCTGATGGCATGAATACCAATTTCTTCTTTTGTTGAGCAATACTTCTCTCCCACCATCCTGACCCCCCCCCCCCCCAGTTCCCCACTCTGACAGTTTACTTCCCACCTGCCTATTACTTCCCCCCAGGTCTCCTTTGATGTTTCACCTATCCCCTTTCAGCTAGCCTCTTTCCTCTTCCCTCATCTTTTAATTCAGGCATCTCCACCCTTGCCCCTCAGTCCTGAAGAAGGGTCTTAGCCCAAAACGGCAACTGTTTACTCTTTTCCATAGATGCTGCCTGACCTGAGTTCCTCCTGGCCTATAATTTCCTTTATTCTCTCTCCCTTCTTAAAGAGTGGAGTGCTATTTGCAATTTTTCAGTCGTCTGGAACCATGTTGGAATCTATTGATTCTTGAAGGATCATTATTAAAGCCTCCAGAATCTCTTCAGAACCCTGGGGTGTGCATCATCTGGTCCGGGTGACTTATCAGCATTCAGACCTTTCAGTTTCACAAGAACCTCATCTCTAGAAATGGTGTCTTCACACACTTCATGACTCCTGACACTTGGAACTTCCACCATACTGCTATTGTTTTCCACAGTGAAGACTGATGCAAAATATTTATTCGGTTCGTCCACCATTTCCTTGTCTCTCATTACTACCTTTCCAGTAGAATTTTCCAGTTGTCTGATATCTACTCTTGCCTCGCTTGCACTTTCTGTATCTGAATAAATTTTTGGTGTCCTCTTTAATAGCTTAACTTCATATTCCATTTTTTTCCTTCTTTATGACTTTTTCAGTTGTCTTTTGGTTTTTAAAAGCTTCCCAATCCTTTAACTTCCCATTAATTTTTGCTCTATTATATGCCCTCTCTTTGGGTTTCATGTTGGCTTTGATTTCTTTTGTCTGCCGTGGTTACATTATCCTGCCTTTAGAATACTGCTTCCTTGGAATTATCTGTCCTGTGCTTTCCAAAATGCTTTTAGAAACTCCAGCCATTGCTGATCTGCTGTCGTTCCTGCAATTGTTTCCTTCCAATCAGTTTTGGCCAGCTCCCCTCTCATGTCTCTGTAATTCCCGTTACTCCACTATAATACTGATATATCTGACTTTAGCTTCTCCTTCTCAAATTGCAGAGTGAATTTAATCAAATTATGATCCCTGGCCCTTGAGAATTCCTTAATCTTAAACTTTCTAATCCATTGCACAACACCCAGAATAGCTGATCCCCTAGTGGGCTCTACCACAAACTGCTCTAAAAAGTCATCCTGTAAGCATTCTACAAATTTCTTCTCTTGGGATACATTTTGTGTGCCATTGCAAAATTTCTGCTTTTCATATCTAACTTAAATTCACTAATATTAAAATTTCCATTTCCTGTTTTCCACAAATTATGATGTTACTATTTCAAGATGATTTGGGAATCAATTTTAATAAATGATACACAGCCATTTAGATTTCCATTTTCATTAAAATTACACAGTGTAGTATTAAATGTTTGAAGCAGCTGCAGGATCGCACAGTAGCATAGTGGAAAGTGGCACGGTAGCGTAGTGGTTAGCACAATGCTTTCTAGTTCCAGCTACCCGGGTTCAAATTCCACCGCTGACTGCAAGGAGTTTGTATGTTCTCCCTGTGACTGTGTCGGTTTTTTCCAGGTGCTCCAGTTTCCTCCCATGGTCCAGGTTACTTAGTCATTGTAAATTGTCCTGCGATTAGGCTAGGATTGAATCTGGGGATTGCTGGGTAGTGTGTCTCAAGGGCTGGAAGGGCCTATTCTGCACTTTATGTCAGTAAGTAAATACAGGTTGGTAGGTTAATTGGTCATTGTAAATTGTTCCATGATTAGGCTAGGATTAAATCGGGCATTACTGGGTGGTGCAGCTCAAAGAGCCATAAGAACCTATTCTATGCTGTATCTCAATTAAAAAAAATACAATATCAACTTTTGTCGTCTTTGATTTACTTCTAAATTGATATGAATAAATTCTTCATAGGAGTCAAAAGCTTTCAAAAGGAGATTATTATTGCGATCAGTTTGTCACCTTAGGCCTTGAGTTCATTTTGCTGATTTGATTATCAGACTATAGGACGTAAGAGCAAAATTAGGCTCCTCAGTCCATAGAGTTTGCTCCGCCATTCCATCACGGCTGGTTTGATATTAGTCAGGCAAACACGAGGAAATCTGCAGATGCTGGAAATTCAAGCAACACACACAAAAAATGCTGGTGAACACAGCAGGCCAGGCAGCATCTGACGAAGGGTCTCGGCCCGAAACGTCGACTGTACCTCTTCCTGTAGATGCTGCCTAGCCTGCTGCGTTCACCAGCATTTTTTATGTGTGTTAATATTAGTCAGCCCCATTCTCTTGCCATCTCCCTGTAACTATTGATGCCCTGACTAACCAAGAACCCATCAACCTCTGCTTTAAATAGACTCAATAACTTGGCCTCCATAGCATCTGTGGCAATGAATTCCACAAATTCACTCTTCTCTGGCTAAAGAAATTTCTCCTCATCTTTGTTTTAAGTGGATGTCCCTCTACTCTGAGGCTTTGCCCTCTTGGTCTTAGACTTGTTCCCTATAGGAAACATCCTTTCCACATCCACTCTGTCTAGGCCTTTCAATATTCGATAGGTTTCAGTGAGATTCCCCTCTCATTCATCTAAACTCCAGCAAGTACAGATCATCAAAAGCTCCTTTCATTCTTGGAATCATTCTTCTGAACGTCTTCTGAACCGTCAACAATGCCAGTACATCTTTTCTTAGCTATGGGCCCAAAATTTATTTATATTTTTTATTGATTTATTTGCATACAGCTTGGAGTAGGCCTTCTGGTCCTTCAAGCCAAGCCACATAGCAGTCCCAATTTAACCCTCGTCTAATCACGGGACAATTTGCAATGACCAATTAACCTGTCAACTGGTACGTCTTTGGACTGTTGGAGGAAATCGGAGCGCACAGAGGAAGCCCAAGCGGTCACGGAGAGAATGTACAAATTCCTTACAGGCAGTAGTGGGAATTGAACCCTGGTCACTGGTACTGTAAAGCATTGTGCTAACCACAATGCTACCATGCTCACAGTATTCCAATTGTGGACTGACCAATGCCTTATAAAGCCTTTGCATCACATCCTTGTTTTTGTATTCTCGTCCTTTCAATATGAATGCTAACACTGCATTTGCCTCCTTACCACTGTTTCAACCTGGAAGTTAACTTTTAGAAAATCCTGCACAAGAACTCCCAGATCTCTTTGCAATTCTAATTTAGAATTTTCTGTCAGTTTAGAAAAAAAATCTATGCCTTTATTCCTTTTATCAATGTACATGCCCATCAATTCCCTACACTATATCTGCCATTTCTTTGTCCATTCTCCCAATCTGTCCAAGTTCTTCTGCAGACTCCTTGTTCCTCAACATTACCTGCCCCTTCAGCTGTCTTGGTATTGTTTGCAAACTTGGCCACAAAGGTATCAATTCTGTCATCCAAACCATTGACGTATAATGTGTAAAGAAGCAGTCCCAATACCAGCCTCTGTGGAACACTATTTATCACCAGCAGCCAACCAGCATAGGCCCCTTTTATTCTGACTCTTTGCCTCCTACCGATTAACCAATCTTCTATACATGCTAGTATCTTTCTTGTAGTACCATAGGCTCTTGTTAAGCAGCCTCATGTGTGGCTCTTTGTCAAAGGCCTTCTGAACATCCAAGTAAGTAACATCTACTGACTCTCCTTTGTCTATTCTGCCTGTTATTCCCTCAGTTCCAAAGATTTCCCTATATGGAAGTCATGCTGACTTTGGCCTACTTCATAATGCACCTCCAAGTACCCCGAAGTATCCTCCTTAGTAAGAGACTCTAACATCTTCCCAATCACTGAAGTAAGACTAACTGGCCTTTAATTTTCATTCTTCTCCCTACTTCAAGAGTGGAGTGGCATTAGCAATTTTATAGTCCTCTGGATCCATTCCAGAATCTGGTAATTTTTGAAAGATGCCTCAACAATCTCGTCAGCTACCTTTTTCAGAACCCTGGAGTGTAGTCCATCTGGTCCAGGTGATGTATCTTCCTTCAGACCTTTCAGCCTTCCAAGCACCTTCTCCCTAGTAATAGCAACAGCACTCACTACTGCCCTGACACGTTTTCAAATTTTTGGCATGCTGCTATTGTCTTCCAAAGTGAAGACTGGACTGACGCAAAATACTTATTGTTCGTCTGCTTTTTCTTTGGATCCCATTACCACCTCATTTTCTACATCATTACTATATCAGTGAGCAGTGGTGCAATATCCACTCTCTTCTCTGTTTTGCTCTTCATTTATCTGAAAAAATTTCTGGTATCCTCTTTGATGTTATTGGCTAACTTCATATTTCATCTTTTCTCTTCTCATGGTTTTTTCGTTGCCTTCTGTTGGTTTTTAAAAGCTTCCCAGTCCTCTAAATTCCCAATAATCATCCCTTAAGAACACTTCATCTTGCACCTATTCTGCAACTTTTCAGATTGCTCCCACAAACTCCAGCCTTCACTGTTCTGCCATTATTCCTACTGGTTTCCCCTTCCAAACAACTTTGGCATCTCTTCTCTCATGCCTCTGTAGTTCCATTTGCTCCACTGTGATACTAATACATCTGACTTTAGCTTCTCCTTAAGCTGCTGGGTGAATTCTATCATTTTATGATCATTGTCTCCCAAGGATTCCTTTACTTTAAGCTCCCTGATCAAATCCGATTCATTACACAACATCCAATCCAGAATTGCCTTTCCCCTAGTGGGCTCAATCACAAGCTGCTCTTTAAAAAAAAAAATCTTGTAGACATTCTACAATTCCCTCGGTTGGGATCCAGCACCAACCTGCTTTTTCTAATCTACCTGCATATTGAAATCCCCCATGGTTATTCCTGCCTTTATTTAGTACTTTGGTGTGCAAACAGCAACAGGTATTGTGGTCACTTTTGAAAATATAGTCCCTCCCTCTACTGATTGGATTCCAAGAAGTCAACGAATCTAGTGGGTTAGCTGCTGGTGGTACCTGCATATTTGATATTATTCAGATGGTTAGCCAATTATGAAATCGGAAATCTCAATTTAAAGGCAAACTTTAAATGGTTACTTAACATAATCTAAAATGGTTTGGATAAGATGCAAGTGGGGAATTTAAATAGAAAAGTTCAATTTCAAATCTTTTTCTTAGCTTACCAGTTGAAATGCGGAATAGCCTCTGAGTTTGAGTTGTACCGCTGAACATTATCTATGTTAAAACGTATTGCTGGTTATATTGTACTTCACCTTCAGAACCTCTGAACAGAGTCCTGCTTGATGGTGTGCTTTTACCCCAAAGCCTTATATAACACAATTTGTTTCAAGTTTGTTCTGTAGAGAGGAGGGAGATGGTTAATGTTTCAGGTTGATATATTTTCTTTACTATTGGTCTGATGAAAGGTCATGGGTTAGGAATATTATCTGTTTCTCTTTCTACTGATACTGCCTGGCTAGCTGCGTATTTCCATCACTTTAGTTTTAGTTCAGACTTAGTTTCTGTACTTGTTTTTCAAATCACTTCTCAGTGAGAATGAAACTACAGTGCAAAGGGCATAAATGGAAAAACAGGAGCAGAAATGGGTCACCTGACCCTTCATTTGTTTACAGTTGATTGCTTTATCACTGTGTCACTATTCCTTAAGCTCTAAGAGCCATATTCTATTCAATGAATGTTTTTAACATTCAGATACTTCTTAGTGGTGGAGATTTGCGGAGATTTACCTTTCTACAGAAGAAATTTTCCTTGTCTCAATGTTAAACAGCATATACTTGTGCAGGAGTCAGATTCAGGTTTAATATTATTGACATATATCGTGATATTTGTTTTGCAGCAGCAGTACAGTGCTATACATACAAATCTAAATTACAGCTAGAAATTTATTTTTAAAACTTAAATTAGTAGTGCAAAAGGAGGGCAAATATAGTGAGGTAGTACTTATGGATCCGTTCAGAAACCTAATGGCAGAAGGGAAGAAGCTGCTCCTACAGGAGTGTATGTCTTCAGATTCCTGTACCTCCTCTCTGATGTTAGTCCCCTGCCTTTGTGAGTCTCCTTCATATATCTCGTCTATCCAGTCTCGTTATAAATTTGTAGGTTTCTATGAGACCCCTTCTCATTGTTCTAAACTATCATCATCATCATCATCATCATCATCATCATCATGTGCCATGCCCAGTTTGAGCTTTGACTTCCATGGCCCAAACACTCCTGTTTTGGGTCAAGTGGATCAATTCATTGGTATTCATTTCCAGTTCTCTGGCTGCTGTCTCCATCATCGTTTGTCTTTGTCTCCCTCTTGCCTTCTTCCCCTTGCTTTCTTCCCTTCAATCTTCCCATAATTATCGTGCATTCTAACTCCTCTTTCCTAATCACATGTCCAATGAAGTTACGTTGCCTTTTCATGATCTCATACATTATTCTCTTTTTGTGTTTGCTCTGTTCATGACATCCTTGTTAGATATTCATTTCATCCATGATATTCTTTGCATCCTCCTCAAAAACCACATCTCTGCTGCTTCAATTCATTTCCTCATGTTCCTAGATGCTGTCCAACATTCTGAGCCATATAACATAAACGTAACATTTCAGTACTCTGAGGCGGGTTGTCATGCCTAGTTTGGTTTTGGTCAGTATACTCTTCATTCTTGTAAAGGTGTCTTTTGCCATCCCTATTCTTCTTTTGATGTCCAAGTCACACCTGCCATCTGATGTCACCCAGCTTCCTAAGTAGCAAAAGTTCTGTATTTGTTTTATGTCTTCCCCATTTATTCTCAGCCTGCAGATAGGATTCTCCTTCTTTTTGGATATCATACATTCTGTCTTTTTGCAATTGATAGACCCAATTTTGCACTTTCTTCAACAATTACATCAATTAAGTTTTGTAGTTCGTCCTCCGTACTTGCAATTAACACGGTGTCATCCGTATACCTGAAATTATTGATGTTTTCACTGCCAACTTTGATTCCCAAGATGTCTCTTATTTTTTGTAATATTGTTTCACTGTACACATTAAATAAATCAGTGGAGAAAACACACCCTTGTCTAACGCCTCTCTTGATTTTTGTAAACTGATTCACTTCTCCATTTATTCTTACAGCGGCAGTTTGTTCCCAGTACAGATTTCTGATTAGGTGGAGGTCATTCAAATCTAGATCTAGAGTTTTCTGTAATATATCAAATAACTTATTGTGCTTCACTTTATCAAGTGCTTTTGTGTAGTCGATAAAACAAACAAATCTTTGCACTTGAATAGCTCCTTCTGATAGTATCTTTAACATCAATATTGCATTTCTTGTACCTTTGTCTTTCACAAAACCACATTGTTCTTTACCTGTTTCAGCTTGTATCTTACTTTTAGCTCTTGTCATCAAAATTCGTAGAAGTATCTTGGTGATATGACTCACTAAACTTATGGTCCTATGTAATTCACATTCTATTGCTCCAGGTTTCTTAGGAAGAATGATAAATACTGATTTTTTCATCTCTCCTGGTATTATTCCAGTCTCATAAATTTCATTGGTTAAATCAGTAAGTTTTTCAATTCCATAATCTTCAGGCAATAATTTGTTCTGTTACTAATTCATCAGGACCTGCTGCCTTTCCTTTCTTCTTCTTATTTATTGCATTACGAACTTCAGATTTAAAAATACTTGGACCTTCAATGTTCTTAATTTCTGGTTTTTCGCCTCAATTGTCTTCAAACAATTCCTGAATATACTCAGTCCAGCTGTTCACAATCTCATCTTTTTCCATGATAATGGTACCGTCCTTTGCTTTCAAACATCCATCTGAAGAACAGAGGAGCTTTTTACCAGTGATATTCTTGATTTGTTGATGTAACCTTTTTCGATCAGTAATAGGGATTCTTTCTATTTGCTCACATTCCTGGTTTAATCATTCTTTGGCTTTTTGACATAAGCTTTTAACTTTTTTATCTAAAGACTTGTATTCTATAGGATTTGCTTTCTTACGTCTCCTTTCTTCCATTAGATTTTTGATTTCATCTGTCATCCATTTATTCTTTGTGCTTTTTTCTTTTTTAGGAATCACTGACTTTGCTGATTCTACCAAGGCATCCTTTAGAGAGTTAAATTTCATTGCTACATGATTGCTATCACCTTCAACAGATTCTATTTCTGGACTTTGAAATCTGTTCCTTACTTCAATTGTAAATTTTTGTCTTAAGTTTTCTTCTTTAAGTAATTGCAAGTAGTGGAGGGATTATTCAGGTTTTTAAGTTTTACTTTTACATGACATACTACTGGGTTATGGTCACTATTACAGTCTGCACCTGGATAAGTTTTGCATTGAGTCAGTGAGTTTCTAAATCTTTGGCTTATAGTAATAAAGTCAGTTTGATTTCTGGTGTTATCACCTGGACTTTTCCAGGTCCGCAAGCGTCTTGGATGGTTTTGAAAGTAGATATTCATAGTGACCTGATTATTCATCTTGCACCATTCTACCCATTTCTCACCTCTCATTTCTTTCCCTTAGTCCAAATTTTCCTATGGTATTTCCATCAGCACCTTGTCCTACTTCAGCATTTAGATCTCCCATGACAATAACAATATCTTGAGATTTGCATCCATTCTTTGCTTGTTCAAGCTCTTCATAGAATTTATCTATATCTTCATTTGTTCCATCTGTTGGTGCATATACCTGTATGATTGCTAAATCAAATGGTTGCCCTCTGAATCTAACAAGGAGCATTCTTTCTGATATTGCCCAATGTCCTAAAACAATTTTTGCCATGTTTTCATCCATAAGAATTCCTACTCTATTAGTAAGGGATGTTCCACAAGAATAAACTAGTGTTTTATTTCTAATCTGACATGTTCCAGCACCTATCCAACGAACTTCGCTAATTCCCATGATGTTGATCTTTAGTCTTTCCACTTCCTTTATCATATTGTCCAATCTTCCTGCTTGATATAGGGTTCTTGCATTCCAAGTGGCAATAATTTTCTTTTGTGTTACTTTAATTTTATGAGCAGTAGCTTGATGATGGTCAGCGATTCCCTGCTGGCCAGAATCAACCCTACAGAGCGAAACATCTTCAGAGTTGTCTTGAAGATCCTCTTGACACTGCTGTTGTGTGATACATTTTGTGAGTTTGACCATGGTTTTCTTAGCAAATTGCAATGGTGGTTCGCTATTGCCTACTATTGGACGAACTAAAGAAATCGCCATTTCTCTTCCCAAATGTTCATCCGCCTGTACTATAGCCGTTGACATTTGAGGTCCTAGCTCATCTGCCTTCTCCATCATAAGTTCAGTTACTGAACCTGCCGGATCTGCCGTTGGCCTTCGCTCGTATCCTGAGCAGGAACCCTTGCAGGTGCTACTGTTCCGGGTCAGAGCGGTCCTGGGAGCAATGAATGACTAAGGGGTAACTCCACTTTCCCTGAAGCTCTGAAAGTCCCCAATCAGAGCCTCATCACCAGTTGCAGTTTAGAGTCATACCCAGTACTGGTTCTAAACTCTAATGAATATAAACACTAGGAATTCTGCAGATGCTTAAAATCCAAAGCAACACACACAAAATGCTCAGTAGGTCAGGCAGCATATGTGGAAATAAATTGGTTCCCATTTTGGGCTGAGACCTTTCTTCAGGACTGGAAAGTAAAGTGGAAAATGCCAGGAAAAAAAGGGAAGAAGCCTAGCTAGAAGCTTAACCACAAAATACCCTGCAGATGCTGGGGTCAAAGCAACTCTCACAACACGCTGGAGGAACTCAGCAGGTCGGGCAGCATCCGTGGAAATGATCAGTCAACGTTTCGGGCTGGAACCTTCAGCAGGACTGAAGAGGGAAGGGGCAGAGGCCTAAAAAAGAAGGTGGGGGGGGAGGGTGGGAAGGAGAAGGTGGTAGGTGCCAGGTGAAAAACCAGAAAGGGGAAAGTTAAAGGGGTGGGGGGGGGATAGGCAGGAAAGGTGAAGAAGGAATAGGGGAAAGCACAGTGGGTAGTAAAAGGAGGCGGAACCTTGAAGGAGGTGATAGGCAGCTGGGGGAGGGGACAGAGTGAAACTGGGATGGGGGAAGAGAGGGGGAGGGGACTACCGGAAGTTGGAGAATTCAATATTCATACCAAGGGGCTGGAGCTGATAGGTGAAGCCAGGCGGATAGGAAAGGTAAACAACTGGAGAGGACGGAATCTGATAGGAGAGGAGAATGGACCAGTGGAGAGAAAGGAGGAGGGTGAGATGAGGTAAGAGGCCAGAGTGGGGAATAAAAGAAGGAAGGAGTAATCGATATTCATGCCATTATGTTGGAGGCATGTAAGGTGAATATAATCTAGTGAATGATCGCAGTTGACTCAATTTCTCTTGATACATCACTCATGCCATCTCAGGTGAGCCTTTGCTTCATTGCTTTTGTAGTAGGACTACTTTTCTCAGAATAGGAAACCCAAACCATGTACAATGCACAAGGTATGCTCTTACCAAGACCAATGTTCCCTCTATTTTTGTGGGTTTTTTTTTTTTTTACAGCTGTGGGGATCAACCATTGCACTGAGGGGAAAATGTTTATATGGCCTGAAAACTGTGCAACGCTTAATTTTTTTTGTAATGCGCTTTTTTTTTGAAAGATTTACCAAGAAATTCAAAATATAGAATTTTTCACATCACACAAACCATAACTTAAAACACAAGTAAACAATATCAGACAGTCAAAATAATTTAAAAGCACAATGGCAAAAGTAAAGTGTTTTGACTAGATGGCATTGACATTCAGCAAGCCAGTGAGCTACCAACTTCCATTCCATTCAATGTGCTTACTCTGTCAGTGTTTCAAGTAACAACACTGTTTATTTGTAACAGTGTTGTTACTTGAAACACTGACAGTGTAAGCACATTGAAGCTCTAAAATGTTTCAAAGTAAATAAATGGTTCATTTTTTTGGAAATTTATGGATTATATTTATTAACATAATTAGAGTATTTCACAATTACAGTATATTAGCATTATTTCAAAATTAACGTATTAAGTTCCAGCTGCAAGGCAATAAAGGCTATATATGTGGAAGTTAATGTGCGGCTGTGCAGCGGAGAATTAACAGTGAACAAGACCCTAAGCAATTGCAGCAAGATAGTGAGCTCCTGTACTTAAATCCCCGTGTTATGAAGGCCAACTTACCATTTGCTGTTTACATTTGCTTGTTTACCAGGAAATTGTACCTATCCTTCTAATCTATTGCTGTTCAGATAATCTGATGCTTTGGTGCTGTATCAAAGTAGATAACTTAAAATTTATCCTCATTACATTTCATCTAACCAATCCCACAACCTTACCTAAATCATACTAAAATATTTCTTCTTTCTCATCACTCAATGAAGACACAAACGTCTGTAGATGCTGGAATCTGGAGTCTCAAACCATCCACTGTAGGAACTCACTGGGTTGAACAGCATTTGTGGGAAGGGTGCAAGAAATCTCAATGTTTAGGTCAGAACACTGAGAGAAGTTAGTTGGTATAGAGAGGTGAGGGGGTGTGGTGCGATGGAAGCCAGTAGGTGAATTGTGCCTACAGCATTTAATGACATGTCTGCATTAACAACAATCATTTGTGTTGTTGTGTGCCAGGATGCTGGTCATATCATTGTGCAAGTTCTGGTAAGATGGTGGCGCGTGTAAATGCAAACACAGTAGAATTGGGCCAATCAGAGGTGCTTTTCTCTTCGTAGAATTTGTTTTTTTGCGATCCAAAGACAATTCTACTTTAAGAACACCTGTTACTGCAGGGCTACTCTATCAGTGAGCTACTTGTCAATCGGAGTAGCTGGACTGGTGTTGGAGGTGAAGCTGGCCGAGGTATCAAAGTAGCTGGTTGGGATATTGGAGGAGCCCCCTGGGATATCAAGGAGCCAGTTTGGCTATGGAGGACTTGTCCTGGTTGCAGAAGCATCAGAGTTGATGCAGTATAACCGTGGGAGATTGTCACAGACATTTCACTTGCCATCACAAGACTCTGTCAGACAGTGATATTGTAAGTTGCTGCAAGCCTGTTACCCTTGTCTTTTGGAGGGACAGATGACATGGGAGCTATGTAGCCTTGGTTGTAAGGAGGACTAGGTCTCAAGCCTCAGGCTTGCCTGCTGCTGCAGACCAAGTGAGAGACGCGGAAGTGTTCACAGCATGGCTGAGTAGGTTGGGGCCTGGCCTCTCCCGTTGCTACTGCCCTCCCATATTCAAACAATGGAATGGCAGGCTGGATTGCATGTGTCTGCACACTGCTGGGGGTTTATGATTCGATTGCTGGGTATTGTTGCTCAAGGTCTTGGACTGTATATGTTTTTTTTAAGTGAATATGCTTCTTTGCTCTCTATTTTTAATTATGTTACTTGTTATTTTGAATGTTTGCTAGGTTAAATATTTTGCACCTTAGCCCCAGAGAAATGCTGTCTCATTCAGTTGTATCTGTGTATGGTTTGAATGATAATTAAACTTGATTTGATTTCTGGTTAGACAATACCAGTGGATCATTTAAGGCTGAAATCTAAATATTTATTTGTGCATAAAAATGTCAGGGCATATATTTCAGTTTCCTCTGTAATAACTGCATTTCAGTGGCTTGCAAGTTAATTCAAACATCAGGAGGATCAGGGTGTTGATTTGCTATCTTATCTGGAAGGGGGCATTTCTTGCAGAACTCACTGATTTCTGTGTGGAAATGTCAGTCTACATGTTATGCCTAGGTGACTGGTAGAGTTTGGTTAATAGTTTAATGGATAAATTAGTTGAATAACAGTCAGAAATTTGGACACAAGTTCCAGGTCCAGTAGCTGGGGCAGTTAAACTCTAATTAAAATTAATGAAAAGATTAGCCTCAATAACAGCTGATAAAGATTAGTTTTATTTATCACATGTACATTGAAATGTGTTTGTAGCAAATCAATGAGGATTGAGCTGGGCAGCCGGCAAGTGTTGCCACACTTCCAGTACTAATCTGATATGCCCACAACTGATTAACACTAACCATGCATCTTGGAATGTGTGAGGAAGCCTACACAGTCATGGGAAGAAGTGCCTGTACAAACGCCATACAGGCAGTGGCAGGAATTGCACTCTGACTGATAATCACAGATACTGTAAAATGATGCACTGATCACCACGCTATCCTGCTGCCCATGAACCTTCTGGATTCCCAGGAAAATCTTTTCTTGTGTTCTTAAGGGAAGTATACATTGTTCAAGACCCAGCAATGTAGTTGACTCCTAACTGGCTCTTCGGTTCAGGAATAGATGGGGTGGTGATTAAATGCTTTGCATTGAAAAGTGTTAAACAGCACACAAAAAAAAAACATTAGGAATCAATGCTAATCAGCCAAGTGCAAACTTAAACTGGCTTGCGGGTGGTTGATTTTATCAGTGATCTATGTTACAACATTTAAAGTTGCTAGACTGTTCCCCATTTTCCACTATAGTTTTATCCCTCAAGCCTAAGTTGTTGACATTTGAAATGCAACTATGTTGAAGGGTCTTTGACCTGGAGCATGAACTCCATTTTTCTTTCCACAGATTCTGCCTGACTTGCAGAGGGTTTCCAGCATTTTCTGTTCTCATTTCAGATTCTCAGCCTGTGCAGTTTTTTTGATTTTTCAGTTGCTGACATTCGAACTGAGGCAAATCGTGGTTTGGAAAGTTTTTTTAAACAACATGTTAAATATCATGTAAACAGGAAATGGTCAAATGTACCCTTTGACAGATAACCAGAATTTCATGTGAGATGATAAATCTACAATCTAAGCATTTCCTTTGTCACGAGGATAGCATAGTACTAAATGAAAATTTTAAAAACTGAAATTGTTGGAAATCTGACATGAAACAAAATTTGCTCAGTATTAAACTTTTATAATCTTGAATGCAAAATTGAATACCACTGCAAAACTCTCATGATATGTTGGTATTTAATGTATCGATACTATCATCCCCTCAAAATTAATCAATAGGTTTCAAAATGTAGGCCTCAATTCCTCATGCAGCTGAATCCTCTATTTCCTCACTTGCAGACCCCAGTCAGTTTTGATTGGCAACATCTCCTTCACAATCACCGTCACCTCAGGTGCAGCAAGGCTGTGTGCTAACCCCCTGCTCTGCTTGCTTTATTATTGTGGCTGCACATTTAAATGCGGCTGTAACACCATATTTAAGTTTATTGATGACACCACTGCCATGCAGAATCAAAGGTGGTGATGATTAAGCAGAAAGAAGGGAGATTGAAAATCTGGAGGAATGGTGCCACAACCTCACTTAATGTCAGCAAAACCAAAGAGCTGATTATTGACTACAGGAGGAGGAAACTTAAGTCCATGAGCCAGTCCACATCAGGGGATCAGAGGTGGAGAGGGTCAACAATTTTAAATTCCTCTGTGTTATTATTTTAGACAATCTGTCCTGGGTCCAGCATGTACATGCTAATACAGTGCAGTGCCAAAGCATGGCAGTGCCTCTGCTTAAAAGTTTGTGAAGATTCTGCGTGTAGTGTATAACTTTGACAGACTTCTATAGATGTGTAGTGGAGAGTATATTGACTGGCTGCATCATGGCCTGGAATGGAAACACCAGTGCCTTTGAAAAGAAAGTCCTGTAGTAGATTTGAGCCAGTAGATCATGGATAAAGCCTTCCAAACCATTGAGTGCATCTACATGAAATGCTGTTGTAGCAAAGCAGCATCCATAAATCAGAAATCTCCACCATCCAGGTCATGCTCTTTTCACTGCTGTGTTTAAAAGGAAAGTACTAGAGCCTCAGGACTCACACCACCAGGTTCAAGAACAGTTACTACCCCTCAATATAAGTGGATAACTACACTCGCTTGCCCCATCAGTTGAAATGCTCCTACAGCCAATGATCTGACTGTAAGGACTCTTTATCTCATTATCTAATATTCTCATTATTTATTGCTATTTATTTCTATTTGCTTTTGCACAGTTTGTTATCTTCTCTTGTGAATCTTTCATTGATTCGTTATAGTTTTGTTACTATTCTTTTGATTTGCTGACTATGCCCATAGGCAAATGAATCTCAAGGTTTTATATGGTGACATAAATATACTTTGAACTTTGGAGAGTATACTGACTTGCATCACGGCCTGGTATGAGAACACCAGTCTGTTGAATGCAAAAGCCTGCAAAAAGTACTGGATGCAGCCCAGTCCATGACATTGAGCAAAGTTAGCATCCATTATCAAGGATCCCCACCATCCAGGCCTTGCTCTCTTCTCACTGCTGCCAACATGAAGGATGTACAGGAGCCTCAAGTGACACAATTATTATCCCTCAGCCATCAGGCTCTTGAACCAGAATACACTTAGCCCAACATTGAACTGATTCCACAACCTGTAGACTTAGTTTAAGGACTCTACAACTCACATTCTCAATATTTATTATTTATTTATTTATTATTATTGTTACTTTTTTCCTCTTTGTATTTCCACAGGTTGTTGTCTTTTGTACATTGGTTGTTTCTCCTATTTGTGTGTGTTTTCATTGATGCTATTGCTTCTTTGTATTTACTGTGAATGCCTGCAAGAAAATGAATCTTGGGCTAGTATATGGTGACATACACATGTACATATGTATTTTGATAAATTTACTTTGAACACTGCCATGTAAGGAACCTTGCAAGAATCCCTGCCTTCCTCCGTACTAATAACCCACATACAGTGGCATGCAAATGTTTGGGCACCCCGGTCAAAATTTCTGTTACTGTGAATAGTTAAGTGAGTAGAAGATGAACTGATCTCCAAAAGTCATGAAGTTAAAGATGAAACATTCTTTTCAACATTTTAAGCAAGATTAGTGTATTATTTTTGTTTTGTACATTTTTAGAGTGGGGAAAAAAAGGAAAGGAGCACCATGCAAAAGTTTGGGCACCCCAAGAGATTTGAGCTCTCAGGTAACTTTTACCAAGGTCTCAGACCTTAATTAGCTTGTTAGGGCTATGGCTTGTTCGCAGTCATCGTTAGGAAAGGCCAGGTGATGCAAATTTCAAAGCTTTACCCTGACTCCTCAAACCTTGTCTCAACAATCACCAGCCATGGGCTCCTCTGAGCAGCTGCCTAGCACTCTGGAAATTAAAATAAATGATGCCCACAAAGCAGGAGAAGGCTATAAGATAGCAAAGCGTTTTCAGGTAGCCATTTCCTCAGTTCATAATGTAATTAAGAAATGACAGTTAGCAGGAACGGTAGAGATCAAGTTGAGGTCTGGAGACCAAGGAAACTTTCCAAGAGAACTGCTCGTAGGATTGCTAGAAAGCCAAATCTAAACCCCCTGTTTGACTGCAAAAGAGCTTCAGGAAGATTTAGTATATTCTGGAGTGGTGGTGCACTGTTCTACTGTTCAGCGACACCTGCACAAATATGACCTTCATGGAAGAGTCATCAGAAGAAAACCTTTCCTATGTCCTCACCACAAAATTCAGTGTCAGAAGTTTGCAAAGGAACATCTAAACAAGCCTGATGCATTTTGGAAAAAGTCCTGTGGACTGATGAAGTTAAAATAGAACTTTTTGGCTGCAATGAGCAAAGGTATGTTTGGAGAAAAATGGTGCAGAATTTCATGAAAAGATCACCTTTCCAACTGTTAAGCCCGGGGTGGATCGATCATGCTTTGGGCTTGTGTTGCAGCCAGTGGCACGGGGAGGGAAGAATGAATTCAATTAAATACCAGCAAATTCTGGAAGCAAACATCACACCGTCTGTGATCCTAAACACACCTCAAAATCCACAATGGACTACCTCAAGAGGTGCAAGCTGAAGGTTTTGCAATGGCCCTCACAGTCCCCGATCCTAAACATCATCAAAAATCTGTGGATAGACCTCAAAAGAGCAGTGCATGCAAGATGGCCCCAGAATCTTACAGAACTAGAAGCCTTTTGCAAGGAAGAATGGGCGAAAATCCCCCAAACAAGAATTGAAAGACTCTTAGCTGGCTACAGAAAGCGCTTAGAAGTTGTGATACTTGCCAAAGGGGGTGTTACTAAGTACTGACCATGCAGGGTGCCCAAACTTTTGCTTCGGGCCCTTTTCCTTTTCTGTTACAGTCGGCCCTCCGTATCCGCGGATTCAACCAACCGTGGATCGAAAATACTGTACAAGTATCCCCCGCTCACCGAAAGTAGAGCATTCCTATGAAACCTTTTGTAAGCCGAACCCAAAAAATAACTTACCAAATCATACCAAATAACAGATAAAACCTAAAATAACACTAACATATAGTAAAAGCAGGAATGATATGCTAACACGAGGAAATCTGCAGATGCTGGAATTTCAAGCAACACACTTAAAAGTTGTTGGTGAGCGCAGCAGGCCAGGCAGCATCTCTAAGAAGAGGTACAGTCGACGTTTTGGGCCGAGACCCTTCATGAGGACTAACCGAAAGAAGAGCTAGTTAGAGTGCTACTAGCAGAACCAATAGTAACATCGGCAGCTTTCAAGATTCTTTCTCTCTGCGTGTAAATAGAACCAATCCTCCGTGGGTACAGAGGGCCGACTGTATTTTGAAACTGTAAAAGATGGAAATAAAAAAAGTAATCTTGCTTAAAATATTAAGAAATGTGTCATCTTTAACTTTATGCCTTTTGGAAATCAGGTCATCTTTTACTCGCTTAGCTATTCACAGTACCAAAAATTTTGACCAGGGGTGCCCAAACTTTTGCATGCCACTGTAAATCCCAGCCCTCTCTGGAGCTGCTTTATAACTCTGGTGCGGACGCTTGTCCATCCAGATGACAACTCAGTGAGAATGGTTAGTAGCTGCTGTTTCTCTTATTCTTTAAGCACTGCAACTCTCCCTAGCCCAGCAATTTCAGCGTGGTAATTTGCCGACCATCCAGGTACACAGCAGGGTGCAACAAAGAGGATTGAGATTCATACACATTCAAGATACAGTAGGGATTCATGCCAGTTTCCAGCCACATTAAAGGGGAGAGCAGTGGCTCGTTCCCAGTACAGTGGTGTGAAACAATTGGGGGGGGGGTATGGAATTGTATCAGATACCCAGGATGCAGAATGAATAAATGCCATTTTTGGGTACATGCAGTGGTGCTAGAAAATTTGTGAAGCCTGTAGAATTTTCTCTATTTCTGTACAAATATGGCTTAAAATATGATGAGATCTTCACGCAAGTCCTAAAACTAGATGAAGAGAACCCAATTAAATAAATAACACAAAAATTATACTTATTATTTATTGAGAAAAATTATCCTACATTACATGTATTTGTTGGAAACAGTATGTGAACCTCTGTGGTAATGCCTTCTACAAAAGCTGTTTGGAGTTAGGTGCTCCAACCAATGAGATGAGATTGGAGGTGTGGGTTGTACCCTGCCCTATTTTTAAAAAAAGAGGACACACCAAGTCAGATTACTGACAGAGCCTGCACTTCTCAAGAAAGATATGTTTATGTACACCATGCCTCGATCAAAACAACTTTCTGAGGACCTCAGAAGAAGAATTGTAGAGATGCATGAAGCTGGAAAAGAGTACAAAAGCATTTCTGAAGACCTGAACGTTCATCAGTCCACAGTAAAAGAAATTGTCTGCAAATGGAGGGAACTTGGTTGTTACTTTCCCTAGGAGTGGGCGTCCTGCAAAGATCACACCAAGAGCATAATATGCAATACTGAAGGAGGTGAAAAAGAACCCAAGGGGAACAGCAAAAGAACTGCAGAAATCTCTAGAACTTCCTAAGATCATAGAGCCATAGAAACTACAGCACAGAAACAGGCCTTTTGGCCCTTCTTGGCTGTGCCGAACCATTTTCTGCCTAGTCCCACTGACCTGCACATGGACCATATCCCTCCATACACCTCCCATCCATGTATCTGTCCAATTTATTTTTAAATGTTAAAAAAGAACCCGCATTTACCACCTCGTCTGGCAGCTCATTCCATACTCCCACCACTCTCTGTGTGAAGAAGCCCCCACTAATGTTCCCTTTAAACTTCCCCCCCTCACCCTTAACCCATGTCCTCTATTTTTTTTTCTCCCCTTGCCTCAGTGGAAAAAGCCTGCTTGCATTCACTCTGTCTATACCCATCATAATTTTATATACCTCTATCAAATCTCCCCTCATTCTTCTACGCTCCAGGGAATAAAGTCCTAACCTATTCAACCTTTCTCTGTGACTGAGTTTCTCAAGTCCCGACAACATCCTTGTAAACCTTCTCTGCACTCTTTCAACCTTATTTATATCCTTCCTGTAATTTGGTGACCAAAACTGAACACAATACTCCAGATTCGGCCTCACCAATGCCTTATACAACCTCATCATAACATTCCAGCTCTTATACTCAATACTTTGATTAATAAAGGCCAATGTACCAAAAGCTCTCTTTACGACCCTATCTACCTGTGACACCACTTTTAGGGAATTTTGTATCTGTATTCCCAGATCCCTCTGTTCCACTGCACTCCTCAGTGCCTTACCATTCTCCCTGTATGTTCTACCTTGGTTTGTTCTTCCAACGTGCAATACCTCACACTTGTCTGTATTAAACTCCATCTGCCATTTTTCAGCCCATTTTTCCAGCTGGTCCAAGTCCCTCTGCAGGCTCTGAAAACCTTCCTCACTGTCTACTACACCTCCAATCTTTGTATCATCAGCAAATTTGCTGATCCAGTTTACCACATTATCATCCAGATCATTGATATAGATGACAAATAACAATGGACCCAGCACTGATCCCTGTGGCACACCACTAGTCACAAGCCTCCACTCAGAGAAGCAATTCTCTACTACCACTCTTTGGCTTCTTCCATTGAGCCAATGTCTAATCCAATTTACCACCTCTCCATGTATACCTAGCGACTGAATTTTCCTAACTAACCTCCCATATGGGACCTTGTCAAAGGCCTTACTGAAGTCCATGTAGACAATATCCACTGCCTTCCCTTCATCCACTTTCCTGGTAACCTCCTCGAAAAACTCCAATAGATTGGACAAACATGACCTACCACTCACAAAGCCATGTTGACTCTCCCTAACAAGTCCCTGTCTAACCAAATGCTTGTAGATTCTGTCTCTCAGTACTCCCTCCAATAACTTAACTACTACTGACGTTAAACTTGCCGGCCTGTAATTTCCCGGATTACTTTTCGATCCTTTTTTAAACAACGGAACAACATGAGCCACTCTCCAATCATCTGGCACCTCACCTGTAGACAGCGACATTTTAAATATTTCTGCCAGGGCCCCTGCAATTTCAACACTAGTCTCCTTCAAGGTCCGAGGGAACACCCTGTCAGGTCCCGGGGATTTATCCACTTTAATTTTCCTCAAGACAGCAAGGACCTCCTCCTTTTCATGTTCTCTGTTCATGTGTACACTGTAAGAAAACCACTGAACATGGAAGGACACGGTGGAGGAAACCACAGCTCTCCAAAAAAAAAATTGCTGCACATCTCAAGTTTATGAAAGACCACCTGGATGTTCTACAATGCTTCTGGGACAATGTTCTGTGGATAGATGAGACAAAAGTTGAACTTTTTGGCAGAAATGCACACTGCTATGTTTGGAGGAAAAAGGGCACTGCACATCAACACCAAAACTCATCCCAACGGTGAAGCATGGTGGAAGGTGTATCATGGTTTGAGCCTGCTTTGCTGTCTCAGGGCCTGCTCAGCTTGCAATTGTTGAGGGAAGAATGAATTCAAAATTGTATCAAGACATTTTACAGGAGAATGTCAGGGTAGTAGTCCGTCACCTGAAGCTTAATAGAAGTTGGATAATGCATCAAGACAGTGATCTGAAAGACAAATCAACAACAGAATGGTTTAAGAAGAAGAAAAATTTTGGTCTTGGAATGGCCGTGTCAAAGGGGCCTAAAATTCCTCTAAGCGGATGTACAGAACTGGTCAACGGTTACTGGAAATGTTTGGTTGAAGTTATTGCTGTACAAGGGGGTCACACCAGTTACTGAAAGCAAACGTTCACGTACTTTTTCCAACAAATACATGTAATATTGGATCATATTTCTTAATAAATGAACAAGTATAATGTTTCTTGTGTTATTTATTTAATTAGGTTCTCTTTATCTAGTAGTTTTTGGACTTAACATGAAAATCTGATTACATTTTCAGTCATATGTATGCAGAAATAGAGAAAATTCTACAGGATTCACAAACTTTCTAACTTCACTGTAACTATGAGTCTTTAGACCCCAGGATTAAAAGCTCTATAGTAAATTAGCATTCTGCTAGATTGTGGATACTGCTGTATTTAGATTTGAAATAACTTACAAGTACTACTGTGGACCACTTCCGATTGTCGTAATTATGTAATGAATTTCAAGCTAGTATTGTGATGGTGATGTTTGAATCTGTTTCATCCACTTTAAAATGTTTCAAAGGTACAGAATCTGCTAAAATGATGTTTTCCCGAAGATACTAATAGCATTTTCAATGTTCAACCTTCTGATTGCAGGTAATTTATCCAGTCTGAGTCGTTTGGGACTGAGGTACAACAGATTATCTGCTGTCCCCAGATCATTGGCAAGGTGTAGTGAATTGGATGAGCTTAACCTAGAGAATAATAATATCTCAACATTACCTGAGGTAAGAGGTTGATTAAAGTAGTTTAGAGGCACGTGTGACTTTCTGAAAATCGTTAGCATCTTTTTAAGTAATGAAAAATATGCTGCATACGTCTTTGTCTTTCTACCAAAAGCGCAAGACACTAAAACCTAGAGTTCTGAGAAAAAAAGCATTGAATATATACTGGGGAAAGATTTGAAGCCCTTCACCCAGGGAAGGTGATGTGATGTATTTGTTAGAACACAGAACATTATAGCACAGGAACAAACTATCTGCTAAAAAGCAAATCAGAAACACTCAAACACTATTCCTTACTACCTACACCATGTCCCTATCCCTCCATCTTACTTACATCTATGTGCTCTTAAAAGCCTCCAGTGTATTTGCCTTTACAACTATACCAGGCAATGCATTCCGAGCATCAACCACTTTGAGTGGAAAAACTTAAGTCCTCACGTCCCCTTTGAACCTACCTGCTCTCACCTTCAATGCATGCCCTCTGGTATTAGACATTTCAACTCTAGAAATGGATACACTCTGTCCACTCTCTCTGTATCTCTGATAATATTGTAAGCCTATCAGAATTCCCCTCAGCCTCCAACACTCCAGACAAAACAATCCAAGTTTTTCCAGCCTCTCCTGATAGCACATACCCTCTAAACCAGGTGGCAACCTTGTAAACATATTCTGCACGCACTCCAAAGCCCCAATATCCTTCCTATAGGGAGGCATCTAAAACTGTATGCAATACTCTAGATGTGGCCTAACCAGTTTTATAAAGTTGCAACATAACTTCCTGACTTTCGAATGCAATGCCTCAAGCAGTAAAAGCAAGCATTCCATAAGCCACTTTAACCACCTTATTGACTTGAGTAGCAACTTTCGTGGAGCTATGAACTTGGATCCCAAGATCTCTGTCCTCAGCAACACTGTTAGGATCTTGCCCTTAACAGTGTGCTGTCTCCTTGAATGGCCCAACCGAGGTGCAACCTCACATTTATCTGGGTTAAATTCCATCTGTCATTTGTCTGGTCATATCTGCAACTGATCTATATTGCACTGTAGTCTTTGCCAGTCTTCTACACTATCCATAACTCCATCAATTTTGGGATTATCCGCAAATTTAGTAACCCACCCATCTAAAATTTTGATCCATGTCATTTATATACATTACAAACAGCAGATGTCCCAGCACAGATCCCCTTGTAACTCCACTAATTACAGAGCACCAACTCAAATGAGTCCTTCCACCATTACCCTCTGTTTTCTACATACAACCCAGTTCTGAAATCAGTTAATTCGCCGTGGACCCTATGCATCTTAATCTTGATTAGCCTCCAATGAGGGACTTTGTCAAATGCCTTACTAAAATTCATGTAGACAACATCCGCTGCCCTACTCTCATCAATCTTTCTCGTCACCTTGTCAAGAAACTCAAATCAAGTTGGTATGACACGACTTGCCTCGCACAAAGTGTTGCTGGCTCTCCTTAATTAGGCCATGGGTTTCCAGTGCTCGTGTATCCCAAAGTATTGAGAGTTGGCTAAATCATATTAATCTTTCTTTTTAAAAAAAACAGAAACTGAGAATGATGCTTTTCTTCAAGAAGAAAAGCTACATAAAATATTTAAAACTTCAACTACATATTTAAATTTATAAAACAGTTAAGTAATCAAACTTTATCTGGCTTGTGACAATTCAATAATGCCTTGATTTTGAATAAACAAAATCATGCAAAAGTCATGGGAAAAACTTTTATCTGGCTTGTGACAATTCAACGATGCCTTGATTTTGAATAAACAAAATCAAGCAAAAGTCATGAGAAAAACCTACTTACTGCCCTTTATGCTGCTGGTGTGTAGGGCAGCAATGAGGATACTCTGTCTCTGTTGGTGTTCAGGGCTTCCTTCATGTTAATTGTCCCTCCCCATTCTCAATCTGTATTAGAGTGCAGTTTGCATCTCATCAGATTCCTCTGTTTCTTCATTCACATACTAGTGCTCAGAAATCATGCTATCAATATTTTGCAAAATTCAGGCCCTTATGTGGAGCTTAGTAGGTCTTGAATTCTCTAAGTTAGATAAAGGTTCACAGATCAAATCCACTATTTAAAAGTATTTCCCGACTGCTGGTGTATTTCTAGTTATAATTGAAATGAGGAATTAAGTTTTTAAGAAATAAGCAGTTGGCACGACAGTGTGGCGGATGGCACAGTTGGAAAGATGCTTTACAGCACCAGCAGTCAGAAGATGAGGTTTATAAGGAGTTTGTATGTTCTCCCCGTGACTGCATGGGTTTCTCTGAGTGTTGCAGTTTCCTCCCACATTCCAAAAAAGACGTATGGGTTAGGGTTAGTCAGCTGTGGGCAAGCTGCACTGGTGTCAGAAGCATGACACTCGGATGTCCCAGCACATTGCAAACGTTGATGCAAGTGACTTATTTTACTGTATGTTTTACTAAATATGTGCATGTGACAAATAAAGCTAATCATTGTCTTTATCTCATCTTTACTGTTGGCTTTTTACTAGTGAAATAGATATATGCAAATTATATAAATAATTTACAAATTTAGTTATGAACGGAATGCAGTCTTGCTTTGTAACTCAATTAGTTCTCTATACCGATCACTACTGAATGTCATTTCTTTAAAAATGTTTTTAATATAGCAATAATATCAATGATACTTCCCATATGAATCTGCATTAATTTTTATTTTTTCAAAGTATACTGCTGTCTCTTGTCTGAGATGCAGTTCTCAATCTAAGCGTAAAAGAAAAGGTAAAATAAACTGTTGGGCTCATCTTTGCTAACTGGTGCCCTGCCTGTTAATCCCCTGTGCATGCAGTAGGAACATATTCCTTTTCTAGGCAAATACCTCTCCAAATACCTTTTTAAATGTATTTACCTCTACTGTCTGTTCATTCCAGGAAACTCTCCCCATCCATGTGGGAAATCTTGCTCCTCGGTTACATTTTAAATTTCTCCCTCTCTCCTTAAACCCATACCTACTAGTTTTAGACTCCCCTGCCCTGAGAAAGGCACTCTTTAGTCAATTTATACCCCTGATAATTTTACAAATCTCTATAAGAAGATTCTCATCCTACAGTATTATATTCCAGTGAGAGTAAACTCTGGCTATCCAATCTCTCCTTATAACTGCACCTTTCCATTCTAGCAAAATCTAGGTGAAACTCTTCTATGCTCTGTCTATTACTACCACTTGATTTCACTTCAGCTGTCATTGCAAAGCTTTCCTTTGTATTTCGTCTAAAATTGAGTGTATTTGACTGGAAAACCTAATAATATTTATGCACTTAATTTAGTCCCAACATCTTAAATAATTTAGGTGGAAGTTGATTCTGCAGATGGTTACTGTGGTCTTCTGTCGGATGCTTTTACAGCAAATCAAAGGAGATAACTTAGTGCTGATTTTTTGCAAACTTCAAGCTTCATAATGCAGGAAGTCTTAGCGATACTTGTACCTGATCTAGATGGATGTGCTCTTGATATGGTATAATAGAAAATATTTGTAACATTAATTCCCATTAGCTGATCTCTTGTCTTAATAGAATAATTAGTTGACATCTTGTGAAATTGACTTAAATCTTTGCAATTACAATTTATTTAAGCAACACATACACACAATGCTGGAGGAACTCAGCTTTTTGCACGTGTTGCTTGGATTTCCAGCATCTGCAGATTTTTTCTTGTTTGCAATTTATTTAAACTTTATTTTCATATGGATTGTGCTTAATTAATTATTCTCTGAATTTTTGAGATGTCCATATAGATATATTTATGTTTAAAATGACTTGGAGAATTAAAGTGTTCCCTCCTTGTATCAGGGTCTTCTTTCAAGCCTTGCAAACTTGACCAGTTTAACGTTAGCAAGGAATTGCTTCCAGTCGTATCCTGTTGGTGGACCCCTACAGTTTTCTACTATCTATTCTCTCAACATGGAACATAACCGCATCAATAAAATACCTTTTGGAATCTTCTCCAGAGCTAAAGTGTTGAGTAAGCTGAATATGAAGGTAGGTGGTAAAGTTTAATATTAGAAGACAAAGCTCAAACAATTTCTACCATTGCATTCTGACAGAATTCAGAAAATTTAAGCTGACAATCCAGTTTAATCTGCATGGGAAATGTTATCCCGTATTTTGATTCAAATAACTTTCAGTCGCAATCCTGTGTTTATGCTGAGGGTTCCCTTATGCAGAGTTGCTGAGACAGTTCATTTTTATCCAAGCTAAAATATTATGAAGTAATTTTGCATGTTAAAAATAGAATTTTGAAGTTTACTGACTTCAAGATTTCAAAAATAAGCTGGAGTATAGAATGTATTGCATACTTGTTGAAAATTGGCTGCCACCCAGCCTGGTGCTAATTCTTTGACAACCATTTATAGTTCAGCATCGTTTCAGATCATGGCATTCTCACTGTAATGTTTTGAATTTTTGTGCTCTTAACTCTTAAATCTTCCCTAGGCAAATTTCTCTGTTTCCATTCTTTTTCCAACTTTAATTGAACACCTTACTTACTACTTTCAGGGTCTTAGTATGTCTTAGTCCCATAAATTTAGGTAATTGATCATTTGCATGTCTTAAAATAATTGATGCCTTCAGAGTTGATATTCAAGCTGCATTTCATTTTGCTAGCAGGTGAGTTAATTTTCAATGTAATTATGAAACATCGTACTTTAAATGCTAAAGCAAGTTATTTTTTCTGCCCTTCATTGTTCCATTAGTATATTTTGCATTGGTCCATTTTACAGTTCAGTATTATAAATAGTCACGTCTGGGATTGAAGTGAAATGTAGCAATGTTGCACAAAATCTATTTCTTTCTGAACTATGTTCCAATATTTTCTAATCCTACAGTACAGACAATACTTCGGGCATTTATTAGATGTTTCATTGTTTTTCTTTTTCTTTTTAATGTTTAAATGGCACAAAATCAAATTATGGAAAAAGTCTTTAATTTTTAACCATTAATTACAGAAAGGAATAAGTGGGCTTAAAGATTTCAGATATAAAATAACTATGCTATTAATTTAAGAAGTCATCCATTTTTGTTTCTTTCCAGATGTATAACCTATTTTCTAATCACTGTAGGACAATCAGCTAACTTCACTTCCATTGGACTTTGGAACATGGACAAGCATGGTAGAATTGAACCTTGCCACCAACCAACTCGCAAAGATTCCGGAAGATGTATCGGGACTAGTTTCTCTGGAGGTAAGAAAGCTGAGCGTGAAAATTTGTTAATTTTCTTAAGGATTCAGTTGCAAAAACTTATCTCATTTACTTCATTTTGCACACCCATTGGAGCTGTAGAAGCTTGGTGATGAGTTAAGAAAAAGCCATAGATATAGGTCTGCCAGAAAAAGCAGGATCTCCAGAGGCCACCCATTCCTATTCTGATATGTCTATACATGGTCTCCTCTACTGTCGTGATTTCCCCCTTCTCCAGCCAATCAACTTCCCAGCTCTTTACTTCACCCCTCTTACTCCCCTCCCCCCACCTCTTAACTCCACTCATCTTTTTTTCTCCAGTCCTGCTAAAGGGTCTTGGCCTGAAACGTAAGCTGTACTCTTTTTCATAGATGCTGCTTGGCCTGCTTGAGTTCCTCCAGCATTTTATCTGCAGGTTTTCTCTTGGTTGTGATATGATTATTGCTTCAGGACTGCATACTTAGTTAATTGACTACACAAAGGCTGTTTTAGTGCCATGTAATAAAATGGAGCTATTTATCTTGTAACAGATAATCATACTGTCTTTTTTACATTGTGTCTGACCCATCCCTCTACTCCATTTGTTTCATTTTCTTAAATCATGTTATTTTTGTCTCATTTGTACGATCTACAGTATTTTCAGAGGGGGAGAGACCATAGTAGATGCATGGTTAACCTGGGACTAAATTATTCATAGAAGCTGCAATGTCAAACTGTTTGTAGAATAACATGAGATCAATACACCTACCATTCAGCAATGACAAGCAAGTTGTAGGGAGTGCTGGGGAAGTCAGGCAAACCAATCCTCAAGTTAGCTGCAAAACTTCAAATTTGCAAAATTCACTACAATGAACTTTGACTGGGTTTACATTTACCTAACACTACAGAGTAATAAATATCACAGTAATAAAGGTCTCTACAAGCTAGCATTCAACATGAAGACTCAAGGTCTCTGTCATGTTTGCATTGATTTTGCATCACAAAATGTTTTGGAACTGAAATGCTCTGAAGATTGAATACCAAATTCCTACATTCATCGTGAGGGAAGTTATGGTTTACTTACAAGTATAAAAATCTCTCGAAATGACTATTAATAAGAAAAAGGAATTTTGAAATAATTAAAACTTTTGAACCAGCTTATACACTGGAAGGTTTAAAAAAATTCCTCTTACCCAGTTGCATCAGCTTATCAATATGATTTTTTGATTTTGGATTTTAGATCTTAATTCAGATGGTTCATGGCATTAAAAAGTATAACAAAATTTTTGAATTTTAATATTTTAAGGGGTGGGGTTTATGAAATGAAATCTTATGTACACCTAAACAAGTCTCTTACAGAATATGGCAATAATTGAGCCACTATTTCACTTTTTTAAAAAGTTAGAACATGAGCCAAGTTTGGTTGCTTTACATCTACACTCAATGGCCACTTTATTTTACACTTGTTAATGCAATATCTAATCAGCCAAAAGCATGCAGACGTGAAGAGAGGCTTCAGTCAGAGAATGCAAAAAAAAAAGCTATAGGTAGATTTTTTTCCCTTCTTTACAATTGTTCAGTTGGAACAGTAGTGCCAGGCAGGATAGTGGGATGTGGGAAGGCAGGGAGACCTCAAATGTCCCTGATGACTACACCTGCAAGAAGTGCATCCAGCTGTAGCTTCTAACACTACACGTTAAAAAGTTGTAGCTCAAACTGGATGAACTCTGGATTATTCAGAAGGCTGAGGGGGTGATAGATTGAACATAGAGAGAGGTAGTTACGCCCAGGCTGCAAGACACAGGAAACTGGGTGACATTCAGGAAGGGGAAAAGGGTATGCTGCCTCCTTGGTGCCAGGATCCAAGACATCTTGGATCGGGTCCTGAGCATTCTTAACTGGGAGAGTGAACAGGCAGAGATCGTGGTCCATGTAGGTACCAATGACCTGTGTAGGAAGAGTGACAAGGTTCTTCAAAGGGAGTTCAGGGAATTAGGTTCTAAGTTAAAGGGCACGACCTCCAGAGATGTGATCAACCCATGCCATAGAAACCATAGAAAAACTACAGCACAGAAACAGACCTTCTGGCCCTTGGTTGGGCAGAACCATTTTCTGCCTAGTCCCAATGACCTGCACACAGTCCATATCTCTCCATACACCTCCCATCCATGTATCTGTCTAATTTATTCTTAAATGTTAAAAAAGAACCTGCATTTACCACCTCGTCTGGCAGCTCATTCCACACTCCCACCACTCTCTGTGTGAAGAAGCCCCCCCCTAATGTTCCCTTTAAACTTTTCCCCCCCACACCCTTAACCCATGTCCTCTGGTTTTTTTCTCCCCTTGCCTCAGTGGAAAAAGCCTGCTTGCATTCACTCTATCTATACCCAGCATAATTTTATATACCTCTATCAAATCTCCCCTCATTCTTCTACGCTCCAGGGAATGAAGTCCTAACCTATTCAACCTTTCTCTGTGACTGAGTTTCTCAAGTCCCGGCAACATCCTTGTAAACCTTCTCTGCACTCTTTCAACCTTATTAATATCCTTCCTGTAATTTGGTGACCAAAACTGAACACAATACTCCAGATTCAGCCTCACCAATGCCTTATACAACTTCATCATAACATTCCAGCTCTTATACTCAGTACTTTGATTAATAAAGGCCAATGTACCAAAAACTCTCTTTACGACCCTATCTACCTGTGACACCACTTTTAGGGAATTTTGTATCTGTATTCCCAGATTCCTCTGTTTCACTGCACTCCTCAGTGCCTTACCATTAACCCTGTATGTTCTACCTTGGTTTGTCCTTCCAAAGTGCAATACCTCACACTTGTCTGTATTAAACTCCATCTGCCATTTTTCAGCCCATTTTTCCAGCTGGTCCAAGTCCCTCTGCAAGCTTTGAAAACCTTCCTCACTGTCCACTACACCTCCAATCTTTGTATCATCAGCAAATTTGCTGATCCAATTTACCACATTATCATCCAGATCATTGACATAGATGACAAATAACAATGAACCCAGCACTGATCCCTGTGGCACACCACTGGTCACAGGTCTCCACTCCAAGTAGCAATCCTCTACTACCACTCTTTGACTTCTTCCATTGAGCCAATGTCTAATCCAATTTACCACCTCTCCATGTATACCTAGCAACTGAACTTTCCTAACTAACCTCCCATGCGGGACCTTGTCAAAGGCCTTACTGAAGTCCATGTAGACAACATCCACTGTCTTCCCTTCATCCACTTTCCTGGTAACCTCCTTGAAAAACTCCAATAGATTGGTCAAACATGACCTACCAAGCACAAAGCCATGTTGACTCTCCCTAACAAGTCCCTGTCTATCCAAATGCTTGTAAATTCTGTCTCTTAGTACTCCTTCCAATAACTTACCTACTACCGATGTCAAATTTACCAGCCTATAATTTCCCGGATTACTTTTCGATCCTTTTTTAAGCAATGGAACAACATGAGCCATTCTCCAATCCTCCGGCACCTCACCCGTAGATACCGACATTTTAAATATTTCTACCAGGGCCCCTGCAATTTCAACACTAGTCTCCTTCAAGGTCCAAGGGAATACCCTGTCAGGTCTTGAGGATTTATCCACTTTAATTTGCCTCAAAATAGCAAGCACCTCCTCCTTTTCAATCTGTACAGTTTCCATGATCTCACTTCTTGTTTCCCTTAATTCCATAGACTTCATGCCAATTTCCTTAGTAAATACCGTTGCAAAAAACCCATTTAAGATCTCCCCCATTAAAACCATGTGCTAGTGAGGCCAGAAATACGAGGATTATACAGTTTAACATGTGGCTAAGGAGTTAGTGTAGGAGGGAAGGCATCAGATTTTTGGATCATTGGGCTCTCTTTCAAAGATGGAACCTGTATAGAAGAGATAGTTTGCACCTGAACTGGAAGAGGACTGATATCCAAGTGGGAAGGTTTGGTCGTGCTGCACAGTAGGGTTTAAACTAGATTTGCAGGAACCAGAGTGCCAGAACAGTTAGTGGAGTGATTGTGACGGCAGATGTTGGTAATTCTCAGACCTCAAGAATCAAAAGTCTGAGCATGGTGCATGTATTCAAGGCATGGATCAACACTTGTAATTATGATATAGTAGCTATCAGTGAGACTTGGTTGCAGGAAGGGCAGGACTGGCAGCTCAATATTCCATGGTTCTGATGTTTTAGATGCCACGGAGTGGGTGGGATTAAAGGAGGAAGGGTGGCATTACTAATCAGGGAAAATGCCACGGCAGTGCTCTGTCAGAACAGACTGGAGAAGTGGTCTCGTGAGACGTCAGGGATGGAACTGAGAAATAGGAAAGGTATGACCATATTAATGGGGCTATATTACAAACCAACCAACAGTCCGAGGAATTTAGAGAAACAAATTTATAGAGAGATCACAGATAGTTGCAAGAAGCAAGGTTGTATTAGGTGATTTTAACCTTGCACATAATGATTGGGTATCCCGTACTGTAAAAGGACTAGACGGGATAAAGTTTGTCAAATGTGTTCAGGAAAGTTTCCAGGCAGTTCAGTTGAAACTGTGGAACTATATTTATCCTTTGACATGTTGCTCAAGCGTCAGTATGTTTATAATAAACAGAGATAACTCATGAGATTATTGGTAGTTTAAATGAATTTATTAACCTACTGGCTTACATCTAGGTTCTCATCTTATCAAATAACCTTCTTCGAAAGCTGCCTCATGGCATTGGACACTTAAGAAAACTGCGAGAATTGGACTTGGAAGAAAATAAACTTGAATCTCTTCCAAATGAAATTGCTTACCTTAAGGATTTGCAAGTAAGTGATTTATATGTAACCCAAACCAAAAAAATCTGGACTATTATCCTTCAACATTTTGTTATATTGTACTTTCAGGTTGTAGTAAAATGTAGCTCTAGCTACAGTTTTTTTCATGCCTTTTGTTCATGTGAGGTTACAGATGGGAGCCAAATTTTTTTTAATCAAATACAAGCATATAACTGCCTAATTGGAATGGTAAACCATGTTAAAGTTTACTTTCCCTTGGATTTTCCAATGTCACTTTTGCTGTAGTTAATATTAAGGTTTCCAGAAGTGCATTCCTGCACCTGCCCAACATCGACAAACCTCCCCCACTGTCAAATGCCTGTTTTACCCTGTCCTAGCTGGAGTGCATGGTAATGATATTTCTGCTGTATCTCCTTTCGACAATTCAGAGTAAGTAATAACAACATTTCTACTCTATATGCAAGGTATAATTTATTTGGTTTAAAATGCAGTATAAAATAAGTCGATTTCATATACCCAAAGAAGATAATCCAACCTGCTGAAAATTTATAAATAAGTGTATTGTGGCTTTTTATCTGTCTGCCAGTTTTATGCCACACTTGATGTGAATTTAGGAAATTAGGTGTGTTCTTACTTTGTTTCCAATTAATATTTGTATTTCAAGATTAACTATATACTGTACATAGAAGATTAAAGATGAGCTTTATTTATCACATGCACATTGAAATACAAAAGAACAGTGTCTTAACACATTCTGAGGATTGTGCTTGGGGGCAACCCACAATTGTCACAGGAAGAATATACAAACTCCTTACAGACAGTGGCAGGAATTGAACCCCAACCAGCGATCACTGGCGCTGTAAAGCAATTGTGCTAACCGCTATATTACCATGCCTCCCACTCTAAATATAAGCAAATATTAAGACAGTTGACATTTATTAACATTGTTGATAATTCAAAAAGTTTCATGTATTTGAGTGGCTTAAGGTTTAAAAAATGCAGAAATGGAAACTTATTGTAACGTTTAATGTTAACTTGCTATCTCTAATAAAAATGACTTTTATAAAATATTACTTGGGATTTTCTGTGATAGTTGGATTTTATCATGTGGATTACCTTATCTAGCGTGAGGATGAGCTGAGTCAATAAGACCGAGACTCATGAGAATGTAAATTTTTAAAACAATGTCAGTTCAAAACTGAGTTTATAGTCTAGCATGTTTACTCAAAAAAGTGAGCTGTTTGAAGTTGCAATCGTTTGAAGTATGTTAAGAGAATTCAGGCCAGTGGTTGCTATGCAGTGTGTATTGGAGAAAAAAATGCCACATACTCTTAATGCTGAAATGTCCTTTCTTTGATTTCTGTTTACTTAAATGTTTCAAATGGTATAAGAAAGTTCTTGATCAAATATGTTGAAACAATAAATTAATAAATCTCTCTTATCCTTGTGGGGATTCTGGTGAAAGTTTGCAATATGTGTAGGAGATCCATCTTATCTGCTATAAATTGCATTGACACGCAAGATGTAGCTCAGTAACTCCAGAATTGGAATGGTCATTGAAACAAGACATAACAGTTCATAATCAAGTAGCAGGCATTAGGCCTGCTGGAGGAACTCAGCAGCTCAGGTCCTGATGAAGGGTCTCAGGCCAAAGTGCCGATTGTTTATTCCTCGCCATAGATTCTGCTTGACTTGCTGAGTTATAAGACCGTAAGATATAGGAGCAGGAGTAGGCCATTCAACCCATCAGGTCTGCTCCGCCCTTCAATCATGGGCTGATTCAATTCTTCCAGTCATCCCCACTCCCCTGCCTTCTCCCCATAGCTTTTGATACCCTGGCTAATCAAGAACCTATCTATATCTCTGCCTTAAATGCACCCAATGACTTGGCTTCCACGGCCGCTCCTGGCAACAAATTCCACAGATTTACCACCCTCTGACTAAAGTAATTTCTCTGCATCTCTGTTCTGAATGGACGTCCTTCAATCCTGAAGTCGTGCCCTCCAGCATTTTGTGTGTATTACTCTGCAGATCCAGCACCTGCTGAATCTCTTCTGTTTAGGTCATTTGAGCTTTCTCCGAACACTTCAAACCTGTGATTCCTACAATATAGTTCTTTATTAAGCTTAGCCTCTAGTTTTGATCTCAGGCTTGTACCTATTGGCCTGAAATAAATGCAACTGTGTGCCATAAAGCTGATTCTTTTACAATAGAACATTTTCTTGGTGACAGACTGCGTAAGACATAGGTACATGAGGCCAGTTTCTGTGAATAGCTAGATCTCTCATGAGCAAGCCATGTTCACATACCTGATATCACGCTCCCAAAACGGACAATCTCTTTCTGTGACCGAACTCTGGGCAGATCACCAGGAGGACAGGAAAAGGTGTTCCCAAGGCCTCCTTGACGATCCTCACTGACTCCGTGCCATGACCTGTTAAAGTGAAGGAAGACTTTTCAAGAACATTGAGGCCATGTATCAAGAGCACTCAGAAGCCCAAGATGAATGGAAGGGTAGGGATAAGAACACTGCCTCCATGGAAAAATCTACCCTTTCTTCACCCATTTTGCCAGACAGCTGTGGTAAATCTGTGAAGAAAGAAGTGGTCCATGACATCATTATGGTGTGAACTTAAAAGCCAGGTACTGTGTGGTGAACCTAGATGCTGCAGACACAGCTGTAAATTATAGGTCCCATTCAATGTTGACAGATTTGCTGGTCACCCAAAAAACTTGATGTGAGGCTTTGATAAGATAATGGAATAGGAATTAATGTAAAAGATGAAATTTAGTGGATCATGTCAATTCTGGCAGGTTTCATCATCTTTCCTTATCAACTTTCTCTTGTAATTCCTGGTGAATTGGTCACTAAGTCAGAGACCATTATGGTTGACAGTTTGTGTGGACATTTTGATCTAATAGATGTTTAAATGGACTTGCTGGTCAGAGCTGCTGCAAGTATCTTTGAGATCTGCTCAGTGTTCAGGAATCGTTTTCATTTAAAAGAATCATGGGAGTAGAAATACTCACAACAAGCTGGAGGAACTCAGCAGGTCGGGCAGCATCCGTAGAAATGATCAATCGACGTTTCGGGCTGGAACCCTTCGTCAGGACTCCCGAAACGTCGGGTTCCAGCCCGAAACGTCGACTGATCGTTTCCATGGATGCTGCCCGACCTGCTGAGTTCCTCCAGCTTGTTGTGAGTGTTGCTTTGACCCTAGCATCTGCAGATTATTTTGTGTTTATGGGAGTAGAAATTACAGCTGAAACATGGAGCAAATTTGTAAGGAGATAGCAGATATTTGTAGTAAGCACAAGGTTGTGATTGTGGGAGATCTTAATTTTCCACACATAGCCCATTCTGTAAAAGGGCTGGATGGTTTGGAGTTTGTCAAATGTATGCAAGATAGTTTTTTCGAGCAATACATAGAGGTACCAACTAGAGAAGGGGCAGTGTTGGATCTGCTGTTAGGGAATGAGATAGGGCAGGTGATGGAGATATGTGTTGGGGAGCATTTTGGGTCCAGTGATCACATATCATTAGTTTCAATATAATTATGGAGAAGGATAGGACTGGACCTAGGATTGAGATTTTTGATTGGAGAAAGGCCAACTTTGAGGAGATGCGAAAGGATTTAGAAGGAGTGGATTGGGACAATTTGTTTTATGGGGAGGATGTAATAGAGAAATGGAGGTCATTTAAAGGTGTAATTTTGAGGGTACAGAATCTTTATGTTCCTGTTAGGTTGAAAGGGAAGGTTAAAAGTTTGAGAGAGCCATGGTTTTCAAGAGATATTGGAAACTTGGTTCAGAAAAAGAGAGGGATCTTCAATAAATATAGGCAGCTTGGAGTTAATGAGGTACTCAAGGAATAATAAAGAATGTAAAAAGAACCTTAAGAAAGAAATTAGAAAAGCTAAAAGAAGATACGAGGCTGCTTTGGCAAGTAAGGTGAAAATAAATCCAAAGGGTTTCTACAGTTATGTTAATAGCAAAAGGATAGTGAGGGATAAAATTGGTCCCTTAGAGAATCAGAGTGGATGGCTATGTGCGGAGCCAAAAGAGATGGGGGAGATTGTTCTAAGAGTAAACCTAGCAATTATCGGCCTGTGAGTTTGATGTCAGTCGTGGGTAAATTGATGGAAAGTATTCTTAGGGATGGTATATATAATTATCTGGATAGACAGGGTCTGATTAGGAACAGTCAACATGGATTTGTGCGTGGAAAGTCATGTTTGAATCTTCCAACCTGATGGCATGAACATCGACTTCTCTAACTTCTGCTAAGGCCCCACCTCCCCCTCGTACCCCATCTGTTACTTATTTTTATGCACACATTCTTTCTCTCACTCTCCTTTTTCTCCCTCTGTCCCTCTGAATATACCTCTTGCCCATCCTCTGGGTCCCCCCCCCCCTTGTCTTTCTTCCCGGACCTCCTGTCCCATGATCCTCTCGTATCCCCTTTTGCCTATCACCTGTCCAGCTCTTGGCTCTATCCCTCCCCCTCCTGTCTTCTCCTATCATTTTGGATCTCCCCCTCCCCCTCCAACTTTCAAATCCCTTACTCACTCTTCCTTCAGTTAGTCCTGACGAAGGGTCTCGGCCTGAAACGTTGACTGCACCTCTTCCTACAGATGCTGCCTGGCCTGCTGAGTTCACCAGCAACTTTGATGTGTGTTGCTTGAATTTCCAGCATCTGCAGAATTCTTGTTGTTAATGAATTTTTTGATGAGGTTACTAAGGAAGTTGATGAGAGTAAAGCGGTGGATGTTGTCTATATGGACTTCAGTAAGGCCTTTGACAAGGTTTCACACGGAAGGTTAGGAAGGTTCAATTGTTAGGCATTAATATCGAAGTAGTAAAATGGATTCAGCAGTGGCTAGATGGGAGACGCCAGAGAGTAGTGGTGGATAACTGTGTGTCAGATTGGAGGAGGATGTGTAGCGGTGTGCCTCAGGGATCTGTACTGGGTCCAATGTTGTTTGTCATATATATTAATGATCTGGATGTTGGGGTGGTAAATTAGATTAGTAAGTATGCAGATGATACTAAGATAGGTGGCATTGTGGATGATGAAGTAGGTTTTCAAAGCTTGCAGAGATTTAGGCCGGTTAGAAGAGTGAGCTGAAAGATGGCAGATGAAGTTTAATGCTGAAAAATGTGAGGTGCTACATTTTGGTAGGACTAATCAAAATAGGACATACATGGTAAATGGTCGGGCATTGAAGAAAGCTGTAGAACAGAAGGATCTAGGAATAATGGTGCATAGTTCCCTGAAGGTGGAATCTCATGTGGATAGGGTGGTGAAGAAAGCTTTTGGTATGCTGACCTTTATAAATCAGAGCTTTGAGCATAGGAGTTGGGATGTAATGTTGAAATTGTATAAGGCATTGGTACGGCCAAATTGGAGTATTGTGTGCAGTTCTGGTCACCGAATTATAGGAAAGATGTCAATAAAATTGAGAGAGTACAGAGGAGGTTTACTAAAATGTTGCCTGTGTTTCATCTCCTAAGTTACAGAGAAAGGTTGAACAAGTTAGGTCATTATTCTTTGGAACGTAGAAGGTTGAGGGGGGACTAGATAGAGGTGCTTAAAATGATGAGGGGGATCGATAGAGTTGATGTGGATAGGCTTTTTCCATTGAGAATGGAGGAGATTCAAACAAGAGGACATGAGTTGAGAGTTAAAGGGCAAAAGTTTAGGGGTAACATGAGGGGGAACTTCTTTACTCAGAGAGTGGTAGCTGTGTGGAACGAGCTACCAGCAGAAGTGGTTGAGGCAGGTTTGATGTTGTTGTTTAAAGTTAAATTGGATAGATATATGGACAGGAAAGGAATGGAGAGTTATGGGCTGAGTGCAGGTTGGTGGGACTAGGTGAGAGTAAGAGTTCGGCACGTACTAGAAGGGCCGAGATGGCCTGTTTCCGTGCTGTAATTGTTATATGGTTATAAAGCAAAGAAGATTTCAGTTTGTAATAGAACTAAAGCATTGCAACTCAAAATTCTGCATAGAGCCCATCTGACTCCAGATCATCTCTCGAAATTTAAGACACGGGTTTCTCCAATGTGTTCTACATGTAAATACTGGAACTTTTCACCCACTGTTTTTGGACTTGTCCCAAACTTCAGGCATACTGGAGTGATATCTTGGGTGAAATGGAAAAGATTCTGAAGATAGAGCTTGAACTGGACCTAGCATCTTTTCTCTTAGGCTTACCCAGCAGTTGTATTATTAATGCACGTCAGAAAAAGCTTTCTAACATCCTGACTTTTTGTGTGTGGAAGAACATTTTACTTTGTTGGATATCTGATAAGGCCCCTGGACTTTTTGGTTGGTGTAAATTAATCATGGAATACATTCCTTTGGACTTTTTGACATGTACAGTACACTCAAAAACAAAGTTTTCATAAAACATGGCATCCTTTTCTGCAGTATATAGATGTAAACCTGTCGGCTATACTAATAAGGGCTTTTGTATAGGATGTTGTGGTGATGTCTACATTTTGATGGAAGTGTTCTCATGCCTGATATTTGTGAGGGCAAGAAATGTAAGTGTATCTGGAAATTGGAAGTTTTGTTTTGCTGAGCAAAAAAAATATTTAAAAAAAGAAATGAACAGTGTGGAATCCAGTACAATATATTGTGATATTTCTGAAATTTAAATTAATTAAACAAGAAAATCCCAATTAAAAACAGAATCATGGACAATTGTAGTGAATTGAACAGAACAGAAAGTTTGACAATTTAGTTCTAAAGCTGTCAAAATACAACTCCTAGTAGGCAGGTTCATTTTTTAAAATTGAGTTCTAATGACATGAATTCTAAGACGTATAAAATGTAATGGGGAGTTTATATATTTTTTTAAAATAGTATTCTTTTGGATTCCACATTATAGGAAGGATATGAGGCAATTATTTAACATTTGAGCACTGCCTGGTAAGATGAAGAAATATAAACGTGTTTAAAAACTGATGCTGATTTTGTTTGAGCAAAGGAGATTAAGTGCTGATCCTTTTTACTGAAAGACAACTTCAGTGGTTGAGATATGTCAAATGAGGGTATCTAGATTTTTTTTAAAATGTAATGCTTGTGCATTTTTATGATTACGTGACATTGAAAAGTGCAGTACAGCTTAAAAAGTACCCACTATGTATGTAGTGGCTAAAATGCATATTAGTACAATGCTGCCAAAAATACCAAATACAGAGTGGTCAGTGTGAATTCCTGTCAGATGTGGGAAATCAGGATATCTGATCTGTGGGAATTGCACCCAATTTCAGTGCCTGACTGTCAAGGAGTTGGAGCTGGAGTTAGATAAGACTTTTGAACAGGTGTCACACTCAGAGGATAAGCTTCGGGACAGTAGATGGGTGATCACCAGGAGAGGAAGAAGATAAAGAAGCCAGTGTAGGATTCCACTGTGGCCGTTCCCCATCGCAACAGTTTCCTTTGGACACTGCTGTGGGGGTAACCTATCACAGCACAGCAGCAGCAGCCAGCTCTGAGGCTCGACAGGGAAGGGTAAAGTCAGACTGTGCGGTAGTTAGAGGGGACAGACAGGAGATTCTATGGCCGCAAAAGAGACACCAGGATGGTGGGTTGCTTCCAGGGTGCTAGGATCCAGGATGTATTGGAGCAGTTGCAGGATATTCTCGAGGGTGGGGGAAGGTGAGCAGCCAGAGGTTGTAGTGCATACTAGAACAAATAACAGGCAGAAAAGGTGAAGAGGTCCTACACAGTGAGTATATAGAGTAAGCAAAGAAGCTAAAGAGAAGGACATCCGAGGAAGTAACCTCCCGATTACTCCCGGTGCCACCGGTTAGTGCAGGTAGGAATGGGGTGACAGTACCGATGAATGAGTGGCTGCAGGGATGGTGCAGGGGACAAGATTTCAAGTTCTTGGATCATTGGAACCTTTTCTGGGAAAGCGTGGGTTGCACCTGAACTGGAAAGAAACCAATATTGTGGCCAGTAGGTTTGCTATTCAAGAGAGTTTAAACTAGTTTTGTAGGGTGTTGGGAGTTGAAACACCAGGCCAGTATGGGAAGGATCGGACCACAAGGTTAGATGTTATGGAAAGTATTGACAGCAAAGTTGAAATAACAAGTATGATGGGCCCAATGATTTGATTTTCATCCCTTTCCCAAAATACTCCGAGCATTAAGGTGAACAGGATTAAGGTGAATCCTGAGGCATTCTATATATCCATCAAGAGGATAACTAGGGAGAGGGTGGGCCACTCAAGGATAAAGAGGGTTACACTTGCTTGGATGTGGAGAATGTGAGTGATGTACTTGAGTACTTCGCTTCAGTATTTATCAAGGAGATGGATACGGAGGACCAGGAGGTCAGTGCTGAGTATATAAATGCATTCAGCAACAGTTGGGTGTATAAAGGGATGACAGGAGGATGAATACGGGGTCCTGGTGGAGGACTTTGTCAAATGGTACAAGCTGAATTATTTGCAGCTCAACATCAGTAAGACAAAGGAGATGGTGATAGACTTTTAGAAAGACCAAGCCTGCACTGCTCCTTGTTACTATTGATGGTGAGGACCTAAAAGTATCTGGGGGTGCAGACTTGAATGCCTATGGTCTACCTCTATTTAAAAAGAGATCAAGGGGAAAATCCTGGGAACTATAAACCAATGAATCTCAGATCAGTTGTAGAGAAATTGCTGGAGGAAATTCTTAGGGATAGGATATATAAGCATTTGGAAATACATGGCCTACTTAGGGAGAGCCAGCATGACTTTGTGTGTGGCACATCGTGTCTTACCAACTTAATTGAGGTTTTTGACAAGGTGATGAGAGAGATTGATGAGGGTAGGCAGTGGATGTTGTCTACATGGATTTTAGTAAGGCATTTGAAAAAGTCCCTCATGGGAGGCTAATCCAGAAGATTAAGATGCACGGGGTCTGTGGCGAATTGGCTGTTTGGATGCAGAACTGGCTTGTGCATAGGAGACAGAGGGTAGTGGCTGAAGGGACTTATCTGAGCTGGAGATCTTTAATTTATGGTGTTCTGCAGGGATCTGTGCTGGGACCTCAGCTGTTTGTAATGTATATAATTGACCTGGATGAAAATGTAGGGTGGTTTAGTGAATTTGTGGATGATACCAAGATTGGTGGAGTTGTGGATAGTGTAGAAGACTGGCAAAGAATACAGTGCAATATAGATCAGTTGAAGATTTGGGCAGAGAAGTGGCAGATGGAGTTTAACCCAGATAAATGTGAGGCGTTGCACCTTGGTAGGACAAATGCAAGGAGACAGTACACTTAGGGTCAAGACCCTTAACAGTGTTACTGAGCAGAGAGATCCTGGGATCCAAGTTCATCTCTCATTGAAAGTGGCTACACAGGTCGATAAGGTGGTTAAGGCGGCTTATGGAATTAGTCGAGGCATTGAGTTCAAAAGTCAGATAACTATGTTGCAAATTTTTTAAAACTCTGTTTAGGCCACACCTGGAGTACTGCAAACAGTTCTGGCTGCCCCACTATAGGAAGGCTGTTGAGGCTTTAGAGAGGGTGGGGAAGAGGTTTACCAGGATGCTGTTTGGTTCAGAAGGCATGTACTGTCATGAGAGGCTGGATAAACTTGGATTGTTTTCTCTGGAGCATCAGAGGCTGAGGGGAGATCTGATAGAGCTTTATAAGATTATGAGAGGCATAGAGAGAGAAGGGGGGGGGGTAATCTGTTTCCCAGGGTTGAAATGTCTCATACCGGAGGATGTGCATTAAAGGTGAGAGGAGGTAGGTTGAAGGGGGATATGAGGGGTAAGATTTTTTCCTCAGTGGTGGATGCCTGGTATGGTGGTAGAGGCAAATACATTAGTGTTTTAAGAGACGTTTAGATAGGCAGATGGGTGTAAGGAAGATGAAGGGATATGAACCTAGTGTAGGTAGGAGGGATTAGTCTTTGTGTATTTTTGATTTGCTTTTTAGCTAGTTTGGCACAACATTGTGGGCTGAATGGCCTGTTTCCATCCTGTACTCTTCTATGTTCTTTCAATGTTGTACTCAGTTCTAGTTGTCTTGTTTGAGACAGTCAGGGCACAAGAAAACTTTGTTTCATACTTACCAAAAGTTCTGTGGGATAGTTTACAAAAACATAAAAGGGTAGAAACTTTAACATGACCAAAGTACTGTCTTTGTGGAGTGCACCTTAAGTACTACACTGAAGTACTAGATCACACTGTACACTTAAGCCTGTGAAACTGGCTTTGAACCCATTATCTTGCTGAAATACTCAATGTCCTGTGCCAAATAAAGGAGAAGTTTAAGATGAAAAGTAGAAAAAACTTGTTAGTCCAAGGTTGCCATGTCTTGAATGTACTCAAGTGGATTGCCTACATATTAACATAGTTTAGTCAGATTGCTGAAGAGAAATGGTTAAGTGTGACTATATTGGATTAGACTACTTTTGTTGGTTAACACCAGCACTCACACAGTGGTTTTGGTAGTCTGTTTATGTTGTAATTCGTGACATTCTGTGGCAATCAGCAAAGCTAGAAGAGTTTGTTGTGACAATATTATTTTTTCATTTGCAGCACAAAAGAAATGCAACTTTTTCTCAGTTAAATGTTGCTGAAAATTAACTGAGCTGCAAGTGAAGACTTTTCTATGCAGTGAGCACTCTTATCACTAGAATTCTGCATAAAATCAGAAGTTTCTGTATTCCTTGCAATGTTCTAATTTCTGACCTCAAACAAAATCCTGCACAATTGCTCAAGTTCTGCAAGGCTTTTTCAAAACTTATGACACATCATTTGGGTTTGCATTTTTTTCCCTGAAGAATTGTGTCAAAGTGCAATGTGGTTAAATGTACAATCATTTAGAAAGACAGCAGTTATGGTTGCATGTACGCAGTCGGCACATCTCATTTTAGAAGGTAGCAAATATTTCACATTTCAAAATATTCTTAAAATCACAATAACCTATAGGGGAGGAAGCTTCTTTTGAATCTATGGCTGTCTAATAGAAGCAAGTTTGAAAATCCCATTTTCCAATGTTTAGTACTTGTTGAGGCTTTCAGATATGAGCATTTCCCCTTTTTTCACTGTTCTTTCAGGCATTAAAATTTGTTTTTGTCTTTCTGCTAATTAATTGGATAACTGTTTTTAATGACTTTGAGTCACTTATTGGCTCTTCTGCTTAAGTCTTATTAACAAACTTTTCAGATAGACTCTTTGACGAAATTTTTTCTGTTCTAAAATAAGCAGCCTCCATCGTTCCAGCGGCTGAAATTCTGAACCTTGTAAATTTACTCTTTTGGAGTGCTATCACTTTTATTCTGAAATGTGCTGATCAGAATTGTCTTAGGTGTGATGTTATTGGTATATTTTGTTGTTTTTGCTTCACCTTCTGACTGTTGTATTCTGTGTCTATGCCAGGAAAGGAGGATAACTTGTATGTAGTCATAATCATTGTTATTTTGGAAAAAAACAACAATCTGCTGGGAGAACCCAGCGGGTCAAGCAGTATCAGTGAGAGGAAAGAAATATGCCAATGCTTCAGGCCAAAGCCCTGCATCAGGACTGAGTGGTGGGACAAATGGCCAGCACAGGGAATAGAAGGGGGCACTGGCAAGAAAGGGCTTTGAGGCAACTGGTGGACTGAGATGATAGGTAGGGGAAATGAGTAGCTGGGTGGATTTGGAAGTGTGTAGCAAGTGAATGATAGATGGAGGCAGACAAAAATTAAAAAGTTTTTAAAAGCGCAGGAAACAATATGCTGGAGGGGGGAGTGTGAAGATGGAAGACAGCTGCTAGAAGAGATATCGGCCTCCATCTATCATTTAAAATAAATATCAACCTTCCAGTTCTGCAGCATAACTTGTTTAGCTCTTAAAGTTGCAAATGTTTTAGTGATCCTCCTTTTCTGACATGACAACTGATTATCTGTTTAAACTCTTCAATTACATTCCATACCATTTTACAGAAAAGTGTGGCTATTCTGAAATTGAATATTTTATTGTTAAGGCATGAAGCAAGTAGATTTTATGTCTCAATGTTTGGAAAATTGTTTAGTGCTGTTTAAATTGATTAATTTTGAAAAAAAATGTTTCATTTAGACATTAATCTCATTTTGAAATAGGATGTTAATTAGTATCTGTTAATTACTTCTCAGACTCCAATAGAACCTCATTGTGCATGTAGTACTGCACTTCAACTACATGATGCTTCACAGGTTTCCTTTACTCTCAACTTGCATATGACAGCATTTCTGTAAAAAGTTTGTATCACTTAAGTTTGTATTTTTTTTTTAATTTCAGCACAGACATAAGTAACTTTGGCCTTTTTCCACCTGTGTTTGCATGAAATTTGTTAGAATCTGTAAATGGAAATCAGAATTGGCAAGAGACAGAATATCTTTTTTCATGGAGAAGTTTCTGTATTTGCTGTTCTTCATATATTTGACCCAAGTCAATTTTTGTTTTATGCATGCTTAAAACTACATTTTTATTTCCTAATAGAAACTGGTCTTAACCAACAATCAGCTGACTACGCTTCCTAGGGGAATTGGTCACTTAACCAGTCTGACTCACCTTGGCTTAGGAGAGAACTTGCTCACTCATTTACCTGAAGAGATTGGTAAGTTGACAACCAATGGTGCATGATTTTGAACCTTGAGTTGGCATGTAGAAATATTATAATAATATTTTAAATGTTGACTTGTTAAGGTGAGAAATCTTACTGTTAGAAAACAGATTTTCCATTACAAAGCATTTCAGTCAGAGCTCAGCAGTGCTGGGTATTGTATTACATGATCTATGCTCAATTCTACCCCAAATAAAACACGTAATGGCAACAAGTCCTAAAGATAACTTGTTAATTTTTTCTTTATAATTCACCTCACTTCACTCTGATCTTTGCCTCTGATCTTTCTGCTTGGGTCTCAGATCCACCTCACTGTCTAAACTGGTGGAAGGGGTGTGGGTGCAGCATCTCTGCATTTTCCTAGTTGTGCTTTAGACTTTGGGAACCCAAATCAAAGCTACAGGAATTATGCCCCTCTCAGGAGACTCACACAAGCAGGTCAGAATTCATCACATTAGGCAGGCTACTCATCTAGCCACACATCTGTCTGTGCAAGTTGCAGGTTACAGATATTATCAGCATTTACTTTTTTCCTTAAAAACTTACTGTGCAGTGGAAGATTGGATTTCGTTAACCTTTTCTTTGTCTTGTGTTTGAATGCTTTTAAAACATGCCAGGATTATTAAGCAAGTTTGTATTGAGCACTGGATTTTTGCAAACTGGATGTTTAAAATCAAACACAGGACACTACAGCACAGGAGAAGCTCCTTTTGTCTAACATGACTTGTCTAATGACGATGCCAATCTAAACTAATTCCATATCCCTGCACAAGGTCTATATCCCTCTGTTCATTGCCTATTTATGTCTGTTGGAATGCCCCTTAAACTTTGCTGTGATAACCTGCTTTTACTACTCCTTCTGTCAATAAATTCCAGGTACGTTCCGTATATTAACCTGCCTTGCAAATGTCCTTTAAGTATTCCCCCTTTTACCTTACACTTTGACCATTTGATATTGCTGCTTTGGGAAATGACCTTGACTATCCACCCCATCCATGCCTCTCATTATTTTATATGCTTACATAGGTCACTCCTCAGGCTCTAACTCACTAGCGAAAACAGTCCCAAGTTTGTCCAGTCTGTCCTTTTAGCTAATACAGCTCAATTTGGACAACATCGTGGTGAACCTCTTATGTACTTTTCCATGGCCTTCACATTCTTCCTATAGTGCGGCAACCAGAACTGCATACATTGTTCCAAATGTAGCCTAACTAAACTTTCACACAGATGCAATGCAACTTGCCAGCTTTTGTACACAATGCCCCAAATGATAAAGGTATGCATGCTGTATGCCCGCTTTACTGTTTATCCATTTGTTGTCACTTTCAGGGAGCATATTAATGCTGCCAAGTGTCCTCCCATTGACTTTATACTTTCTCTTCTTGCATTTGAGTTCCCAAAATTATCACCTCATCCTTTTCAAGTTAAACTCCATTTGCCATTTCTCTTGCCAAATTTCCAACTGATGTATGTCATGCTGTATCCTTTGTCAACTTCCCTTGTTTTCCCATCAAATTTACTAATCAGACCATCAATATAATAAACAAGAGGTTGCAGGATTGAATGGTTTGTCATATGAAAAACACTTGATGACTCCGGGCCTGTATTCACCAGAATTCAGAAGAGTGAAGGGTAACCTCATTGAAACCTATCAAATGGGGAAAGACCTTGATAGAGTGGATATAGAGACAATGTTTATTATGGTGGGATAGCCTAAGACTAGAGGATGCAACCTCAAAATAGAGGGGTATCCTTTTCGAACAGAGATGAGGAATTTCTTTAGCCAAAGAGTGGTGAATCTGTGAAATTCTTTGCCACAGGCAACTGTGGAGGCAGAGTCTTTATGCATATTTAAGGCAGACATTGATATATTCTTGATAGGCCATAGCACAAAGGGATACAGGGAGAAGGCAGGAGATTGGCTGAAAGGAAAATGGGATCAGTCATGATGAAATGGTGGAGCAAACTCAATGGGCCAAATGGCCTAATTCTGCTCCTATATCTTATAGTCTCAGCACTGAGCTGTGGGACAAACTCCATTCAGAAAATTCTTTCTTCTGTGATGAAGCCAATTTGGATTCAAATTAACAACTCTATTGATCTCACAGGACTTAATCAGCCTACCATGAGGAACCTTGTCAAATGCTTTACGAAAGTCCCTGTAGACAGCATCCCTCAGTAATTATCTTGCCCTCACCAGTTATCTTTCACATCCAAAAAGAGTAAATCAAATTTGAGAGACAGGGCCTTGTTTGCACAAAGTTAAACTAACTATCAGTAATAAGTCCATGCTTTTACAAATGTGAGTAAATATTGTCTTTAATAAACCAGTAGTTTCCCTACTACTGATGTAAGGCTTACTACCCTCTAATAGATGAACTATTTTACGTTAAAATTTGCCAATGCTCTTTTATCAAAATCAATGGAGTGGAAAACATAAGTAACATCTAAACAAACGTAATTCTGCAGATGTTGGAAATCCAGAATAACACACAAAATACTATCTTACTGATTTAGGTACTTCCTTTTTTTCTGCTTTGATTAAGTTTGTGTTTTAGGCATTGTAATCCCTTTACCTTTCGAACATAAACCTTTATTTATTGTCACTTATCATTTATGCCATGTCAAAGTATAGCTTAATGTTGTTTTAATTTGCTGGTTTTAATGAATGGTACAGAGATGAAGCCTGATTATTTTTCTTCCTGTTGTGGGACTAGTGCTACTTGTTTCAGATTCAGATTCACATGCACATCGAAAGATACAGTGAAATGCATTGTTTCTATTAGCAGCCAACACAATGCAAGGATATGCTGGAGGCAGCCTGTAAATGTTGTCATAACATCCTGATGCCAACATAGCATGTCTGCAATGCTCATCAGAACTGTAGATTCTAAATCTTTGGAATAAGTTGTGCATCCAGCACAAAGGCTTCTATTAATTAAACTCCTGGATATTTTACAGGTACACTGGAAAATTTGGAGGAATTGTATTTAAATGATAATCCTAATCTGCACAGCCTTCCTTTTGAGCTGGCACTCTGCAGCAAGTTGTCCATCATGAGCATTGAGAACTGCCCACTCAGCCATCTTCCAGCGCAGATTGTAGCTGGTGGCCCATCCTTCATCATCCAGTTCCTGAAGATGCAGGGGCCTTATCGTGCCATGGTTTGACTGAATACACTGTACAAAATATAAATTGCGTTATTGTCATTATATATAAAGCAATTTTACTAAGACTGCAGTATGTTTCTGGTAATAGAGGAATTGTAGCCATTTAGAATTTTTTAAAAACTTGTAAAGAATTAGTGCTGGACTGAGGGTTCATGTGAGAAGTAACATTCTTTTTTTGTGGGTGAGATTTGGGAATGGATGTTGCAAAATCTTCAGCATGATTTTTATGTATTAACATTTGAACATATTACTTTGTGTATTTAATATGCAATGTAATATTTTCTTAACTATTAACATACTCAGTGGCAGGCATAGGACCTGGGGAATTCTCTGAATATGTAGGTGCCAATTACCATTCTAGTTTTATCTTGCATCTTTGATTTCTGCCACTAGATAATAAGTCACGGTCAGAATTGCAAAAGCCTATAAATACTTCAGGCCTGCCATTTTCTTTTGTGTCCCAGTCTAATTCTGTGATTGATAAAAGTTAAGTCATGAAGTTTTAGGGTGGAAGGGAAGATTTTGAAAAAAATAGAAAAGGGAAGAACCATGCAAGGTAGGCCAAGAACATGTATGTTCAAAAGCCAATGGTGGGAAGAACAATTAAACCAAAGAGAGAGACAACAAATGCAAATTAAGGCAACGCAGAGAAAGTTTAAAAAAAAATCTCCCCACATACATATTTTGTATATTTGAAAAAGACTACTTAAATGATTTTCTGGGAGTCAAGTAATGTCCTTATAAATAATTTCTGTATATTCTTGATCAGTTCCATCATAGTCTCCAAGATTTGCCATTTGATTTAAGCAATTGTGTGATGCTGACAGGCAATATTTGTATAATACAGATCCGCTGGTCATACACTGCATAGTTTGACTGTACTGTAGTCTATGTAGTATATACAGGAATATGGCCATTAAAGTTTGTTTCCTATTATTTCAATAACTCCAACCCCCCCCCCCCTAACAAGTGCAAAGAAGAGCTTAAGAGCAAAGCAAAGGGATACACCCAGACCCAGCCAGCTTTTTCCTAAGTGATCCATGGGAAACACTTGCATAACACAAATTTTCTCTTGCATACGATCTGAAACCTTTTGGACCATAGATGCCTAACATAAAGTTCTCTGTTTCTGGAATTCCGTAACAAAATCACCATATTCCCCCAACCCTTTACAGCTTTAAAGCACAGTGATCAGTTTCAAATCTGTTACTCCATCCAAGAATTGGTATTTTTATAACCTGTCCTTCATGTTGTGTCTGCACATGAAGCTTTGTGTGGAGGTCTAATTTTCCTCATACACATTTTTGCTGCTGCATGTATTTTTCCAAATTGTATGTATGGGTTATTCGAGTCCTGGCAGTTTACTTTGTTAATGTGAATACATGTACAGTAAATCCATGGAAAATGTTCTTAGGAACTATTCTATAAATGAAATGCACATAGTATTGATATAAAGCATTCATTCTGTTCAGTGTTCACTTGAGGGAAGTTCCCCAGTTGGATATAGTTGATTCAGTGTTTGTACAGACTATTGCCAGTTGCTGGTGTAGTACATATCACTGCATGTTGTCAGCATCTTTTTGGTTACAGGAAGGCTTTTATATCATGTTTGCATGTCTCTCTCAAATGATACTGCATTTTAAGACTTAAATTTAATACAATTAAAAAGTGAATTTTTAAAATTTCCTTTTAAAAGTTGTTAAAACTCAAATTGCACTGAAATAGAACCACTTTTCTTTCTCCTCGAGCTGTACTATGATGCTCATTAATTATAACTTATTGTTTGTCTACATTTTGCTGTTGTCTTGAATGGTTCAGATCTGTTTGCTGGAGAATTCTTGCTTTGAGCCTTGCAAAAAAAAAAACTATTGTGAACTTATTCTGCTCATCAATGTAATTTATGTTGTCATCTCTTTCAAAAGATTTCTATTTCCTGCAAAAATTTGCAAGGTAGAAAATGAAGTCTGTAAACCAAGGGATGTGTAATACTTAGTCAACAGTGCAGCAACTGTGGAGTAAGCTGTATGCTTAGTTGTCATCAAAACAACAATTTTTTGGCAGTTACTTACTGCCTGATTATCCCTGTGATCATCTTTTAACCTCCAACAGATCCTAAATTAGAGACAACAAAGAAATCCAAAAGTTGTAAAAGTGATATTAAAGCAGTATTCTTCAGCTGACAGTATTTTGCTATCAGTGTAGCCTTTATTGACTGGTTAATTTAACGTCAGCCGTCACTGTCCAACATGTATTGATTAGGCTGCTTTGTGCAATCTATTTTGCATTGCAGACTTTTTGTTTCTACAGTCACTGGTTTGTACTTAGAATGTGAGCAAGGCTACTTCCTGGTACCAAATGTTACCTTTAATCTGAAGTATACTGCAAGTCAAAATTTAGTGTTCAAGAAACATTTGAATTACAAGGTTTTCCAGTTAAAACATGTCAGCAAACATAAAGGAAACAAAAGTAAGTTCTTTTAACTGAATTGGACAGTAAAACTTTTAATATTTCTTGTGAATGTGGTTATTCCAGTATATAAACTGTAAGGTGCAAATTGTATTGCTGTGTAGGACAACAAACTAAAAGATCACATGCTAAATATCAGTTTTTATCTAAAATCTGTGAGGTCTATTTGTAATGTTTATGGTTTTCATTTTTACTCAGGTTGTGTTTGGCCAATCCTTGCCTTGCTATAGGCAGGGATTCCCAACCTGGGGTCCACGAACCTCTTGGTTTATGGTAGGGGTCCGTGGCATAAGAAAGTTGGGACCCCCGCTATAGAGCATAATGTATTATTACGTATTGGCAGATATGAAAAGAAAGTCTTTTGAATCTTAAGTTTTCAAGTGCATAGTGAAGACTTTTGTCCTTCTGTTTTCTTTAAATAACAAAAACATTCAAGGTTTTCAGCCTTAGTGAAGTTTTAAAATTGCAGTATTCACTTTATTGTTGCATCCACTGGTACTGTATAACAGAAGCAGATAATATTCCCTTTTAACAATTTGTCTACAATTCAGTTTATAAAAATCTTATTGTGGGATTCCAGTGGAGAAATGCACTGAGAAGCTGTGCATCAGTAATCTCAGTATTCTTCCTGAAGTATTGACTGAAATGGTGGATCTTTTCTTCATGCTTTATGCCATTACCCGGTGAGCAAGTTTGTAGAATTTTTTAACGGTGCAAATGTATTCATGCATTCACACAGCTGCTTTGTTGGATTAGTTCCAAAATTCATTTTGCCAGATTTCAGGTTAGGCTGATTCAGTCAAATTTAGTGAGTCATATCGAGCAATCTGAAAAGTTTAGATCTTCCCAATTTTCTGTAACTCAACGTCACTTTGAAATTTACTGCATTTAAAGTAGCCACTACCTTCTACAGCTTTACCACTTGTGCTCCTAGTTAAGCTACAATGATATTTTCTAGACTACAACATTTGGAAGTATTCTATTGAGAAGTCGATGATCAGTAAATCAGACAATTAGAGATGCATTTTGAATTTAAGTGCAATTTATATAAAGAATTTTATACATGCATATCCCTGATGGCAGCAGATAAATTATTTTCAATTATTCTAAACTAATTTGGCTAATAACCAGTAAGTCTACAAAGAATGGTTTGCTTATTTTTTGCCTGCCTCTTTCGGCAGTCCTTTTACCAGATAGCACAAAATATGTTTGTTTACTGGTGCAATCAGACCATTAGACTGCTCACCAAAATAAACAATGTACAAACCAGTAAACAGATATTTTTAAACCAGTTGTCATTTAAAATATTAAAATGCCTCTTTATTTTGTTTTTATAAAAGTCATTCAGTGTATCTGTGCATTCATTATAAATAGTAAATTTGTAAATGAGCTGTTGTTGAGTCGTTTGCAACTGTTGCATGACTTTAAAGGCTTAAGTGTACAATTAACTTTGATCCATGGGTGTGGCAAAGGGGTGGGGGATTACTTTTGGCTGCTGTCTTGGAAGGAACATTCACTTCCATTGTAACGTTTAAAGTAAGACCTTTTAATATTTCTGTTCAGGTAAGAATATTAAAACAAGTATCACAGGTGATTGTATATCTGATATGCTATTTCATTTTGCACACAAGCGATGACATTTTAATGTGTTGCCATTATTTCTGGTGTAAACAATATTAAACTATTTACTGAAACTTCGGTTATTCTAAAATGTGTTAAGTCTTCTGAAAAATGGGAACCTTCTCATAAGTTTAATGCTGCTCACTTTAATCTAATACTAATTATTATTTTCTAATTCCTCAGAAACTAAAGGTTAAAATATTTCCCCAGCTTCTTTACAAGATACTGAAAGCGAGCATTTTTACTTAAAGATATCAGCCAATAAATTCTTCTTGTGCTGCAGTGTTCTGTGTACTTGGCAAAGGAATTTAATTAAGGTTGAACAGGACCCTAAAAATCCTGATTGATTTTTTCCCCTATCTATGGCCTGTGACCTACCTGAATTCCTTTAAGGTGCAGCTGGCAGAAGAAAGCCCTTTGTGCATGTTTGAATGTACGGAACTGATCCAGTTGCGCGCAAGCGCAGTGCTCATGTGAAACAAGATGTTGCTAGGCATGGCTGCAGACAAAATACATGCGGTCTTTGCATCAGTGCTTTAGTGTGTTTCAGTGTAACTAAGGCTATGTCCACACTACGCCAGATAATTTTGGAAACAAAGCCTTTTCTCTTCGTTTTGACAGTCTGTCCAGACTAAAACGGCATTTTCATCCCCCGAAAACGGAGATTTTCAGAAACGGTCTCCAGAGTGAATAAATCTGAAAACGCCTAATATCCATTGCAGTGTGTACGGGGTAACCGGAGCTTTTTAAAACCGCTGTCATGACAGATGGCGGCAGCCCGGCATTTCCTCCCCCCTCCCCCCCCCTTCCTTTATTGTCGCCAAACAATTGATACTAGAGCATACAATTGTCACAGCGATATTTGATTCTGTGCTTCGCAGAACCTAACAATTTCAGAACAGACGGCAACGAGACTGAAGCCAGAAGAGTTAGAAATGTACTCATCAAATACTTTGACCCATAGCTTACTGAATATATAAGTATACTTACTTTGCCCTGTTTTCTGTCCTTGCTTATGTGAAGGTGGTTTACCTATTCATGCAAGTACTTCTCTGACAATAGATGGGTAACAGCCTAATGTAACATTGTATGGAAATACAAGATAACACTGATGCAGACATGTTTTATACATTTAACAAGGTGCTTTATTAATACAACAGAGTTAGTCAGTTTTTCAATGTTCGTCGTCAGCCCAGCATACTGTCCGTGAACTCCCTGTCGGTTGCCTCCATACACTCCAGTATTTTTTTTTCAGTTTTAAGTCCTCCTGCGCGAGAGCCAAGAGCAATTCATTTTAAGCTTTTCTAGTCTGTAACTGGACAAACGCGCACCAAGTATTCCGTTTCCTTTTCGCTTGTTTTCTGTGTGTTCTGCACACGCCCAGCAGAGGAGATTCGCCCAAATATCCATGTTGGTGTGGACAGAGATATTTTGAAAAATGCTTTGTGTGTACGCCTGTTGTTCTTACTCAAAACTGCTGTTTTCAAAATTATCCGGTGTAGTGGGGACGTAACATTAGTGAACAAATCAGGGAAGCTAGGTTCTTTAACTCAAAACCAAATTAAAAGCTTACAAAGTACATCAAATGGAATGACTACTTGCACTTGCAACACTTTTTTTAAAAAGGCACATTTTCAAATGACTTAACCCTCCCCCCCTCCAGTATTTTGTAATTAATGTAAATATATTTGTGCTAGGACTCACTTGGCTACCAATAAAATGGGTGAAATATTTTAGAAATCCTAACTGTGGTGTGCAACCCATTTGCCTTGGGTCCAAAGACCCTTTGGAAATCAGAGTGTGTATAATTGCCTCTCGTCAATGTTTAAGAATGGAAAACTGACATAGTATTAGCTAAAGATGAGCTCTTTGTCATTCAGGGATGAACTACAAATGCTAATTGTATTCACAGCAAAATAAAAATATCTAGGACTCTTCAGTATTCACTCCAAATATTTTATTCTAAATAAAAAAAAATTAGTTGATAGCAACTATGCAGTGTAACTTTAACATTGACACAATATGCAAAATGTAATTAGCTCCAAGTTACAGCAAGGAAATGGCAGGAAAGTTGATTGTCTTTCTCAAGCTGACTCAAATGCAAAAAGGAATTGTTTTATAACAGCAAACATGCAAATCATTGGAATTTGGTAACAGGATTACTTTTATTGATCCCTGCACATGTAAGCAACCTAAATGCAGTATAAATATAATTTAGATATTGTCCCCATTTGAAAAATAATCACTGCTTTGCTTGCTGCTCCTATAAATTGTGGATCTCGCCAATTTTCTACATTCTTTTCATTCCTCCCTCTACTAATAGTGTGGTTTTTGCTATGTTTAGTCTCTCGCTATTTGGACAGGTCCCAGTCATGGTCTGTGGCATATTTGTGTTTGAATAAAGCTATCAAATAAACTTTTTAAGAATGCCGATCCTAAGCAATAGATTTGAGTGTAACTGAGTAGAGCATGATAACAAAATTAGATATGGCTAAAACATCTGAATATCAAACCATTTAATGTGTGAAAATAAGTCTTTTTAATAGTTTTCAGTATTGCTTTCAGTTTTTTGAATTTTAAATAAAGTCATTGAAGCACCTCACCACTGAACCTCCAACACTAACCTAATCCTCCATATGCGAGAAACTCTGCAGATGCTGGAAGTTCAAGCAACATACACATAATGTTGGTGGAACGCAGCAGGCCAGGCAGCATCTATAGGAAGAAGTACAGTCGATGTTTCGGGCCGAGACCTTTCATCCTGACTTTGGTAGCATATTTTCTAAATGGGGAGAAAATTCAGAAACTGGAGGTACAAATGACATTCGGAGTGCTAGTACAGGATTCCCTAAAAATGAATTTGCATGTTGAGTCAATAGTCCATTCATTTGTTATGTGCTGTGTCATATGACGTAGGTGATTATGGTCTTATCCATGACCATGATTGTTCTTGCCAAATTTTTCTACAGAAGTGGTTTGCCATTTCCGCCTTCTGGGCAGTGTCTTTACAAGACGGACAACCCCAGTTATTATCAATACTGTTCAGAGATAGTCCAGCGTCAGTGATTGCATAACCAGGACCAGATGCTACATCTTGCCCAAGGGTGACTTACCTGCAGGCTGGTAGAGGGAAGGAGCGCCTTACGCCTCTGCTGGAGGTGTATTTCCATTATTTCACCCACTGAGTCAGTAGTAAGAAAGGCAAATGCAATGTTATTATTAATTTAAAGAGGACTAGAATATAAAAGCAAAGATGTAACACTGGGGCCTTATAAAGCACTGGCCAAACCATATTTAGAGTATTGTGAGTATCTTTGAGCCTCTTATCTGAGAGTTGATGTGCTGGCATTGGAGAGGGTCCAGAGCAGATTCACAGGAATGAAGGGGATAGAGCACAAAGTGCTTTTGACAGCTCAGGGCTCGTACTCACTGGAGTTGGGAAGAATGAAGGAAGATATCATTGAAACCTATCGAATATTGAAAGGCCTGGACAGAGTGGATGTGGAGAGTATGTTTCTGAAAGTAACCAAGTCCAGGACCAAAGGACATGGCCTCAGAATATAAGGATGTCCCTTTAGAACAGAGATTAGGGGGTATTTATTTAGCCAGAGGGTGGTGAATTTTTGAAATTTATTGTCAAGGACAGCAATGTAGGCCAAGACAATGGGTATACTTAAAGCAGAATTTGAAAGGTTCATGATTAGTAAGGGTGTCGAGTGTTATGGGGAGAAGGCAGGAGAATGGTTTAAAGGCATATTAAGTCAGCCACAATGGAATGGTGGAGCAGTTTCCATGGGCTAAGTGGCTTAATTCTGCTCCGATGTCTTGTTATGGTCCTTCCTGCTTAAGTATGTTTATACTTTGTAAAAAATATTAAATTGGTTCCCAGTACTTAAGAATTGCTAAATTGGCACAGGTTTCACATAATTGCTTGTTCAGCACCAGCTTTTAAGACCTTACAATGAGACACTGACGTACGGATGTGGGCTGGCTTGATTCCTTTTGCCGGAGGATTTCAATTACCTTGCCAGGGTAAAGTGGAGAGTGCTCTGTTCATCAAAGTCAGATGGTTGAAGTGAAGCCCCAAGATTAAACTGACAGGAATTGATGTTTTGATTTGAAACTGTAATGTATGGATATTGAAGACGTGTATCATTATCAAAGATTAGCGCTGATACTTGGCAAAAAAGAAGCTATAGCTCAAATTTCTCTAAAGACAAACATTAAATTAGAAACCATAGAAATACTACAGCACAGAAACAGGCCTTTTGGCCCTTCTTGGCTGTGCCGAACCATTTTCTGCCTAGTCCCACTAATCTGCACACGGACCATATCCCTCCAGACACCTCCCATCCATGTATCTGTCCAATTTATTCTTAAATGTTAAAAAAAAGAACCTGCATTTACCACCTCGTCTGGCAGCTCATTCCACACTCCCACCACTCTCTGTGTGAAGAAGCCCCCCCCCCATGTTCCCTTTAAACTTTTCCCCCCTTACCCTTAACCCATGTCCTCTGGTTTTTTCCCTCCCCTTTCTTCAGTGGGAAAAGCTGGCTTGCATTCACCCTATCTATACCCATCATAATTTTATATACCTCTATCAAATTTCCCCTCATTCTTCTACGCTCCAGGGAATAAAGTCCTAACCTATTCAACCTTTCTATGTAACTGAGTTTCTCAAGTCCCGGCAACATCCTTGTAAACCTTCTATGCACTCTTTTAACCTTATTAATATCCTTCCTGTAATTTGGTGATCAAAACTGAGCACAATACTCCAGATTCGGCCTCACCAATGCCTTATACAACCTCATCATAACATTCCAACTCTTATACTCAGTACTTTGATAAAGGCCAATGTACTGAAAGCTCTCTTTACAACCCTAACTACGTGTGACGCCACTTTTAGGGAATTTTGTATCTGTATTCCCAGGTCCCTCTGTTCTACTGCACTTCTCAGTGCCTTACCATTCACCCTGTATGTTCTACCTTGGTTTGTCCTTCCAAAGTGACCTCACACTTGTCTGTCTTAAACTCCATCTGCCATTTTTCAGCCCATTTTTCCAGCTGGTTCAAGTCCCTCTGCAAGCTTTGAAAACCTTCCTCACTGTCCACTGCACCTCCAATCTTTGTAGCACCAGCAAATTTGCTGATCCAATTTACCACATTATCATCCAGATCATTGATATAGATGACAAATAACAATGAACCCAGCACTGATCCCTGTGGCACACCACTAGTCACAGGCCTTCACTCTGAGAAGCAATTCCCTACTACCACTCTTTGGCTTTTTCCATTGAGCCAATGTCTAATCCAATTTACCACCTCTCCATGTATACCTAGCGACTGAATCTTCCTAACTAACCTCCCATGCGGGACCTTGTCAAAGACCTTACTGAAGTCCATGTAGACAAAATCCACTGCCTTCCCTTCATCCACTTTCCTGGTAACCACCTTGAAAAACTCCAATAGATTGGTCAAACATGACCTACCAAGCACAAAGCCATGTTGACTCTCCCTAACAAGTCCCTGTCTATCCAAATGCTTGTAGATTCTGTCTCTTAGTACTCCCTCCAATAACTTACCCACTACCGACGTCAAATTTACCGGCCTATAATTTCCCGGATTACTTTTCGATCCTTTTTCAAACAACGGAACAACATGAGCCATTCTCCAATCCTCTGGCACCTCACCCGTAGACACCAACATTTTAAATATATTTGCCAGGGCCCCTGCAATTTCAACACTAGTCTCCTTCAAGGTCCGAGGGAATACCCTGTTGGGTCCTGGGGATTTATCCACTTTGATTTGCCTCAAAGTAGCAAGCACCTCCTCCTTTTCAATCTGTACAGTTTCCATGATCTCACTACCTGTTTCCCTTAATTCCATAGACTTCATGCCAATTTCCCTAGTAAATACAGATGCAAAAAAACTATTTAAGATCTCCCCCATTTCTTTTGTTTCCGCACATAGCCGACCACTCTGATCTTCAAGAGGACTAATTTTATCCCTTACAATCTTTTTACTCTTAATATACCTGTAAAAGCTCTTTGGATTATCCTTCACTTTGACTGCCAAGGCAATAAGGTGTTTTAGCCCTCCTGATTTCCTTCTTAAGTATTTTCTTGCATTTTTTATACTACTCAAGCACCTTATTTACTCAGTTTCCTATAAATGTCATACAACTCTCTCTTTATCAGAGTTGCAATATCCCTTGAGAACCAAGGTTCCTTATTTCTATTCACTTTGCCTTTAATCCTGACAGGAACATACTAGCTCTGCACTCTCAAAATTTCTCCTTGGAAGGCTTGCCACTTACCGATCACATCCTTGCCAGGGAACAACCTGTCCCAATCCACGCTTTTTAGATCCTTTCTCATTTCTTCAAATTTGGCCTTCTTCCAGTTTAGAACCTCAACCCTGGATCCTTGTCCCTGATCAAGTTGAAACTAATGGTGTTATGATCACTGGAACCAAAGTGCTGCCCTACACACTCTACTGTCACTTGTCCTAACTTGTTTCTTAACAGGAGATCCAATATTGCATCCCCTCTAGTTGATACCTCTATATATTGATTTCGAAAACTTTCCTGAACACACTTTACAAACTCTAAACCATCTAGACCCCTAACAGTATGGGAGTCCCAATCAATATGTGGAAAATTAAAATCCTCTACCATCACAACTTTGTTTCCTGCAGTTGCCTGCTATCTCTCTGCAGATTTGCTCCTCCAATTCTCGCTGACTATTGGGTGGTCTGTAATACAATCCCACTAATGTGGCCATACCTTTCCTGTTTCTCAGCTCCACCCATAAGGACTCATTAGACAAGCCCTCTAATCTGTCCTGCCTGAGCACTGCTGTAACATTTTCCCTGACAAGCAATGCTACCCCACCCCCACCTTTCATTCCTCTGCCTCTATCACAGCTGAAACATCAGAACCCTGGAATATTAAGCTGCCAGTCCTGCCCCTCCTGTAGCCAAGTTTCACTAATTGCTGTAACGTCATAATTCCACGTGTCAATCCACGCCCTCAACTCGTCTGCCTTCCCCGCAATACTCCTAGCATTGAAATATATACACCTCAGAAGATTTTTACCAGCACTCACAACTTTTCTATTTGCGGCTTTGCTTGAACTTTTAACATCATTTATTTTCACCCCAGCCCCACTGTCAACTCTGGCACTCTGGTTCCCATCCCCCTGCAAATCTAGTTTAAAGCCTCCCCAATAGCGCTAACAAACCTCCCTGAAAGGATATTGGTCCCCTTGTAGTTCAAGTGTAACCCATCTCTCTTGTACAGGTCCCACCTGCCCCAGAAGAGGTCCCAATGATCCCGAAATCTGAAACCCTGCCCCTACACCAGTTCCTCAGCCACTTGTTCATCCTCCAGAGCATCCTGTTCTTACTTTCACTGGCACGTAGCACAGGTAACATTCCTGAGATTACCACCCTCGAGGTTCTGCTTTTCAACTTCCTACCAAGCTCTCTATACTCACTCTCCAGGACCTCCTCACTCTTCCTTGCTATGTCATTGGTACCAATGTGCACCATAACATCTGGCTGATCTCCCTCCCACTTCAGAATGTCATGCAAGCGATCAGAGGCATCCTTGACCCTGGCACCCAGGAGGCAACAAACCATCCTGGATTCTCTGTCACGACCACGGAACCTCTTATCTGTACCTCTAACTATCGAGTCTCCTATCACTACTGCTCTCCTGTTTTTCCACCCTCCCTTCTGCACTGCAGAACCAGACTCAGTGCCAGAGATCTGGCTGCTGCAGCTTGTCCCAGGTAAGTCATCCCCCCCCCAACGGTATCTAATGCAATATACTTGTTGAGGGGAATGGCCACAGGGGAACCCTGCTCTGCCTGCCCTTTCCTCTTCCCTCTTCCCTCGCCTGAAAGTGACCCAATTTCCTGTGCTCTGCTCCTTTGGCGTAATTTTGGTGGTGGTGTAGATAGTGTAGGGGATTGTCGAAGATTGCAGAGAGACATTGATAGGATGCAGAAGTGGGCTGAGAAGTGACAGATGGAGTTCAATTCAGAGAAGTGTGAGGTGGTACATTTTGGAAGGACAAACTCCAAGACAGAGTACAAAATAAATGGCAGGATACTTGGTAGTGTGGAGGAGCAGATGGATCTGGGGGTACATGTCCACAGATCCCTGAAAGTTGCCTCACAGGTGAATAGGGTAGTTAAGAAAGTTTATGGGGTGTTAGCTTTCATAAATCGATGGATAGATTTTAAGAGTCGAGATGTAATGATGCAGTTCTATAAAACTCTGGTTAGGCCACACTTGGAGTACTGTGTCCAGTTCTGGTCGCCTCACTATAGGAAGGATGTGGAAGCATTGGAAAGGGTACAGAGGAGATTTACCAGGATGCTGCCTGGTTTAGAGACTATACATTATGATCAGAGATTAAGTGAGCTCGGGCTTTATTCTTTGGAGAGAAGGAGGATGAGAGGAGACATGATAGAGGTGTTACAAGATAATAAGAGGAATAGATAGAGTGGGTAGCCAGCACCTCTTCCCCAGGGCACCACTGCTCAATACAAGAGGACATGACTTTGAGGTAAGGGGTGATAAGTTCAAGGGGGATATTAGAGGAAGGTTTTTTACTCAGAGAGTGGTTGGTGTGTGGAATGCACTGCCTGAGTCAGTGGTAGAGGCAGATACACTAGTGAAGTTTAAGAGACTACTACACAGGTATATGGAGGAAGTTAAGGCGGGAAGCTTATATGGGAGGCAGGGTTTGAGAGTCGTTACGGCATTGTGGGCCGAAGGGCCTGTACTGTGCTGTAGTATTCTATGTTCTATGTTTAACTACCTCTGTGTAGCTACTATCTATAATCTCATTCTCCTGAATAATCCGGAGGTCATCCAGCTCCTGCTCCAGTTCCCTAATGTGGTTTGTTAGGGGCTGCAGCTGGATACACTTCTTGCAGGTGTCGTTGTCAGGGACACCAGAGGGCTCCCTGACTTCCCACATCCTGCAAGAGGAGCACTACAACATTCTGCCTGGCATTCTCTCTACTCTAAACAATCTGAACAAAAATCTTACCGGAACCTACCCTGGCCTCTGCCTGTGCTTGCCAACGCCTGTTGAGCCAAAGCTGTCCCTGCATTCTAAATCCATAAGTAAAGTGAAGCAGCGAAGAACTGGGTTTTTCAATTTTACAAGCTGGTGCTGAGTTCTCTTGCCTTTTAATGTGCTTTTTCAACCCTTTTGAACCACAATTGTAATAGAGAAGTACAGTACACAAAGAGGCTCTTTGGCTCATCCATGCCGAAACCATTTAAACTTCCTGCTCCCGTCGACATGAGACCATCGTTCTCTATTTCCCCACTATTCATGTACCTATCCAAACTTAAACACTGAAATCGAGCTTGCTTGCATCACTTGTTCTGGCAGCTTATTCCACACTTTCAAAACCCGATGAGTGAAGAAGCTTCCCCTCATGTTCCCCTTAAATTTCTTGCTTTTCACCTTTAAGCCATAACCTCTGGTTGTAGTCCAACTCAACCTCAGTATAACAAGCCAGCTTGTATTTACCCTATCTATGCCTCCCATAATTTTGTATACCTCTATCAAATCATCCCTCAGTCTTTGATATTCTAAAGAATACAGCCCTAACCTATTTGATCTTTCTTATAACTCAGGTCCTCCAGACCTGGGAATATCCTTGTAAATTTTCTCTGCCTGCTTTCAACATCGTTTGCATCTTTCCTGTAGGTATGTGACATAACTGTGCACAATACTCCAAATTAGCCCTCACCAATGTGTTAAACAAATTCAACAAAACATCTCATCTTCTGTACTCAATACATTGATTTATGAAGGCCAGTGTTTGAAAAGCTTTCTTTACAACTCTTGTCTACCCGTGACATCACTTTCAATGAATTATGTACCTGTACTGTTTTTCCAGATCTCATTGTTCTATCACACTCCTGAGTGCCCTGCTGTTCACTGTGCAGGATCTACCCTGGTTGGTCCTACTGAAGCGCAAAATCTCAGTTTTCTGTATTAAATTCCAAAACCAGACAATGTTCTAACCATGCCAGTAACTTCCCTGTAATACTATGGGTAACTTGGTAAACAGCCTCATATGTGGCACCTTGTCAAAAACCTTCTGAAAGTCCAAATATACAAGATCCACTGCATCCCCTTTATCTATCCTACTGGTACTCTCCTTAAAGAATTCCATCAGGTTTGTCAGGCAAGATTTTCTCTGAAGGAAACCATGCTTGTCTTTGTACTATCTTGTCCTGTGTCACTAAGTACTCCATCACCTCAACCTTAATGGACTCTAACATCTTCCCAACCACTGAGGTCTAACTGGTCTATAATTTCCTTTCTGCTGCCTCCCTCCTTTCTTAAAGAGTGGAGTAACATTTGCAATTTTCCGGTCCTCTGACATCTGCCCAATGACTTTTGTAAGAGCAATACTAATGCTTCCACAATCTCTACTGTTACCTGTTTCAGAACCCTAGGGTGCAGTTCATCTGTTCCGGGTGACTTAGGTACCCTTGGCTCTTTCAGCTTTTTGAGCACCTTCTTCCTTGTAGTTGCACTCACTTCTCTTCCCTCACACCCTTCAAAGCCTGGAACACTGCTAGTGTCTTCTGCAGTGAACACTGATATAAAATATGCATTTAGTTCATCTGCCCCAATTGTTATTTCTTAATCTCATTTTCTAGCGGTCCTATATCCACTCCCATTTCTTTTATTTTTTTACATACTTGAAAAAGCTTTTCCTATCCACTTTGACTTTGCTAGCTTGCTTTCATATTTCATCTTTTCCCTCCTAATGATTATTTTAGTTGCCCTCTGTAGGATTTTAAAAGCTTCCCAATTCCTTATTTTCCTGCTAATTTTTTGCTTTGTATGCCCCCTCTTTTGTTTTTACATTAGCTTTGACTTCCCTTATCAGCCACGGTTGCACTATTTTGCCATTTGAGTATTTCTTTGTTTTTGGAATACACCTACCCTGCATCTTCCTTATTTTTCCCAGAAGCATGGACTGTTGTTGCTCTGATGTCATCCCTGTCAGCATTTCCTTCCAATTTACTTTGGCCAACACCTCTCTCATACCACTGTAATTTCCTTTACCTCACTGAAAAACTGCTATATCAGACTTCACTTTCTCCCTATCAAATTTCAGGTTGAACTCAATCATATTGTGATCATTGTCTCCTAAGGGTTCTTTTACCTTAAGCTCCCTAATCACCTCCTGTTCATTACATAACACCCGATCCAGTATAGCTAATCCCCTAGTAGACTAAACAACAAATTGCTGTTGTAGGCATTCAACAAACTCGCTCTCTTCAGAAAACACAAACAACAGGAATTCTGCAGATGCTGGAAATTCAAGCAACACACATCAAAGTTGCTGGTGAACGCAGCAGGCCAAGCAGTATCAGATGCTGCCTGGCCTGCTGCGTTCACCAGCAACTTTGATGTGTGTTGCTTCAGTCTCTTCAGATCCATTACCAACCTGATTTTCCCAACTGACCTGCATGTTGAAAAATCCCATGACTATCATAACATTGCACTTTTGACATGCCTTTTCTATTTCCCATTGTAATCTGTGATCCACATCCCAGCTACTGTTGGGAGGCCTGTATATAACTGCCATCAAGGTCCTTTTACCCTTAGTTTCCTAACTCAAGTATTCAACATCTTCCGATGCTATGTCACATCTTCCTACTGATTTGATGCCATTCTTTACCAGCAGATCCATGCCACTCCCTCTGCCTACCTTCCTATCCCTCCAATTCAAATTGTAACCTTGAGCATTCAGCTCCCAACTACAACCAATCTTCAGCCATGATTCAGTGATGGCCACAACATTATACCTGACCAATAGTGCAGCAAGATCATCCACCTTATTTCTTGTACTCTGTGTATTGAGATATAACACTTTGAGTAGTTTATTTGCTACCCTTTTTGATTCTGCATCCCTAATGCATTGATACTCTCCCTGCTGGCTGCAATTTGGTCCTATCATCTGTCTGGCCTTCCTGACAGATTGACTGCATGCTGTCTTTGCCTTTTTACCATCCACCCTAACTCTTCACTTTGGTTGCTATCCCTCTGCTGAATTAGTTTAAACCCTCCCCAACAGCTCTAACAAATCTGTCTGTAGGAATATTTGCCCCCTCAGGTTCACATGCAACCTGTCACTTTTGTGCAGGTCATATCTTCCCCCAGAAGAGATCCCAATGATCCAAAAACCTGAAGCCCTACCCTTGCCTTAGTTTTTCAGCCACACATTAATCTGCCAAATCATCCTGTTTCTACCCTCACTGGCGCATGGCACAGGCAGCAATCCAGAAATTACTACCCTGGAGGTCCTGCTCCTCAGATTTCTGCCTGGTTCTCTAAATTCTCTTTTCAGGACCTTTTTGCTTTTCTTTCCTATGTCATTGGTACCAATATATATAAAGGCATCTGGCTGCTCTCCCTCCATCTCCAAAATGTTGTGGAAACAATCAGAGACATTCCTGACCCTGGCACCTAGGAGGTAACATACCATTCGAGTGTCTGATTCACATCCACAGAATCTCCTGTCTGTTCCCCTGACTATTGAGTCCTCAGGTATCCGGAGGCTTTGCTTATTACAGTCAGGAACTTTAACCAGGCCAACCTCAGAAAGGCGCTGCCAAAGTTATACCAACATGTCTCCTGCCCCACTAGAGGCCCGAATATACTTGACCACTGCTACACAGCAGTCAAGGACGCCTACCGTTCCGTCCCATGACCTCACTTCGGAAAATTGGACCATCAGGCCATACTCCTCCTCCCGGCTTACGAACAGAAACTGAAGCAGGAGGTCACAGTGTCAAAACTAGTGTCGAGTTGGATGGAGGAAACGGATGAGGTCCTCCGTGACTGCTTTGAATCGGTGGACTGGTTAGTATTCAAGGACTCGGCAGCTAACCTCGATGAGTGTGCCTCAGCTGTCACGGACTTTATTTGGAAATGCACGGAGGACTGTGTGTCTCACAAGACGATCTGGGTATTCCCTAACATGGATGAATTATGAGGTCAAGTCCCTTTTAAAGGCTAGAGATGTGGCTTTTTAGTTGCTACATGGAATCCAGGCGTGAACTCTGGAAAGCCATTAAGGGCACCAAGAGGCAATATCGAGCCAAGTTGGAAGCCCAGGCTAACCAAAGGGATGCTAGTAGACTATGGCAGGGTCTAAATGAGATCACTGGGTGCAAAGAAAAGACTGGGAATATCAATAACTAAAGAAATTTGGCCTGTCCCCTAAAACCCTCACTAATTTTTATAACTGTACCGTAGAAAGCGTTCTTCTAGGGTGCATCACAACTTGGTATGGAAGTTGTCCTGTCCAAGACCGAAAGAAGCTGCAGAAGATTGTGAACACGGCGCAGCACATCACACAAACCAATCTTCCATCCGTGGACTCACTTTACATCGCACGCTGTCGGAGCACTGCTGCCAGAATAATCAAGGACACAACTCACCCAGCCAACACAATTTTTGTCCCTCTTCCCTCTGGGAGAAGGCTCAGGAGCTTGAAGACTCATACGGCCAGATTTGGGAACAGCTTCTTTCCAACTGTGATAAGACTGCTGAACGGATCCTGACCCGGATCTGGGCCATACTCTTCAAATATCCGGACCTGCCTCTCGGTTTTTTGCACCACATTACTTTCCATTTTTCTCTTTTCTATTAATGATTTATATTTTAAATTTTTAATATTTAATAATTTTTACTATTTTTAATATTTAATATTTGTAATCCAGGGAGTGGGAAGTGCAGAATTAAGTATCACTGTGGTGATTGTATGTTCTAGTATCAATTGTTTGGCAACAATAAATTATAAAGTATATTACTACCGCTGTCTTCTTCTCCCTCTTCCCCTTCTGCACCATGGACCCATGCTCAGTACCAGTAACCTGGTCAGCATGGCATTCCCCTGGGAGGTCATCCCCACAACAATATCCAAAGCGGTATACTTATCATTGACTTACCATGCACAAAGCCATGTTGACTATCCTTAATCAGTCCATGTCAGACTGTCGGACTTCAACTACTGCACAGAGTCTTGTCATCTTCAGAAGTTTTCTGATGATTCTGCTACAGTTGGATGCATCAGCAAGGCTGATGAGGCTGAGTACAGGGCTACAGTAGGATGTGAAAAAGACTAAGGAGCTGGTTGTAGACCTGAGGACAGCTAAGGTACCGGTGACCCCTGTTTCCATCCAGGGGATTAGGGTGGACATGGTGGAGGATTACAAATACCTGAGAATACGAATTGACAATAAACTGAACTGGTCAAAGAGCACTGAGGCTGTCTACAAGAAGGGTCAGAGCCGTCTCTATTTCCTGAGGAGACTGAGGTCCTTTAACATCTGCCGGAAGATGCTGAGGATGTTCTATGAGTCTGTGGTGGCCAGCGCTATCATGTTTGCTGTTGTGTACTGGGGCAGCAGGCTGAGGGTAGCAGACACCAACAGAATCAACAAACTCATTCATAAGGCCAGTGATGTTGTGGGGATGGAACTGGACTCTCTGACGTTGGTGTCTGAAAAGAGGATGCTAAGTTGCATGCCATCTTGGTCAATGTCTCCCGTCCACTACATAATGTACTGGGTGGGCACAGGAGTACGTTCAGCCAGTGACTCATTCCACGGAGATGCAACACAACGCATCATAGGAAGTCATTCCTGCCTGTGGCCATCAAACTTTACAACTCCTCCCTTGGAGGGTCAGACACCCTGAGCCAATAGGCTGGTCCTGGACTTATTTCCTGGCATAATTTACATATTACTATTTAACTATTTATGGTGTTATTACTATTTATGATGCAACTGTAATGAAAACCAATTTCCCCCGGGATCAATAAAGTATGACTATGTCTATCCAAATACTGTATTTATTTGGTCCCTTGGAATACCTTCCAATAACTTTCCCACAACTGATGTCAGACTCACCGGCCTATAATTTCCTGATTTATGTTTAGAACCTTTTTTAAACAGTGGAACAACATCGTCTGGTACTACTTCTGTTGTGAAAGATGTTTTAACTATCTCTGCACTTACCTCCTGCAGGGTCCAAGGGAAAGACTTGTCAGTCCCTAAGGATTTAGGATCAGAATCAGATTTATTATCACTGGCATGTGTCATGAAATGAAATTTGTTAACTTAACAGCAGTAGTTGAATTCAATACATGATGATAGAGAAAGAAAAAAATAAGTGAATCGGTTACAGTAAGGGGAAATTGTTGTTCCTGAATCACTGAGTGTGTGCCTTCAGGCTTCTGTACCTCCTTCCTGACAGTAATAATGGGAAGAGGGCATTCCCTGGTTGATTGGTGGGGTGGGGGGAGGTGCTTAATAATGGACACTGCCTTTCTGAGGCACCGCTCCTTGATGTTTTGAGTACTATGGAGTCTCATACAACAGATGGTCATGGCTAACTTTACAACTTTCTGCAGCTTCTTCGGGTCCCGTGCATTAGCCCCCTCCTCCACCCGCCTCACCCTCCTTCCCCCACCCCCCAACAGACAGTGATGCAGCCTGTCAGAATGCTCTCTACGGTACATCTATGGAAGTTTTCAAGTGTTTTAGTTGACAAACCAAATCTTTCCAAACTCCTAATAAAATATGAATAATGCTGGCTTGCCTTGTGTATAGCTGCATTGACATGTTGGGACCAGGTTAGATCCTCAAATTTTGAGACCCAGGAATTTGAATCTGCTCACTCTCCCCACTTCTGATCCCTCTGAGGATTGCTTAGTGCTCCCTCATCTTACTCTTCCTGATGTCCAAAATCAGCTGTTTCATTTTACTGAGTGCAAGGTTGTTGCTGTGACACCACTCAAGCTAGCTGATATATCTCACTCCGGTGTGCCCTCTCATCTCCATCTGAGATTCTGTCAACATTGTTGATACAGGTGTGCCAGTGTTCACCATCCTGCACAGATTGTAGTCTGGTTAGGAAGTCTGGGATCCAATTGCAGAAGGAGGCACAGAGACCCAGGTTCTGTAACTTATCAATCAGGATTGTGGGAATGATAGAGTTAAACACTAAGTTATAGTCAATGGACAGCACCCTGATGTAGGAGATTGTATTGTCCAGGTTATCTCAAGTTTTGTGAAGAGCCATTGAGATTGCGTCTGCCGTAGACCTATTGTTGCGATAGGCAAATTTCAGTGGGTCGAGGTTCTTGCTCAGGCAGTTGACCATTGACCAACCTTTTAAAGCATTTCATCAAGGTACAGTTGAAGTCAGAAGTTTACATACACCTTAGCCAAATATATTTAAACTCAGTTTTTCACAATTCCTGACATTTAATCCTAGAAAACGTTCCCTGTCTTAGGTCAGTTGGGATCACTATTTTAAGAATGTGAAATGTCAGAATAATAGTAGAGAGAATGATTTATTTCAGCTTTTATTTCTTTCATCTCTTTCCTAGTGGGTCAGAAGTTCACATACATTTTGTTAGTATTTGGTAGCATTGCCTTTAAATTGTTTAACTTGGGTCAAACGTTTTGTATTACTTTCCACAAACTTCTCACAGTAAGTTGCTGGAATTTTGTTCTGTTCCTCCTGACAGAACTGGTGTAACTGAGTCAGGTTTGTAGGCCTCCTTGCTCGCACACTCTTTTCCAGTTTTGCCCACAAATTTTCTATCTGATTGAGGTCAGGGCTTTGTGATGGCCACTCCAGTACCTTGACTTTGTTGTCCTTAAGCAATTTTGTCACAACTTTGGAGGTATGCTTGGGGTCATTGTCCATTTGGAAGACCCATTTGTGGCCAAGCTTTAACTTCCTGGTTGTTGTCTTGAGATGTTGCTTCAATATATCCACATAATTTTCCTTCCTCATGATGCCATCTATTTTGTGAAGTGCACCAGTCCCTCCTGCAGCAAAGCACCCCCACAACATGATGCTGCCACTCCCATGCTTCACAGTTGGGATGGTGTTCTTCGGCTTGCAAGCCTCACCCTTTTTCCTCCAAACATAACGATAGTCATTATGCCCAGACAGTTAACTCTTGTTTCAGCAGACCAGAGGACGTTTCTCCAAAAAGTAAGATCTTTGTCCCCATGTGCACTTGCAAACTGTAGTCTGGCTTTTTTTTATGGTGGTTTTGGAGCAGTGGCTTCTTCCTTGCTGAGCAGCCTTTCAGGTTCTGCCCCCTGTCTCCTTTTAATTTGCTCTTGCTAATCAATTGGTCTCTGGTCAAAGTTCAATTGGTTCAAAAGTAGTTGAAACCAAGTTTCATCCGGTCCTCAGTTTTCCCATTAATTTTTACTTCCTTGTTCGCCATCTCTTTTGCTTTTATTTTAGCCTTAACCTCTCTCGTTAGCCACATTTGTGCCATTTTTCCATTCATGATTTTCTTTTTTTTTTGGAATATATTCTTCCTGCACTTCCCTTATTCCTTGTAGGAATTTCATCCAATTCTGCCCTACCGTCCCTCCATCTAGCTTACTTTTCCAATCTACTTGGGCCAGTTCCTCTCTCATACCACTGTAATTTCCTTTGTTCCACTGAAATATCGATACACCTGATACCAGCTTCTCCTTTTCAAATTTGAAACTGAACTCAATCATATTATGATCACTACTTCCAAGGGGTTCCATTACCTCCAGCTCCATAATCGACTCAGGTCCATTACACAGCACCCAATCCAAAACAGCCGATCCACTGGTGGGCTTCTGGACAAGCTGCTCCAAAAAGCCATCCAGTAGGCATTCTACAAACTCCCTCTCCTGAGATCCAGTACCTTCCTGACTTTCCCAATCCACTTTCATATTAAAATTCCCCATAATTATCTTGACATTTTCCTTCTGACACACTTTTTCTATTTCCAGCTGTAGATTGTAGTCCGCATCCCGGCTGCTGTTTAGAGGTCTGTATATAACTGCTATTAGTGTCTTTTTACCCTTGCCATTTCTTAACTCAACCCATAAGGATTCTACCTCTTCTGATCCTATGTCCCTTCTTTCTAGTGATTTGATGTCGTTGCTTACCATTAGGGCCACGCCACCCCCTTTACCTGCCTTCCTGTCTTTCCTATACACTGTGTATCCTTGGATATTCAGCTCCCAATCACATCCATCATTTAGCCATGACTCGGTGATGGCCACAATGTCATATCTTTTAACCTGTAAGCTGTACAACAAGGTCATCCACTTTATTTCTAATGCTGTGTGCATTTAAGGAAAGTAGATTTAGATTAGTATCTGTTACTGATTTTGCTACATTTCAATTGCACAGCAAATTATCCTGTCTGTTCACCTGCCTGTCCTTCTTTCCATCTTTACTGCACAATATCTTTGACTTATTTCTATTTTCCTCTTCTTCAACCCTAACACCCTGGTTTCCTTCCCCTTGCCAACTTAGTTTAAACCCTCCCTAACAGCTATATTAAACAATCCCGCCAGGATCTTAGTTCCCTTTGAGTTCAGGTGTAACCTATTGTTTTTGTATAAGTCATACCTCCCCCAAAATAGATCCCAATGATCCAAGAATTTGAAGCCCTGCCCCTTGCACCAGTTACTTAGCCATACATTCATCTGCTTCATTCTGCTATTCTTACCATCATTAGCGCATGGCTTAGGCAGTAATTCTGAGATTATTACTCTGGAAATCCGGCTTTTCGATTTTCTTCCTAGCTCCCAGTAATCTTCCTTCAGGACCTCCTCTTTTTCTGTCTATGTCATTGGTACCAACATGTACCAAGACTTCTGGCTGCTCGCCCTCTCTCCTCAGAATACTCTGGACCCGATCTGAGACATCCCATACCCTATGCACTTCTATCAAGTCTTCTCTCATTCTTCTTTGCTCTCCAATCCAGGCAGCATCCTGGTAAATCTCCTCTGCACTCTCTCCTGAGCTTCCACATCCTTCCTATAAAAAGGTGACTAGAACTGAACACAATATTGCAACTGCGGCCTAACTAAAATTTTATAGAGCTGCAATCTTACCTCATGGCTCTTGAACTCAATCCCCTGACTAATGAAGACCAGCACACCATAAATCTTAACACCCTATCATCTGGGTTTATGTATGTATTCTTTGCAGTTTAGAAGAATAAGGTGTGACTTTATTTAAACCCGTAAGATCTGACGGAGGATTGACAAGATAAATGTTGAGATGCTTTCATGAGCAAACAACTGACAAATAAAGGGATATAGTAACTACAAGATGAAGACCTTAAGATATAGGAGCAGAAGTAGGCCATTTGGCCCATCGAGTCTGCTCTGCCATTTCACCATGGCTGATCCATTTCCCTCTCAGCCCCAATCTCCTACCTTCTCACCCCCAGTCTCCTGCCTTCTCACCATAACGCTTCATGCCCTGACTAATCAAGAATCTATCAACCTCTGACTTAAATATATTCAATGACTTACCCTCCACAGCCACCTGTGGCAATGAGTTCCACGTATTTACCACTCTCTGACTGAAGCAATTCCTCCTCATCTCCATTCTAAAAGGACGCCCCTCTATTTTGGGGCTGTGTCCTCTGCTCTTGGGCTCCCCTACCGTAGGAAACATCCTGTCCCCATCCATTCTATTGAGGCCTTTCAACATTCAATAGATTTCAATGAGATTCCACCCCCCCACCCTATTCTTCTGAATTCCAGTGAGTACCGTCCCTGAGCCGTCAAACGCCCCTCAATCCTGGAATCATTTTCTTGAACCTCCTTTGAACCTTCACCAATGTTAATCCTTTCTTTGATAAGGGGCCCCAAACTACTCTCAATACCTCGTGAGGCGTCACCAGTGCCTTATAAAGCCTCAACATTACATCCTTGGCCTTACATTCTGGTCCCTTTGAAATGAATGCTAAGATTGTATTTGCCTTCCTCATAAGTGACTTAATCTGCAAATTAACCTTTAGAAAATCCTGCACGATGACTCCAAAGGGCCTATGCATCTTGAAATTTTGAATTTTCTCTCCATTTAGAAAATAGTCTACGCCTTTATTTCTTCTACCAAAGTGCACGACCATACACTTCCCGACACAATATTCCATCTGCCCCTTCTTTGCCCATTCTCCTAATTTGTGAAAGACCTTCTGTAGTCTCTCTGCTTCCTCAAACTACCTGCCCCTCCACCTATCTTTCGTATCATTCACTTTGGCCACAAAGCCATCAACTTTGTCATCCAAATCATTGACAGAGTCAGTCCCAACACAGACCCCTGTGGAAAACCACTAGTAACCAGCTGCCAACCTTTATTCCCAATCTTTTCTTCTTGCCAAACAGCCAATGTTCTAACCATCCTGGTATCTTTCCTGTAATACCGTGGGGTCTTAATTTGTTAAGCAATCTTCTGCGGCACCTTGTAAAGGCCTTTTGAAAATCCAAGTACACAACATCCACTAATTCTCCTTTGCCTATCCTGCTTGATATTTCTTGAAAGAATTCCAACAGGTTTGTCAGACAAGATTTTCCCTTAAGGAATCCATGCTGACTTCAGCCTATTTTATCATGTACCTCCAAGTAGCCTGAAACCACATCCTAACATAGAAACGTAGAAAACCTACAGCACAATACAGGCCCTTCGGCCCACAAAGTTGTGCCAAGCATGTCCCTACCTTAGAAATTACTAGGCTTACCTATAGCCCTCTATTTTTCTAACCTCCATGTACCTATCCAAAAGTCTCTTAAAAGACCATATCGTATCCGCCTCCACCACTGTTGCTGGCAGCCCGTTCCACGCACTAACCACTCTCTGAGTAAAAGACTTACCCCTGACATCTCCTCTGCACCTACTCCCCAGCACCTTAAACCTGTGCTCTCTTGTGGCTATCATTTCAGCCCTGGGAAAAAGCCTCTAACTATCCACACGACCAATGTCTCTCATCATCTTATACACCTCTGTCAGGTCACCTCTCACCTTCCGTCACTCCAAGGGGAAAAGGCTGAGTTCACTCAACCTTTTTTCATAAGGCATGCTCCCCAATCCAGGCAACATCCTTGTAAATCTCCTCTGCACCCTTTCTATGGCTTCCACATCCTTCCTATAGTGAGGTGACCATAACTGAGCACAGTCCTCCAAGTCGGGTCTGACCAGGGTCCTCTGTAGCTGCAACATTACCTCTCGGCTCCTAAATTCAGTTCCACGATTGATGAGGTCCAATACACCGTATGCCTTCTTAACCACAGAGTGACTTGTGCAGCTGCTTTGAGTGTCCTATGGACTTGGACCCCAAGATCCCTCTGATCCTCCACACTGCCAAGAGTCTTACCATTAATACGTACTATATTCTGCCATCGTATTTGACCTACCAAAATGAACTACTTCACACTCATCTGGGTTGAACTCCATCTGCCACTTCTCAGCCCAGTTTTGCATCCTATCAATGTAACCTTTGACAGCCCTCCACACTATCCACAGCACCTCCAACCTTTGTGTCATCATCAAACTTACTAACCCATCCCTCCACTTCCTCATCCAGGTCCTTAACAATTGACTCTGACATGTTCCTGAAGCTGAAGTCAGACTAACTGGCCTTCTCTCTGCCCCTCTCCCTTTTTGAAAAGTGGAGTGAGATTTGCAACTCTCCAGTCCTCAAGGACCCTGCCAGAATTCATTGATTCTTGAATGGTCATTGCTAATGCCTTCAGAATCTCTTCAGCCATCTCTCTCAGAACCCTGGGGCATACACCATCTGGTCCAGGTGACTTATCTACCTTCTGACCTTGCAGTTCCCTAAGTAACTTCTCCCATGTAATAGCAACTTCACTCACTTGTGATCCTGACACTCAAACAGCTGGTGTACTGCCATGTCCTCCATAGTGAAGAATGATGCAGTTCATCTGCCGTTTCTTTGTCCCTCATTACTAGCTCTCCAGCAACATTTTCCAATCGTCCATTATCTACTCTTGCCTCTCTTATGCTCTATATATCTGAAGAAAGTTTTGGTATCTTCTTTAATATTATTGGCTAGCTTACTTTTGTATTCCATCTTTTGGTTCTTTATGACTTTAGTTGCCTTCTGTTGGTTTTTGAAAGCTTCCCAATTCTCTAACTTCCCACTAATTTTTGCTCTATTCTATGCTCTCTCTATATTTTGCATATTCCAGCAAAATATGTTAGCTTTGACTTCTCTTGTCAGTTGTGTTTGCATCAACCTGCATTTAGAATACTTCTTAGTAGGGATGTACAGAGCCTATAAAAAGGATTCCCACCCCCCCCCCCAGAGTTATTATGTTTTCTTGTTTTACAACATTGAATCACGGTGAATTTAATTTGACGTTTTTGACTCTGATTAACAGAAAAAGACACTTTCACATCAAAGTGATCTAAATTAATTACAAATATAAAACAAAAAAATAATTGATTGCATAAATATTCACCCCCCCCCCTTAACATGCCATACCAAATCATCACTGGTGCAGGTGGTTGGTTTTAGAAGTTATGTAATTAGTTAAATAGGGATCTGATTTTGGAGACCTGTGTGCAGTCGAGGTGTTTCAACTGATTGTAGTAAAAATACATCTGTATCTGGAAGGTCCAACTGCTGGTGAGTCAATATACTGGCAAAAATTCCAAAACAAAAGAACACTCCAAGCAACTCCATGTAAAGGTTACTGAAAAGCACAAGTCAATAGACAATAGGTGCAGGAGTAGGCCATTCAGTCCTTCGAGTCAGCACCGCCATTCACTGTGATCATGGCTGATCATCCACAATCAGTGTCCAGTTCCTGCCTTATCCCCATAACCTTTGATTCCGCTATCTTTAAGAGCTCTATCCATCTCTTTCTTGAAAGCATCCAGAGACTTGGCCTCCACTGCCTTCTGGGGCAGGGCATTCCATACATCCACCACTCTCTGGGTGAAAAAATTTTTCCTCATCTCCATTCCAACTGGCCTACTCCTTATTCTTAAACTGTGGCCTCTGGTTCTGGACTCATCCATCAGCGGGAACATGCTTCCTGCCTCCAGCGTGTCCAATCCCGTAATAGTCTTATATGTTTCAATAAGATCCCCTCTCAGCCTTCTAAATTCCAGAGTACACAAGCCCAGTCGCTCCAATCTTTCGACATATGACAGTCCTGCCATCCCGGAAATTAACCTTGTGAACCTACACTGCACTCCCTCAATAGCAAGAATGTCCTTCTCACATTTGGAGACCAAAACTGCACACAGTACTCCAGGTGTGGTCTCACCAGGGCCCTGTACAGCTGCTGAAGGACCTCTTTGCTCTTATACTCAATTCCCATTGTCATGAAGGCCATTAGCTTTCTTCACTGCCTGCTGTACTTGCATGCTTGCTTTCAGTGACTGATGTACAAGAACACCTAGATCTCATTGTACCTCCCCTTTTCCTAACTTGACTCCATTTAGATAATTATCTGCTTTCCTGTTCTTACCACCAAAGTGGATAACCTCACATTTATCCACATTAAACTGCATCTGCCATGCATCTGCCCACTCACCTAGCCTGTCCAAGTCACCCTGCATTCTCATAACATCTTCCTCACATTTCACACTGCCACCCAGCTTTGTGTCATCGGCAAATTTGCTAATGTTACTTTTAATTCCCTCATCTAAATCATTAATATATATTGTAAACAGCTGCGGTCCCAGCACTGAACCCTGCGGTACCCCACTGGTCACCGCCTGCCATTCTGAAAGGGACCCATTAATCGCTACTCTTTGTTTTCTGTCAGCCAGCCAATTTTCAATCCATGTCAGTACTCTGCCCCCAATACCATGTGACCTAATTTTGCCCACTAATCTCCTATGTGGGACTTTATCAAAGGCTTTCTGAAAGTCCAGGTACACTACATCCATTGGTTCTCCCTTGTCCATTTTCATAGTTACATCCTCAAAAAATTCCAGAAGATTAGTCAAACAAGATTTCCCCTTCATAAGTCCATGCTGACTCGGACCAATCCTGTTACTGTTATCCAGGTGTGTCGTAATTTCATCTTTTATAATTGACTCCAGCATCTTTCCCACCACCGACATCAGGCTAACCAGTCTATAATCCCCTCTTTTCTCTCTTCCTCCCTTCTTGAAGAGAGGGACAACATTAGCCACCCTCCAATCCACAGGGACTGATCCTGAATCTATAGAACATTGGAAAATGATTACCAATGCATCCACGATTTCTAAAGCCACCTCCTTAAGTACCCTGGGATGCAGACCATCAGGTCCCGGGGACTTACCAGCCTTCAGACCCAACAGCCTATCCAACACCATTTCCTGCCTAATATAAATTTCCTTCAATTCATCCATTACCCTAGGTCCTTTGGCCACTATTATATCTGGGAGATTGTTTGTATCTTCCCTAGTGAAGACAGATCCAAAGTACCTGTTCAACTCATCTGCCATTTCCTTGTTCCCATAATAAATTCACCTGTTTCTGTCTTCAAGGGCCCAATTTTGGTCTTAACTATTTTTTTCCTTTTCACATACCTAAAGAAGCTTTTACTATCCTCCTTTATATTCTTGGCTAGTTTACCTTCGTACCTCATTTTTTCTCCGCGTATTGCCTTTTTAGTTACCTTCTGTTGCTCTTTAAAAGTTTCCCAAGCCTCCGGCTTCCCACTCGTCTTTGCTATGTTATACTTCTTCTCTTTTATTTTTATACTGTCCATTACTTCCCTTGTCAGCCACGGCTTCCCCTTACTCCCCTTAGGATCTTTCTTCCTCTTTGGAGCGAACTGATCCTGCACCTTCCACATTATTCCCAGAAACACTTGCCATTGCTATTCCACTGACATTCCTGCTAGGGTATTGTTCCATTGAACTTTGGCCAGCTCCTCCCTCATAGCACCATAGTTCCCTTTGTTCAACTGTAATACTGACACTTCCGAGTTTCCCTTCCCCCTCTCAATTTGTAGATTAAAACTTATCATATTATGGTCACTATCTCCTAATGGCTCCTTTACCTTGAGGTCCCTGATCAAATCCAGTTCATTGCACAACACGAAATCTAGAATTGCGTTCTCTCTGGTAGGCTCCAGTACAAGCTGCTCTAAGAATCCATCTCAGAGGGACTCCACAAACTCCCTTTCTTGGGGTGCAGTACCAACCTGATTCCTCCAGTCTACCTGCATGTTGAAATCCCCCATAACAACTGTAGCATTACCTTTGCGACATGTCAATTTTAACTGTTGATTCAACTTACACCCCACATCCAGACTACTGTTTGGGGGCCTGCGCCCTTTCTAACCTTAGAATTTCTCAGTTCTATCCATACTGACTCTACGTCTCCTGATTCTATGTCCCCCCTCGCAAGGGACTATATAGCATTCCTCACCAACAGAGCCACCCCCCCCCCGCCCCGCCCATCAGTCTGTCCTTTCGATCGGATGTATACCCTTGAATATTCATTTCCCGGGCCCTGTCCACTTGAAGCCATGTCTCTGTTATTCCCACAACATCATACTTACCAATTTCCAACTGTGCCTCAAGCCCATCCACTTTATTTCTTGTACTCCGTGCGTTCATATATAATACTTTTAATTCATTACTCCCCTCACCTCCCATATCAATTCCTATTTCACTTGGCCATACTGTACGATCCCTTCTTGAGCTTTCTGCTCTGTTGATTCTGCTGTCTTTCTTAACTTTTCTTATTCTCACTTTCCCTTTATCTCCATCCTTATATTTCCAGTTTGTCCCCTCCCCCCCGCCCCACTTAGTTTAAACACACCCGTGTTGCAGAGGCAAACCTGCCTGCCAGAATGCTGGTGCCCCGCTTATTAAGCTGCAACCCGTCCCTTTTGTACAATTCATCCTTACCCCGAAACATACCCCAATGGTCCAAGAATGTAAATCCTTGCTTCCTGCACCAGTTCCTCAGCCACACATTCAGATCCATTATCTCCCTGTTCTTGTCCACTCCAGCACAAGGAGCTGGAAGCAAACTGGAGATAACCACCCTGGAAGTCCTGCTTTTTAGCCTGCTTCCGAGTTCTCTGAAGTCACGCTGTAGAATGTCTTTCCTCTTCTTCCCCACTTCGTTTGTGCCGGCATGCACCACCACTTCCGGATGTTCATCTTCACTCTTGAGGATTCCCTGTAATCGGTCTGTGACATCCCAGATCCTGGCACCAGGGAGGCAACACACTATCCTTAAATCTCGCCTGTTGCCACAGAGACCCCTTTCTGTACCTTCTCACTATGGAGTCCCCTACAAGCACGGCTCTGCCTGACGTCTGTCTCCTCGGCTTTGTGTCAGCGCCAACTGTTGACTCGCAGACCTGACCGCCTCTCAAGCTGGCATCATCTTCTGTCCCGACAGCTTCCAAGAGGGTGAACCTGTTTACAAGAGGTACATCCCCCGGGGTCTCCTGTACTTCAAGCATCCTTTCCTTCCTCATCGTCGTCCCCCTTCTCTCTTCCAGTATCCTCGGTGTAACGACCTTGGTGTAGGTCCTGTCAAGAAAACTCTCGTTTTCCCAGTTGAACCTGAGGTCATCCAGTTGCTTCTCCAGTGCTGCAACACGGTCCTTCAAAAGCTGAAACTGAGCACATTTTCCACGGATGTAGGAGCCAGAGGCACCATCAGTGTCCCTGACCTCCCACATCATGCACGCAGCGCACTGAATCAGCCTAGCAGTCATTTCTCCACCACTTCTCACCCTCTCCAACTGCGGCGTAGTCTCCTCTCTCAGCCTCCTCGCCGAAGACTCTCGAGCCAAAGACTCTCGAGGGGTCCTCACTTGGAGTGAAGCTCGTCCTCAGCCTTTGCTAGCCAAAACCTCTCGAACCAAAGCCTTCTTACTCTGCCTCCCTCTACTCCGTCGCCCGCTCTGTCAAACTGCTCTCTTTTAAATACTCCCGCTGACTCACGGACTGACTTGCACGCGCTTGTGCAGTCCTGTCCCGATCAACCGCCAAGAAAAATGGCCGACTTCCACAAACTTCTCTCTTTTAAATACTCCCACTGAGTCAGGGAATAGATAGAAGAAAATTTCCAAGTCACTGAACATACCTTGGAGTGCAGTTAAGTCAATCATCAAGAAATGGAAAGGATATGGCACAGCTGTAAATCTGCCATCAGCAAAAACTGAGTGACTGTGCAGGATGAGTGAGGGAGGCTATCGAGAGACCTATGACAACTCTGGAGGAGTTACAAGTTTCAGTGGCTGAGATGGGAGAGACTGCGCATACAACAACTGTTGCCCAGGTGCTTCACCAGTTGTAGCTTTATGAAAGAGTGGCAAAGAGAAAGCCACTGCTGAAAAAAAAATCACATGAAATCCCAGCTAGAGTTTGCCAGAAGGCATGTGGGAGACTCTGAGGTCAGCTGGAAGAAGGTTCTATGGTCTGATGAAACAAAAATTGAGCTTCTTGGCCATCAGACTAAACATTATGTTTGGCGTAAGACAAACACCACACATCATCAAAAACACACCATCCCTACTGTGAAGCATGGGGGTGGCTGCATCATGCTGTGGAGATGCTTCACTGCAGCAGGCTCTGGAAGGCTTGTGAAGATAAAGGGTAAAATGAATGCAGCAAAATACAGGGAAATCCTGGAGGAAACTTGCAAGAGAACTGCAACTTGGGAGAAGATTTCTTTTCCAGCAAGATGATTAGCCCAATCATAAAGCCAAAGCTACACAGAAATGGCTTACAAACAACAAAGTTAATGTCCTGGAGTGACCAAGTCAGAGTCCAGACCTCAATACAATTGAGAGTTTGTGGCTGGACTTGAAAAGAGTTATTCACTCATGATCCCTATGCAATCTGACAGAGCTTGTGCAGTTTTGTAAAGAAGAATGGGGAAAATTTGCAGTGTCCGGATGTGCAAAGCTGATGGAGACCTATCCACACAGGCTCAAGGTTGTAATTGCTGCCAAAGGTGCAGCTACTAAATACTCACTTAAAGGGTGTCTTTTTTGTTGATCAGTGTCAAAAAAGTCAAATTAAATCCACTGTGATTCAATGTTGTGTAACAATAAACTTAAAAACCTCCAAGGAGGTGAATACTTTTTATAAACAGTATCTATCCTACTCCTTCTGAATTGTTCCCAGAAACTCCAGCCATTGCTATTCTGCCATCATTCTTGCTAGTGTTCCCTTCCAATCAATTTTGTCCAGTTCCTCTCTCATGCCTCTGTAATTCCCTTTACTCCACTGCAATACTGCACTTCCGACTTCAGCTTCTCTTTCTCAAGTTACAGGGTGAATTCTACTATACTAAGACCACCGCCCCTAAGGGTTCCTTTACCTTAAGCACTCTAATCAAATCACGTTCATTGCACAACATCCATTTCAGAATATTTGACCCCCTTGTGGGCTCAACCATGAGCTGCTTTAAAAAGTCATTACGTAGGCATTCAGGAAATTCCTCCTGTTGGGATCCAGCACCAACCTGAATTCTGCAATCTACCTGCATAATGAAATCCCCAGGGCTATCCTAACATTGACCTTCTGACATGCACTTTCTATCTCCCTTTGTAATTTGTAGACAACATCTTTACTACTGTTTGAGGGTCTGTATATAAAGTTTGGAGAGAAGGGGACTTCAATCAAGTCCACTGCTTGAGGGTAAGAAGACAGCAGAAGGTTGCAACAGCAAAAAAGAGCTTTGACCAGCGGCCAATCCAGACATTTTGAAGTTTGCAGAGGAGGGGACTTCAATCAGGTCCAATACCTGAGGATAAAAAGGCAGGAGTGGTTTGAGGCAGTGAAGAAGAGCTTTGACTAGCAACCAGTCAAAGCAAATTAAAGGAAGGCAGGGACAAGCACAGCTGCTGACATCTGAGTGGATATAGTTATAGGGGTGATGTTATGGCTTTAGCTCTTCGAGACTTCAGCGAAGAGAGGCTTCACTCAGAGAAAGCAAAGGAAAGAAAAGCTCAAGTTTTTGCCTTCTCTTCTATATATCTGCTTAGCTGGGACAGTAGAGATGACAGGCAGGATAGTGAAATGCTGCTCATGTGGGATGTGGGAAGGCAGTGTCCATGACAACAACAACTGCAAAAAGTGCATTCAGCTGGAGCTTCTAATAATCTGTGTTAAGGAGTTGGAGCTGGAACTGGATGAACTCTGGATTTTTCGGGAGGCTGAGTGGGTGATAGATAGGACATATAGAGAGGTAGCCCTCAGGACACCGAGAAGCAGATAAGCAGGCAGATTTTAGAATGGTATAGGAAATACAGGATTGTAGTTATGGGTGATTTCAACTTCCCTCATATTCCATAAAATCTATGTAGACCACATCTGCTGCCCTACCCTCATCAATTTCTTTTGTTACCTCTTCAAAAAAAACTCAATTAGGCTCGTGAGGCACAACCTTCCCTTCACAAAGCCATGTTGACTATCCTTGAGTAGACTGTACTTCTCCAAATGCTCATAGATCCTATCCTTAAGAATCCTTTCCAATAGTCTGCAGACCACTGACATAAGACTCACCGGTCTATAGTTCCCAGGATTCTCCCTGTTACCTTTTTTAAACAAGGGAACTACATTTGCCATTCTCCAATCCTCCGTCACCTCCCCTGCAGCCAAAGAGGATTCAAAGATCATAGCTACTGCTCCAGTGATCTCTTCTCTCACTGCCCACAGCAGCCTGGGGTATATCACGTCTGGCCCTGGGACTTAACAGTCTTGATGTTTTAAGAAGATCCAACACTTCTTCTTCCTTAACCTCCACATTGTCCAGCACACAGGCCTGTTCTATTTTGACCTCACCCTGATCAAAGTCCTTTTCACTTGTGAATACTGAAGCAAAGTATTCATTTAGGACCTCCACTGCCTCCAGGCACATGTTGCCTTCTTTATCCTTTAGCTTCATTCTTGTCATCCTTCTGTTCTTTGCATACGCAAAGAACGCCTTGGGGTTCTCCTTAATTCTACATGCCAAGGCCTTCTCATGCCCCCTTCGAGCTCACCTAAGTCCTTCCTTAAGCTCCTTCCTAGCTACCCTATATTTCTCATGAGCCCTTCCTGCTTCTTATATCTAACATACACTTCTTTCTTCCTCTTGGCAAGTTGCTTCACATGTTTCGGCAACCACGGTTCCCTTTTCCTACCAATTTTTCCTTGTCTCAGTGGGACAAACCTAACCTGAACCCAGCACAAGTGATCCCTAAACTTCCTCCACATTACTTCTGTGCTTTCACCCTTGAACATTTGTTTCCAATTTACTCTCGCTAGTTCCTGCCTCATCCCTTCATAGGCTACGTCCACACTATGCTGGATAATTTTGAAAACACCTGTTTCGAGTAAAAACAACAGGTGTCCACACTAAGCGTTTTTCAAAATATCTCTGTCCACATTAAACAGATATTTGGGCTAATCTCCTCTGCTGGGCATGCGTAGGACACACAGAAAACAAGCGAAGAGGAAACGATATACTTGGTGTGTGTTTGTCCAGTTACAGAGTAGAAAAACTTAAAAGGAATTGCTCTTGGTTCTCGTGCAGGAGGACTTAAAACTGAAAAAAAAACTGGCGCGTATGGAGGCAACCGACAGGGAGTTCACGGACAGTATGACCCGGCTGACGACGAACATTGAAAAACTGACTAACTCTGTTGTATTAATAAAGCACCTTGTTAAATGTATAAAACATGTCTGCATCAGTGTTATCTTGTATTTCCATACAATGTTACATTAGGCTGTTACACATCTATTGTCAGAGAAGTACTTGTATAAATAGGTAAATCACCTTCATACAAGTAAGGATAGAAAACAGGGCAAAGTGAGTATACTTATTTATTCAGTAAGCTATGGGTGAAAGTATTTGGTGAGTACATTTCTAACTCTTCTGGCTTCAGTCTCGTTGCCGTCTGTTCTGAAATTGTTAGGTTCTGTGAAGAGCAGAATCAAATATCGCTGTGATGATTGTACGCTCTAGTATCAATTCTTCGGCGACAATAAAGTAGTAATGATAAGAAGAACAAGAAAACAATGAAATGCCGGGCTGCCGCCATCTGTTGCAGCACATCATGACAGCGGTTTTAAAAAGCTCCGGTTACCCCGTACACACTGCAACGGATATTAGGCGTTTTCAGATTTATTCACCCTGGAGACAGTTTCTGAAAATCTCCATTTTTGGGGGATGAAAACGCCATTTTAGTGTGGACAGAGGGTCACAACGAAGAGAAAAAGCTTCGTTTTCAAAATTATCTGGTGTAGTGTGGACGTAGCCATAGTTATCCCTTCCCCAGTTAAGCACTTTCCCATTTTGTCTGTTTTTATCCTTTTCCATAGCTATACTGAAGCTAAGGAAGTTGTGGTCACTCTCACCAAAATGCTCCCCTACCAAGAGGTCTGCTGCCTGACCAGTTTCATTACCCAGAACTAGATCCAGTATGGCCTTTCCTCTTGTCGGCTGATCCACATGCTGTGTCAGGAATCCTTCTGGAACACACCTGACAAGTTCAGCCCCTCAATAGGGGGTTACGGGGAAGTGTGGGTTTAGTACTTTTTTTAAGGAATGTATGGGTCGGCACAACATCAGGGGCTGAAGGGCCTGCACTGTGCTGTAGTGTTCTAGTGTCAATTAGTTACACCCAAGGTGCAGGACACAGGAAACTGGGTGACAGTCAGAAAAGGGAAAGGGGTTAAGGACCAGTGCAGAGTACCTCTGGAGCTATCCCCCTCAACACTTTGGATACTGTTGGGGAAAAGTCACAGTGGTTGGGTCTCTGGAACTGAGTCTGCTTCTGTGACTCGGTAAGGAGGGGTGGAGAAGAGGCACGCAGTGGTGATGGGGATTCATTTGTTAGGAGAACTGACAGGAGGTTCTGCGGTTTGTTGCCTCCCGAGTGCCAGGGCCCGGGATACCTTGGATTGAGTTCTCATCATTCTTAAGTGATAGGGTGAACAGCCAGAGGTCGTGGCCCATGTAGGTACCAATGACATGGGCAGGACGAGTGACGAGGTTCTGCGTAGGGAGCTGGGTGCAACGTGAAGGGGCAGGACCTTCAGGGTTGTAATCTCAGGATTGCTACACGTGGCACGTACAGGTGAGGCTACAACTGGGAAGATTATACAGTTGATAATGTTGAAGTAGGAGGGAGGGCATAATTTTTGGATCATTGGGCTCTCTTCCAGGGAAGGTGGGACCTGTACAGAAAGGACGGTTTGCCCCTGAAATGGAGGGGGACTAATATCCCAGCAGAAGGGTTTGTTAATGCTGCATAGTGGAGTTTAAACTAGAGTTGTCGGGGGATGGGAACCGGAATTAGTGGAGAGGTTGTGGAGGCAGAGTTTGCTTAGACCTTAGGCAAAGTTAGGAATCAAACGGTTGAGCATGGTGCGACTAGTGTCCTGAGCAGCCTATATTTCATTGCAAGAAGTATCGTAGGAAAGGCAGATAATACTGTTGAAGATGAGGTAGCTGGTTTACAGACAGAGGCAGTAAGTAGTGAGGGGAGGCTGTTAATACGGCAGAATTACAGTCAACAGGATGAACTGCAATGTAAAAGGTGGACAAAATCGAAAAGAGTGAATAAGGTGTTGTATTTGAATGTGCGCAGTATACGGAATAAGGTGGATGAAATTGCAGCACAGTTGCAGATTGGCAGGTATGATGTTGTAGGCATCATTGAATCACTGCTGAAAGAAAATGACAGCAGAGAGCTTAATGTCCAAGGATACACGTTGTATCGAAAGAACAGGCAGGAAGGCAGAGAGGGCAGCGTTGCTCTGTTGGTAAAACATGAAATCAAAGAGGTGACATAGTGGGAAGGTGTTGAATCATTGTGGATAGAGCTAAGGAACTGAAAGGGTAAAAAGACTCTGATAGGAGTTGTATACAGACCCACAAACAATAGTAAGGATGTGGCCCACAAGTTACAATGGGAGGCAGAAAATGCATGCCAAAAGAACAATGTAACAGTAGTCTGGGGATTTCAATATGCAGGTAAATTGGGAGAAAATGCTGGATTGCAGGAAGGGGAATTTCCAGAGTGCCTATGAGATGATCTTTTAGAGCAGCTCGTGCTTGAGCCCACTAGAGGATCAGCTGTTCTGGATTGGGTATTGTGCAGTGAACAGGAATCGATGAGAGAGCTTACAGTAAAGTAAACCTTCGGAGCAAGTGATCATAGTATGATTGAATTCATCTGAAGTTTGAGAACATAGAACATAGAATGGTACAGCACAGTACAGGCCCTTCAGCCCACAATGTTGTGCTGACCCTCAAACCCTGCCTCCCATATAATCCCCCATCTTAGATTCCTCCATATACCTGTCTAGTAGTCTCTTAAACTTCACTAGTGTATCTGCCTCCACCACTGACTCAGGCAGTGCATTCCACGCACCAACCACTCTCTGAGTAAAAAACCTTCCTCTAATATCCCCCTTGAACTTCCCACCCCTTACCTTAAAGCCATGTCCTCTTGTATTGAGCAGTGGTGCCCTGGGGAAGAGGCGCTGGCTATCCACTTTATCTATTCCTCTTATTATCTTGTACACCTCTATCATGTCTCCTCTCATCCTCCTTCTCTCCAAAGAGTAAAACCCTAGCTCCCTTAATCTCTGATCATAATCCATACTTTCTAAACCAGGCAGCATCCTGGTAAATCTCCTCTGTACCCTTTCCAATGCTTCCACATCCTTCCTATAGTGAGGTGACCGGAACTGGACACAATACTCCAAGTGTGGCCTAACCAGAGTTTTATAGAGCTGCATCATTACCTCGCGACTCTTAAACTCTGTCCCTCGACTTATGAAAGCTAACACCCCATAAGCTTTCTTAACTACCCTATCCACCTGTGAGGCAACTTTCAGGGATCTGTGGACATGTACCCCGAGATCCCTCTGCTCCTCCACACTACCAAGTATCCTGCCATTTACTTTGTACTCTGCCTTGGAGTCTGTCCTTCCAAAGTGTACCACCTCACACTTCTCCGGGTTGAACTCCATCTGCCACTTCTCAGCCCACTTCTGCATCCTATCAATGTCTCTCTGCAATCTTTGACAATCCTCTACACTATCTACAACACCACCAACCTTTGTGTCGTCTGCAAACTTGCCAACCCACCCTTCTACCCCCACATCCAGGTCGTTAATAAAAATCACGAAAAGTAGAGGTCCCAGAACAGATCCTTGTGGGACACCACTAGTCACAATCCTCTAATCTGAATGTACTCCCTCCACCACCACCTTCTGCCTTCTGCAGGCAAGCCAATTCTGAATCCACCTGGCCAAACGTCCCTGGATCCCATGCCTTCTAACTTTCTGAATAAGCCTACCGTGTGGTACCTTGTCAAATGCCTTACTAAAATCCATATAGATCACATCAACTGCACTACCCTCATCTATATGCCTGGTCACCTCCTCAAAGAACTCTATCAGGCTTGTTAGACACAATCTGCCCTTCACAAAGCCATGCTGACTGTCCCTGATCAGACCATGATTTTCTAAATGCCTATAGATCCTATCTCTAAGAATCTTTTCCAACAGCTTTCCTACCACAGACGTAAGGCTCACTGGTCTATAATTACCCGGACTATCCCTACTACCTTTTTTGAACAAGGGAACAACATTCACCTCCCTCCAATCCTCCGGTACCATTCCTGTGGACAACGAGGACATAAAGATCCTAGCCAGAGGCTCAGCGATCTCTTCTCTCGCCTCGTGGAGCAGCCTGGGGAATATTCCGTCAGGGCCCGGGGACTTATCTGACCTAATGTATTTTAACAACTCCAACACCTCCTCTCCCTTAATATCAGCATGCTCCAGAACATCAACCTCACTCATATTGTCCTCACCATCATCAAGTTCCCTCTCATTGGTGAATACCGAAGAGAAGTATTCATTGAGGACCTCGCTCACTTCCACAGCCTCCAGGCACATCTTCCCACCTTTATCTCTAATTGGTCCTACCTTCACTCCTGTCATCCTTTTTTTCTTCACATAATTGAAGAATGCCTTGGGGTTTTCCTTTACACTACTCGCCAAGGCCTTCTCATGCCCCCTTCTTGCTCTTCTCAGCCCTTTCTTAAGCTCCTTTCTTGCTTCCCTATATTCCTCAACAGACCCAGCTGATCCTTGCTTCCTAAACCTCATGTATGCTGCCTTCTTCCTCCTGACTAGATTTTCCGCCTCATTCGTCACCCATGGTTCCTTCACCCTACCATTCTTTATCTTCCTCACCAGGACAAATTCATCCCGCAGGAGATCTCTAAACATTGACCACATGTCCATAGTACATTTCCCTGCAAAAACATCATCCCAATTCATACCCGCAAGTTCTAGCCTTATAGCCTCATAATTTGCCTTTCCCCAATTAAAAATGTTCCTGTCCTCTTCGATTCTATCCTTTTCCATAATAATTATAAAGGCCAGGGAACGGTGGTCACTGTCCCCCAGATGCTCACCCACTGCAAGATCTGTGACCTGACCAGGTACATTACTTAGTACTAGATCTAGTATGGCTAGTCAGATGTATCCATATTATAGTGGAGTAAAGGGAATGACATAGGCATGAGAGAGGAGTTGGCCAGAGTTAATTGGAAAAGAACACTGGCAGGAATGACAGCAGAGCAGCAATGGGACCGGATGAGAACTACCCCAGGCTACTGTGGGAGACGAGGGAGGAGATTGCTGAGGCTCTGGCGATGATCTTTGCATCTTCAATGGGGATGGGAGAGGTTCCGAGGATTGGAGGGTTGCGGATGTTGTTCCATTATTCAAGAAAGGGAGTAGAGATAGCCCAGGAAATCATAGACCAGTGAGTCTTACCTCAGTGGTTGGTAAGTTGCTGGAGAAGATCCTGAGAGGCAGGATTTATGAAAAGTTGGGAGAGGCATAGTATTATTAGGAGTAATCAGCATGGCTTTGTGAAAGGCAGGTCGATCCTTATGAGCTTGATTGAATTTTTTGAGGATGTAACTAAACACATCGATGAAGGTACAGCAGTAGATATAGTGTATATGGATTTCAGCAAGGGATTTGATAAGGTACCCCATGCAAGGCTTATTGAGAAAGTTAACAGGCATGGAATCCAAGGGGGCATTGCTTTGTGGATCCAGAACCGGCTTGCCCACAGAAGACAAAGAGTAGTAGGGTCATATTCTGCATAGAGGTTGGTCACCAGTGGTGTGCCTCAGGGATCTGTTCTGGGACCCCTACTCTTCGTGATTTTTATAAATGACCTGGATAAGGAAGTGAAGGGATGGGTTAGTAAATTTGCTGATGACACAAAGGTTGGGGGTGTTGTGGATAGTGTGGAGGGCTGTCAGAGGTTGCAGCAGGACACTGATAGGATGCAAAACTGGGCTGAGAAGTGGCAGATGGAGGTCAACCCAGATAAGTGTGAGGTTAGTCATTTTGGAAGGTCAAATATGATGACAGGATATAGTATTAATGGTAAGACTCTTGGAGACTCTTGGCAGTGTGGGGGATCAGAGGGATCTTGGGGTCCGAGTCCATAGGACACTCTAAGCCGCTGCGCAGGTTGACTCTGTGGTTAAGAAAGCATACGGTGCACTGGCCTTCATCAATCGTGGGATTGAGTTTAGGAACCAAGAGGTAATGTTGCAGCTATATAGTACCCTGGTCAGACCCCACTTGGAGTACTGTGTTCAGTTCTGGTCGCCTCACTACGGGAAGGATGTGGAAGCCATAGAAAGGGTGCAGAGGAGATTTACAAGGATGTTGCCTGGATTAGTGAGCATGCCTTATGAGATTAGGTTGAGTGAGCTTGGCCTTTTCTCCTTGGAGTGATGGAGGATGAGAGGTTCCACACGAGCAATGCCTCTCATCATCTTATACACCTCTATCAGGTCACCTCTTTTGAAACTGAAAGATCTGAAGGTAAATAAGTCACCTGGACCAGATGGTGCACATATCAGGGTTCTGAAAGAGGTGACTGAAGAGATTGTGGAGGCATTAGTAATGATCTTTCAAGAATCACTAGATTCTGGAATAGTTCTGGAAGACTGGAAAGTTGCAAATGTCACTTCACTCTTCAAGAAGGGAGAGAGGCAGAAGAAAGGAAATTGTAGGCCAGTTATTTGGATATCAGTGGTTGAGAAGATGTTGGAGTTGATTGTTAAGGACGAGGTCTTAGAGTACTTGCATGCACATGATAAAGTAGGCTATAATCAGCATGTTTTTCTCAAGGGAAAGTCTTGTCTGACCAATCTGTTGGAATTCTTTGAAGAAATAGCAAACAGGATAGACAAGGGAGAATCAATTGGTGTTGTGTACTTGGATTTTCAGAAGGCCTTTGACAAGGTGCCACACATGAGGCTGTTTAACTAGTTATTAACATGAATAAAGCTGATTGGCAGGAGGCAAAGAGTAGGAATAAAGAGAGCTCTTTCTTGTTTGCTGCTACTTACTAGTGGTGTTCCACAGGGGTCTGTGTTGGGACTGATTCTTTTTACATTATGTGTCAGTGATTTGGATGATGGAATTGATGGCTTTGTTGCAAAGCTTGCAGATGATATGAAGATAGCTGGAGGGGCAGCTAGTTTTGAAGAAGTAGAGGGGCTACAGGAGAACTTGGACAGATTAGGAGGATGGGCAAAGAAACGGCAGATAGAATGGTGTTGGGAAATGTAGGGCCATGCACTTGGTAGAAGAAATGAAAGGATTGACTGTTTCCTAAATGGAGAGAAAATACAAAAAACTGAGGTGCAAAGGGACTTGGAAGTCCTTGTGCAGGATTCTCTAAAGGTTAATTTGTAGATTGAGTCTGTGGTGAGGAAGGCAACTGCAATGTTACCAATCATTTCAAAAGGACTAGAATATAAAAGCGAAGATGTAATGTTGAAACTTTATAAAGTAGTAATGAGGCCTCACTTGGAGTATTATAAACAGGATTGGGCCCCTTATATTAGAAAGGATGTGCTGAAACTGGAGAGGATTCAATGGAGGTTCATGGAAATGATTTTAGGATTGAATAGCTTGTCATATGAAGAGCATTTGATGGCTCTGGGCCTGTATTCACTGGAATTCAGAAGAATTAAGGGTGACCTCATTGAAACCTATCGAATAGTGAAAGGCCTTGATAGAGTGGATGATGTGGGAGAGTCCAAGACCAGAGGATGCAACCTCAGAACAGAGGCGCGTCTTTTTAGGACAGAGATGAGGAGGAATTTCTTTAGCCAGAAAGTGGTGAATTTGTGGAATTCATTGCCACAGGTAGCTGTGGAGGCCAATTATTTATGTATATTTAGGGTAGAAAGTGATAGAGTCTTGATTGGTCAGGGCATGAAGGAATATGGGGAGAAGGCAGGAGATTGGGGCTGAGATGAAAATCGGTTCAGCCATGACAAAATAGCAGAGAAGACTTGATGGATCAAATGGCCTAATTATGCTCCTATACCTTTTGGTCTTCTCGTCTTATAACTCCCATCAGGGTCTTAACTCTATCCACAACGATTCAGCACTTCTGATCCTATGTAGCCTCTTCCTAATGATCTGATTTCATTTTTTACCAACAAAACCATCCCACCTGCTCTGCCTACCTGCCTGTCCTTTCAATACAATCTGTTCCGAGTTATAACCCTCTTTCAGCCCTGATTCAGTGATGCCCACAATATCATACATGCCAATCTACAACTTCATCTACCTTATTCTATATAGTCCATGCATTCAGATGTAACACTTTCAGTCCTGTATTTATCACTGTTTCCGATTTTGTCCCCCTTTTACATTGCAACTCATCCTGTTGGGGACGAGGGGCTGGTTATTTAAACCTGAGCTGTGTAGAAGTTTCAGAGGGAAATGAATCTCTGGAATTCTCCACCCTTGAGGGTGTTGAGGCCAGGTCATTATATTTAAAGTGGAAGTAGGTAAATATTTAGAAAAGGGGTTGAAGACATCACACATCAGCCATCACATAAAAGTTGCTGGTGAACGCAGCAGGCCAGGCAGCATCTATAGGAAGAGGTACAGTCGATGTTTTGGGCCGAGACCCTTTGTCAGGACGAACTGAAAGAAGAGCTAGTAAGAGGTTTGAAAGTGGGCACATCAGCCATAATCACACTGAATACGGGAGGAGGCGTATGGAGCCTGGTACCCTGCTCCTAAATGCGTGTTTTCAAGCACAGTATTGAGGGAAAGCTGCACTGGTGGAGCTCATGTTAAACCGATGATCCAGTGACTTGGATAGGTTTAATAGACCATGAGATAATATTTTGCCTACAAGACAATCTATTCTTAGTCTTCTAACTAATAATTAACCGTAAATTAATATCAGTAGAAGTGAGTTACCTGGCTGTTGTTGCATTGCTGTTTGTGAGAGCTTGCTTCCTCCATTCTAACTGACAACATTGCAACTTGGTTGGAAAAGTTGTGCAGTTATTGCTTCTGGGTGTAACTTCCTTATCTGGTATTTTTGCAAATGTAATTACCTCTGTATCATTTATGCACAGTCCTGGTGCCTATTAGAAAGCCTAGAACCAACAAGTTTCTGCTGAAGCTTAACACAATTGTTTTTGTTATGATCTGTCTACAAATGTATTCTACCACGTTCCCATTCTTACTACTCAAGAAGTGGTCCTCAGAATAAATGGAAATTCATTTGCCAATAAGCACATTCTGCAAGCTAATAATTATGAATTTTTGATATTAACTGTAGCTATTGAATATACCCTGACTGCCATACTCTCAAAAAATATGCCTTGCACAATTTTGCATGTGGATTTTGACATCTGATCCACTTATTTCCAATAATGCTTTCATATCTAGCTTAGTATTTTTATGAAGAAAACTTAACATGATCTTATCTTGCCACCTTTGCAACTACAACATCTATTTAAATCAATGATTGAATCTCGTCTGAGATCTGAACACAGTTTCTCGGTATTATCAGCGGGGAATTCCAACAAAGTCCTCCAACTCTGGACTCATTGCAGAGTTCAGCAGTGCTACACACCAGGGGAATGACTGTTGGAGCTGGGCCAATAACTTTGGAATATTTACATTCATGTTACAATTGGTGGAAGGTGGGAAGAGGTTGGTGGTGGTGATGTGAACAGTTCTCAAACTTCAAGTCCAGTATTTGACCATAAAGATCATAAGATATTGGAGCAGAATTAGGCCATTTGGCCCATTGAGCCTGCTCTGCCATTTCATCATGGCTGATCCTTTTTTTCTCTCAGCCTCAATCTCCTGCCTTCTCCCCGTATCCCTTCATGCCCTGACCACTCAAAAATCTATCAACCTTTGTCTTAAATATAAATAAAGTCATAGCCGTCACTGCCCTCTGGGATGAGCAATGATGGTAGTTACATGCAGAGGAATGTGGGGAAGTCATGTAAATATGAATTCTTGATGCAGGGGACAGGAAAGAGAATGTCAGGAGCTGAACATCAACACTTATACCCCATCATTCATAACTATTCAATACATCACTCTGGCACAGAAAGTTGGAAGCCCCGGCCATGTATGGTCTCACTGGTTGGGGGTTAGAATGTTGATTATGACCAGTGGATCAGAGGACTCAGTTTTGGTTTGGAATGTTGTTCTTTGCTTCAATTATTTGCATGACTTGTATGTTTTTCTTCCTCTTGTGCATTGAGACTTTTATTTTTATTTTTGTTCTTTTTTTTCTTTAAATTGGGTTCTTTCGGATTTCTTGATTTCTGGCTACCTGTGAGTAAGCAAATCTCAAGGTTGTATAATTTATGCATTCTTTGATAATAAGTGTATTTGAATGAATGAATGTAATAATAGGTTTTCTTAAATCTGCTCAAAGAATGAGGGAGACAACAGATGGAAGTTAAAGCTGAGTTCTGCATCACGTAGGTGATGCTCAGTATGGTTGACATTTGAGAAGTATGTGAAGAGAGTAACGTATTCAAAATAAATGCCAATAATTCTACCTAAAGAAACTTGAGAATTCCAGTCTGGATCTCGTTTAACCATATTAAATGTATTGAGGGATCAGATGCATTAAGGGAATCTTCTAGAATGATCTTCACTGATGCAGGCTACAAGTAAATCTCTGATCCAATTTCTGAATGCACTTTTTTCCACTTATGTTGTGTGTTTAATGTAGCAAAGCCCTCCAAGGCATTCCACATGTGTGTTCTCAAACAGGGCAACAATTGAAAATGCCAATCATGTAAATAGAGATTGAAGACAGATAAGCCAAACACATCAATCTAAAGGGATGAATGGGAAGTGGTAGGTTTTGGGAGCAGATTCCTGAGCTTAGCGATGTTGAGGACACCACATTCAGGAGTCCAGAATTGGAGCACAGCATTCTTGGCTAATTATTGGGTTGAAAAGGGATTAGAATGGGGCGGGGTAAACCTGTTGGGAATTGGACAAGATGTTATACAATGAGGGGCATTGCAATTATGCAGTCAAACAGAAAGGGAAATAACATCTAATGTAAATTGTATCTAAGACGCTGTTGTCTTCTGGCAGACTGACCCCTACCTTGCTGAGATCAGACAGCAAATCCCCAATATCTTGTAGGTCTCAGGCCATCACTAACCTCGTCAATTCTGTAGGTCACCCTTCCACTGCCTCCAACCTCATAGTTCCCTTACCCCACACTGCTCATTTCTACCTCCTATCCAAGATCCACAAACCTGACTGTTTGGATAGGCCCATTGTCTCTACCTACTCCTGTTCCACTGAACTCAAGTCAGCATCCAATGCAGACTCCTTCTAAACCCCTTTGTTCAATTCCTTCCTGCCTACATCCACACCACTTCACTTGTTCTTTATTTCATCAACAACTTTCAATTCCCTGGCCCTGATCTCTTCATTTTCACCACAAATATCCAGTCTCTATACATTTCTGCTCCCCCATCAAGAAGGCTTTAAATTTCTCTGCTCCTTTCTTGACAACAGACCCGACCAGTTCCGCTCCGCCAGCACCCTCCTTCGTCTGGTGGAATTGGTTCTCACCTTAATAATTTTTCTTCAGTTCCTCCACTTTCTCTAAGCTAAAGGTGTAGTCCTGGGTCCCAGCTATGCCAACTTTCGTCACTGGAACAGTGGAACAGTCTATGTTTACTGATAACACTCCTTCACAGCATCACTCACCCATGCCAAGCTAGTCAATTGAATTAGTCCATTTCCTTTCTAAATCCCTCAGTTTCTTCATAGCCATAGTCATACTTTATTGATCCTGAGTTACAGTTGAACCAACCAAGAATAGAGTATAGATATAGCAATATAAAACTATAAATAATTAAATAATAATATGTAAATTATGCCAGGAAATAAGTCCAGGACCAGCCTATTGGCTCAGGGTGTCTGACCCTCCAAGGGAGGAGTTGTAAAGTTTGATGGCCACAGGCAGGAATGATGTCCTATGACACTCAGTGTTGCATCTCGGAGGAATGAGTCTCTGGCTGAATGTACTCCTGTGCCCAACCAGTCCATTATGTAGTGGATGTGAGACATTGTCCAAGATGGCATGCAACTTGGACAGCATCCTCATTTCAGACACTACCGTTAGAGAGTCCAGTTCCATCCCCACAACATCATCGGCCTTACGAATGGGTTTCTTGATTCTGTCGGTGTCTGCTACCCTCAGCCTGCTGCCCCAGCACACAACAGCAAACATGATAGCACTGGCCACCACAGACTCGTAGAACCCTCAGCATCGTCCGACAGATGTTAAAGGACCTCAGTCTCCTCAGAAAATAGAGACGGCTCTGACCCTTCTTGTAGACAGCCTCAGTGTTCTTTGACCAGTCCAATTTATTGTCAATTTGTATCCCCAGGTACTTGTAATCCTCCACCATGTCCACACTGACCCCCTGGATGGAAACAGGGGTCACCGGTGCCTTAGCCCTCCTCAGGTCCACCACCAGCTCCTTAGTCTTTTTCACATTAAGCTGCAGATAATTCTGCTCACACCATGTGACAAAGTTTCCTAGCGTAGCCCCGTACTCAGCCTCATCTCCCTTGCTGATGCATCCAACTATGGCAGAGTCATCAGAAAACTTCTGAAGATGACAAGACTCTGCGCAGTAGTTGAAGTCCGAGGTGTAAATGGTGAAGAGAAAAGGAGACAAGACAGTCCCGGGTGGAGCCCCAGTGCTGCTGATCACTCTGTCGGACACACAGTGTTGCAAGCACACGTACTGTGGTCTGCAAGTCAGGTAATCAAGAATCAATGATACCAGGGAAGCATCCACCTGCATCGCTGTCAGCTTCTCCCCCAGCAGAGCAGGGCGGATGGTGTTGAACGCACTGGAGAAGTCAAAAATCATGACCCTCACAATGCTCGCTGGCCTGTCCAGGTGGGCGTAGACACAGTTCAGCAGGTAGACGATGGCATCCTCCACTCCTAGTCGGGGCTGGTAGGCGAACTGGAGGGGATCTAAGTGTGGCCCAGCCATAGGCCAGAGCAGCTCTAGAACAAGTCTCTCCAGGAGACAAACTATTGACCGGCATTTTATAAACTTACTGATTTGCATGATTATCTTGACTATATCCCTGACTCCTGAAAAAAAAAAGGCATTCCTTTTTTCAGTCCCTTTGTTTCCACTGTATCTGTTCCCAGAATGTGGTTTTCCTTTCAAATCTCTGAAAGAAAGGGGTTTCCCTTCCTCCAACATTGATGCTGCCTTCACCCACATGTCCTCCTTTCTCCGGACATCCACACTCACCCAATCCTCCTGCAACCTTAAGAGCAATAGAGTTCCACTTGTCCTCAACTACCACCCTGCTGACTATGATGGATTTAAAATATGGAAGAAAATGTCAAACTCAAATGGGTCAAGGACAATGAAAATAGACAGATCAATTGTCTTTGTTCCTGCCATGTGCCTGGAGATGGAGGCTGCCATTTTATGGAACTATTTTACATCCTCCATTTTGTCAGATGGAGTTACTTTGCTTTCTGTGTTTTAAAGTAGACATGATGATGTTTCAGGTAATCTGCTGGACTGGAGTGATGCACCATCAATAACTCCAATAGACTGGAAGTAGAGTAAATACTGAAAGGTGATTATAAGCAGTAAAATGTGACATCCACCATGCTGAGTATCTGCCCCTGGAGTGAGAGGAGGAGCAATGGCACAATCACCCTTATTCAGGGATGTGTGGGAGGAGCCACAGGAGCAGCCAGCAGAGGGACGTGTCCAGACAGGTAACCCAGTTACAACATTTATATATGGTTTACCACATGGAGATATTTTCCAAATAAGAAGTTATTTGTGAGGTGTCTTTGATATAACTTATGCAGGTTTGTGAATATTGGGGTTGGTGCTTGCCTGGAGTGATTCAATCTGGTTACTGTAGAGAACAAAGAGTCACAAATTACCGACTGTCACTTGCTGGGAAGACAGTAATAAATGGATGCTGGCCTGGAGCAGAGCCAATAAAACACGTTTAAGGTCATCAGATGACCTACAGCCAATGACACTGGAATACAATGTTTAAATTGATAAGGAACAAATATAAAAGTGGACACTTTGAGTATGCTATCAATGATAACTCTCTCAAAAGATCCACCATCACAAGGAAAAGCCCCCATGCCAGGGGCTGGGTGAAGAAAGGATTGATCATCTAGCCTGTGGAGATCCTCTATTTCAGTGTTATAAATTGGAAAAGTTGTCTGAGTGAGTATTGGTACAAAGGGAACAGTAAAATTCATGTTCATGAATTTCCTAACCTAGTTTCGGTGAGGAATGGTTAACAATTCCACAAGCATCCACATCCAGCACATCATTTTCAGCAACTTCTGCCATCTTCAGTGGGACTCTATCACCTCCTCCCTGTCCACTTTCAGAATCAGGTTTATTATCACCGGCATGAGTCCTGAAAATCTGTCCACTTAGCTGCAGCAGTTCAATGCAATACATGACAATATAGAAAGAATAAATAAATTACAGTGTATGTATATTGAATAGATTAAAAATCGTACAAAAACAGAAAGAATATATATTTAAAAAGTGAGGTAGTGTTCATGAGTTCAATGTCCATCTAGGAATCGGATGGCGGAAGGGAAAATGCTGTTCCCGAGTCGCTGAGTGTGTGCTTCATGCTTCTGTACCTCCTACCTGACAGTACCAAGAAGAGGGCATGTCTTGTGTGATGGGGGTCTTTAATAATGGGCATTGCCTTTTTGAGTTACTGCTCCTTGAAGATGTCTTGGATACTATGTAGGCTGGTACCACGACAGAAATGACTAATTTTAAAACTGTCGATAGCTTCTTCCGGTCCTGTGCAGTAGCGCCCCCGTACCAGACAGTGATGCAGCCTGTCAGAATGCACCTATAGAAATTTTCAAGTATTTTAGGTGACAAACTGAATCTCCTCAAACTCCTAATGAAATACAACCACTATCTTGCCTTCCTTATAACTGCATCGATATGTTGGGACCAGTTAGATCCTCAGAGATCTTGACACCCAGGAACTTGAAACTGCTCACTCTCTCCACTTCTGAGCCCTCTATGAGGATTGATATTGTTACGTACCTTGTAAGTGGGTTGCCAAACCAGCAGAAATCGAACGCTCGTTGGAGTCTGTGATTACTAGGAACTAATAAAGTTTTATTAAAGAAATAATACAGTACACTAATTGCAAGGATATAAATGTAACAGGTTAGCAATGATAGTATACACATATACACAGAAATAGGGTAATAGGAATCAACTAAGCTCTATCGCAGTCTAGGGGTAAAATGATCAGTCCTTAAGGTGAAGCAGAGTTCAGTTCAGTCTAGTGCAGTTCGAAGTAATCGCTGTTGTTGTACCGTTGGGGGGGAGGGGAGGGGAGGGAGGGAGGGAGGGAGGGAGAGAGAGAGAGAGAGAGAGATGCAGTTGGTTTCAGGCAAACCTTTCAATGCCTTCTGATCCAGCTGTGGTCACCCACTGTGACCCCTCCATTCTGATGCGACCGTTCTTCCATGGTGAACCCGGCACCCAGGCAAGGGCGGACACACACCGGGTTCCCACTGATCGTACCTTTACACCCTGTGAGCCTCTGACTGATTCCCGTGAATCGGTCCTCCAAACTCCCACCAACTTGTGGGGCACAATGCTCTTTCCAGGGTCTCGTGGCGTGTGTGTTGTGCCTTAGCAAACCCGCTATTTTTATCTCCCTGTTGGGGTATCAAACAGTTCAGGTTCAAAGCAAACTGTCGGTGGCAGACGCCAACATCCGAATTACGTGTCTCTTTCTCGTTAGTATCTCTCTTCTCTCTTATTAGCATTTTGAATGGTTCTCCATTGTCTCTTGTTATCTCTCTCATTAGCATCATCTGTTCTGCAGCTCTGCTTGGCTTCACACATGACACACCCAGCCTTAAAAGAATTTTTACCAGGGGTAAAAATTACGGGTATGAATGCACATTATAACATACACACTAATATACAGGTAGTCATCAGCTATTCGGCTTATACAGAGAACTTTAAGTTTTAACACCTGGACAGACAATCAGCAATCACATTGTCGGTTCCTTTTATATGTTTTATCTTTATATCAAATTCCTGTAATACCAGGCTCCAACTCAACAAGTGTTTGTTTTTGTCCTTCATTGTGGCCAAAAACACTAATGGATTGTGATCAGCATAAACTATCAGTGGTTTCTGTGCCGGACAAATATAAACCTCAAAATGTTGTAATGCCAGAATGATTGCCAGTAATTACTTCTCCACAGTGGAATAATTTCTCTGATGGACATTAAACTTCTTAGAAAAATAAGTCATTGGGTGTTCAATTTCCTCTTTGTCTGTCTGCAACGGCACCGCCCCGGCCGCTTCGTCGCTAGCATCTGTTGCTAGGGAGAAGGGTTTTGAAAAGTCAGGCGCATTCAGCACAGGGTGGTGACACAGAATCACCTTCAGACTCTCGAAGGCTTGTTGACAAAGGTCGTTCCACACAAACTTCTCATTCTTCGGCAAGAGCTTAGTAAGAGGGAGGGTAATATCCGCAAAGTTTTTGCAAAACTTCCAATAGTACCCCATCATCCCCAAGAACCTTCTTAGGGCCCTCTTGTCCGTCGGGATGGGGACTTCAGAGATAGCCTGCATCGGTGCCAGCTGCCCCTGTCCTACCACATACCCCAGATATGTGACCTTAGCGTGGCCGAACTCACTTTTCACGAGGTTCACTGTCAGGTTGGCTTCAGACAGCCATTTAAACAGTTCCTCTACTGCCACAATGTGCTCCTCCCACGTGTCACTCCAGACCACCGAATCGTCAATATACACTTCTGTGTCCTTAAACCCTTTTATCACTGAATTAATCATCCTTTGGAAGGTCCCTGGGGCGTTCTTCATGCCAAAAGGTAAAACATTATACTCGTATAACCTGGATGGAGTGAGAAATGCTGAGATTTCTCTAGCCCGGTCGGTTAAAGGAACGCACCAGTACCCTTTCAGCAAATCGATCTTTGTGATGTACTGAGCTCTCCCCACTTTATCGATGCAATCATCTACCCTTGGGATGGGGGTAAGCATCAATTTTTGTGATGGCGTTCACCTTTCTGTAATCTGTACAGAATCGTATGCTCCCATCGGGTTTCGGGACAACCACACAGAGAGAGGCCCATTCTGATTTGGATGGCCTAATAATACCTGTGGCTAGCATGTGTTCAATTTCTTTCTCCACTAGCTTGCCCTTCTCCAAGTTCATCCTATAGGGGTGTTGCTTAATAGGCTGATCTGACATAACAATAACATCATGTACCGTCCCCTTGCATCGCCTCGGGACATCCAGACATATGTCTGCGTGCCGGTTAATTAGCTTTATCAGCGGCTCGCTCTGTTCAGGGGTTAAGTGAGAGACCTTATCAGCAAAGTTGGCCAAAACAATAGAGTTCTCCAATCTGGTCGGCACCATATTTATCTTTTCAAGATGGGTTTTCCCCTTATCATTTGGCACCCCTGCCTCATTTATTTTTGTGATAACACCGACTAGATCTGCTTTCTTATCGTGGTAAGCTTTTAACATATTAATATGCACTAATTGTGTCGGCTTACGTCTGTCTGTCGTTTCAATAACATAATTCAAAGAGTCTATCTTTTTAATCACTTTGTACGGACCGTGGAATCTCGCCTGGAGGGGGTTGGTTACCACTGGAAACAGAACTAAGACCCTATTGCCCACTCGAAACACTTGTTCGCGGGCTCGTCTATCATACCACTGTTTCGTTTTTGTTTGGGAGTTTCGTAGGTTTTCTTTGGCGAGGTCACAGATCCTTTTAAGCCTCTCACGAAATTTTAAAACATAATCAATCACATTGACTTGTACTGTCGGACTGGACCATTGCTCTTTCAGTAAGGTCAGGGGTCCTCTGGGCCGATGACCGAAGACGAGCTCAGATGGGCTGAACCCCAATGACTCCTGAATCATGTCCCTTACGGCAAATAACAAGAGAGGCAGGGCATCTAGCATTCTCTTGACAATAAGTTTTAATCATGGTCTTTAATGTTGCGTGGAATCTATCCAATGCCCCTTGGGACTCTGGATGGTACGCAGAGGCCAAAATTTGCTTTTCTCCCATCTCATCCAACACCCGTCGGAATGTGTGAGATGTGAAGACACTCCCCTGATCCGACTGGATTTCCCTGGGCAGCCCCACCGTAGTGAAAAATTTCACAAGCGCCTTTACCACTGCGGGAGCACAGCCTCCGGAAACCTGGTGGCGGTGCACATCATAGTCATCACATACTCTCGCCCACTCGCAGTTCTGGGCAGGGGACCGACAAAATCCACAATTATTCGGGAAAAAGGTTCCCCGAAAGCAGGTATCGGTCAAAGGGGCACCTTAGGCAGGACCTGGTTCGGCTTTCCTACCACCTGACAGGTGTGACACCGTCTACAATACTCAATAATATCCTTCCTCATGTTCGGCCAGTAAAATTCTTTCATAATTCTATCGACTGTTTTCCTCACCCCAAAATGTCCACCGAGGGGTATCTTGTGGACCAGGTTAAAAATCTCGTCCCTATAAATTTTCGGCACTACCACCTGGTGTACCACCCCACTCCTCATCTGCGGGCACGGTACTTGGTCTCCACTTCCTCACCAGTGCTCCCTCCTTCACATAATAGCCCAGTGGTTCCCTTTTTATTTCTGCTTCGGAGAGAGCTGTCTCCATCAAAACCATCAGCTCCTCATCTCGTTCCTGTGCCTGTATAAATTCCTTCCTCGCTAACGATAAATCTACCTCAACTCCCTCACTTCCTTCCGCTCCACTATGCTCCTTCTTCTCACTTTCTAACCCCTCCTGGTACAAGGCTGGTAAAAACGTCTCAGCTAAATCCACATTCGCTTCGGCGGCCTTTCTGGACATGCGCCGAGTTACTGCGCAAACGGGATAAACCTGTGAGTCCATGGGCGGGTCCTCAGTCCTGGCAGGCTGGCTTGTCAGCTTTACTGTTGGGTACACATCTCCACCTGCAAGGTCGTTACCGAGTAAGACCTCCACGTGTTCCATCGGTAATTAAGGCCTCACCCCTATTGTGACCGGTCCGGAGAGCAAGTCACTTTTCAGGTATATCTGGTACAAAGGTACTGCTTCAGTCCCTTTCCCAATGCCTTTTATCACACTGACCTCCCCAATCTCGGTTTCTGCACTAAAGTCTAACACCCTCCTTAAGATCAATGACTGACGAGCCCCAGTGTCTCTCCAGATCTGTATTGGAACTGGGGTTGACCCCTCCTTCGCCAACACCAATCTGGCCGAAGTAAACTTCTTACACCCTTCCTGAACTCTGTCAGACCTCTTCTCCCCTAGCGGTTTGTTTGCCGGTTCAATACAGCCAGTCGGAGTCGTCGTTTTTCCTTTCCCCGTCTCCTTCTTTGGGGCAAAACACCTGGACGCAATGTGACCGGCTTTCCAACAATTATAGCATACGAAACCAGGAGACTTCCTACCAAACTGCTTCTCGTCTTCCTTATCCTTCTCACTAGTCCCTGGCTTACTTTCTGGCTTTTCCGGCGGACTTTCTCCGCCCTCTTGACTACCCTTCTTACTCTTACTCGGGGTAAACTTTGCTTTGTGTGTTAACCCTGTTTGTGTGTCTCCCTGTTTCTCATCTAGATAGGGCCTCATACCTTCAGGGAAACAACCTTTAAATTGCTCAATCAGTATTAGCTGTAGCAGTTTGTCATAATTCCCAGTGACCCCTTTCGAGGTGCACCCACACTCACAATACATCTGCATCTCACAGGCAAAATTTAAGTATGTGTGGTGCCACTGCTTCCTCGCATTCCGGAACCTTTGCCGGTATGCCTCCGAGACCAACTCATAAATCCTGAGTATCGCTTCTTTCACCACATCATACCTCTGGGCAGCTTCTGCTGACAACACTGGGTAAGCTTGCTGAGCCTTCCCCTTTTACTCCCCTCTGGAGTAAAACAGCCCACTTATCCCTCGGCCAGTCCTGACTTGCAGCGACTTTTTCGAAATGTAGAAAGTACCGATCAACATCGGCCTCCTCAAATGGGGGAACCAACCTAACCTCCTGGGTTGCCCTAAACCTTCCACCTTGGTCCGGCATTTGGCCCCTCTCGAGCACTATCCTTAACTTCTCCAGCTCAAACTCCCTTTTCTTCTGCTTCACTCTCTCTTCCCATTCTAGCTGCCTTTCTCTCTCTTCCCGTTCTAGCTGCTTCTCTCTCTCTCTTCTCATTCTAGCTGTTTTACCCGGAACTCGTGCTCGAGCCTTAATTTTTCCATCTGCAACTGCACTGCCTCTCCACCAGGTTTGCTCATAGACACCACCTCCAGCTCCCCTGGGGAAAGACATCTTTAGGTACATAATGCTCAGCAATGGCTCTGTGCATCTCCGCTCTCCTCATTGTCTGCTTTCCCTTAAAAAGATTCAACCGTTTTGCAACAGTCGCCAATTCTGATTTCTTGGCATCCTCTAATGCCTCCAAGGTTGGCGCCTTTAGAAATTCCTCAATCTCCATTTCTGCTGTTTGCCCTTTTTTTTATCTGGGAATTTAACCCAATCGATTTACCCAGTCCCAATGTTGGTGTTCAAAATCCTGGACAAGCCCCCACTTATGTTACGTACCCCGCAACTGGGTTGCCAAACCAGCAGAAATGCAACACTCGTTGGAGTCTGTGATTACTAGAAACTAAGAAAGTTTTATTAACAAAGATAAGTAATACAGTACACTAACCGCAAGGATATAAATGTTATAGGTTAGCAATGATAGTATACACATATACACAGAAATAGGGTAATAGGAATCAACAAAGCTCTATCGCAATCTAGGGGTAAAATGATCAGTCTTAAGGTGAAGCAGAGTTCAGTTCAGTCTAGTGCAATTCAAAGTAATTGCTGTTGTACTGTTGGGGGGGGGGAGAGAGAGAGAGAGAGAGAGATGCAGTTGGTTTCAGGCAAACCTTTCAATGCCTTCTGATCCAGCTGTGGTCACCGACTGTGACCCCTCCGTTCCGGATGCGATCGTTCTTCCATGGTGAACCCAGCACCCAGGCAAGGGCAGACACACACCAGGTTCCCACCGATCGTACCTTTACACTCTGTGAGCCTCTGACCGATTCCCGCGAATCGGTCCTCCAAACTCCCACCAACTTGTGGGGCACAATGCTCTTTCCAGGGTTTCGTGGCGTGTGTGTTGTGCCTTAGCAAACCCGCTATTTTTATCCCCCTAATGGGGTATCACCTGTCCATCCAACTTCAAACAGTTCAGGTTCAAAGCAAACTGTCTGTGGCAGACACCAACATCTGAATTACGTGTCTCTTTCTCGTTAATCTCGCTCTTCTCTCTTATTAGCATTTTGAATGGTTCTCCATTGTCTTTTGTTATCTCTCTCATTAGCGTCATCCGTTCTGCAGCTCTACTTGGCTCCACACATGACAGTATGTGCTCCTTTGTCTTACCCTTCCTGAAGTCCACAATCAGCTCTTTCGTCTTACTGACGATGAGTGCAAGGTTGATGCTGCGACACCACTCAACTAGCTGGTGTATCTCGCTCATGTACGCCCTCTCATCTCCATCTGAGATTCTGCCAGCAGTGGTTATATCAGTAAATTTATAGATTGTATTTGAGCTATGCCTGACCACACAGTATAGAGAGAGAGGGAGCAGAGCAGTGGGTGAAGCACACACTCCTGGGGTGCACAAGTGTTGATTCTCAGCAAGAAGGAGACATTATCATCAATCTGCACAGATTGTGGTCTTCCGGTTAGGAAGTCGAGGATCCAATTGCAGAGAGAGGAACAGAGGCCCAGGTTCTGTAGCTTATCGATCAGGATTGTGGGAATGACTATGTTTACACGCTGAGCTATAGGCAATGAACAGCATCCTGACATAGGTGTTTGTATTGTCCAGGTGGTCTAAGGCCGTGTGAAGAGCCATTGAGTTTGCATCTGTCGTTGACCTATTGTGGTGATAGGCAAAGTGCAGTGGGTCCAGGTCCTTACTGAGGCAGGAGTTCATTCTAGCATTGACCAACCTCTCAAAGCATTTCATCACTGTCCATTCATCCATTCGTCCATCCCCATTAATCTCCCCCCTGCAAGCAGAAGAAGTGTCATACCTGCCTGTTCATCTCCTTTCAGGCCCCTAAGCAATCCTTCTAGATGAGGTAACACTTCACCTGTAAATCTCTTGGGGTTGTCTATTGTATCTGTTGCTCTCAGTGAGGCCTCCTCTACATAGGTGAGTCCCGATATTAATTATGGGAACACTTAGTCACCATTTGCGAAAAACAGGATTTCCCAATGGACAATTATTTCTATTCCAATCTCCATTCCTGATCAGGCATGTTGGCTCATGAACTCATCTTCTGCCACAATGAGGCCATTCTCAGTCTGCAGGAGCTGCACCTCATATTCCATCTAGGTAGCCTCCAACGTGATAGCATGAATATTGATGTCTCCAACTTCCAGTAATGTTTTTCCCCTCCCCTTCCCTCTTCATTTTCCTTCTTACCTCTTCTCTTCACCTGCCTATCACATCCCCCTGCTGCCTCTCCTTCCCTTTCTCCCTTGGTCCACTCTCCTCTGTTATCTGTCTCCTTCTTCTCCAGCCCTTTACCTTTCCATCTATCATCTCCCAGCTTCTTACTTCACCCCTCCCCCCACCCACCTTGTAGTTTGCACTCTACCCTCCCCCACCTTCCTTTTCTGGTATCTTTCCATTCCTGATGAAGGGTCTCAGTCCAAAACTTAAATTATTTATTCATTTCCCTAGATTTTGCCTGAACTGCAGAGTTCTTCTAGCATTTTGTGTGTTGCTAATGTTAGGCAGGAGAGTTTTGAATGACCTACAGCATAAAGAAAACGAGGCAATAATAATAAGCCAGGAGCTCATTGCAACAGTCACACCTGGAGGTGACAACAGTGTGGAGAATTAACAGTAGAGTAGAAGCAAGAGCTACATTGGGTGTTGTTACTTTGGGGCTTGGTTGAGAAGGTAGGAAGGGGTCTGAGGAAATTGTGACACTAGACATTCAAACCATCTGGTTTCATTTCATGTGGCATGAAGAGAGATGGAGTCAGAAACAATGGCGAAAGAGTTGGTGAGGGGGCCAAAGATGATGGTCTTACTCATACTGAAAATAATTTTGGTTCATCCAATCCTGTTTGAGGGATTAGAGTCTGTAAGATTTCTGGAGGTGTTGATGAGATAAAGCTGGCTGGTATTACTGTGGAGATGAGGTGTGTTTTTATATGTTCCTGAACATTATCAAGAAATAATAGATCAGCAAATTCTTGGAACAGGAGATAATGCGATAGGTGTGGCATTTTCTAGTTCTCTGGCTGAGGCAAACAGACGAGAATGAAAACAGCTGAGTGCAGCTCAATATAATTGGACTGGAGTGGAGGCATTTCTGCTGTTGGATGATGGATGATGTGATCATTACAGCAATTATTGCAGACTGGTGGAGAGAGAAACAAGGAGGGACAGGTTACCTTGCATTGGAACTTTCAATTGCAGCCTTTTTGGTGCAGTGGCAGTGAGGAAATTCATCATGTTTGGGCACCGTTCTGAGTGAAATGGCAACATTCAAATAATTAAAAAATAATGCATTTATGTAACATCTGCTGATTTTAAAACTTCAAGCTATTATAAACAATAACATTTCTTGGACTTGGTGACAGAAATGAAATGTTCAAAGAAATTTGGACATTTTATATAAATGTATGTTTAAATATGTAAATAGGGCACATGGCAATATAGCTGTTATTGTAACACCTAACCGTGCCAGAGACAGGAGTTCAATTCCCATTGCTGTCTGTCAGGAGTCTGCATGATCTCTGGGTGAACACGTGGCTTTGCTCAGGGTTCGCTGGTTTCCTCCCAAAGATGTACAGGTTAGTGGGTTAATTGGTCTCAAGGGTGTAATTGGGCAGCATGAGCTCGTTGGGTTGGAAGGACTTGTTACTATTCTGTAACTCTAAATGATTAATTAATTAAATCACAAAATTAGGAAAGTGCTTAACTGGAGTAAGGGGAAATATGAAGCTATTAGGCAGGAACTTGGAAGCATAAATTGGGAACCGATGTTCTTAGGGAAACGTACGGAAGAAATGTAGCAAATGTTCAGGGGATATTTGCGTCGGGTTCTCCATAGGTACGTTCCAATGAGACAGGGAAAGGATGGTAGGGTACAGGAACCTTGGTGTACAAAGGCTGTTGAAAATCTAGTCAAGAAGAAAAGAAAAGTTTACAAAAGGTTCAAGAAACTAGGTAATGATAGAGATCTAGAAAATTATAAGGCTAGCAGGAAGGAGCTTAAGAATGAAATTAGAAGAGCCAGTAGGGGCCATGAGAAAGCAGTAGTGAGCAGGGCTAAAGAAAACCCCAAGGCATTCTGCAAGTACGTGAAGAGCAAGAGAATAAGATGTGAGAGAATAGGACCAATCAAGTGTGACAGTGGAAAAGTGTGTAAGGAACTGGAGGAGATAGCAGAGGTACTTAATGAATACTTTGCTTCAGTATTCAGTAGGGAAAAGTAGCTTGGCAGTTGTAGGGATGACTTATAGCAGATTGAAAAGCTTGAGCATATAGGTATTTAGAAAGAGGATGTGCTGGAGCTTTTGAAAAACATCAAGTTGGATAAGTCACCGGGACTGGACAAGATATACCCCAGGCTACTGTGGGAGGTATGGAAGCAGATTGCTGATCTTTGCATCATCAGTGGGGATGGGAGAGGTTCTGGAGGAATGGAGGGTTGCAGGTGTTTTTCCCTTATTCAAGAAAGGAAGTAGAGATAGCCCAGGAAATTATAGACCAGTGAGTCTTACTTCCGTGGTCAGTAAATTGATGGAGAAGATCCTGAGAGGCAGGATTTGTGAACATTTGGAGAGGTATAATAGGATTAGGAATAGTCAGCATGGCTTTGTGAAAGGCAGGTCGGGCCTTACAAGCCTGATTGAATTTTTTGAGGCTGTGACTAAACACATTGATGAAGGTAGAGCAGAAGATGTAGTGTATATGGATTTCGGCAAGGCATTTGATAAGGTACCCCATGCAAGGCTTATTGAGAAAGTAGGAGGCATGGGATCCAAGGGGACCTTGCTTTGTGGATCCAGAATTAGCTTGCCTACAGAAGGCAAAGAGTGGTTGTAATAGGGTCATATTCTGCCTGGAGGTCGGTCACTTCAGGAATCTGTTCTGTGACCCCTACTCTTCATCATTTTTATAAATGACCTGGATGAGGAAGTGGAGGGATGGGTTAGTAAGTTTGCTGATGACACAAAGGTTGGGGATGTTGTGGATAGTGTGGAGGGCTGTCAGAGGTTACAGCGGGACATCGATAGGATGCAAAATTGACTTGAGAAGTGGCAGATGGAGTTCAACCCATCTGCCATCTCCCAAGTGTGAGGTGGTTCATTTTGGTAGGACAAATATGATGACAGAATATAGTATTCATTATAAGACTCTTGGCAGTGTGGAGGATTAGAGGGATCTTGGGATCTGAGTCCATAGGACACTCAAAGCTGCTGCGTAGGTTGACTCTGTGGTTAAGAAGGCATGTGGTGCATTGACTTTCATCAACTGTGGGATTGAGTTTAAGAACCAAGAGGTAATGTTGCATCTACATAGGACCCTGGGCAGACCACACTTGGAGGACTGTGCTCAGTTCTGGTTGCCCCACTACAGGAAGGGTTGTGGAAACTATAGAAAGTGTGCAGAGGAAATTTACAAGGATGTTGCCTGGATTGGGGAGCATGCCTTAAGAGAATAGGTTGAGTGAACTTGGCCTTTTCTCCTTGGAGCGATGGAGGATGAGAGGTGACCTGATAGAGGTGTATAAGATGATGAGAGGCATTGATTGTGTGGATAGTCAGAGGCTTTTTCCCAGGGCTGAAATGACTAACACGAGCAGGCACAGTTTTAGGGTGCTTGGAAGTAGGTACAGAGGAGATGTCAGGGGCAAGTTTTTTCTGCAGAGAGTGGTGAGTGCATGGAATGGGCTGCTGGCGATGGTGTTGGAGGCAGATACAATAGGGTCTTTTAAGAAACTCCTGGGTAGGTACATGGAGCTCAGAAAAATAGAGGGCTTTGGGTAATCCTAGGTAATTTCTAAAATAAGTACATATTTGGCACAGCATCATGGGCCAGAGGGCCTGTGTTGTGCTGTAGGTTTTCTATGTTTCTATGTTTCTAAAACGAAGCAGGAGGCTGTCAGTGGGTTTGGTTGTTCCAATGACTGAAGCACAAAACTGACTGAAGATAAGCAAAAACCCTTCAGTCTTATTAATATGGAGATTACGATATAAATTTTTATTTTACTTGAGAAAGATTTTAAGTTCTGTGTGTCCACTAATCAGACTATAAAACTACAAAAGCAGATGCAGCTCCACATTCCATCAGATGTGATAAGAGCATCAGCACTTCATCTGATGAGATTGAGCATCAGATGGGATCAGAGTTTCAGCACTTTATCTCATGGGATTGAATATCAGATGGGATTGAGCATCTGATAGGACAGACCATTAGGACTTCATCAAATGGGATTGAGCATCTGATGGGATTGGACATCCAATGAGATCAGAGCTTCAGCACTTTATCTGATGGGATTGGGCATCTGATGGGATTGGGCATCTGATGGGATTGAGCGTCTAATGGGATTGAATGTCTGATGGGATTGAGCGGCTGTTGGGATTGAATGTCTGATGGGATTGGGCGTCTGATGGGATTGGGCGTCTGATGGGATTGGGCGTCTGATGGGATTGAGCGTCTGATGGGATTGAATGTCTGATGGGACTGAGCGTCTGATGGGATTGAGCATCTGATGAAATCAGAGCTTCAGTACTTTATCTGATGGGTTTGAACACTGCCAGTTAGATGATTCATTGAGTAGCACAAATGAATATTTGGAATTTGACTCTTTGATGATTAGTATCACACTAATTCGTTAAGTGATTGGGGAATTATTATTTAATTCCTTAAATATTATTAAACTAAATAATATTTATTCCCATTTGATGTAACAGTTAATCACTGATGTTTTCATGAAGGAAAAAGCTTACCTCAGCGGAATGCTAATGGAACAGGAAGGCACTGGTCTTTGCATTCAAACTGCCTCCCACTAATAATGACATAATATTGTTCTTATTGAAATGTGACAATAACAATGCAAATTATTGTTGTAAACAACTTTTCAAAGATTCAAAGTACACTCATTATCAAGTTATGTATGCAGTATACACCCTGAGATTCATCTTCCACAGACAGTCACGAAACAAGGAAAAGCTATGGAATCCGTTCAGAGAAAAACATCAAATTCCCAACCACAAAAAAACAAATTGTGAAAATGAAAAGAAACTAGCAAAAAACACAGAATATAAGATAAGATTTATGCCAAAGGAAATTATTTTTACAAGGTTGCTCTGTCAGAAATATGTACTCTAAAATACAAAATGTAAGCATTGAGGTATGAAAAAGAATACAAAATGTGCATTATAAAGTAACAGTGCAAAATACAGATGTGCAATGAAACCACATACCTATATACTTAAGGAGGAGGAGTTGTAGAGTCTTGTAGCCACAGGGAGAGAGGATCTCCTGTGATGTTCAGTGGTGCACCTTGGTGGAATCAGTCTGTTACTAAAGGTGTTCCTCTGTTTGTCCAGTGTGTCATGGAGGGGGTGAGAGGGGTTGTCCATAATGCTCCGTAGCTTCTGCAGCATCCTCCTCTCAGACACAAACATCAGGGAACCCAGTTCAATCCCCAGAACAGAACCAGCCTTCCTGATGAGCTTGTCGATCTGCTTGGTGTCAGCTGCCCCAGCAGACTACAGTGCAGAATAGAATGCTGGCCACCACTGAGTCGTAGGGTATCTGTAGCATAGTACAGGAAGTACAGTCAGCTTTGTCCCTTCTTGTACAGAGCCCCTGTATTTTTAGTCCAGTCCAGTTTATTGTCCAGGTGAGTTCCCAGGTATCTGTAGTCCCGGATGACTTCCACATTTCGTTCCCTTGATGGAGATGAGAATGCATCTTCATGAAGTCCATCACCAACTCCTTTGTCTTAGCAATGTTGAGCTGCAGGTGATTCAGCCCACACCACTCAACAAAGTTGTCCATCACTCTTCTGTATTCAGCCTCTTGACCCCAGCTGATACAGCCCACAACTGCCGAATCATCCGAAAACTTCTGCAGGTGGCAGGACTCTGAGTTTTATCTGAAGTCCGAGTTGTAGATGGTGAACAGGAAGGTGGACAGGACAGACCCCTGAGGTGCCCCTGTGCTGCTAACCACAGTATCTAAAACACAGCTCTCTAATCTCGCACACTGCGGACGCCTGGACCAGTAAGTAGTCTGTAATCCAGGACACTAGAGGAGCATCCACCTGTATCTCCATGAGTTTACTCCCGAGTACAGCAGGTTGTATGGTGTTAAAAACACTGGAGAAATCAAAAAACATGATTTTCACAGTGCTGCCTGACTTATCCAGATGGGCGTAAGCCCATTGAAGCAGGAAGATAATGGTGTCCTCGACTCCAATGTGTGGTTGGTAAGCGAACTGCAGAGGGTCCAGTGAGGGATTTATAATGGTCTGGAAGTGTGTCAGGACCAGTCTTTTTAATGATTTCATAACATGCGCCACGGGGCGTGGTGGGGCATGCCTTGGGTACTGGAACTAGGCAGGATGTTTTCCACAGCATAGGAAATTCTCTCCAGGCCCAGGCTCTGATTAAAGATGTATTGAAAGACTACACACAGCTGAATAGCTCATACCCTGAGTACCCATGGGCTGATGCGTCTGGCCCCACAGCCTTGCCTGGGTGAAGTCTGCTGAGCTCTCCCCTACCTGCTCAGCAGTGACAGTCCACGTGCCTGTGGTCTTTGGCTCTCCAGTGTCCTTGAAGAGAGTTGGAGGGCAAGGGGTGAGAGGGGGAGGAACTGGAGGTGGGTGAGTTGTAGAGGGGTAAATAGAATTGCCCTCATCAAACCTGTTCAAACCTGTCCTGGTCCCCTTCAATCACTTAGTTTCTGACACCTGCCTGCCTTTGGATCTCACCATCAATGATTTTCAATCCTCCCTGATGCTTTAATTGGTGACAAATGAGCTTGTACCCCAGCTCCAGGCTGCATGCTTCAATCAAAGTCTCCTTGAAATCCCTCGAAGACAACAAAGCATCAGATCGCTCAATTGGCCCAAAAGCACACTGCCAACCCTCAGATCACAGGCTCCAGAAGTAGCAGAACCACATTTGAGAGAAAAAGAAGACATAAGAGAAGTGAGAGAAGTAATTTATTTATTGACATACAGCGTGGAGTAGGCCTTTCAAGCCACACTGCTCAGCATTCCCCCAATTTTAACCCTAGCCTGATCTCAGGACAATTTACAATGACCAATTAACCTACCAACCAGTGTGTCTCAGATAGATGGAGGCAACCAGTGTACCTGGAGGAAACCCACAGTCACAGGGGGAACGTACAGGCAGTGGCAGGGATTGAACCCAGGTTGCTGGTACTGTAGATGGTTGCACTAACCACCACGCTAGTTTCATGAACCATCTGAAGGATGTCGCCTCTGGTCACATTGTTCTCTGGCACCATCTTCCTCTGAAAGCAAATACAGTAATTAATTTTATGCCAAAATATAAAATGGTACATAATTATAAATACAAAAGATTCTGCACAAAATAAAGTCCTGAAGAACGGTTTTGGGCTGAAGTATAAACTGTACAATCACTTTTGTAGACGCTGCCTGACCTGCTGAGTTCCTCCAGCATTTTGGGTGTGATACATAATTAACAATTTTTTTTTGAAGACAACTTTAAGCAAGTGCTTTTATGAAGGAAAAGTTAGCTGGTTTATTTAAAAGTCAGTTATATATTGGTTAATTGTGTGAAAGACAATATCTTCAATATATAATTTTTATTCTGTTCACTTATTACTAAACCCAGCAGAAGTTTTTAGGAATTCAATTTTTTCTTAATTTCTTAATTTGCAGCTGTGCTGGAAAGGTCACTGAGCAGAGTTGACATGGGTTGGTACCTACATTCCTGGGCAGCTTGCTTGTTAAGTATCCTGAATTGAGTGGAGGGCTTCTGTGGAGATCTGTGTGGTTGAATTAAAAGGGTCTTCTGTGAGTCTGGATGTGCAGAGTAAAGATCAGAGGCAAGGTTATTATTATATTCAGCATTATAATGATGTGCTCCATTCATACAGTATAAAACATTGGTCAGACCACACCGAGTACTGTGAGCAGTTTTGGGCCCCTTATCCAAGAAAGAATGTGTTGGGATTGAAGAAATTCCAGAGGTGGTTTACAAGAATGATCCCAGGAATGAAAGGGTTAATATATGAGGAGTGTTTGATGGCTTTGGGCCTGTCCTCAGTGAGATTTAGAAGAATGGAGGGGGGGATCTCATATTGAATATTGAAAGGGCTAAATGGAGTGGAAGTGGAGAAGATGCTATCCACTCTATCTATTCCTCTTATTATCTTGTACACCTCTATCAAGTCTCCTCTCATCCTCCTTCTCTCCAAAGAGTAAAGCCCGAGCTCCCTTAATCTCTGATCATAATGCATAGTCTCTAAACCAGGCAGCATCCTGGTAAATCTCCTCTGTACCCTTTCCAATGCTTCCACATCCTTCCTATAGTGAGGCGACCAGAACTGGACACAGTACTCCAAGTGTGGCCTAACCAGAGTTTTACAGAGCTGCATCATTACATCACGACTCTTAAACTCTATCCCTCGACTTATGAAAGCTAACACCCCATAAGCTTTCTTAACTAACCTATCTACCTGTGAGGCAACTTTCAGGGATCTGTGGACATGTACCCCCAGATCCCTCTGCTCCTCCACACTACCAAGTATCCTGCCATTTACTTTGTATTCTGCCTTGTAGCACCTCACACTTCTCCGGGATGAACTTCATCTGCCACTTCTCAGCCCACTTCTGCATCCTATCAATGTCTCTCTGCAATCTTTGACAATCCTCTACACTATCTACAACACCACCAACCTCTGTGTCGTCTGCAAACTTGCCAACCCACCCTTCTACCTCCACATCCAGGTCGTTAATAAAAATCACGAAAAGTAGAGGTCCCAGAACAGATCCTTGTGGGACACCACTAGTCACAGTCCTCCAATATGAATGTACTCCCTCCACCATGACCCTCTGCCTTCTGCAGGCAAGCCAATTCTGAATCCACCTGGCCAAACTTCCCTGCATCCCATGCCTTCTAACTTTCTGAATAAGCCTACTGTGTGGAACCTTGTCAAATGCCTTACTAAAATCCATATAGATCACATCCACTGCACTACCTTCATCTATATGCCTGGTCACCTCCTCAAAGAACCCTATCAGGCTCGTTAGACATGATCTGCCCTTCACAAAGCCATGCTGACTGTCCCTGATCAGACCATGATTCTCTAAATGCCCATAGATCCTACCTCTAAGAATCTTTTCCAACAGCTTTCCCACCACAGACGTAAGGCTCACTGGTCTATAATTACCCGGACTATCCCTACTACCTTTTTTGAACAAGGGAACAACATTCGCCTCCCTTCAATCCTCCGGTACCATTCCCGTGGACAACGAGGACATAAAGATCTTAGCTAGAGGCTCAGCAATCTCTTCTCTCGCCTCGTAGAGCAGCCTGGGGAATATTCCGTCAGGCCCCAGGGACTTATCCATCCTAATGTATTTTAACAACTCCAACACCTCCTCTCCCTTAATATCAACATGCTCCAGAACATCAACCTCACTCATATTGTCCTCACCATCATCAAGTTCCCTCTCATTGGTGAATACCGAAGAGAAGTATTCATTGAGGACCTCGCTCATTTCCACAGCCTCCAGGCACATCTTCCCACCTTTATCTCTAATTGGTCCTACCTTCACTCCTCTCATCCTTTTGTTCTGTACATAATTGAAGAATGCCTTGGGGTTTTCCCTTACCCTACTCGCCAAGGCCTTCTCATGCCCCCTTCTTGCTCTTCTCAGCCCCTTCTTAAGCTCCTTTCTTGCTTCCCTATATTCCTCAATAGACCCATCTGATCCCTGCTTCCTAAACCTCACGTATGCTGCCTTCATCCACTGACTAGATTTTCCAACTCACTTGTCACCCTGGTTCCTTCACCCTACCATTCTTTATCTTCCTCACCAGGACAAATTTATCCTTAACATCCTGCAAGAGATCTCTAAACATCGACCACATGTCCATAGTACATTTCCCTGCAAGAACATCATCCCAATTCACACCCCCGAGTTCAAGCCTTATAGCCTCATAATTTGCCCTTCCCCAATTAAAAATTTTCCTGTCCTCTCTGACTCTATCCTTTTCCATGATGATGCTAAAGGCCAGGGAGCAGTGGTCACTGTCCCCCAGATGCTCACCCACTGAGAGACCTGTGACCTGACCAGGTTCATTATCTAGTACTAGATCTGGTATGGCATTCCCCCTAGTCGGCCTGTCCACATACTGTGACAGGAATCCGTCCTGGACACACTTAACAAACTCTGCCCCATCTAAACGCTTGGAACTAATCAGGTACCAATCAATATGAGGGAAGTTAAAGTCACCCATGATAACAACCCTGTTATTTTTGCATCTTTCCAAAATCTGCCTCCCAATCTGCTCCTCTGTATCTCTGCTGCCACCAGGGGGCCTATAGAATACCCCCAATAGAGTAACTGCTCCCTTCCTGTTCCTGACTTCTACCCATACTGACTCAAAAGAGGATCTTGCTACATTACCCACCCTTTCTGTAGCTGTAATAGTATCCCTGACCAGTAATGCCACCTCTCCTCCCCTTTTTCCGCCCTCTCTATCCCTTTTAAAGCACTGAAATCCAGGAATATTGGGAATCCATTCTCGCCCTGGTGCCTGCCAAGTCTCTGTAATGGCCACTACATCATAATTCCATGTATGTATCCAAGCACTCAGTTCATCACCTCTGTTCCTGATGCTTCTTGCGTTGAGGTACACACACTTCAGCCCTTCTACCTTACTGTCTTTACACCGTTTATTCCGCTTCTCTTTCCTCAAAGCCTCTCTATGTTAGATCTGGCTTTATTCCATGCACTTCTTTCACTGCTCTATCGCTCTGGGTCCCATCCCCCTTGCAAATTAGTTTAAACCCTCCCGAACCATGCTAGCAAACCTACCTGCAAGGATATTGCTCCCCCTCGAGTTCAGGTGCAACCCATCCAATCTGTACAGGTCCAAAAATCTAAAACCCTGCTCCCTGCACCAACTCCTCAGCCACGCATTCAACTGCCACCTCCTCCAATTCTTACAATCACTGTCACATAGCACTGGCAGCAATCCTGAGAACGCCACCCTTGAGATCCTGTTCTTCAGCCTTCTGTCTAGTTCCCAAAACTCATATTTCAGGACCTCATCCTTCTTCCTGCCTATGTCATTGGTCCCCACATGTATCACGACTTCTGGTTGCTTTCCTTCTCGTACCAGGATGTTGTGCACCCGGTCAGAGACATCCCGGACTCTGGCACCCGGGAGGCAACAAACCATGCGGGTGTCCTTCTCACATCCACAAAATCTCCTGTCTGCTCCCCCGACTATAGAGTCTTCAATGACGACAGCTCTCCTCTTCTCCGTTCCACCCTTCTGCACCACCGGGTCAGACTCAGTGCCGGAGGCCCTGCCACCGTGGCTCACACCTGGCCGGTCGTCCCCACCAACAGTATCCAGGATGGTAACCTTATTATTCAGGGGAATGGCTACAGGGGTGCTCTGCACTACCTATCTGCTCACCTTTGCTTTCCCCCCTCTGACTGTCACCCAACGACCTGCTTCCGACAGTCTAGGTGTGACTACCTCCCTGTAGCTCTCATCTATGACTGCCTCATTCTCCTCTTCCAGATTGCCCAGCCGTATGCACTTCTGGCAGATGTGACTCTGCAGGAGAGGGGCGTTCCCCCAAGACTGCCACATCTCACATGAGAGGCACATCACTGTCTCAGGAGGCATTGTAAATACTAATTGCGATCAAGCTTGTCCTCTGCCTCTTCTCATGGAAGCCTCTCGAGTCAAAGCCTCAAAGCTCCACTACTTCACTGGCCCACTCACTCACTGGCTGCTCCACTTGACCTACCCTTCTATTTATCTGTCTGAGCTTTTCAAAATGCTTGGTCACCTGACCTCAATTGCCCAATCAGCTGCTTTCTGCTGAGTCTGAGCTATTCAAATCTTGACTGACTTTTTCCTTAATCCTGCTCACCAAGGCCTTCTCATGGGCCCTTCTGGGTCTCCTAATTCCATACTTAAGCTCCTTCCTAGCAACCTTGTAATTTTCTAGAGCCCTAGTTTCTTGAACCTTTTGTAAGCTTTTCTTTTCTTCTTAACTAGATTTTCTACAGCCTTTGTACAGCATGGTTCATTTACCCTACTATCCTTTACATGCCTCAATGGAACATAGCTATAGAATCTGGCCACTCAGCCATGGGGCTGAGAGTGCACCCTTGTGGGGTACCAGTATTTAGGACAATGTGGTGGAGGTGTTGCTGCCTCTCCTTACTGACTGCTCAGCAAATCGAGGATCCACATGCAGAGGGAAATGTCGACTCAGGACTCAGACTGGATTGAGCTTTGTTGGAATTTGTTGCATTGAAGGTGGAGCTATTTTCAATAAACAACAGTCGAACGCTGGGTCCTTTATGGTCCAGAGGAATATGAAGGCAGGGAGATGGCATTCTCGTCGACCTATTTTGGCAATAGGTGAATTGCAATGGGTTGATGTTGTTTGGGAGGCTGGAGTTAAAGTGTGCCATGACCTGCCTCTCAAAGCACTTCATGATGGTGGCTGTTGGAGGCAGGAGATTTAAAAGGGACATTGGGACAGCTTTTGAATGTAAAAGGTGGTGCATATTTGGCTGAGCTTCGGGGAATAGTGGTTGAGGCGGACACATTTGTAATAATTAAGTACATGATTAGGAGAGATTTAGAGGATTTTGGGCCAAATGTGGACAGAAAGGACTAGCTTGCTGGCAGAACATCAGGGGTAAGTTTTTTACGTAGAGAGTGGTGAGTGCGTGGAATGGGCTGCCGGTGACAGTGGTGGAGGTGGATACGATAGGGTTTTTTAAGAGACTCCTGGATAGGTACATGGAGCTTAGAAAAATAGAGGGCTATGGGTAACCCTAGGTAGTTCTAAGGTGAGGACATGTTTGGCACAGCTTCGTGGGCCAAAGGGCCTGTATTATGCTGTAGGTTTTCTATGTTTCTATGTTTCTAACATAGATCAGTTGGGCGAAAAGCAGGTTTATTTGCTCTGTGATCTCTGAGGTTGGGGAAAGGAACAAGGTTTATCTACACTGAGCCTCAGTGAACAACTTAATATTTAATATGAGCGGCACACAGCTTATCCAGTCTGTGTTAGCCTTCAGCAATTCCAACAGTCCCAATCCCCAACCGGTTACCCTGCAAGCTGTTCTTTGATTCTCCACCTCCCAGCAACACTAAAGATAGTTTTCATCCACCAACCATTACATCTGTGGGTGGGGGGGGGGGGTGGTGAGAGAGGGGAGAGGGGAGAGGGGAGAGGGGAGGGGTAGTGAGAGAGGGGAAGTGAGAGAGGGGGATAGTGAGAGAGGGGAAAGGGGAGGGGTAATGAGAGAGGGGAAGTGAGGGAGGGTGGTGAGAGAGGAGAGAGGGGAGGGGTAATGAGAGAGTTGCTGGTGGAACCACATGGATAAAGGGAGAAAGAACATGCAAATTCCAACACAGACAGTACCTGAGATCAGGATTGTATCCAGCCTGTTGGAGATGTGAGACAGTATACTACCTGCTACACTGCTGTGCCTCATGGCTGTAGTGATTCTATGTACCACTGGTTAAACTGCCAGCCTTCCTTAGCAGAGTCTGCAAACAGGCTGGCAGATAAGATAAACAAGTTGCATCCACTTTTTGCATCACATAATCTGCCCTGGGTTGTATATTGACTAATGGCACTGCACCAATATTTATAATACGAGTAGGTTCAATTCCTATTGCTGTCTGTTAGGAGTTTGTATGTAATCCCCATCACCACATGGCTTTCCTCTGGGTTCTGCAGTTTCCTCCTACAGTCTAAAGACATAAGGGTTATTGGTCATTTTAAATTGCTCCGTGATTAGGCTAGGAAGGGAGTATTCCATGCTGTATCTCAGTAAATAAATAAATAAATAAATAAATAAATATATTGCTCTGATTCTTGGAAATGAATTGTTTTTTCCAGTGCATGTAACAATCTCTCTCAGAACACAACGTAGAAGCATTATCTCTATGACCTTATGTTTATTAAATTCTAGATTGTTAGGTGTTCAGCACAGCACACTACATCAAGCAACAAATACACTCATTGGCCATTTGTCACACCTGTACACCTGCTTGTTAGTGCAAATATTTAATCAGCCAATTCCAGGTGGGGAATACACGGTTCCGGAATATTAAGTATGAAGTAGAGAAAGGTGAGGCAGAACGAGTGATAAGGAGGATACATGTGCAGAGGGATGGTCTGACGGAGCATGGAGTTAAATGTGCAGAAAGAGTAAGTAAATTTAAGAAGGACAACAAAATTCAAGGGGCGTATAGCCCGGTGAGAGTTCGGGGAGCTGGGTTATGCACAATAGGTAGTGATTTAAACAGAGAGAGGAGAAATGGGTTAAAAATTCTATATCTGAATGCACGAAGCGTCAAGAAATAAGGCGGATGAGCTTGAAGCTCAGGTGCGAATGGGTAACTATGATGTTGTTGGGATAACGGAGACATGGCTGCAGGGGGATCAGACCTGGGAATTGAATGTACAAGGGTATACGTGCTATCGAAGGGACAGAAAGGCGGGCAGAGGGGGTGGGGTGGCCCTGTTGGTGAGGAATGAGATTCAGTCCCTTGTAAGGGGGGGACATAGAATCAGGAGAAGTACAGTCAGTGTGGATAGAACTGAGGAACAGTAAGGGCAAAAAGACCCTAATAGGTGTTATCTACAGGCCCCCAAACAGTAGCATGGATATTGGGTGCAGGTTGAATAGGGAGTTAACAATGGCATGTGGCAAAGGAAATGTCGCAGTAGTTATTGGGGATTTCAACATGCAGGTGAACTGGGAAAATCAGGTTGGTACTGGACCCCAGGATAGGGAGTTTATAGAGGGCTTACGGGATGCATTTTTGGAGCAGCTTGTACGAGAGCCTACCAGAGATAAGGCTATTCTGGATTTAGTGTTGTGCAATGAACAGGATTTGATAAGTGATCTTGAAGTAAAGGAGCCATTAGGAGGTAGTGATCATAATATGGTAAGTTTTTATATGCAAGTTGAGAGGGATAAGGGCAGATCAGAAGTGTCAGTATTGCTGTTGAACAAAGGAGACTATGGAGCCATGAGGGAGGAGCTGGCCAAAGTGGACTGGTCGGATATCCCAGCAGAGAAGACAGTGGAACAGCAATGGCAGGTATTCTTGGGAATAATGCACAAGGTGCAAAATCAGTTCATCCCCCGGAGAAGGAAGGACTCAAAGGGGTGAAAGTGGCCACAGTGGTTGACAAAGGAAGTCAGAGATAGCATAGCATTAAAAAAGAAGTATAACAGAGCTAAGGTGAGTGGGAAGATGGATGATTGGGAAATTTTTAAGGAGCAATGGAACTTAACTAAAAGGGATGAAAAAATGAGGTATGAACGCAAGCTAGCTAGGAATATAAAGGAGGATAGCAAAAGTTTTTTTAGGTATGTGAAGAGAAGGAAGATAGTTAAGAACAATGTTGGGCCCTTGAAGAATGAATTGGGAGAAATTGTTATGGGAAACAGAGAAATGGCTGACGAATTTAATAAGTACTTTGGATCTGTCTTCACTAGGGAAGACACAAGCAATCTCCCAGATGTATGGATGGGCCAACGACATAGGGTAACAGAGGAACTGAAACAAATTGACATTAGGAAGGAAACGGTGATGAGTAGACTGATGGGACTGAAGGCTAACAAATCCCCAGGTCCAGATGGTCTGCATCCTAGGGTACTGAAGGAGGTGGCTCTGGAAATTGCAGATGCATTGGTGATCATTTTCCAATGTTCCTTAGATTCAGGATCAGTTCCTGAGGATTGGCGAATGGCTAATGTTATCCCACTTTTTAAGAAAGGAGGGAGGGAGAAAACAGAGAACTATCACCCTGTTAGCCTAACATCAGTAGTGAGGAAGATGCTAGAGTCCATTATTAAAGATGAAATAGCGGCATATCTTGATAGCAGTGATAGGATTGGGCCGAGCCAGCATGGATTTACCAAGGGCAAATCATGCTTGACTAACCTATTGGAGTTTTTCGAGGATGTAACCAGGAAGATAGACGCGGGAGATCCAGTGGATGTAGTGTACCTTGACTTTCAGAAGGCATTTGATAAGGTTCAACATAGGAGATTGGTGGGTAAAATCAGAGCTCATGGCATTGGGGGGAGGATATTGACATGGATAGAAAACTGGTTGGCAGATAGAAAGCAAAGGGTAGCAGTGAATGGGTGTTTCTCGGAATGGCGGGTGGTGACTAGTGGGGTGCCACAGGGCTCGGTATTGGGACCACAGCTGTTTACGATTTACATCAATGATTTAGAGGAAGGCATTGTGAATAACATCAGCAAGTTTGCTGATGATACTAAGCTGGGTGGCAGTGTGACATGTGATGAGAATGTTAGGAGAATTCAAGGTGACTTGGATAGGCTGGATGAGTGGGCAGAAACTTGGCAGATGGTGTTTAATGTGAATAAGTGTGAGGTTATTCACTTTGGTAGCAAGAACAGGAAGATTATTATCTGAACGGTGTGGAGTTAGGTAAGGGTGAAATACAAAGAGATCTAGGAGTACTTGTTCATCAGTCTCTGAAGGTGAATGAGCAAGTGCAGCAGGCAGTGAAGAAGGCTAATGGAATGTTGGCCTTTATTATAAAGGGAATTGAGTACAAAAGCAAGGAAATCCTTTTGCATTTGTACAGGGCCCTGGTGAGACCACACCTGGATTATTGTGTGCAGTTTTGGTCTCCAGGGTTAAGGAAGGACATCCTGGCCGTGAAGGAGGTGCAGCGTAGGTTCACTAGGTTAATTCCTGGGATGTCCGGACTGTCTTACGCAGAGAGGTTAGAGAGACTGGGCTTGTACACGCTGAAATTAAGGAGATTGAGAGGGGATCTGATTGAGACATATAAGATTATTAAGGGATTGGACAAGATAGAGGCAGGAAATATGTTCCAGATGCTGGGAGAGTCCAGTACCAGAGGCCATGGTTTAAGAATAAGGGGTAGGTCATTTAGGACAGAGTTGAGGATGAACTTCTTCTCCCAGAGAGTTGTGGAGGTGTGGAATGCACTGCCTCAGAAGGCAGTGGAGGCCAATTCTCTGGATGATTTCAAGAAGGAGCTAGATAGGTATCTTATGGATAGGGGAATCAAGGGTTATGGGGACAAGGCAGGAACCGGGTATTGATAGTAGATGATCAGCCATGATCTCAGAATGGCGGTGCAGACTTGAAGGGCCGAATGGTCTACTTCTGCACCTATTGTCTATTGTCTATTTGGCAGCAATTCAATGCATAAAAGCTTGCAGACTTGGTCAAGAGGTTCAGTTGTTGTTTAAACCAAACATCAGAATGGGGAAGAAATGTGATTCAAATGACTTTAACCATGGAATAATTGTCAGTGCCAGATGGGGTGGTTTGAGTATCTTAGAAACTGCTAATCTCCTGGGATTTTCACCCACAACCGTCTCTAGAATTTACAGAGAATGGCATGAAAAACAAATTTAAAAATTCCAGTAAGCGGCTGTGCTGTGGGTGAAAACACCTTGTTAATGAGAGAGGGCAAAGGAGATGGTCAGATTATTTCAAGTTGATTGTAACTCAAATGACCATGCACTACAATAGTGGTTTACAGAGGAGCATCTCTGAACACACAACACATCGAACCTTGAAGTGGATGGCCTACAGCAGCAGAGGATCTCAAACATACACTCAGTGGCCATTTTTTGGAGACCTCCTGTAGTTACTATATGTAATAAAGTGGCCTCTGAGTGCACAGGCAGCAGTGAGTGAGAATCTGGAAATGGTAAATATTAAATCTAGGCTCAAAGAGGAGGTCCAGGCACAATTACTCTCCCTGTACAAGTGGTTACGTTTTATAGCAACAAGTTGGTACCCTTATTCAGGAACAGGGACACCACTGGCACAGTATTCCAGAAGTTTTTGAAGGAGAGTTTGGGGGAAAAGTGATGGAATTACCCTTTCCATCACCTCACATCACCAGCTGTGGCTCAGGGTTAACAAGAAAAACTATCGTGTTTTAAATGGAGACACAAGCCATTGCGAAACAGTTAAACACACAGTGCTGGTGGAACTCAGCAGGTACGATTGTATCTGTGGAGTGAAATAGACTCAATCCAGATAAAGGGAGTCAGAAAATGTTGATAGCCCATTTCCCTCTACAGATTAGATTAGTGCATCTGTTAGCGTAACGCTTTACTGTGCCAGCGACCCAGGTTCTGTTCTGCCGCTGTCTCTGTGAACACGTGGGTTTGCTCATACATTACAACAACGTACGGGTTAGTAGGTTAATTGGCCACATGGGTGTAATTGGGAAGCGTGATCTTGTTGGGCTGGTCAGGCTTGTAACTGTGCAGTATCTCTAGATCAAAAACAAATAAAAACAAGATGCTGCCAGACCTGTAGTTTGTTTATTGAATCAAGTTCAAATAATGTCTTAATTAATCCAAAAGTGTAATACTTTTTTCCCCAGTGAAATTAAATTCATCTTGCCTTACTTCTAACAAGAATGCAATGGTATGTTTCCTGGATTAAAATATTTTTAATTTATTCTTCATGGTCAGCTGAGTTGAGTGGGATATTTGTCATTGACTTGATGGTTTGTATTCAGCTCCAAATGATACACAGAGGAGCCCGCATGTGTTCAGAACTCATTTCCTCAGGGGAACTTCCAGCAGTGAAAAACACTCACAAAATGTAAGTCATCAGTGCACCTCACCACTCTTTCTGCCCAAGCAGTTGTAACTCTGACAGTAATGTACACATGTAATATACATGGCCACTTTATTAGGTACACCTATACACCTTTTCACTAATATTTAATCAGCTAATCCTGTGGCAGCAACTCAATGCATAAAAGTATGCAGTCATGGACAAGAGGTTTAGTTGTTCAGATCAAACATCAGAATGGGGAAGAAATGTGATCTAAGTACTTTGACTGTGGAATGATTGTTGGTGTACCTAATAAAGTGGCCACTAAGTGTAGATACAAGGTGAAATCCTGTAAGACTTGGTTTAAAAGTTATTATTAATGAATTCTGCAAAGTCTTATGAATTAATAAAATGCAAGTGAATTGCAAATTATATGGAAAAATATGGCATAAAATTACAATGTTTTATAGCAAGCATGAAGCAGGGCTTAAGATTTCTTTAAAGTACTAGATATTTCCAGTTTCCCATCTCAGATCCATTGATTCAGTTAACAATTGTCTGAGGAAGAGGCATAGAACATTACAGCATGAAACAGGCCACTTGGCCCATCCAGTCCATGTCAAACTATCATTGACCTTCAGCTGGATCATAGACCACCATAGACATCTCATCAGAATCAGAATCAGGTTTAATATCACCAGGATATTCACGAAATTTGTTGTCTTTGTGGCAGCAGCACAATGCAATATATAATAATAGAAAAAAACATGAATTACAATAAGTGTGTGTATATATATATATAAAATAGTTAAATAAATAGTGCAAAATTAGAAATAAAAGAGTAGTGAGGTAGTGTACAATGCCATTCAGATATCAGATGGCAGAGAAGAATAAGCTGTTCCTGAATCATTGACTGTGTGCCTTCAGGCTTCTGTACCTCCTTCCTGATGGTAGCAAAGAGAACAAGGCATGACCTGGGTGACGGAGGTCCTTAATGATGGACGCTACCTTTTTGAGGCATTGCTCCTTGAAGATGTCCTGGATACTATGGAGGCTAGTGCCCATGATGGACCTAAGATTACAACTCTCTGCAGCTTATTTCAGTCTTGTGCAGTAACATTCCCCCCCCCCCCCGACCCACATACCAGATGGTGATGCAGCCAGTTAGAATGCTCTCCATGGTACATCTGTAGAAATTTGCAAGTGTCTTTGGTGGCTTGCCAGATCTCCTCAGACTCCTAATGAAATATAGCTGCTCTCTTGCCTTCTTTGTACTTATCTAAACTTCTGAATGTTGAAATCGAACCCTTATCCATCACTTCTGCTGACAACACACATCAAAGTTGCTGGTGAACGCAGCAGGCCAGGCAGCATCTGTAGGAAGAGGTGCAGTCGACATTTCAGGCCGAGACCCTTCGTCAGGACTCTGGTTCTAGTCTTACCAAACCTCGGTGGGAAAAACTTGCTTGCATTTACCCTATTACCCCACCTGTACCCCTCATATGTACACCTGGGCTGGAAGTTTTAATCTGAAAGAGAGAATGACAATCAGATGAATTGTGGAATGAGCAATAGAAAATCGAAGTTTTGCTGCTAATCGTTTAAATCAACAGGGCACAAGAATTAATAAAGCCAATCACATGTGCGTTACAAAGCTAAAGTAGTAGACCACAAGTCCAAGAAAGCTGTTAACAAACCTACAGGCTTTGCTCAGACATCAACAAGGTCTAACCAAAAAAAAGCAGGTAGGTGCAATAATAGTACAAAGATACATTCCTCCTGTGGCCACTGAGTGTGTGTTCCTGGTCTGCTGCTGTAGTCCATCCACTTCAAGGTTCAATGTGTTGTGTGTTCAGCTATGTTCTTCTGCAGACCATCTCATCTCTGTAATGCATGGCCATTTGAGTTACAATCACTTGTTAGCTTGAAACAATCTGGCCATACTCCTCTGACCTCTCTTATTGACAAGGTATTTTTGCCCATAGAACTGCCACCCACTGGATTTTTTTTTTGATTTTCACACCACTCTCTGTAAACTCTAGAGACTGTTGTGCATGAAGATCCCAGGAGATCAATAGTCTGTGAGATACTTAAACCATCCCATCTACCATTAAGAATCATTCCACGGTCAAAATCACTTGCATGGTTACTTAGACCTTAAGAACATAAGACATTGGAGCAGAATTAAGCCATTCAGCCCATCCAGTCTGCTCTACCATTTGATCATGGCTGTTCCATTCCCTCTCAACCCATTCTCCTGCCTTCTCCCTGTAACCTTTTACACACTGACTTATCAAGAATCAATCAACCTCCACCTTAAATACACTCAATGACCTGGCCTCCTTAGCCACCTGTGGCAACAAACTCCACAGAGTCACCACCCTCTGGCTAAAGGAATTCCTCCTCATCTCTGTTCTAAATGGACGTCCCACCAGTCTGAGGTTGTGCCCACTGGTCTTAGTCTCACCCGCTATAGGAATCATCTTCTCCATATCCACTCTATCGAGGCTGTTCAACATTCAATAGGTTTCAATGAGAACTCACCTCATTCCAGTGAGTGCAGGTCCGGAGTCATCAAATGCTCCTCATAGGATTAGCTTTTCAATCCCATAATTAATTTTGTGAACCTCCTTTGAACCCTCTCCAATGTCAATACATTCTTTCTTAGATAAAGGGCCCAAAACTCCAAGTGAGGCTTCACCAGTGCCTTATAAAGCCTTAGGATTACATCCTTGTTTTTCTATTTTAATCATCTTGAAACCAATGCTAACATTGTACTTGCTTTCCTTACCACCAATTTTCTCCCCATTTAGAAAATAGTCTATGCTTGTATTCTTTTTACCAAAGTGCATGACTATACATTTCCCTACTGATATTCCATCTGCTACTTCTTTGCCCATTCTCTTAATCTGGCTAAGTCCTTCTGCAGACCCCCTGCCTCTCCACCTATCTTTGCATCATTCGCAAACTTGGCCATAAAGCCATCAATTCTGACATCCAAATCATTGACATAGAACGTAAAAAGAAGTGGCCCAACACTGACTCCTGCAGAACACCACTAATCACTGGCAGCCATTCAGAAAAGGCTTCCTCTATTCCCACTCAATGTCTTCTATCCAGCTAGAGTCTTTCCTGTAATACCATGGTCTCTTATCTTGCTAAGCAGCCTTACATTTGACACCTTGTCAAAAACCTTCTGAAGTTTTGAAGTTACGTGAGTTACTGTTGCCTTCCTTTCAGCTTGAACCAGTCTACCTTTCTCCTCTGACCTCTCTTGTTAACAACACAGTTTTTCTTCCTATAGAACTGCCCACTGGATGCTCGTTTCTGTTTTTGACACCGTTCTCTGTAAACTCTAGGGACTGGTGTGCATGAAAATCGCAGGGGATCAGCAGTTTGTGAAATAGAAACATAGAAAACCTTCAGCACAATACAGGCCCTTCGGCCCACAATGCTGTGCCAAACATGTCCGTACTTTAGAAATTACCTAGGGTTACCCATAGCCCTCTGTTTTTCTAAGCTCCATATACTGTACCTATCCAGGATTCTCTTAAAAGACCCTATCGTATTCGCCTCCACCACCGTTGCTGGCAGCCCATTCCACGCACTCACCACCCTCTGCGTAAAAAAAACTTAACTTTGACATCTCCTCTGTACATACTTCCAAGAACCCTAAAACTGTGTCCTCCCGTGTTAGCCATTTCAGCCCTGGGAAAAAGCCTCTGACTATCCAGACGATCATCCCCTCATCTGGGATGATCTTTTCAACTTTCCAACGTCAAAGTCACAGATCACATTTAATCTCAAATCTGATGTTTGGTCTTCACAACAACTAAATTCCTTGACTACGTTTGCATTGAGTTGCTGCCACATGATTGGCTGATTAGAAATTTGCATTAGCGAGCAGGTGTACAGGTGTACCTAATAAACACAGAACATGGAAGAGTGCAGCAGAGAAGCAGGCCATTCGGCCTACACTGTTGTGCCAATCTGGCTAAATAACAAATCAAAAATACCTAAACACTAATCCCTCCTACCTACACCATGTCCATATCACTCCAACTTCCTTACATCCATGTGCCCATCCAAACGTCTCTTAAAAGCCTCAAATGTATTTGCCTCTACCACCATACCAGGCAGCGCATTCAAGGCAGCCACCACTCTCTGAGTCAAGAACTTACCCCTCACATCCCCCTTGAACCCACCCCCTATACCCTTCAATGCATGCCTTCTGGACATTTGGGAAACAGATACCCCCTGGTATTCTATCTTTGCCTCTCATAATCTTATAAAGCTCTATCAGATCTCCCCTCAGCCTCTGATGCTCCAGAGAAAACAACCCGTTTATCCAGCCTCTCATGACAGCCCATGCCCTTTAAACCTGGGAGCATCCTGGTAAACCTCTTCTGCACCCTCTCCAAAGCCTCAACATCCTTCCTATAGTGGGGTGACCAGAAATGTAGGCAATGCTCCATATGTGTCCTAGACAGAGTTTTATAAAAGAATATCTTGACCTTTGAATTCAATGCCTTGACTAATAAAAATAAGCATTCCAAAAGCCTTCTTAACCACCTTATCGACCTGTGTAGACACTTTCAAGGAGCTATGAACTATGGACAGGGGACTGTCTTGTCTCCCTTTCTCTTCACCATTTACACCTCGGACTTCAACCACTGCACAGAGTTTTGTCATCTTCAGAAGTCCTCTGATGACTCTGCCATAGTTGGATGCATCAGCAAGGGAGATGAGGCTGAGTACAGGGCTACGCGAGGAAACTTTGTCACATGGTGTGAGCAGAATTATCTGCAGCTTAATGTGCAAAAGACTAAGGAGCTGGTGGTAGACCCGAGGAGAGCTAAGGTACCGGTGACCCCTGTTTCCATCCAGGGGGTCAGTGTGGACATGGTGGAGGATTACAAATACCTGGGGATACGAATTGACAATAAACTGGTCTGGTCAAAGAACACTGAAGCTGTCTACAAGAAGGGTCAGAGCCGTCTCTATTTCCTGAGGAGACTGAGGTCCTTTAACATCTGCCAGACGATGCTGAGGATGTTCTACGAGTCTGTGGTGGCCAGTGCTATCATGTTTGCTGTTGTGTGCTGGGGCAGCAGGCTGAGGGTAGCAGACACCAACAGAATCAACAAACTCATTCGTAAGACCAATGATGTTGTGGGGATGGAACTGGACTCTCTGACGGTGGTGTCTGAAAAGAGGATGCTGTCTAAGGTGCATGCCATCTTGGTCAATGTCTCCCATCCGCTACATAATGTACTGGGTGGGCACAGGAGTACATTCAGCCAGAGACTCATTCCACTGAGATGCAACACAGAGCGTCATAGGAAGTCATTCCTACCTGTGGCCATCAAACTTTACAACTCCTCCTTTGGAGGGTCAGACATCCTGAGCCAATAGGCTGGTCCTGGACTTATTTCATAATTTACATATTAATATTTAACTATTTATGGTTCTAATACTATTTAATATTTATGGTGCAACTGTAATGAAAACCAATTTCCCCCGGGATCAATAAACTATGACTACTACTACTACTAACTGGATCCCAGGATCTCTCTGCTCAGCAGCACTGTTAAGGACCTTGACCCTAAATGTACTGTCTCCTTGCATTTGTCCTACCAAGGTGCAATGCCTCATATTTATCTGGGTTAAACTCCATCTGCCACTTCTCTACCCATATCTTCAACTGATCTATATTGTGCTGTATTCTTTGCCAGTCTTCTACACTATCCACACTTCCAATCTTGGTATCATGCGCAAATTTACTAAACTACCCATCTAGATTTTCATCCAGGTCATTTATATACATCACAAACAGCAGAGGTCCCAGCACAGATCCTTGTGTAACCACTAATTACAGATCTCCAACTCGAATAAGTCCTCTGTCTTCTGTGTGCAAACCAGTTCTGAATCCAAACAACCAATTCAGTCTGGACCCCATGTATCTGAATCTTCTGGATTAGCCTTCCATGAGGGACTTTGTCAAACACTTTACTAAAATCCATGTAGGCAACATCCTCTGCCTTACCCCCATCAATCTCTCTCGTCACCTTGTCAAAAACCTTAATTAAGTTGGTAAGACAAGATGTGCCATGCACAAGACCATCCAATTTTTCCAAAATTTTCCCTGCAACTGATCTGAGACTCACCAGTCCATAGTTCCCAGGGTTTTTCCTTGATCCTTTCTTAGATGGAGGTACAACCTCCCTTACCTCTTTCTCTATCTTTTTTAAAACTTCAAAATCCTGGTATATTAATCACCCATTCCTACCCCTCTCTCAAACAAGATTCAGTCATGGCCACAACATTGTAGTTCCATGTACTGATCATGGTCTCAATCCATCACTCTTACCCATAATACTCCTAGTATTAAAATATACACATCATACCTGTTACTTTGATTTTGCCTTTTAATTCTTTCCCTGACATCTCCATTCTGGTCGAATCCTTCCCTTATTGACAGGCAACACACACAAAATGGTTCCTGGTCTGCCGAGTTCCTCCAGTATTTTGTGTCTGTTGCTTGGATTTCCTGCATCTGCAGATTTTCTCTTGTTTTTCCTTCACTCCAGTTCCCAGATCTCTGCAAAACTAGTTTAAACTCTTCCAGGTAGCATTAACAGACCTTCCAGCTAGGATATTAGTTTCCCTCCATTTCTGGTGCAACCCGTCCCTCTTATGAAGGTCATCCCTACCCTAGAAAATGTTCCAATGATCTAAGAAATTAAAACCCTGTCCCCTGCACCATTTCTGCAGCCTCTCATTTATCCATGCTATCATCTCATTCCTACCTGCATCAGCCCGTGACACCAGGAGTAACCTGGAGATTACTTCCTTGGAGGACCTTCTCTTCAGTCTCGTTCCTAACTCTATATACTCATAGGACCTCTTCCCCTTTTCTGCCCACATGCACCACGACTTCTGGCTGATACCCCTCTCCTTTTGAGAATATCCTGCCACTCCATGGACCCTGGCACCTGGGAGGCAACACGCCATCCAGGTGTCTCTTTTGCCACAACATAGTCTCCTGTCTGTCCCCCTATCGAATCCCATATCACTACTGCACTCCCTGACCCTACCCTTCCTGCTGAACCTCAGAGCTGGCCACATGCCATCAGCCTGGTTGCTGCTGCCGTGACCTGATGGGTCATCCCCTCTGGCAGTATCCAAGCACTGGTACTTATTGCTGAGGGAAATGGCCACTGGGGAATATTGTTGCTGAGGGGAATGGCCACAGGGGACCCTGCACTGACTTCCTAACCCCCTTAACTCTCCTGGTGGTCACCCATCTACTGTCTGAAGTCTACACTCTGGGTGTGACACCTCTTCAAAAGTCTCATCTATAATCATAATAAAGTGGCCACTGAGTGTAATCTGTCAGTTTTAAGGATAAGATAGAGCTGAAAGGATGTACAAACATCTGAAACTGTGCCAAACAGCACAATAAATGATACTGATTTGTGAAATGGGGAGATTAAATGTTCAGGCTCATAACAGTAACATCTGCTGACAGTAAATGATCAGTACATTAAGCAGACATGTTGTTAGAACTGTCTATTACTTACGGGGCCGGATGAACTATAATTGGCTGAACAGCTGCCTTAATCCACAATTATTTTGAAGTATTTGTCCTTAACTGAACTGAAGTAGTTTGGGAGGAGTTAAAGGCAGAATTGAATAGCAGTATTAGGGTATTGGGGCAGTGGGGAAGACTTGAGACTGAACTGTTTCAATTTGTTTGTTAATTCTCAGATCAATAGCTGTAAAACCTGCGTGAACATATTTTAATGATTTCAGAACTACCACTCGAAACTACCTCTCCGAATCACCTCTCCGAACCACCTCTCCGAACCAACTCTCCGAACCACCTCTCGGAACCACCTCTCGGAACGACCTGTCAAAATGACCTCTCAAAACCAATTCTCAGAACCACCTCTCCGAATCAGCTCTCCGAACCACCTCTCTGAATCACCTCTCCGAACCACCTCTCGGAACGACCTGTCAAAATGACCTCTCAGAACCACCTCTCCGAATCACCTCTCTGAACTACCTGTCAAAATGACCTTTCCAAATCTGCTCTCCGAATCACCTCTCCGAACTAACTCTCCGAATCACCACTCCCAAGCTCCTCTCCGAACCACCTGTCAGAAGTACCTCTCCTAACCACCTTTCCGAATCACCTCTCGGAACCACCTCTCCGAATCACCTCTCTGAACCACATCTCCAAATCATCTCTCTGCATCACTTCTCCAAACCACCACAATGAACCACCTCTCCGAACTACCTGTCAAAATGACCTCTCTGAACCACCTCTCCGAACAACCTCTCCGAACCACCTCTCCGAACTACCTGCCAAAATGATCTTTCCAAATCAGCTCTCCGAACTAACTCTCCGAATCAACTCTCTGAACCACCTGTCAAAATGACCTATTCGAACCACCTCTCTGAACAACATCTCTGAATCATCCCTCTGAGTCACCTCTCCAAACTACCACAATGAACCACCTCTCCGAACCACCTCTCTGAACCAACTCTCCGAACCACCTCTCCAAATCACCTCTCAGAACTACCTGCCAAAATAACCTTTCCAAATCAGGTCTCCGAACCAACTCTCCGAATCAGCTGTCCGAATCACCTCTCTGAACCAGCTCTCCGAATCACCTCACTGAATCACCTCTCCAAACCACCTCTCCGAATCACCTCTCTGAACCACCTCTCCGAATCACCTCACTGAATCACCTCTCCGAACCACCACTCCGAATCACCTCTCTGAATCACCTCTCCGAATCACCTCTCCGAACCACCTCTCCGAACCACCTCTCCGAACCACCTCTCCAAATCACCTCTCCGAACCACCTCTCCGAACCACCTCTCTGAATCACCTCTCCGAACTACCTCTCCGAACAACCTCTCCGAATCACCTCTCCGAACCACCTCTCCGAATCACCTCTCCGAATCACCTCTCCGAACCAACTCTCCGAATCACCTCTCCGAGCTACCTGTCAAACTGACTTTTCCGAAACTCCTCCTTGAACCAACTCTCCAAACCAGCTGTCCGAATCACCTCTCCGAACCACATCTCCAAATCACCTCTCCAAACCACATCTCCGAATCACCTCTCTGAACCACCTCTCCGAACTACCTCTCCAAATGATCTCTCTGAGTCACCTGTCCAAACCACCACACCGAACCACCCCTCCGAACTACCTGTCAAAATGACCTCTCTGAACTACCTCTCTGAACCACCTCTCCGAACCACTTCTCTGAAATACCTCTCCGAAATACCTCTCCGAACCACATCTCCAAATCACCTCTCTGAACTACCTCTCCGAACCCCTCTCTGAAATACCTCTCCGAACCACCTCTCTGAGTCACCTGTCCAAACCACCACACCAAATCACCTCTCTGAACTACCTCTCCGAACCACCTCTCTGAACCACCTCTCTGAACCACCTCTCTGAATCATCTCTCTGAGTCACCTGTCCAAACCACCACACCGAACCACCTCTCCGAACTACCTGTCAAAATGACCTTTCTGAACCACCTCTCCAAACCAACTGACAGTATTACCTCTTCGAACCGCCTTTCCGAATCACCTCTCTGAACCACCTCTCCGAATCAACTCTCTGAACCACCTCTCTGAATCATCCCTCTGAGTCACCTCTCCAAACTACCACAACGAACCACCTCTCCGAACTACCTATCAAAATGACCTCTCTGAACCACCTCTCCGAACTACCTGCCAAAATGATCTTTCCAAATCAGCTCTCCGAACCAACTCTCCGAACCAACTCTCCGAATCACCTCTCCGAACCAACTCTCTGAATCACCTCTCCGAATCAACTCTCTGAACCACCTGTCAAAATGACCTATTCGAACCACCTCTCTGAATCATCCCTCTGAGTCACCTCTCCAAACTACCACAATGAACCACCTCTCCGAACCAGCTCTCTGAACCAACTCTCCGAACCACCTCTCCAAATCACCTCTCAGAACTACCTGCCAAAATGACCTTTCCAAATCAGGTCTCCGGACCAACTCTCCGAACCAACTCTCTGAATCACCTCTCCGAATCAGCTGTCCTAATCACCTCTCTGAACCACCTCTCCGAACCACCTCTCCGAATTACCTGCCAAAATGACCTTTCCAAATCAGCTCTCCGAACCAACTCTCCGAATCACCTCTCCGAACCAACTCTCCGAACCTCCTCTCCGAATCACCTCTCTGAACCAACTCTCTGAACCAACTCTCCAAATCACCTCTCCGAACCAACTCTCCGAACCACCTCTCCGAATCACCTCTCCGAACCACCTCTCCGAATCACCTCTCTGAACCACCTCTCCGAACCACCTCTCCGAATCACTTCTCCAAATCACCTCTCCGAACTACCTGTCCGAACCACCTCTCTGAACCACCTCTCCGAACCACCACAATGAACCACCTCTACGAACTACCTGTCAAAATGACCACTCAGAACCACCTCTCTGAACCACCTCTCCGAACTACCTCTCTGAACCACCTCTCTGAATAAGCTCTCCGAGCCACCTCTCCAAACCACCTCTCCGAATCACCTCTCCGAACTACCTGTTAAAATTACCTCTCCGAACCACCTCTCTGAACCACCTCTCCGAGCCACCTCTCTGAATCACCTCTCCGAACCACCTCTCTGAACTACCTGTCAAAATGTCCTTTCCAAATCAGCTCTTCGTACCAACTCTCCAAACCAACTCTCTGAATCACCTCTCCGAACGACCTCTCTGAGCCACCTCTCGGAATCACCTATCCGAACCACCTCTCCGAATCATCTCTCTGAGTGACCTCTGCAAATCACTTCTCCAAACCACCTGTCAAAATGACCTCTCCGAACCACCTATCTGAATATTTCTATCTGTTTACAGGGAAACTACAACACTGGCTTCAACCAGTTCATGTTGATAGTTTTCTGCTTTACGTACCATTGAATGTGGCCGCCATGCAGCTATAATCCCAATAATCGTTTGCAGACATAGTTTAAAATACTGATGCTTCTGTGAAAACATTCTCTTAAATCTTCTGCATTTATAAATTTTGATTTGTTGGGGAGAGAAGCTGTGTCTGTCCATTCTAAGACTTTGTTCTCAATTTTCCTTGGGAGCTTAGAGTTGGCAATTCCATGAGGAGACTTTTCTTCAAATGTCATGGAGCCCATAGATCCTTGGAAACTGATTCAGAAATTGGCATTTGGCCATTGAGTATTCAATACAAAGTTCTTGAATGTGAGTGGCATTTCCACCTACAATGAAATCCAGAATCTACTGGCTGTAGCGTAAATCATTTTCCTGAGTCAATTATTTGTCTTTTCAATGAGTATTGATGCCACCTGTTCTTTCAACACTGATTGGCTAGCCTGCTAATTTTCAGAGATTGATGATCTGACAGCAATGACCCTAAATTCTTCCATTATTTATTGTTCCTGATGGCTGCTGATTCCCTAATTTCCTCTGATCTATGAAGGTTGTAGAATTCATTCATATATTGAAGGGCAACAGAGGATACATAAGTGGCTTATTCCTATCATGTGTATTGAATGGACAGACAGTTCTTGTATTCCTCAATGGCACTGAGTGCCCAGGAAGTCTTCTGATCAGATTCAGGAATTGAATCATTTTGTTATCACTGACAATGGTAATAGGAATCGCTGCTGCATCTTTTGTTAATGGACATGCACACAGTGTACCTCACTGCCTCCCTCCCAGATGAGCTAAATCTGTTTTACACATGGTTAGATGTTGCCAACACTGAGCCCCCAGGGAGAGCTGCCGAAGCCACCTGCTCCTTGGTCATCCCTGAGACCGAAGTACGCAGGTGTTTCCAATGAGTGGACAGTGGCAAGGCTGCAGGACCAGAAGGCATCCCAGGGTGGGTACTCAGAGTGCGTGTGGCACAACTGACAGGTTTGTACACAGACTTTTTAAATCTCTCCCTCTGCCAGTGTAGAGTGTCCTCCTGCTTCAAGTCATCCACCATTGTCCCCTGTACCAATACATCCTGTCGCACTCACCTCAATAATAAGCAAATGCTTTGAGGGGTTGGACAAGGACTACATCTGCAGCTTGCTACCACCCACAATGGACACCCTTCAATTTGCCTACCGACACAACCAATCGACAGATGACGCAATAGCCACAGCTCTACATACCGTCCTTACACATCTGGAGAAGAAGGATGCTTATGTGAGAATGCTGTTCTTGGACTACAGTTCAGCATTCAAAACCATAATTCCATCCAGGCTCGACAGGAAGCTCAGAGACCTCAGCCTTCACCCTGCTGGATCCTGGACTTCCTGTCAGATCGCCGGCAGGTGGTATGAGTGGGCTTCCTCACTTCTACCCCTCTGACTCTCAACACAGGTGGCCCTCAGGGTTGTGTACTAAGTCCCCTCCTTTACTCCTGTATACCCATGACTGTGTCACTCCAATCTGCTAATTAAGATTGCTGATGATACCTCATTGTTTGGTCTAATCTCAAATAATAACGAGGCAGCCTACAGAGAGGAAGTCATCACATTGAAACAGTGGTGTCCAGAAAACAACCTCTCCCTCAACATCGCAAAAACAAAGAAGCTGGTTGTGGACTACAGAAGGAATGGAGACTGGCTAACCCCGATTGACATCAATGGATCTGGGGTTGAGAGGGTGAACAGCTTTAAGTTCCTCGGCATACACATCACCGAGGATCTCACGTGGTCTGTACGTACTGGCTGTGTGGTGAAAAAGGCAGAACAGTGCCTCAGACGGTTGAAGAAGTTTGGCATGAGTCCCCAGATCCTAAGAACTTCCTACAGGGGCACAACTGAGAGCATCCTGACTGGCTGCACCACTGCCTGGTACGGGAACTGTAATTCCCTCAATGACAGGACTCTGCAGAGAGTGGTGCGGACAACCCAGTGCATCTGTAGTTGTGAACTTCCCACTATTCAGGACATTTACAGAGACAGATGTGTAAAAAGGGCCTGAAGGATCATTGGGGACCCGATTCACCCCAACCACTATTTGTTCCAGCTGCTACCATCTGGAAAACAGTAACACAGAATAAAAGCCAGAACCAACAAGCTCTGGAACAGCTTCTTCCACCAGGCCGTCAGACTGATTAATTCATGCTGATAATGACTGTCCTGTTGTACATACTGTTTATTACAAATTACTATAAATTGCACATTGCACATTTAGACAGACATAATGTAAAGATTTTTGCTTCTCATGTATGTGAAGGATGTAAGAAATAAAGTCAATTGAATTCAACTCAGTACCTGTGTTTTCACAAAGTAATAAGCATCACCCACTCTCCAATTACACTTTTAGGCAGATATGTATACCAGATTGTAGGGGCCTGGCAGAGATATTTTAAAAAACTTTAGAGAGGTGCCAGATGACTGGAGGGTACATAATGTTGTTCTGTTGTTCAAGAATTGCTTTAAGAATATCTGGGAAATGATAGGCATGAAAATTAGTTATGGGTAAATTATTGAAGTGTATTCCAATGAACAGGACAGCTGGGCAGAGCCTGATTAAGGATAGTAAACATAGCTTTGTGTGCAGTAGGTCATATTTAACCAATCAGAACCAGGTTTAATATTACTGGCTTATGTCATGAAATTTGTTGTTTTGTGGCAGCAATACATCGCAATACATAATAATAAAAACTATCAATTGCAATAAAAAGAGAAAATTAAATTAAATAAGAAGCACAAACCACATCCTTGATGGTAGCAATGAAATGAGGACGTGTGTTGGGTAATGGGGGTCCTTTTTGAGGCATTATCTTTTGAAGGGGAGGCTGGTGCCCATGATGGAATTAGCTGAATTTACAACTTTCTGCAACTGTTCTGATCTGAAGCAGTGGCCTCTCCATATCTCACACTGATGCAACCAGTTAGAATGCTCTCCATGGTACATCTGTAGGAATTTAAGACTGTTTTTGATGGCATACCAATTCTCCTCAATATTATAGAGTTTTCTGAGGAGGTTACCAAGAATGTTATTGAAGCAGAGTCCTACATTGACTTCAGAAAGGCCTTTGATAAAGTCCCACATGGGAGGCTTTTCCAGAAGCCACTTGGATTCCACATTGGCTTAGTAGCAGAAACTTTTTGCCTCTCTGACTGGAAGCCTGTGGCTAGTGGCGTGCTGCAGGAATTGTTGCCAGGTCCATTGTTGTTTGTCATCTATGTTAATGATTTAGACAACAATGTGGTAAACTGGATCAGCAAGTCTGTAAATGACACTGAGCTTGGTGGTGTCGTGGTGGCTATCAGAGCTCACACCATGATCTTGGCAAGCTGGGAAAATGGCAGATGGAATTATTGCAGACAAGTGTGACGTGTTTGCACTTTGAAAGGACGTAACAGGGTAAGATTTACACAGTGAATGGTAGAGCCCTGAGGTGTGCAGTAGAACAAAAGGATCTGGGACCTGGGATCACTGATCTATGATTCCTTGTAAGTGGCATCACAGGTCCATTGGGTGATAAAGAGAGTTTTTGACACATTGACCTTCAGTTTTGCAAGGCTGATTTTGGAGCATTGTGTTCAGTTCTGCTTACCCATCCAAAGGAAAGATACCTGTGTCTTAAACCTCTTTATCTGACTCTGAGCACACAGGGATAACAAATAGAGGAAGAGTAGTTACTTGCAAGATGTTAAAGATACAAATGAAGCCAAACTATATTCAAACAAAAATGCAGGTCAGGCAGCCTAATATTCTGATACAATGTGCCACATCCCCTGTGTAGTAACATTACAAGAAGGCATGTTGTATTCTTTGCATCATCAGTCAAATCAAAGTACATTTAATATCAAAGTATGCATGCAGAATGCAACCCTGAGATTCATCTTCCACAGACAGCCAAGAAACAAAGAAACATCATGGAATCTGTTCAAAGAAAACACCAAACACCCAATATGCCAAAAAAAAGAACAAATCGTGCAAACAGGAAAAACGCACAAAAAACACAGAATATAAAACATTGAAGAGTTGTTGAACGAGAACATCTCCTTCACTCTAGAATGAAAAGCCTCATCCTGAGAGCAGATGCGGCAGAGACAGAGGAATTGAGAGAAGGGATGGCGTTTTTACAAGTAATGGGGTGGGAGGAGGTAGAGCTGTGAGAGTCTGTGGGTTTGTAATAGACACTGGTGGACATTTGAAGGCAGGGTGAAAGTTGGAGGCAAAGAGGATGAAGTCGATGAGCTCAGCACAGGTGCAGGAAGCAGCACCAATGCAGTCGTACGTGCAGCTTAGGAAAAGTGGGGGACAATCACCAGTGTAGGCTTGGATCACAGACTGTTGCACGTAGCTGATAAACAGGCAGGCATAGCTGGAACTTATGTGAGTGCCCATAGCTACACCTTTTGTTTGAAGGAAGTGGGAGGAGCCAAAGGAAAAATTACTTAGGGTGAGGACAAGTTCCGCTAGGCGAAGGAGAGTAGTGGTGGAGGGGGATAAATTCCTAGGACAGTGGTGGTGGAGGGGTACTGTCTACTGAGGCCGTGTTCTAATAGTATCAGGAGATACAAGGTGTTTTCTGAGTTCAGTTTCAAAAAGAAGGTTCTGTCCAAGTAGATGCTATAACCTTGTGGTGAGATGAAGCAATTGAAGGGTGTAGATTGAGATCAGCGGGGAAAAAGCTGTTTTGGAAACTTGAGGTGAGGGTCTTCAGGCTCCTGTACCTCATGCCTGATGGTGGAAATGTAATAAATATGGGGTCCCTGATGATGGTTGTCACCTTCTGAGACAGCTCCTCGACCCTGGGGAGAGCTGTAACAACAATGGGACAGTCTGAGTTCACTACTCTGCCTGAAATAAGTCTATCAGGACTCCCAACCTCCTGGTCTGATTTCAGGAATCTCTCTATGCCATATCCTAGTCCTGATTTTCTTCAAATGCTTCATGGGTTGACTTCGTTCCACTGCAAGGTCAATGGTGGGAACATGGGCTGGTGGTTGCACAAGGTTCGATTCCATTTGCGTCAGGAAATAAAGCAGTCTGTGACTATATGCAGCAAGATACCCAGCCTAGTATGGGAACTCCAATACACAACTCCATACAAAAAGGATGGGTTACACCTGAACCCAAAGGGGCCCAATGTCTCGGCAGGCAGGCTTAATAGAGCTGTTAGGGAGGGTTTAAACTAATTTGGCAGGAGGATGGGAACGAACGTGATACGGTTGAGGAATAAATCAAAGATAGCATGCAACAGAGATGATAGAAAGAACGGGCAAGAGATGAGGCTTGATCACAGCCAGTGGTATGAGTTACAGGACAATAGAGGTGTGGTGCAGTTAAAACAGAAAGCAACAAATACTGGACTGAAAGTGTTGTATTTGAATGCACGCAGCATAATAAATAAAATGGATGATCTTGAAATTCAGCTACAGATTTGCAAATGACGTTGGGGCCATCTCTGAAACTTGGCTAAAGGATGGCTGCCATTGGGAGCTGAATGCCCAAGGATATACGGTGTATTGAAAAGATAGGTTAGTAGGCAGAGGGGGTAGTGTGGCTCTGTGTATAAGAAATAATATTAAATCATTAGAAAGAAATAACATAGGATTGGAAGGCGTAGTGTCTATATAAGTTGAGTTAAGAAATGGGAAGAGTAAAAGGACCCGAATGGTAGTTGTATACAGGCCTCCAAACAGTAATCCAGATGTGGATTACAAATTACAGCAGGAGATAGAAAAGGCGTGTCAGAAAGACAATGTCATGATAATTGTTGGGGATTTTAACATGAAAGTGGATTGGGAAAACCAGGTCAGTACTGGACCTCAAGAAAGAATTTGTAGAATGTCTAAGGGATGGCTTTTTAGAACAGCTTGTTGTTGAGCCCACTAGGGGATTGATTGGGCTGGATTGGGTGTTGTGCAATGATCCAGAGGTGATAAAAGAGCTTAAGGTTAAGGAACCCTTAGTGACCACAATATGATTGAGTTCACATTGAAATTTGAGAGGGTAAAAATAAAATCCATTGTGTCAGTATCTCAGTGGAATAAAGCAAATTACAATGGCATGAGAGGGGACCTGGTTGAAGTTGACTGGCAAGAGACATTTGCAGGAAGGATAGCAGAGCATCAATGGATGGAATTTCTGTGAAAAACGAGGGAAGTGCAAGACAGATATATTCCAAATAAGAAGAAATTTTCAAAGGGAAGAGGGACACTACCATGGCTGACAAGTGAAGCCAGAGCCAAAGTAAAAGCAAAAGAGAGAGGGCATACAAGGAAGCCAGAGCTAGTGGGAGGATGGAGGATTGGGAAGCTTTTAAAAACTTGCAGAAGGAAGGTTATTAGATTATGAAGACATGCAGTCCTCTTTTGTTGTAATGCATGCATTAAGAAATGATACAATATTTCCTCCGGTGTGATATCACAAAACACAGGACAGACCAAGACTGAAAAAACTAACAAAACCACATAATTATAACATATAGTTACAACAGTGCAACAATACCATAACTTGATGAAGAGGTCCATGAGCACAGTAAAAAGTTCACAGTCTCTCAAATGTCCCACGTCTCACGCAGACAGGAGAAGGAAGAAAAACTCTCCCTGCCATGCCAACCACAGTCCGACTCTGAGTCATCCGAAAACTTCGAGCCTCCGATCAACTCTCTGACACCGAGTACTGAGCGCCATCTCTGTCCAAACGATTCAACCTCAATCTCAGTCGCCAACGGCAGGCAAAGCCGGGGATTTTGAGGCCTTCCTTCTGGAAGATTCGCGACCGCACAGTAACAACAGCAGCGAACTGGCATTTCAGAAATTTCTCCAGATGTTCCTCTGTGCTTTCACGTCCGTCTCCATCAAATCAGACTTGACCACGGCCCCTATTTAATGGATACAATATCATTTTTCACCGAAGGGCTGCGCACGTGCGGTGCACTGCTCTCTCTCCTCCTGCCAGACGAAGGAAGGAAAAGATGAATTATGAAAGGAAGCTGGTGACTAATATCAAAGAAGATACTAAAAGCTTTTCAGTGTAAGATGTCTGCAGTATACCAGGCATTCAAGAGTGTCAGGGAAGTAAAGTCTGTGCAGTGAAAATGACGACTGAGAAGGTGCTCAGGAAGCTTAATGGTCTGAGGTTGGATAAATCTCCTGGACCTGATGGAATGCACCCTCGGGTTCTGAAGGAAGTAGCTGGAGAGATTGAGAAGGCATTAATGATGATCTTTCAAGAATCGATAGATTTTGGCATTGTGCCGGATGACTGGAAAATTGCAAATGTTACTCCGCTATTTAAGGGTGGGAGGCAGCAGAAAGGAAACTATAGACCAGTTAGCCTGACATCAGTGGTTGGGAAGTTATTGGAATTGATTGTTAGGGATGAGATTATGGAGTACCTGGAGGCACATAACAAGATAGGCCAAAGCTAGCATTGTTTCCAGAAAGGAAAATCCTGCCTGTCCAATGTACTGCAATTCTTTGAGGAAATTACAAGCAGGGTAGACAAAGGAGATGCAGTAGACGTGGTGTACTTGGATTTTCAGAAGGCCTTTGACAAGGTGCCACACATAAGGCTGCTTAGCAAAATAAGAGCCCATGGAATTACAGGGAAGTTACTAGCATGGGTGGAGCATTGGCTGGTCAGCAGAAAACAGAAAGTGGGAATAAAGGGATCCTATTCTGGCTGGCTGCTGGTTACCGGTGGAATTCCACAGGGGCTGGTATTGGGACCGCTGTTTTTTAAAATGTATGTCAATGATTTGGACTATGGGATTAATGGATTTGTGGCTAAATTTGCTGATGATGCAAAGATAGGTGGAGGAGCGTGTAGTGTTGAGGAAACAGAGAGCCTGCAGAGAGACTTAGATAGTTTAGGAGAATGGGCAAAGAAGTGGCAAATGAAATACAATGTTGGAAAGTGTATAGTCATGCACTTTGGTGGAAGAAATAAATGGGCAGACTATTATTTAGATGGGGAGAGAATTCAAAATGCAGAGGTGCAAAGGGAATTGGGAGTCCTTCTGCAAGATACCCTAAAGGTTAACCTCCAGGTTGAGTCTTTTGTGAAGAAAGTGAATGCAATGTTGGCATTCATTTCTAGAGATATAGAATATAAAAGCAGAGATGTAATGTTGAGGCTTTGTAAGGCACTTGTGAGACCACACTTCGAGTATTGTGTGCAGTTTTGGGCTCCTTATTTTAGAAAGGATATACTGACATTGGAGAGGGTTCAGAGAAGATACACAAGATTGATTCCAGGAATGAAAGGGTTACCGTATGAGGAACGTCAGGCAGCTCTTGGGCTGTATTCCCTGGAGTTCAGGAGAATGAGGGGGGATCTCATAGAAACATTCCGAATGTTAAAAGGCCTGAACAGATTAGATATGGCAAAGTTATTTCCCATGGTAGGGGATTCTAGGACAAGAGGGCACAACTTCAGGATTGAAGGACGTCCATTTAGAACTGAGATGTGGAAAAATTACTTTAGTCAGAGCGTGGTAAATCTGCGGAATTTATTGCCATGAGCAGCTGTGGAAGTCAAGTCATTGGGTGTATTTAAGGCAGAGGTAGATAGGTTCTTGATTAGCCAGGGCATCAAAGGATATGGGGTGAAGGCAGGGGAGTGGGGATGACTGGAAGAATTGGATCAACCCATGATTGAATGACAAAGCAGACTCAGTGGGCCAGATGGCCTGCTTCTGCTCCTGCATCTTATGGTCTTATCGTCTTGTGTTTATGTGTATTGGAATTCCCATACCAGCCTGTGATACAGCCAGTCAGAATGCATTCCGCTGTACTTCTATAAAAGTTTGTCCGTCTACAATGACACATCATATCTGCTTAAAGTTCTGAAAAAAAGCTTCTACTGGTGTGCCTTCTGTAAATAGTATTTTTGTGTGGTTTGGGATTGGAAGGAATGAAAGTTTTTTTTAAATTTCATTCTATCAACTACGCTGTTTTGTCCCAACTGGTATTAAACTTCTTGAATATGTAGGAGGTGCACTCATCCAAGCAAGAGGACAGTGTTTACTCTCACAGATGATGTGCCTTGTGAACGAAGTGAAGGTTTTGGGGTGTCAGTAGGTGAGTGATCCATTACAATATCTGTGTGTCTGGTTCAGTTATTATTCTGGTCAACTGCAACTCCAGTTGTTGGTGAAGGGAGACTTGCCGATGGTGGTGTTATTGATTACAAATGACCAATGGTAACTACAGTTGTTGGTGAAGGGGGACTTGCCAATGGTAATGCTGTTGATTATAAATGATTGTTAAACAATTTTCTATTACAGATGGCCATTACCTGGCATGTTTGGAGCTTGGAAGTTACTCACCAGCCCGTGCCTCAGTGTTGTCTAGGTCGTGCTGCATACAGACATGGACTGCTTTATCTCCTGATGCAACATATTGTCATGTGTGAAGCCAAGCAGAGCTGCAGACTGGATGATGCTAATGAGAGAGATAACAAGAGACAACAGAGAGCCATTCAAAATGCTAATAAGAGAGAAGAGAGAGATAACAAGAGCGACACACATAATTCAGTATGTGGTGTCTGCCGCAGACAGTTTGCTTTGAACCTGAACTGTTCATTTACAATCCTGCTGAGACAATAGGAAGTGTGAAGTTTGATGGACAGGTGATACCCCATCAGGGGGATAAAAATAGCGGGTTTGCTAAGGCATGACACACAAGCCACGAGACCCTGGAAAGAGCATTGTGCCCCACAAGTTGGTAGGAGTTTGGAGGACCGATTTGCGGGAATCAGCCAGAGGCTCACAGGGTGTAAAGGTACAATTGGTGGGAACCTGGTGTGTGTCCGCCCTTGCCTGGGTGCCGAGTTCACCACGGAAGAACGGTCGCATCCGGAAAGGAGGGTTCATAGTCGGTGACCACAGCGAGATCAGAAGGCATCGAAAGGTTTGCCTGAAACCAACTGTATCTCTCACTCTCTCTCTCTCTCCAATGGTAGAACAACAGTGATTACTTCGAACTACACTAGACTGAACTGAACTCTGCTTCACCTTAAAACTGATCATTTTACCCCTAGACTGCGATAGAGCTTGGTTGATTCCTATTACCCTATTTCTGTGTATATGTGTATACTATCATTGCTAACCTGTTACATTTATATCCTTGCCATTAGTGTACTGTATCACTTATTTTTGTTAATAAAACTTCATTACTTTCTAGTAATCACAGACTCCAATGAGTGTTCCATTTCTGCTAGTTTGACAACCCAGTTACAGGGTACGTAACTATATACAGTCACACCGGAACATACAAACTCCACACTGACAACACCAGAATTCAGGCATGAAGCTAGTCAATAGAACTGTATGGCAGCTGTTCTATAGCTGCACTACTTTGCTTTAAGTAGAAGACGGTGTTTCCACCATCAAAAGAGAAATTATGTCTATTAATGCAATAAAATAGACTATGAGCATTGCGACCAACACTGACCAATAGAACTCTAATCCTACCTCAGCACTGGACCACAATAGACTCTTTGCACTCCTATGGAATTCTCTCTGATTGTGTTTTGCACTAATTTCTTGCACAGTCTTTTTTGCTAGTGTCCTGTCTAATTTAAGCCCCGTGCTTTTTCTGAACCTGGGGCTGCTGCAAGAATGTTTTCTATGTGCTCTTACTTCACTGTATCTGTGCACATGATAGTAAACACGATCTGGATTTGGACTTGGTATCTATCTGTGCTCAGATGTTGTGAAATTCATTCCTAGGAACTCTATTATGAGTGGAAAATACTTTTTTACATAAGACTGCTGAGATGACAGAGCCAGTTCTCTGAAAAATTTGATGTTGAGTATGCAATATTTAGCCCGTGTGGCTTAATGGAGCAACAACTGGTCCCACTAACTAACCATTGCTAGAACTGGCTTCTATTGTATTCATCATTCACACTGACTTCCTCTGCAGATGCATTGCTTGTCCCTTCCAGCTCTACGTTGTTCTAGGTGGTGTTGACATTCATTGTTAACACAAACTGATGGGATGAAATGGTTCATATAACTCTTTAATAGGAAAGCAAGAGTAACACCATGAGAGTTCTTTAACCAGAGAGTGGTGAGAATGTGGAAGTCACTGAGCCAATTGGGGTCCGCACCATTGTTGATGTCTGTTCAGGGAAGAACATGAGGAAAAACAGAGTGGAGAAATGTGGTGAATTTGCTTACCAATACTGGCCAGTGGTGTTGTAATTCCATTATTTGAGATACACTTCTCTGCAGCTTGACCAGTCTTCTCCCATTGGTTACCATTCTTTCAAAGAGCCCTCGCTGTAATGTGTTCATCCATAACACTCCCACAATCTGGTGGAGTATTTAAGTCTGAACACCTAGCGATGACATCAAACTGATGCATGAAGTTGGAGGAACAGGAAGTAACTGATCCAGATCATGCAACATTTAGAGTTGAGTGAAGTACAGGCATTGAGTACACAGCCCCACAGTGTGGGTTACTTTCTACAGCACTGCTCATGTAGATCAGGAAATGCAAATGGGATTTGAACAGTTTGGGCCCTCATCTGAGAAAGGATGTGCTGGCATTGGAGAGGGTCCAGAGGAGCTTCACAAGAATGATCCAGGAATGAAAGGGTTAATGAACAAGAGCATTTCATGGCTCTGGGCTTGTACTCTTTGCAGTTTAGAAGAATGGGGTGGGGGTGGTCACATTGAGACCTATCGAATATTCAAAGATCCAGATGGACAGACGGCTGCCTGTAGTAGGAGAGTCTGGAGGGCATAGGCTCCCAATGCAAGGGTGTCCCTTTGCAACAGAGATGAGGGAGAATTTCATTAACCAGAGGATGGTGAATCTGTGGAATTCATTAGCATAGATGGCTGTGGGGTCCAAGTCAATGGGTATATTTAAAGTAGATTACTAAGGCTATCTGGGAGAAGACATGAGAATGAAGTTAAGAGGGAAAATAAATCAGCGATGATCGAATGTCGGAGCAGCCTCCATGAGTCGAGTGGTCTAATTTTAATCCTATGTCTCATGACCCCATCCTGTTTGTATGTATGTTCATATTTTTGCAAGAGATATGAAGTGGAACATCGAACATAGAATCGTTCAGCTCGGGAACAGGCACTTCGGCCCTCAATGTTGCGCCAAGGCAGTTAAATTGGTAATCAAATGGAGAACTAAAGGAGTCCCTTCAGCATACTTACTGTGCACATCCTCGGAGTGGCATGGAATCGATCGGTCGAATGGCTACTACGTCATAAGGAAAGGTAACAAGTGAAACATTTACAAACGGGCGGGGAGTCCGTATATTTGGTCCATAGCAGCTGTTTAGACCACTCTGAGTTATCTGCCCACTTCCCGTTGATTCCTGAACGGCGAGCGATTTCGCTCAGCAGTGAGCCGTGGACATTGGGTAGCCTCGGGATAATTCACCAGCTGCTTGCTATTTCAGTAAAAGAAAACTAACAACAGGAGACGGCAAGTCTCTTAATTCAAACAAATGAGTTTTGGTTGGTCTGAGTTTACTTCGTGATGTGTCTAGTTGAATTAAAACTGTTTTCCAAGAGCGTTTAATAGGAAGCGGTGACAAATTTCGCCGAAAATAAAACAGCCTTAAGATAAAATCTCATTTATTGCGCTGGGTAAAACAATGCAGTTAACGTTATAGAATTAAACAAACGGTCTTTTAATTCACAGAACGTGAACATTTGTGTTGTGCTTTGCAGCCTGTCGGGCAATGTTTCGAGTTTCATCTTTTCCTTGCGATTAGGATGAATGCAGTTTCATTTCTCACTGGGTAAGTTAGAGTCGGGAGTTGGAGTTCTGCGCCTTTGCCGCCGGATGGCGCTTCTGGCCCTCTATACAGTATACCGTTACAGCCTGTCGCCAGGGGGCAGCGAGGGCTCGCTCTATCCGCGGTGCTGGACTAATTCGGCAAAGAATAGTTGGCGGTAAAGGGGGATATTGTACAATATAGAACAGGAGTATAATACTCAGCAGGCCAGGCGCATCTGTGGGAAGAGAAACAGAGTCAACGGTTCGTGTCAGAGGCTCTTCGTTAGAACTGAAAGGGAGACAGGAGAAGCTGATTACGCTGCGGAAAGGATGGAGAAGGGAGCTATCACTGACATAGTGTTAAACTGCAAGCATCTGGTCAATGGGTGTATAGCTGTATAGTGAGGATAACAATTTATCTGGCCACTTTGTTGCCTTCATATTGAATACTACAACTTTAATTTTCTGTCTGTATCAGTCATCCATTTGTAATATTAGTGCATTTGGTTTTCCTTCCTTATTTTATCACTGAGAATGAAGGACAAGCTCAGTCAGACCTGTGGCAACTCCTCCAGCTCCCAGATTCTCACAATCTAACTGCCCCCACCACTCAAAAGCTGTTTTATTGCTTGTTGCCAGCATCACCCCAATTTTATCCTCTTGCAGACATTCTAATTCCACTTTCCCTGCAACATTGCCTGCTTCTTTTATTTTGTATCCACTTCTGATGAAGAGTCTCCTGCCAGAAACACTGAGTATATTTCTCTTCCCACAGGTGCAGCCTGGCCTGCTGAGAACTCTTGGCATTTTCTGCTTTTGTTTTAGAATTCCAGCATTTGCAGTTTCAGAAACCATCTGAGAAACAGCTATGCCACCAACACACAGCTGCCTCCCCCACGTCTTATTGTCAAGGCAGTAACAAATTCCAATGATCTCCGCGCACTTTACCCACAACAAATCATTGAACCTAAATAGACAGGATCTTCTCATTCTGCAGGGGTATTGTAAGGAATGTTAGCATAGTGTGAATAGTTACCTCCTGGGCTGGTGTTTGGAGGCATCACTGACGAATGGCCATTTGTGCTCATGATGTTGCCCAGAAATGTTCACTAAGTTTTAGACAGTTCTAGATTCACCATGTAAATTGATCCTTTCTAATGAACAGCCTTTGTATTCTCAGACACACTGTTGAGATGGCCCAGTTACACAGCAGAGCAGTTGTTCACTCTGCCACTAGACTCAATCCCGTTGCTGCTGCCTATGCATTGCATTGACGTGGGTTCCTTCTCAGGTGTGTCATGTCTGCTGCTTTGTGCCACGTGTTCCGATTGTCTCCTACAGATCAATAACCATTCTCTACATAATTAAAGTGGCCAAAAACTGACTTTATGCATCTTGTCATTACATCTCAGTCCCCCTCTAATTCCCATATGCCTATGAAATCCACACCCCACTCCCATAAAATGGAGAATACCCGATTTTCACAATAGTCAATTATTTGGATTTGGCCAACAAGTATTAGAGTTTTACAGCACAGAAGCTGGCCCATTGAGGCACCTAGTCGAGGCAGAACTATAAATCTGCCTCGTCCACCGAACTGCACCCAGACCATAGCCCTCCTGTCCGTGTACAAATTTCTATTAAATGTTGAAATCAAACCCGCACCCACCACTTCCACTGGCAGCTCGTTCCATACTCTCACCACCCTCTGAATGAAGAAGTTCTCCCTCAGTTTTCCTTTAAACATTTCACCTTTTGTCTTTAACCCATGACCTCTCACTCTAGTCTCAGCCAACCTCAGTGGAAAAAGCTTGCTTGCATTTACCCTATGTATACCACTCATAATTTTTGTATTTATTTATTGAGATACAGCACAAACTAGATCCTTCCAGTCTTTCGAGCCATGCCACCAAGTTAAGCAATTCTCTGATTTTAATCCGAGGCTAATCATGAAAAAATTAACTGACACACCTTTGGATGGTGGAGGGAAACTGTGGAAATCCACACAGTCATGCAGAGAAAGTACCAACTCCTTCCAAGAATTGAACCTACAGTGTAAAGAGTTGTGCTAATCACCCCATTCTGCTGATCTGCTGATCTCTATCAATTCTCCACTCATTCTATTATGCCGTAGGGAATAAAGTCCTAATGTGTTTAACCTTCCACTATAATTTTGGTGCTCGTGCTGGAATTCTGATATTAGAGTGTTGTTGTGATAGTCTGCAAAACACGCATTATACTTTCAGGTTTTAAACAAATTTATGGAACTTCTTCATTACCAGACTGACATTGCACTTGTCTGAGTATTGATTGGAGAGTCTTCTCATGGCAACTTTGATTTTGATTTCTTAGCTTTGTTAACAGAATCAATGAACACTTTCATAGTGGAACCGTGCAGCAGCTTGTAGCAATAATTTGCAGAGCTTGGGAAACAGGCAGTGAAAGGGCCAGACAGAATATAGACACAAAGAGCTCCTTCTATACTAATAGCAATCCTCACAATCTATAAGAATATGCTACATTTACAAGGGTGAGAACATAGTTGAAATCAAACCATAAAATGTTGGAAATACTCAGCAGTCCAGGCAGCATTTGTGGAAAGAGAAACAAGAGTTCATATCTTGTCACATGGTGTGAGCAGAATTATCCGCAGCTTAATGTGAAAATGACTAAGGAGCTGGTGGTAGACCTGAGGAGAGCTAAGGTACCGGTGACCCCTGCTTCCATCCAGGGGTTCAATGTGGACATGGTGGAGGATTACAAATACCTGGGGATACGAATTGACAATAAACTGGACTGGTCAAAGAACACTGAGGCTATCTACAAGAAAGGTCAGAACCATCTCTATTTCCTGAGGAGACTGACATCCTTTAACATCTGCTGGATGATGCTGAGGATGTTCTATGAGTCTGTGGTGGCCAGTGCTATCATGTTTGCTGTTGTGTGCTGGGGCAGCAGGCTGAGGGTGGCAGACACCAACAGAATCAACAAACTCATTCGTAAGGCCAGTGATGTTGTGGGGATGGAACTGGACTCTCTGACGGTGGTGTCTGAAAAGAGGATGCTGTCCAAGTTGCATGCCATATTGGACAAGGTCTCCCATCCACTACATAATGTACTGGGTGGGCACAGGAGTACATTCAGCCAGAGACTCACTCCACCGAGATGCAACACAGAGCGTCATAGGAAGTCATTCCTGCCTGTAGCCATCAAACTTTACAACTCCTCCCTTGGAGGGTCAGACACCCTGAGCCGATAGGCTGGTCCTGGACTTATTTCATAATTTACTAGCATAATTTACATATTACTATTTAACTATTTATGGTTTTATTACTATTTATTATTTATGATGCAACTGTAATGAAACCCAATTTCCCATGGGATCAATAAGGTATGACTATGACTATGACTGTCAACTGAGGTTTAAAGGTCATTGATGTGAAATGATAAAATTATTTCTTCAATAATGGAGATTTCATTGAAACATATTGAATGTTGAAAAGGCTAGATAGAGTGGATGTGGAGAAGATGCTTCCTATAGCGGTGAAGTTTAGGACCAAAGGGTACAATGTCAGAACAAAGGGACATTACGTCACAGTCAGACCTAATATTTGCAGCTGTTTCAGATTTCCTGTATCTGCATCTTTACCTCCATATTTATGATTGGTTATTTTCATTATATGAAGAAAGATGTGTTATATATACAACTCCAAGCATTAGCAATAAAATCCACACCCTCTCTGTATAGGAAAACATAAAATGCACAACTGGCAAAGATATTAGCTTTGTAGCACATTGTGCATTAATAAGAAGTTTAATAAATACGGTTGATAAATGTGACACTGAGTCAATTGTAGTATTGTTGTGAGGGAATATTACACCAGTTGTCATGAGGTGTAGAACTCCAAACAATTTAATAACCTTGGTATGAAAAACTGAAAGAATTAACATGATTGTATCTAGTAATGGAAAATGTATTCTGAGATCAGATTTCAGGACTATTAGAGTTTTTTTTTGTATATATTGGGCTGACATTTGCTCTTCACTGAAATTAAGCTTTCAATAGCTTTTAGAAAACCACTTGCCTGATTCAAATTCAGTTTTCCCTTTATTAAAGTTATTGACAGCATTTTTTGGTTTTTGTAGATTGCCCATGTTTAATTAGTTGTACTATATTGAGATTAGCAAACTTTGACTTCTTAGAGTGTTCAATATTCTCTGAAGTGGAAGGACATCTGTGTATCCTAACGTCACATCTTGAATCTTTGAATCACGAAGGGGATCTCATTGAAACCTATTGAATGTTGAAAAGCCCAGATAGAGTGGATGTGGAGAGAATGCTTCCTATAGTGGAGGAGTCTAGGACCAGAGGGTACAACCTCAGAATAGAGGGACATTATTTGGAATGGAGATTAGGAAGAATTTCTTTAGCCAGATGGTGGTGAATCTGTTGAATTTGTGGCCACAGGCAGCTGTGGAGGCCAAGTCTTTGAGAGTGTTTTTGATAATTTAGGGTGTGAAAGAGAGAAGGGAGGAGATTGGGATTGAGAGGGAAATGACCAAATGGCAGAGCAGGCTCATTGGGCCCAATGGCCTATTTCTGCTCTAATGCCATGATCTTATGAAGAACATCAAATTATGCTTCCAAGAAAAATAATTAAAATATTGGGGTTTTGAAGGGAGGCATTTTGAATGATTTCATATAAATTAAAATTTTTCATTGTTCAGAAGAGGAATTAATCATTTTATTATTATTTTATAATATTTATTTATTTAGCGATACAGGTGGAGTAGGCCCTTCTGACCGTTCGAGCCACACTGCCCCAGCCACCCTACCTTACCTAAACTTTATTAACCCTTACCTAATGTCAGGACAATTTACAATGACCAATGAGCTATCCAGTACGTCTTTAGACCATGGGAGGAAACCAGAGCACCAGAAAACTCACACATTCTACAGAATGGTCCCGGAATTGAACTCTGAACTCCAGAATGCCCCGGGCTGTAATAGTGTCACTTGTTACCATGACACCCTAACTTAAACAAATCAATTTCAATGGAGATGGAAACCATTAGAGCTGGTTCATAGATTTAACCTTTGCTAACTGGTGTTATTTACAGAGATACAGCATGGGATAGGCCCTTCTGGCCTTTCAAGCCGTGCCGCCCTGCAATCCCTCGATCTAATCCTCGCCTAATCATGGGGCAATTTACAATGGCCAACTGGTACATCTTTGGGCAGTGGCAGGAAACTGGAGCACCTGGAGGAAACTCATGCAGTTCCAGAGAGAGCGTACAAACACCCTATAGTAAACGGTTGACATTGAACCTGGGTGAGTGGTACTGTAAAGCGTTGTGCTAACCACTACACTACCATGCTGCCCCAAGCTGACTTATAGAAAACATAGAAACATAGAAAACCTACAGCACGATACAGGCCTTTCGGCCCACAAAGCTGTGCCGAACATGCCCTTACCTTAGAACTACCTAGGCTTACCCATAGTCCTCTATTTTCCTAAGCTCCATATATCCATCCAGGAGTCTCTTAAAAGTCCCTATTGTTTCCGCCTCCACTGCTGACAGCCTATTCCACACACTCACCACTCTCTGCATAAAAAATTTACTCCTGACATCTCCTCTGTACCTACTTCCAAGCACCTTAAAACTATGCCTTCTCATGCTAACCATTTCAGCCCTGGGAAAAAGCCTCTGACTATCCACGTGATCAATGCCTCTCATTATCTTGTACACCTCTACACTGTCAAGAGTCTTGCCACTAATGCTATATCATATTTGACCTACCACCTCATACTTCTCTGGGTTGAACGCCATCTGCCACTTCTCAGCCCAGTTTTGCATCCTATCAATATCCCGCCTTAACCTCTGTCAGCCTTCCACACAATCCACAACACCCCCAACCTTTGCGTCATCAGCAAACTTACTAATCCATCCCTCCACTTCCTCATCCAGGTCATTTATAAAAATCACGAAGAGTAGGGATCACCTATTGCAAGGTGGTTTTCCCTACAGAACTGCCACTCACTGGATTTTTTTGTTTGGCTTTTTTGCACCATGCTCTGTAAACTCTAGAGACTGTTATGCATTGACGTCCCAAGAAATCAGCAGATTCTGGCGCCAACAATCATTCCACAGTCAAAGTCACTTCGGTCACATTTCTTCCAATTCCGTAGTTTGGTCGAACAACAACTGAACCTCTTGACCTTGTCTGCATGCTTTTGTGTACTGAGTTGCTGGCACATTGTTGGCTGATTAGATATTTGCATTAACAAGCGGGTGTACAGATGTACTTAACAAAGTGGCCATAAATCTATCTTCAGTTTTATCCAGACCTTTAAAGAGGAACATAACACTCACCTTTACACTGGGGCCCTTCTGAAATGAATTTTTTTTTTTTTTACAAGCTTTAGGGTGGCCATTTACCTGCCCCCCAATATCCTTCGATTTCTGTACAAAAACCTCTAAATCTCCCCACTCATCTACTCCCGTGTTTTCCATGACTTAGAGGATATTCATTTCTTTCAGGAGTCCAGAGAGAACAACTTCACAGTTCCTTACACTGAACTCCATCTGCCACAGATTTACCCAGTCTTGCAGTTTCTCTTATCTACTCTGTCACTTGACTTGCTGTCATCAGGAAACCCTGACAAATAGTTTGCTATTTATTTGTCTAAGGAGTTGACAGATGAACCATTTCAGTTATAGATTTATTAACTCGTTTTAATAGAAGTTGACAGAAGCTGTAATTGCACTGGCATTGAGTTCAAAGGTTAAGGGGTAATGATACAACTTTATAAAACTCTGGTTCGGCCACCTCTGGAATATTGCACACTTTCCTGCTTGTCCCACTATAAGTAGGGTGTTGTGGCTTTGGAGAAGGATGCTGCCTGGCTTAGACAGCATGTGCTGTCATGAGAGCTGGACAAACTTTCTGAAATGGCAGAGGCGGAGGGAGATCTGATAGTGGTTTACAAGATTATGGGAGGCACAGATAGAGTGGGCAGGGAACATCTTTTCCTCAGGGTAGAACTGTCTAATACCAGAGGGTATGCTTTGAAGGTGAGGGGGATGTGAGGGATAAGTTTCTTTTACTCAGAGGGCAATGGATGCCTGAAATGTGCTGCCTGATGTTGTGGTAGAGGGAAATACATTAGAGATTTTTAAGAGACGTTTGGATAGACACATGGATGTGAGGAAGATGGAGGGATATGGACATTGTGTAGGTGGGAGGGATTAGTGTTTGGGGTTTTTTGATTTACTTTTTGGCTGGATCAGCACAGCATTGTGGGCTGAGTGGCCTGTTCCTGCGCTGTACTCTTTTGTGTTTCTATTTTGTTGAAACACAGGAGGCTGCTGCACCAGCAGAGGTAGATAATCACTTGGGGGATTTCAGTGTAATTAATGGACAGATCATCTCGAGTATAAAGTGAGGACAAAACGTACAGTATGCCCTTACCACAGGACCCAAGAAACTGCAGATGTTGGGATCTGAAGAAACATTTTGTCGGAGGACCTCAGCAGGTCGAGCAGCCTCTGTGGAGGCAAAGGGCTGGTCGACATTTAGGTTTGAGACATTGTTGCGCCCGAAACTTTGTTGGTCCCTTCATCTCCCCGGATGCTGCCTGATCTGCTAAGCTCCCCCTGCAGTTCGCTGGCTAACTTAGTGTGAGTCCGAACTGTCCTTAGTCCTTTAAACTCGCTACATCGGAAGACAACACCAGAATCTCCGCCTTCAGCGGTTAAGCATGACCGTGCAGAGGGAAAACTTTGACTGTCAGTTAACACGTTGATAACCATTAACAAAGCCAGTTGTTTTCTCGTGATGATTCTCACTCAGTTATCGGCTCTTTCGTAGGATACAGGGAGAAATATACAAATAGCTAGACATGGAAACAGAGCCTTGCCACAATTGAATTGCACTCAGAGCACGTCGCTTTCAATTTGCTCCCTTTCTAAATCCCGCGGCCAAATTCTGTCCTTCCCTTCCAGTGTAATACCTGTGTGCAGCCCGCTGCGCCCAGTCAAAGATCCACACTGCAGGCTGCTGCTCCATTACAGAACAGTTGATGGTGAATATGACTCTTAAAAATTCAATTCTTGCTTTATTTACAAACGCCTTGCTCTGCACCCTCATTACAGTTTCACCGAGGCAGTGTCTCAGTGAGGTACGAGTTTATTAAAGAACGCCAGTTACAACACTAATATTGTTCCAGGTAATGCTTTAATACCTTGCGAAGCTGTTAGAAACAGTATTGTTATTCATTGTACGCATTCTCCTCGCCGCTTTCACGCTTACGGTAATAACAAATCTACTGTCAGGGTCTGGTGAACCTACAGGCTACGCTTATAAAACGAAATAAGACATTACAGACATTAAAGAAAACTCTGCTGGAATTAACGAGTCTGAAACGTTCCTGTCCGTGGGGCTGGGGTGCAGCGAGGAACTGGCAGCTTGCCGCAGGTCCAAGGTGTGGGTCGGCTGCCTCTCGCTCGCCGAGGGGCTTCAGGTATCGGCGGAAGATTTGCCTCCTCCGCCCAACTTTCCGCCTTTTGAAGCCAACGCAGGGGCCACGTGGTGCCCTGACGAGGACGGCCGGCATCACATCACCAGCTGCCGGGGCTATATAAAGGGACGCCAGCTCCGGCGAAGTCTGTTTGCACCCCGCGGAACGCCCGCTGGCTCAAATCCGCCCATCGTTCGCCGGTCTCAGCTCGGATTCCCGCCTGCGCTGACTTTCCACCCAGCCCGTTCACAGGACTCCACTCGCAGCCTTCCTTGTAAACCGGTGATGGACAGAATAGACCCGCCTTGCAAGTTCAAGTCGCTGCTGCTCCCGCCGCGTCCGTGAATCCAACTCAAGTTCGCATGAGGTGGGTGTGTTCCAGTGACGGGGTACTATGGCGGAGGTAGGAGCCAGTCCGTGTAACTGGAGTTGCAACGGCTCCAACAGCGACGAGGTGCACTCCTATTCTGTGCAAGCGGCCGTCATCCTGACATCGGTGGTGTCGCTCATCATCCTCGCAACCATCTTCGGCAACGTGCTGGTTGTGATCGCCGTGTTCACCAGCCGAGGACTGCGGGCGCCCCAGAACCTCTTCCTCGTCTCCCTGGCGTCCGCCGACATCCTGGTGGCTACTTTGGTCATGCCCTTTTCTCTGGCCAAGGAGTTGATGGGCTGTTGGTACTTTGGCAGAGTCTGGTGCGAGATTTACCTGGCGCTAGACGTTCTATTCTGCACATCGTCCATCGTGCACCTGTGCGCCATCAGTTTGGACAGATACTGGTCCATCACACAGGCTATCGAGTACAACCTAAAGAGGACTCCTCGGAGGATCAAATGCATCATCGTCACGGTGTGGGTGATCGCCGCCGTCATCTCCTTCCCGCCGCTGATCTCCATCGGCAAGGAGACCGGTCTTCGGGAGAATCCCCAGTGTAAGATTAACGACGAGCAGTGGTACATCATCTCGTCTTGTATCGGCTCTTTCTTCGCCCCGTGCATCATCATGATCCTGGTATACGTGAGGATCTACCAGATCGCCAAATTGAGAACCAGGCATCCACCGGGCAAGAAGACCAACGGCGAGCTAGGCACCAAGCAGAACGGACCGCGCTCATCAGCATCGCCCGACGGGTTGCGGAACGGCGCCGGTAAAGCGTGCCAGGGCAAAGGCAATGGCTTGGAGCAGGAAGAGTCTTCATCCTCCGACCACCAGGATAATCACTGCGCGGCCAAGACCAAGGTAGAGCCCCGGGCCAAGGCCACCGGGGTGCTGCAGTCGGTGCAAGGCAAGGTGGTGAGCGGGCTGCAGCGGCCGGAAGACGGGGTAAGTCCCAAGGCGGCCCGCTGGAAGGGGCGCCACAACCGCGAGAAGAGGTTCACCTTCGTGCTGGCCGTGGTGATCGGGGTGTTCGTGGTCTGCTGGTTTCCTTTCTTCTTCACGTATTCCCTTACCGCCATCTGTTCCGAGAGCTGCGCTGTGCCTGAAACTCTGTTCAAATTCTTCTTCTGGTTCGGATACTGTAACAGCTCCCTGAACCCCGTCATCTACACTATCTTCAACCACGACTTCAGGAAGGCTTTTAAAAAAATCCTTTGCAGGACAAACAGAGCACAGAAAGTCTGAAGAGCGAAGACGAGCGTCCAGAGATTGTGGGTCTTTATGCATTTTCCTCCTTTTGTACATTTGTGAATGTGAGTGATTTCGGAATAAAGAGAATGCTGTGTTTTTTTTATCAAGATCTCTTTATCATGATCACTCGGAGACTGGCCCACAGGTCCGCGCTGAGCTTAAGGCAAGGGTCTCATATCGGATCCCAAACACACTGGCAACTATTTAACTGAAAAGTTCCCCTTTCTCTATTCTAAGCTCCAGAACCGGCGTCTTGCTATGTCCCATCTCAGAGCGTATGAAGAGTATGTCTGTTCGCCCTTGAACCTGCTGTGGGTTCAAACTGTACCGGACCAAAGCTAACGCGAGGAGATCTTTCACTGTCTACCTCGCGAACAAGACAAAATCTAACGCAGATCAATGCGTAAAATACCTCGTGACTTCAAAATGCACAAGTTATTCTCCCCTCTCAGTCGATCAAAACTTTATCCACTTAGTATTAGATTCTGACGAGGTCGGCTTTAATCTTGAGCAATGGTTGCCCCTCTCGCGCAGACCATGTGGCATTGCTTGTCAGAATCGAACACGCACAAGACCATAAGTTGTTGAAAAATCCATCTGCCTGTATGCTTATATTGTCATCGGTCAGGGCTTGGAGTCAATGGACAAAAGCAGCCTGTTCAACTTCACATCTTTAACTTGGTTGCACGCCCCGCACCAGCATTGTCGGTTGGCCATGTTAGGAGTTTGAGGACAAATATGATAGTGAGGCTGGTTTCGTGTGAGTCTTACAGGAGAAGAAGCGTTCAAGAACTGAAAACCAGAGCATCATTTTAAAATCCAGGTGTTCATTTTACAGGTGATAATGAGTAAACCGACCATCTGCTTTTTTAAGAACTCAAAAAATCAGTTTAATAAGTCAAATAGATTTTGTTACAAATGCTATGAAAGAAATGAATATGAAAATTGACAAGCTTTGAGTGAACAATGTTGCAAATTGAATTGCAGTGATTCAGATATTTACCATTTTTTCTATTTGGAATTGTTATTGCGACATGTGAATTAGAATGAAGTTCAGCTCTGCCTTTCTTTGACATTAACATTTTCTTTAGCATCTCTTACACACTGAAAGATAAGTTTGAACATTTGCAGGGCTGTTGATAGTATGAACAACAAGGTGAGGAATTAAGCCTTCGGTAACGTGAAGACAAAAGACGAGGAGGATCTTCAGGCCAACCAGGGTGGAGAAAGAGGAGATGTTGAGGATGCTGGGTATTAGAAGTGACCAATGATAGAGGCCTTGCCAGCCGCACTGAGATAACACAGATACACACTGGGGATAGAAGTTGGACCAGTTGGGGTGTGGGGATCTAATTTACCTGCCATCAGAGGGCAGCAGGTTTCCACTTGCCCATTAAAATGTTGACCTTAACAAGAAATCCATTCTATTAGTTCCAGATCTTTGATGTTGCATCCTTCAGTGGGAAGTTCAAATATGTGTGGGGCAAGTTTTTACACAGAAAGTGGTAGGTGCCAGGAATGCCAGGGGTAGTGGTAGAGGTGAATACAGTAGAAGCTCTCAACTATGTAGAGAATGCAGGAATGGTCTGGATGAGGCTGTTGAGAATATACTGGAATCAACAGGTAAAATGTGGATCACATGGCTACTGGGGAAAGTTATACCAAATGCTCTATAACTCCTTAATTGATAGACCTAAGGATTTAGAATAGTATTACAACTGTAAGATGTAAAGGAGGTAATAAAAAATGATTCGGTAAGGTAAGCATGGGTTTAAATATTATACAAGAATGGAGCTTTAGTTTGGAAGCAGTGAGTTTAATACTAGATACATGAGTTTAGACCACACACAAGGGAAGATTCCTGTTTATATTGCATTTCTTTGAGGTTGATCCAAGCTCTTCACTAGCAAATTGGTTGTATTATAGCCAATGATAGTCACTACTTATGAACAGCAAGTCTTGCTCAAGGAGGTGAATTACCTTTTTAATTTATCTGGTGTGATGGGAAATGAACGAGGAGAATGGAAAGATTTTCTACTGATCCTCAAGTAGACCCAGTGGAAATGTTGCAGACAATGTTCTAGGCTTAATATCTGAAGGGTAGCAAAGTTACAGTACTGAAGCCTGGAGCCTAAGTTCACAAAGATCAGAGGTAGGAAGCTGCTAAAACACAACTGGTCTGGTCTGGTCCATATTAGGTGCAACACTATCACCACTTACCAGAAAATAATTGGGAGTGTTAAAGGAACAATATGTCAGACTTGCAAATGAAGGATATTGGTGGCAATGCATTTGATTTGGCAATCTGTTGTGGGCCCATGTGGATGACTGATGGGGAAGTGGAAGGCCATAGGGTCCCAGGCTCAATGGCAGAAAAGGGAAGGCATGGCTGATGGCATTCTGAGTAACTGCATCTACTGTGAGGTTCCAAAGGCCTTTGCTTGTACATACCCATAATCTGGACTTGAGTCACTATTATGATGTTTGCAGATGGTACCAACATTGGTAGTATGACCAACAACATGGAATAATGCTGACAGAAATCAAGGGCTGGTTAAGTGGGCATATAAATGGCAAGCATAATTCATTCCAGAGGAATGTTTGGTGATACTCTGGGGAAGAGTGACAAAGTAATAGAAACTGCAGAGGCACACTCCCTGAGGGCAGCCAGATAGATAGACATTAAATCTGCTTTTATCAGATCTGAAAGGAGAGCAAATCCCCGAACTGTACAAAACAGGAAGTGACATCAGGAGAAGGATGTGTTTACTTCCGAGAAGGTGCAGTCAAATGTGTAAATGAAGATGTCTGGTTGGTGATACTGATTAATGAGGAGAGATTTGTTTGGCAATGACTCTTTTCTTAGGAACAAAGAGGGCTGAAGAGCATAATATTTATAGACAAAACAAGATCAATTACTGCAATGTAGGGTTACTGATAGGATGAGAGGATATTATACATGTCCAAAGAACAGTGGAAGTGGGAATTCACTCGGGGAGACCAGAAATGTTTACCACATTTACTTAGTTCAACACCCTGCAGAGATAACTGATGGTAGCTGGATCACAGGTAAAGTATACATGCCCCTTTTTTGATTCATTAGCTGAAGTGGCTGTTCATTGTAAACTTCAGTGGTTTTATGAGCTGTTGAAGTCAGATGTCAGAGGCCACAGATGAGAGATCAATTAGGCACCGAGATTTTCTTTTCGCTTAGAGATGGGGTTCACAGAAAGTTGAGACAATGCAGAAAGTCACTGAGCAGAAGAATAGTTTGCTTGGCAGGAAAGAGAAGCTTCTTGGAACCAGTTTTAACACAAAAGTTTATAGAGATATTTCACTTGAAGCCTGATGAGGTAAAGAGGCAAGAATGTTTACAGAGTAATAATTCTATCCATGCATCAAATACCCCTATTTGGAGCCCTGCTTTCAGGTGCATTATTCCATCTTATTCCATCTTATTCCAGGAACATATCTTGCCAAACTTTTATATGCAGATTGGCTTTTCATGGTTTTGCGATAATATTTATAAATACAAAATAGAATTGGTTTAGTTAATAGATATGTGCAAAAATGATATCACTATCTTTTACAATATTTACAGTGTGGTTTGTACCTCTAGCAGAAGTAACTGCCTATTCTGTTCTATATACACAAGTTATTCCTTCTTATCTGCCTAACGTGTGAGGTTTTAGTTTGCAGACTGTTGAATTATTTGTTTGTTGCTTTGTTTGTTAATTGAGTTAGTGAACAAATATGAAAGGACTGCGTGATGTATTCCTCAGCAGTTACGTTCTCCACAGAGCTCTCTGCCATGTCCCGTAACGGAGGCATATTGCGAAATAAAGAGAAGCTAGAAGCAAAGTGACCTTGGTATACTTGACTAATGAAGACCTTGTAAAGGTCATGTCACTGTGTAAAGTCACTAAAAGGAAGCTGTATAATAGAGTCATATCAAAGCTGCCAGCCTCTAAGAGTTTTTTTTCATTTACTTGGGGGACAAGTCTCTCCACAGTATTCTTCTGTTCCTGGATGTTATACCTGGAATGTTTTAATTGTAAACTAAGAACAGAGGACATACAATGCTTTGAAATCACAAATTTATTACAGCTATTAATCTGCAACCAGTATTAACCTGTGATTAAGCATTATCATAATGCAGGCCAATCTCATGCTGACAGGCATGAAGGTCCCAGTGCTTGTATGTATGCATGCTTTGACCATCGAATAAGGCCCTGTTGCCTTGTCTGCTGCTATTATGAGCCAGTTGTGGGGAAAATATGGGATTTATCTCTAATAAAAGTTTAAAAAACTGTTGGTTCTAGACATTTTTTCTCGCAAATTGTAGCTTGCTTCATTATGACATTGCCTTTTGCAATGAATGTTTACTGAATGACTTAACTGCTTGAATATCAGGTCAGGACTCAACGTGAGTAATGCATACACCAGATGGCTTTCCAAGGACCCAAGGAGGTAGGACAAATACATACCAACATATAAGAATCCCAAGCAATAAACAATCTGCTGGAGGAACTCAGCAAGTTGAGCAGCATCCATGGAGGAAAAGAATTCCTTTCTTCCCTGAAATGCTGTTTGACCTGCTGAATTCCTCCAGCAGATAGTTTGTTACTCCAGATTCCAGTATCTTCAGTCACCCATGTTTCCATTAGGATCCTAATTCATTCCAACTGGGTAAAACTGATAGGGATAGGTATTCGGGTTCCAAGCTTTTATTGTATTACCACTGCCTGCAATGGTGAGATCAGATTGTCTCCTTAATGACAAATGGGGAAATGCTTACTGGGTATCTTGAAGAAACATGGCTACAGAGATAAATTCTGCTGTGTGGGGTGTGGAATTTTCTCTTTTTTGGTGTGAGTGCAATCTATTGGGAGCATATGTCCGTCACACTCTCACAAGGATGTCTTTAAATTGACTGACCTAAACCGAAATCTAATTCATCACATGAAACTAACCAGTAAGTAAAAAAGCACAATTTTTCAAAATGAGGCATGTTAAAGAAAAATATTCTAAAGAAAATAATATTTTTCTATTTTTAAACCTTGGGATTTTTACATATTATTCTAAGGGAATGAAAATCAGAAGTGTTAACTTAAATTTTGTAACTAGAGAGCTTGTTTAGGAATAGCAAAGTTCTTGTATGCTCTTTAAAAACTTGGTTACAAAATTCATCAAAGCCTCATATTTTAAATGGTTTTTACAACAAAATGGCACTTAACTCCGTCCACTGATTCTGTTGATGAGTTGGAAGGAGCAATAGTGAGCATTCACTGGAAGAACAGAGTAGAAAATGTAGAGCCATCAACAAAGATTGGACACAATGCCACTTAATTAGGGATATCAATTAAGATTTGACAAGCAATTGTTAAAAATAATTAAGTTAGTGAAGAAAACTTTTTTGTTACCCAAAGCAAATGGATATTTCTCTATCTTGTAGGTTTGGACCAATGGCTTGTGAGGTATTCAGTCATGCTCTGAATGACTCATGCTGTTATTCGTGTAATATCAGGTTGTATTTGGAGTTAAAACAGAGGGCTGAGGGATTAATTTCTTTGTCAGTTTATATGTCACAAAATTGGGTTGGAAATATTTATCTTCTGGAGTGACTGTGACAAGTTAACCTTATTGTGGTCTATTTACTTGGCCAACATTCAATATTATAAATCATATGAAGCTTCTATTGTTAGTAGAGTCTTTGTTGTTCTGTTGTGCTAATCGCATAATCTTTCTGTCATTTATTTTGGTGCGAAGTTCCACAGTTACTGAAGAATGAAATCTGCTTGCTATGTTGCCACGCCATCTACTGATATACTCCAGTGCCTCTGCCTGAACCAATGATGGTACCTGTGTGTTTACTGGTGGTGGGGAAAATGTACAATTAGTGATTGAGAGCTTCCTTCTGTTGTTTACTCACTTGATCTGCTCACCCCAACTCCCTTATTTGATTCTGAGCTCCACCTTATTTTCCATAATCTGCAGCACTTTGTCACTATTTCCAGTTTCTGTCACTATTTCCGGTTTCTGTCACTATTTCCGGTTTCTGTCACTATTTCCACACTTCCTTCCTCCATTTGCTTTTTAACCCTTCTGTTTTGCCAGATCTTGCTGTCTCCCTTCTATCCACCTCTTTATACCCCTCTATCTTTCAGTGCTTTTGAAAGCTCTCAATCTGAAATATCAGATGTCCATTCCCCCCACCCCCATTGCCTGACCTATTGAGTTCTTCCAGCACTTTATTTGTTGCTCCAGACTCCAGGATCTGCACTCCCACATGTCTCCAGTGGATAAGAGGTTCTCTGTGGCTGAGGACTGTACACAAATTAGGAATAACTTGGAAAATTAGAACATTCTGTGGGATTTCTGTAGTTTGGGTCTGGAGCAGTTGAAGGAGTGAGTGTGAGGGAGCAGAGTTGCCAGGGATTGGAGTATATTCTACTCCTCAAGCTCACATTGTTTACATCAGGGCTTAAACATTCCCTGGTTCTGATGTGGAGTGGTACTGAAGAATAGAAGTATGGCTGCTGCCTACATGTAACAGAAAATGCACAACATACACCTGATTCACACTTTAATTTGCCTTCTAATCTCAGATGATTGGAGAATAAAATGGGATTAATTTGTTCCAAACATTTATTTGTAGTTAATTGGGATGGTGATGGTATCTGCAGATGTATGATTATAATTAATGATTACATCATAGGTTATAGTGCAGTCTGATTCATTGGAGGAAAGGTAGTTTATCTGTTGAAATTCTGGAAGGCCATTGATTTTTTGGGTTTGGTATAGGCTTGACTGAAGGGACTCTATGCAGGCCATGTGGAAGGACCGGGAGATGCCTTCCCAATAATCATTATACATGTTACAAGCACATATGTTATGCATGAATGTATATAATATGTAACTGTTTGAAGTGTCCTTCTCAAGTGATCCAATTTAAACACATCTGACTCTATGGTACAGGATGATGTCTACCCAAAACCAACTCTGTGTATACTGTCATCCTGAAGCATTACTGTTCCTGATCATACTTTTGGCTTTAAACTGTAGTAGTTTTGTGCTATCACTGTATAAGACTTTGACTACAAGCCTTTGGCTGGTTCTTAGGGAGAAAAATGGAAAACAGAACTGCAATCCTTTGGTTCCTTCCATTTTTAAAATAACAGTTGTGTCTCTTAACAAGATCTCCCCAAACACAGTATAAACAAAAACTGATTATATTTTGCAGAATAGTTGAAGGTTTTGTAATGTGTACAGAAGACACCAGAAGCAAGAGAATAAGTACTTCAATTAACAAGACGTGTGTCACTATTTCACATATGGTATCATTATTTTATATACATGACTTAAATGCTGATTAGGATTCTGTTCGTAAGAGATTCTGCAGTTGCTGGAAACCTTCAGCAACACAAACTAAGTGCTGCAGGAATTCAGCAGGTCAGGCAGCATCTATGGAGTTACTATCTGTGTATAATAAGCAGTTACTGCTCTGGGCTGAGTCCTGATGATGGGTCTCGGTTCGAAATGTTGACTGTTTATTCCTATAGGAGGACCCTGACCTGCTGAGTTCACCCAGTATTTTATGTGTGTTGGTGTTGTTACTGGATTTCAAAACGGCAGTGACGATGTAATTTGTTTGGATCTCAGGGTATTCATGTGATACCAGTTCAGCAGTGTCCTGTGTGTGTGTGTGTGTGTGTGTGTGTGTGTGTGTGTGTCTGTGTCTCTGTGTGTGTGTGTGCCTATGTGTATGTGAGTGTGTCTGTGTGTATATATGTGTGTGTGTGAGTGTGTCTCTGCGCACGTGTGTGTGTGTGTGTATGTGAGTGCGTCTGTGTGTATGTGTGTGTGTGTGTATGTGTGTTGGGGTTAGAGGGAAGAGTGTTCAGTTAGAGTTCAGGACTGATACTCTTGTACTGATTCAACAATTCCCTCACAAACAATAGCCATTTGTGAGGGATTACGTGACCAGCCCACCTGAAATTGAACAAATATAATAAATTAAAGCCTCCAGGAGAAGGGAAGAGATGAGAAAAGTGACTGAAGAATACTGCAAAGAAAAGAAAATGAGTCTTCAGACACTTTCATTCTGATGATAAACTTAGAGCCAGCCAGCACTTTGGTGGATGAACCATCCAACACTGATCAGAAGCTGCCAGGCAGTTGGTTACATTTTATTTAGCATTTATAATCAGTGCAATAGAACAGCATCTGCTTAAAGTACCTTGAATTTTGAAGTCAGTAAAATCTGAGTTTCTGAAGTGGAATCAAAAGAAACACAGAGATCATTATGCCATGTGTTAATTGCTACATACTTGGTAAAATTTCTGAATTTGTTCTAAGATATTTTAATATCGGAAGGGATATCTACCTGTTTAACAGGACAAATGTTTTTAAATGATATTATTTTTTACTTATTGTGATATGATACTTTTTTGTGTATTTAAATGCATTTATGCGCATTTGCCCTGAGGACTCAATAGTGATGGGCTTCACTTTTAGAGCATCACAGTCCGTCGATTATTTTGCTTCCACAGAGAAGTTGGGTAAGGAATAGCAGGACGTAATACAGAGATCACAAGATGTTGATGAATCCCAGTGTCAGGCTGGTGTGAGACTGGAATGAGTATCTGGAAGGGATAATGTTACCATTCTGTTATTGGCCTTTTTAAAGAACTAGCTCGGGACCGGAGAACATATTGAAATAAAATTCAGTAACCAGTAGCAGTGCTTCAAGCACCCAGTACAATGTGGCAAAATGTTCACGATCACTCTTCCAGTTTATGCCTAGTCAGTGATGAAGAGGGACCAGCTCATACTCAGTAAGATTTATTTACTTTTTATTATTTGCATAATTGGTATTTTTCACCTTGGTTGTTTGTCAGTCTTTAATATTTATATATCTTATTACAAATTCTATTGTACCTTATTTTCCTGTAAATATCCATAAGAAAATGAAAATGGTGACATATATGTACATTGATAATACATTTACTTTGATTTAGAGTAGACCGAGGAAGTGAGTTATCTGCTACGTCTGCCATGCTCTTAGTACTGTGTTGTTACTATGATTGGCCCAAGCTATAAAAATAAAGATTAGCTGTACTTGTCACATGTACACTAAAACATATGCTTCACTTGTGTCAAATCAGAGCAGCAAGCATAGTGCAGAGCAGTGAACAAGTGTCACTGAGTTTCCAGCATCAGCATGGCATCCTGATAACTCATGAACCCCAACCATATAACTCACGAACCCTAACCTTATAACTCACTAACCCTAACCATCTGTCTTACCAATTACATCCTTATAACTCACGAACCCTAACCATGTAACTCACTAACCCTAACCATCGGTCTTACCAATTACATCCTCATAACTCACTAACCCAAACCATCTGTCTTTGGAATGTGAGATGAAAAAGTAACACCAGGGGAAACTCATGCAGTCACAGGGAGAATAAACAAACACTTTGCATGCTGTTGTCTGGTATTACACTGACCGTTATGTGACTGTACTGATACTGTATGGCTATTTACCAATTACACTAACTGTTATGTGAATGTACTGATACTGTATGGCTATTTACCAATTACACTAACTGTTATGTGAATGTACTGATACTGTATGGCTATTTACCAATTACACTAACTGCTATGTGACTGTACTGATACTCTACAGCTATTTACCAATTACACTGAACGTTATGTGACTGTACCGATACTACGTCTATTTAACAATTACACTAACCATTATGTGACTGTACAGATACTGTACATCAGTTAACCAATTACACTAATGGCTATTGGGGAAGGGCAAAGTCTGAGGCTATAAGGCTAGAACTTGCGGGTGTGAATTGGGATGATGTTTTTGCAGGGAAATATACAATGGACATGTGGTCGATGTTTAGAGATCTCTTGCAGGATGTAAGGGATAAATTTGTCCCGGTGAGGAAGATAAAGAGTGGTCGGGTGAAGGAACCATAGGTGAAAAGTGAGGTGGAAAATCTAGTCATGTGGAAGAAGGCAGCATACATAAGGTTTAGGAAGCAAGGATCAGATGGGTATATTGAGGAATATAGGGAAGCAAGAAAGGAGCTTAAGAAGGGGCTGAGAAGAGCAAAAAGGGGGCATGAGAAGGCCCTGGCGAGTAGGGTAAAGGAAAACCCCAAGACATTCTTCAATTATGTGAAGAAAAAAAGGATGACAGGAGTGAAGGTAGGACCGATTAGAGATAAAGGTGGGAAGATGTGCCTGGAGGCTGTGGAAGTGAGCGAGGTCCTTAATGAATACTTCTCTTCAGTATTCACCAACGAGAGGGAACTTGATGATGGTGAGGACAATATGAGTGAGGTTGATGTTCTGGAGCATGTTGATATTAAGGGAGAGGAGGCGTTCGAGTTGTTAAAATACATTAGGATGGATAAGTCCCCGGGGCCTGACGGAATATTCCCCAGGGTGCTCCATGAGGCAAGGGAAGAGATTGCTGAGCCTCTGGCTAGGATCTTTATGTCCTCGTTGTCCACGGGAATGGTACCGGAGGATTGGAGGGAGGCGAATGTTGTCCCCTTGTTCAAAATAGTTAGTAAGAATAGTCCGGGTAATTATAGACCAGTGAGCCTTATGTCTGTGGTGGGAAAGCTGTTGGAAAAGATTCTTAGAGATAGGATCTATGGGCATTTAGAAAATCATGGTCTGATCAGGGACAGTCAGCATGGCTTTGTGAAGGGCAGATTGTGTCTAACAAGCCTGATAGAGTTCTTTGAGGAGGTGACCAGGCATTCAGATGAGGGTAGTGCAGTGGATGTGATCTATATGGATTTTAGTAAGGCATTTGACAAGGTTCCACACAGTAGGCTTATTCAGAAAGTTAGAAGGCATGGGATCCAGGGAAGTTTGGCCAGGTGGATTCAGAATTGGCTTGCCTGCAGAAGGCAGAGGGTGGTGGTGGAGGGAGTACATTCAGATTGGAGGATTGTGACTAGTGGTGTCCCACAAGGACTTGTTCTGGGACCTCTACTTTTCATGATTTTTATTAACGATCTGGATGTAGGGGTAGAAGGGTGGGTTGGCAAGTTTGCAGATGACACAAAGGTTGGTGGTGTTGTAGATAGTGTAGAGGATTGCCGAAGATTGCAGAGAGACATTGATAGGATACAGAAGTGGGCTGAGAAGTGGCAGATGGAGTTCAACCCAGAGAAGTGTGGGGTGGTACACTTTGGAAGGACAAACTCCAAGGCAGAGTACAAAGTAAATGGCAGGATACTTGGTAGTGTGGAGGAGCAGAGGGATATGGGGGTACATGTCCACAGATCCCTGAAAGTTGCCTCACAGGTGGATAGGGTAGTTAAGAAAGCTTATGGGGTGTTAGCTTTCATAAGTCGAGGGATAGAGTTTAAGAGTCGCAATGTAATGATGCAGCTCTATAAAACTCTGGTTAGGCCACACTTGGAGTACTGTGTCCAGTTCTGGTCGCCTCACTATAGGAAGGATATGGAAGCATTGGAAAGGGTACAGAGGAGATTTACCAGGATGCTGCCTGGTTTAGAGAGTATGCATTATGATCAGAGATTAAGGGAGCTAGGGCTTTACTCTTTGGAGAGAAGGAGGATGAGAGGAGACATGATAAAGGTGTACAAGATAATGAGAGGAATAGATAGAGTGGATAGCCAGCGCCTCTTCCCCAGGGCATCACTGCTCAATACAAGAGGACATGGCTTTAAGGTAAGGGGTGGGAAGTTCAAGGGGGATATTAGAGGAAGGTTTTTTACTCAGAGAGTGGCTGGTACGTGGATTGCACTGCCTGAGTCAGTAGTGGAGGCAGATACACTAGTGAAGTTTAAGAGACTACTAGACAGGTATATGGAGGAATTTAAGGTGGGAGCTTATATGGGAGGCAGGATTTGAGGGTTGGCACAACATTGTGGGCTGAAGGGCCTGTACTGTGCTGTACTATTCTATGTTCTGTGTGAATGTACCGATACTGCATGGCTATTTACCAGTTGCACTAAATGATATGAGACTGTAATGATACTGTATGGATATTTACCAATTACACTGACCACTATGTGACTGTACCCATACCGTATGGCTATTTCCCAATCACACTAACCGTTATGTGACTGTAACAATATTTTATGACTAAGTAACCATTACACTGACCGTTATGTTACTGTACTGGTACTGTATGGCTATTTACCAATTACACTAACTACTATGTGACTGTACTGTTACTGTATGGTTACTTACCAATTACAATAACCATTATATGACTGTACTGACACTGTATGGCTACTTGCTAATTACACTGACTGCTATGGGACTGTAACAATATTTTACGACTATGTAACCATTATACTTGCAGCTATGTTACTGTACCAATACTGTACAGCTATTTACCAATTACACTAATGGCTATGTGAATGTACCTGCGCTGTATGGCTATTTACCAATTATACTAACTACGATGTGACTGTACCATTACTGTATGGTTATTTACTAATTACAATAACTGTTATGTGACTGTACTGACACTGTATGGCTAGATAACAATTACACTAACCGTTATGTGACTGTACTGATACTGTACAGCTATTTACCGATTAAACTAACCGTTCTGTGACTTTACCGATACTGTTCAGCTATGTACCAATTACACAAACGGTTATATGTCTGTACTGATACTGTATGACTATTTACCAATTACATTAACTGCTTTGTTACTGTACTGATACTGTATGACTATTTACCAATTACACTGACCGCTATGTGACTGTACAGATACTGTACAGCTATTTACCAATTACACTAAGTTTCTTTCAGTTTTTTATTGTTAAAAGAATAAGGATAAATACCCTGTTATGTGACTGTACCAATACTGTATGGATATTTACCAATTACACTAACCACTATGTGACTGTACTGATATTGTACGGCTATTAGCAATTACACTAACCATTATGTGACTATACTGATACTGTATGGTGATATACTAATTACACTAATCTCTATTGGACTGTACTGATACTGTATAGCTACAAACCAATTACACAAAAAGTTATGTGACTGTGCCGATATTGTATAACTATTTACCAATTGCACTAACAGCTATGTGACTCTACCGATACTGTATGGCTATTTACCAATTACGTTCTCCACTATTTGACTGTACTGATGCTGTATGGCTATTTAGCAATTACACTAAACCAGGGGTCCCCAACCTTTTTTGCACCGCAGACTGTTTTATTATTGACAATATTCTTGCGGACTGGCCGACCTGGGGGTGTGGGGGTGGTAGGGTTGCCAACGGACAACAGTAGCAGTCGAGGAAATCCGCAGATGCTGGAATTTAAAGCAACACACATGAAAGTTGCTGGTGAACGCAGCAGGCCAGGCAGCATCTCTAGGAAGAGGTACAGTCGACATTTCAGGCCGAGACCCTTCTCATTCTCCTATCATTTCGGATCTCCCCCTCTCCCTCCTGCTTTCAAATCCCTTACTAGCTCTTCTTTCAGTTAGTCCTGACGAAGGGTCTCGGCCCAGAACGTCAACTGTACCTCTTCCCAGAGATGCTGCCTGGCCTGCTGCGTTCACCAGCAACTTTTAAGAGTAGCAGTCAAATATGTTGTGTTTACCCCGAGAAAGACTACCATGACCATGAAGCCTTGCATGGGCACCAGTGCGTATGCTTCACTTGAGCATGCCTGTACGTGCCGATTTTTTTTCTACAAATCGTTTTTGGCGATTCTGTTTGGGGGGCGGGGGGGTGTTAATCATGACCGGAATGTAGGTGATAAGTGATAATTTCGTTTCTGAAAGGGTTTATCTAACGAATTCAATATTAAACACAAGGCGCATATTTTCTAAGCATGAATATAGTGATGAGTCAATTATAAGTCACTCATAAGTCAATAGCATCATAACATTTTAAGTAACGTTTGGATATTAAACACACAGCACATATTTTCCCCGTATGAACATATAAAATCATTGCAACACACCAATATTGCTGAATCAGTGGGAGCCCTGGGTTTGTTTCCCTGCAACAAGACGGTGCCAGCGAGGGGTGATGGGAGACAGCAATACTCGAAGGGGGTTCCTTATGTCCAGTCTATTCCGTAAATTAGTTTTTGTTGCATTCATTGCAGAGATATATTGGAAATGGAAGCAACGTTTTCAGTGCTTTCGTGGCTATCTCAGGATATTTAGCCTTGACTTTGATCCAGAATGCCGGCAGAGATGTTATGTCAAACATACTTCTCAGCCCATCGTCATTTGCAAGCTTGAAGAGTTGATCTCCTTCCCGCGCTGATATGGATGATGCACGGGTAATGACCTCGCGTGTGTTCAAGCTCAACAGTGCATGACAGGGAATGACGAAAGGTGCAGCTGACTCCTATCGCCAAATCACATCGTTTCCTCGCGGCTCGGTAGCACATGCTTTGCGGCCCGGTACCAGTCCACAGCCCGGTGGTTGGGGACCGTTGCACTAAACGGTATGAGACTGTAATGACACTGTATGGATACTTACCAATTACACTGACTGCTATGTGACTGTACTGATACGGTATGGCTATTTCCCAATTACACTAACCGTTATGTGACTGTAACAATATTTTACGACTACGTAACCATTATACTGACCGCTATGTTACTGTACCGATACTGTATGGCTATTTACCAATTGCACTCACCGCTATGTGAATGTACCTATAGTGTATGGCTATTTACCAATTATACTAACTACTATGTGACTGTACTGTTACTGTACAGTTATTTACTAATTACAATAACTGTTATGTGAATGTACCGATACTGTACAACTATTTACCAGTTACACTGACCGATATGTGACTGTACCGATACCATACCAGAATGGCAGGCAGTGACTAGTGGGGTACCACAAGGCTCAGTGCTGGGACCCCAGTTGTTTACAATATATATTAATGACTTAGACGAGGGAATTAAGTGGAGCAAGCTTGTGAATGGCACGAAGCTGGGTGGCAGTGTTAGTTGTGAGGAGGATGCTAACAGGATGCAGGGTGACTTGGTTAGGTTAGGTGAGTGGGCAAATTCATGGCAGATGGAATTTAATGTGGATAAATGTGAGGTTATGCACTTTGGTGGCAAGAACAGGAAAACAGATTATTATCTGAATGGTGGCTGATTAGGAAAAGGGGAGGTGCAACGAGACCTGGGTGTCATTGTACACCAGTCATTGAAAGTGGGCATGCAGGTACAGCAGGCAGTGAAAAAGACGAATGGTATGCTGGCATTTATAGCAAGAGGATTTGAGTACAGGAGCAGGGAGGTACTACTGCAGTTGTACAAGGCCTTGGTGAGACCACACCTGGAGTATTGTGTACAGTTTTGGTCCCCTAATCTGAGGAAAGACATTCTGCCATAGAGGGAGTACAAAGAAGGTTCACCAGATTGATTCCTGGGATGGCAGGACTTTCATATGAAGAAAGACTGGATCGACTAGGCTTATACTTGCTGGAGTTTAGAAGATTGAGCGGGAATCTTATTGAAATGCATAAAATTCTAAAGGGATTGAACAGGCTAGATGCAGGAAGATTGTTCCCGATGTTGGGGAAGACCAGAACGAGGGGTCACAGTTTGAGGATAAAGGGGAAGCCTTTTAGGACTGAGTTGAGGAAAAACTTCTTCACACAGAGAGTGGTGAATCTGTGGAATTCTCTGCCACAGGAAACAGTTGAGGCCAGTTCATTGGCTATATTTAAGAGGGAGTTAGATATGGCCCTTGTGGCTAAAGGGATCAGGGGGTATGGAGGGAAGGCTGGTACAGGATTCTGAGTTGGATGATCAGCCATGATCATACTGAATGGCGGTGCAGGTTCGAAGGGCCGAATGGCCTACTCCTGCACCTATTTTCTATGTTTCTATGTTTCTATACGGCTATTTACCACTTACACTATCCGCTATGTGACTGTACCGATACTGTACGGCTATTTACCAGTTACACTAACTGTTATGTGACTGCACTGATAGTGTATGGCTATTTACCAGTTACACTAACCGTTATGTGACTGCACTGATAGTGTATGGCTACTTACCAATTACACTGACCGTTATGTGACTGCACAGATACTGTACAGTTATTTACCAATTACACTGATCGTTATGTGACTGCACAGATACTGTATGACTATTTACCAATTACACTGACCGTTATGCCTCCCAGGTGCCAAGGTCAGGGATGTTTCAGATCGCGTGCAAGATGTCCTGCAGTGGGAGGGAGAACAGTCAGAGGTTGTGGTACATATTGGTACCAATGATATAGGTAGAAAAGGGGAACATGTCCTGAAAAAAGAGTGCAAGGAGTTCGGAAGGAAGTTGAGAAGCAGGGCCGCAAAGGTAGTAATCTCCAGATTACTGCCTGTGCCACGTGACAGTGAGAATGGGAATAGAATGAGGTGGAAGATGAATGCGTGGCTGAGGGATTGGAGCAGGGGGCCGGGATTCAGATTTTTGGATCATTGGGACCTCTTTTGGGGCAGGTGTGACCTGTACAAAAAGGACGGGTTGCACTTGAATCCCAGGGGTCCAATATCCTGGCGAGGTGGTTTGCTAAGGCTACTGGGGAGAGTTTAAACTAGAATTGTTGGGGGGTGGGAAACGAGCTGAAGAGATTGGGCTTCCCCAGCGGCTGGCTCAGAAAGCTAGGAGACAGTGTGTGAGGGAGGAGAGGCAGGTTGTAGAGAAGGGACGGGCTCAGACCGAACTTTTGAGATATGTCTATTTTAACTCAAGGAGTGTTGTGAACAAAGTTGTTGAGCTTAGAGTGTGGATCAGTACTTGGAGATATGATGTGGTGGCCATTACAGAGACTTGGATGGCTCAGGGACAGGAACAGTTACTTCAAGTGCCGGGTTTTAGATGTTTCAGAAAGGACAGGGAGGGAGGCAAAAGAAGTGGGGGCGTGGCACTGTTGATCAGAGATAGTGTCACAGCTGCAGAAAAGGTGGATGTCATGGAGGGATTGTCTACGGAGTTTCTGTGGGTGGAGGTTGGGAACAGGAAGTGGTCAATAACTTTACTGGGTATTTTTCATAGGCCGCCCAATAGTAACAGTGATATTGAGGTGCAGATAAGGAAACAGATTCTGGAAAGGTGTAATGATAACAGAGTTGTCGTGATGGGAGATTTTGATTTCCCAAATGTCAATTGGCATCTCCCTAGAGCAAGGGGTTTAGATGGGGTGGAGTTTGTTAGGTGCGGGTTGAAAGATATGACATTGTAGCCATCACCGAGTCATGGCTAAATGATGGATGTGTTTGGGAGCTGAATATCCAAGGATACACAGTGTATAGGAAAGATAGGAAGGTAGGTAAAGGGGGTGGTGTGGCCCTGATGGTAAGTAATGATATCAAATCAATAGAAAGAAGGGACATAGGATCAGAAGAGGTAGAATCCTTATGGGTAGAATTAAGAAATGGCAAGGGTAAAATGACACTAACAGCAGTTATATACAGACCTCCAAACAGCAGCCAGGATATGGACTACAAGTTGCAGCTGGAAATAGAAAAAGTGTGTCACAAGGAAAATGTCAAGATAATTATGGGGGATTTTAATATGAAAGTGGATTGGGAAAGTCAGGAAGGTAATGGATCTCAGGAGAGGGAGTTTGTAGAATGCCTACGGGATGGCTTTTTGGAGCAGCTTGTCCAGAAGCCCACCAGGGGATCGGCTGTTTTGGATTAGGTGCTTTGTAATGAATCTGAGGCGATTAGGGAGCTGGAGGTAAAGGACCCCCTTGGAAGTAGTGATCATAATATAATTGAGTTCAGTTTCAAATTTGAAAAGGAGAAGCTGGTATCACGTGTATCGATATATCAGTGGAACAGGGGAAATTATATTGGTATGAGAGAGGAACTGGCCCAAGATGATTGGAAAAGTAAGCTAAATGGAGGGACGGCAGAGCAGAATTGGATGAAATTCCTACAAGACATAAGGAAAATGCAAGAAAAATATATTCCAAGAGAAAAGAAAATCATGAATGGAAAAATGGCACAAATGTGGCCAACGAGAGAGGTTATGGCAAAAATAAAAGCAAAAGAAACGGCGTACAAGGAAGCAAAAATTAGTGGGAAGAATGAGGACTGGAAGACTTTTAAAAACTTACAGAAGGAAACTAAGAAAGTCATTAGGAAAGAAAAGATGAATTATGAAAGGAAGTTGGCGATTAACATAAAAAAAAGGATACGTTTTTTTAAAATATATGACGTTTTTTTAAAATACATGAAGGGTAAAAGAGTGACAAGGGTAGATACGGGACCGATTGAAAATGATGCTGGAGAAATTATAATGGATAACAAAGAGATGACGGAGGAACTGAATGAGTATTTTGCATCAGTCTTCACAGTGGAAGACATGAGCAATATACCTGATAGTCAGAGGTATCAGGGAATAGAATTAGGTACAGTCAAGATTACTAGAGAGAAAGTGCTTGGGAAGCTAAGTGGACTAAGAATAGATAAGTCTCCCAGTCCGGATGAGGTGCACCCAAGGGTTCTGAAGGAGGTGGCTTTGGAGATTGTGGAAGCATTGGAAATGATCTTCCAGGAATCAATAGACTCTGGCATGGTTCTGGAGGACTGGAAGGTCACAAATGTAGTTCTGCTATTTAAGAAAGGAAGGAGGTGGCAAAAAGAAAATTACAGACCTATTAGTCTGACATCGGTAGTTGGAAAGATATTGGAGTCAATCCTCAAGGATGAGGTTATGAAATACCTCGAGGTGCATGACAAGATAGGCCGAAGCCAGCATGGTTTCATGAAGGGAAGATCCTGCCTCACCAACCTATTGGAATTTTTTGAGGAATAAGATTGACAAGGGAGAGGCTGTGGATGTTGTGTATTTGGATTTTCAAAAGGCCTTCGATAAGGTGCCGCATATGAGGCTGCTTAATAAGATGAGAGCCCATGGAATTATAGGAAAGATATTGAAATGGGTGGAGCATTGGCTGATAGGCAGAAAGCAAAGGGTGGGAATAAAGGGATCCTATTCTGATTGGTTGCCGGATATTAGTGGTGTTCTGCAGGGGTTGATGTTGGGGCCGCTTCTTTTTACGATGTATATCGATGATTTGGATTATGGATTAAATGGTTTTGTGGCTAAGTTTGCGGATGACACCAAGATAGGTGGAGGAGCAGGAAATGTTGAAGAAACGGAAAGGTTGCAGAGAGACTTAGTCAGTTTGGGAGAGTGGGCAAAGAAATGGCAGATGAGATACAATGTTGACAAATGTGCGGTTGTACATTTTGGAGGAAGAAATAATAGAACATAGAACATAGAATAGTACAGCACAGTACAGGCCCTTTGGCCCACAATGTTGTGCCGACCCTCAAACATGCCCCCCATATAAGCCCCCACCTTAGATTCCTCCATATACTTGTCTAGTAGTCTCTTAAACTTCACTAGTGTATCTGCCTCCACCACTGACTCAGGCAGTGCATTCCACGCACCAACCCCTCTCTGAGTAAAAAAACCCTCCTCTAATATCCCCCTTGAACTTCCTACCCCTTACCTTAAAGCCACGTCCTCTTGTATTGAGCAGTGATGCCCTGGGGAAGAGGCGCTGGCTATCCACTCTATCTATTCCTCTTATTATCTTGTACACGTCTATCATGTCTCCTCTCATCCTCCTTCTCTCCAAAGAGTAAAGCCCTAGCTCCCTTAATCTCTGATCATAATGCATACTTTCTAAACCAGGCAGCATCCTGGTAAATCGGGCAGATTATTGGTGAATGCAGCAGGCCAGGCAGCATCTCTAGGAAGAGGTACAGTCGACGTTTCGAAGGGTCTCGGCCTGAAATGTCGACTGTACCTCTTCCTAGAGATGCTGCCTGGCCTGCTGCGTTCACCAGCAACTTTGATGTGTGTTGCTTGAATCTCCAGCATCTGCAGAATTCCTGTTGTCGGGCAGATTATTATTTAGATGGGGAGAAAATTCAAAAATTGGAAGTGCAAAGGGACTTAGGGGTCCTTGTGCAGGATACCCTAAAGGTTAACCACCAAGTTGGATCAGCGGTAAGGAAAGCGAATGCTATGTTGGCATTCATTTCAAGAGGAATAGTGTATAAGAGTAAGGAGGTGTTGATGAGGCTCTATGGGGCATTAGTGAGACCTCATTTGGAATACTGTGTGCAGTTTTGGGCCCCCTATCTTAGAAAGTATGTACTGATGTTGGAGAGAGTTCAGAGAAGATTTATGAGGATGATTCCTGGAATGCAGGGGCTAACATATGAGGAGCGTTTGTCGGCTCTTGGATTGTATTCATTACAGTATAGAAGAATGAGAAGGAATCTGATAGAAACGTTTCGAATGTTGAAAGGGTTGGACAGAGTAGATGTGGAAAGGTTGTTTCCCTTGGTGGGTGAGTCCAGGACAAGAGGCCATAGTCTTAGAATTAGAGGGTACCCAGTTAAAACAGAGATGAGGAGAAATTTTTTTAGCCAGAGGGTCGTGGATTTATGGAATTCGTTGCCACATACAGCTGTGGAGGCCCGATCATTGAGGGTGTTTAAGGAGGAGATTGACAGGTATCTAATTGGTCAGGGTATCAAGGGATATGGGGAAAAAACCAGAAACTGGAACTAGATGGGTGAATTGTTTAGCTCATGGGGGAGCTGCGGAGCAGACTCGATGGGCTGAATGGCCTACTTCTGCTCCTTTGTCTTGTGAACTTGTGTTCAGGAAGGTTCCTTGACACAATATGTAGATAAGTCTACAAGAGGAGAGGCTGTACTTGATTTTGTATTGGGAATTGAACCTGGTCAGTTGTCAGATCTCTCAGTGGGGAGAGCATTTTGGAGATAGTGATCATAATTCTATCTCCTTTACAATAGCATTGGTGAGAGATAGGAACAGACAAGTTAGAAAAGCATTTAATTGGAGTAAGGGGAATTATGATGCAATCAGGAAGGAAATTGGAAGCTTAAATTGGAAACAGATTTTCTCAGGGAAAACTACGGAAGAAATGTAGCAAATGTTCAGGGGATATTTGTGTGGAGTTCTGCATAGGTACGTTCCAATGAGACAGGGAAGTTTTGGTAGGGTACAGGAACCGTGGTGTACAAAGGCTGTAATAAATCTAGTCAAGAAAAAAAGAAAAGCTTACAAAAGGGTCAGAGAGCTAGGTAATGTTAGAGATCTAGAAGATTATAAGGCTAACAGGAAGGATCTTAAGAAGGAAATTAGGAGAGACAGAAGGGGCCATGAGGATGCATTGGCAGGCAGGATTAAGAAAACCCCAAGGCATTCTACAAGTATGTGAAAAGCAAGAGGATAAGATGTGAAAGAATAGGACCTATCAAGTGTGACAGTGGGAAAGTATGTATGGAACCGGAGGAAATAGCAGAGGTACTTAATGAATACTTAACTTCAGTATTCACTATAGAAAAGGATCTTGGTGACAGTAGTGATGATTTGCAGCAGACCGAAAAGCTTCAGCATGTAAATATTAAGAAAGAGGATGTGCTGGAGCTTTTGGAAAGCATCAAGTTGGATAAGTCGCCGGGACCGGATGAGATGTACCCCAGGCTACTGTGGGAGGTGAGGGAGAAGATTGCTGAGCCTCTGGCGATGATCTTTGAATCATCAATGGGGACAGGAGAGGTTCCAGAGGATTGGAGGGTTGCAAATGTTGTTCCTTTATTCAAGAAAGGGAGTAGAGATAGTCCAGGAAATTATAGACCAGTGAGTCTTACTGCAGTAGTTGGTTAGTTGATGGAGAAGATCCAGAGAGGCAGGATTTATGAACATTTGGAGAGGTATAATGAGATTAGGAATAGTCAGCATGGCTTTGTCAAGGGCAGGTCATGCCTTACGAGCCTGATTGAATTTTTTGAGGATGTGACTAAACACATTGATGAAGGAAGAGCAGTAGATGTAGTGTATATGGATTTCAGCAAGGAACTTGATAGGGTACCCCATGCAAGGCTTATTGAGAAAGTAAAGAGGCATGGGATTCAAGGGGACATTGCTTTGTGGATCCAGAACTGGCTTGCCCACAGAAGGCAAAGAGTGGATATAGACAGGTCATATTCTGCATGGAGGTCAGTGACCAGTGGTGTGCCTCAGGGATCTGTTCTGGGGCCCCTATTGTTTGTGATTTCTATAAATGACCTGGATGAGGAAGTAGAGGGATGGGTTAATAAGTTTGCTGATGACACGAAGGTTGGAGGTGTTGTGGATAGTGTGGAGGGCTGTTGGAGGTTACAGTGGGACATTGATAGGATGCAAAATTGGGCTGAGAAGTGGCAGATGGAGTTCAACCCAGATAAGTGTGAGGTGGTTCATTTTTGTAGGTCAAATATGATGGCAGAATATAGTATTAATGGTAAGACTCTTGACAGTGTGGAGGATCAGAGGGATCTTGGGGTCTGAGTCCATAGGACGCTCAAAGCAGCTGTGAGGTTGACTTTGTGGTTACGAAGGCGTCTGGTGTATTGGCCTTTGTCAATTGTGGAATTGAATTTAGGAGCCGAGAGGTAATGTTGCAGCTATATAGGACCCTGGTCAGATCCCACTTGGAGTACTGTGCTTAGTTCTGGTCGCCTCGCTACAGGAAGGATGTGGAAGCTATAGAAAGGGTGCAGAGGAGATTTACAAGGATGTTGCCTGGATTGGGGAGCATGCCTTATGAAGACAGGTTGAGTGAACTTGGCCTTTTCTCCTTGGAGCAACAGAGAATGAGAGGTGACCTGATAGATGTGTATAAGATGATGAGAGACATTGATCATATGGATAGTCAGAGGCTTTTTCCCAGGCCTGAAATGGTTGCCACAAGAGGACACAGGTTTAAGGTGCTGGGGAGCAGGTACAGAGGAGATGTCAGGGGTAAGTTTTTCACTCAGAGAGTGGTGAGTGCATGGAATGGGCTGCCGGCAACGGTGGTGGAGGTGGGCATGATAGAGTCTTTTAAGAGACTTTTGGATAGGTACATGGAGCTTAGAAAGATAGAGGGCTATGGGTAAGACTAGTAATTTCTAAGGTAGGGACATGTTCGGCACAACTTTGTGGGCTGAAGGGCCTGTATTGTGCTGTAGGTTTTCTATGTTCTGTGTTCTGGGACGTCCTCTGTAGTAGTTGTAGGAGTTGACTCTGGCACTGCAGGAAGTGGTTCTGACAGCTGTGGACATATTTTTTTCTGGATGTGTAGGCAGCCTGAACAGTGTGTTGTAAGCTATTTGATCTGCTGATCTATCACCAGTCAAAACTTTGAGCCTACATTTTCATTTTGCTACACCTAGATGGCCGGCATGTAGCTCCTCCAGTATGTTAGCTCTCAGCTTGGCTGGTACATCAATTCCCAATCCGCACATAAGGGAATTCTCGCCAAGGGCATTTTCATCCCGGCGCTGGTAAAAATGGTGGAACCAGAGTTTCTGCTGCACATTTTTGTTGCCATGTAAACCTGAGATAGTGTGGGGTCTTTTCTGGTTTCCCTTTGGAACGTCTCTGCTGTAATAGGGAGACTATCAATTTGCATTAAGCAGAATACATCGAGGTGTGTAGTTTTTAGTAAAGTTTTTACGTATTTTCTTTTCCAAGGGTAACTGGGACATTCCACTGGGTTTTCTATGATTAGTTGCCCCTTTGAATTTGATCTTGTAGTTTTATCCTCCAGGATGCAGAGTCCATCTCCAAACCAGATTCAAGGTCTCCCTGTCAATCTGTGCATATTTTTTCTCTGCAGTGGTAAGGGGATGTGAAGCAAAGGCAATTGGGTTTTCACTTCCATCACTCAAAACATGTGACATGCATGCAAGTTATCACAGGTAAGCTTCACTGGACGATGTGGATCATAAGGTGTGGTATTATCTGACATCACCATTCTCTTAACCATTTTGAAAGGCACCTCAGACTACTTTGTCCATTGCCTTTTCTTCCTGATCTGTAGTAATGAGTTCAAGGGGTGGAGCACTGTAGCCGGATTGGGCAGGAACCTGTTATAGTAATTAACAAATCCTTAAACTGTGACATGTGCTTTGACCTTAGAACATCCACCACTGCTTGAATTTTCTCAGCTCACTTGTGTAATACTTGTGAGTTGATGGTGTGACCAGAGTGAGTGATACTTGGTTTGTAGAATTCACACTTACATTGTGCTCTGAGCCCATAATCTTCTAATCACAAACAAGAGAAAATCTGCAGATTCGAGCAACGCGCACAAAATGCTGGAGGAACTCAGCAGGCCAGGCAGCATCTATGGAAAGGAGTACAGTCGATGTTTCTGGCCGAGACTGGAGAAAAAAAGCTGAGGAATAGATTTGAAAGGTGAGGGAAGGGGAAAGAGAAACACAAGGTGATAGTTGAAACCTGGAGGGGGAGGAGTGAAGTGATGAGCTGTGAAATTGATTGGTGAAAAGGACAGAAGACCATGAAACACAGGAAAAAGGGGAGAGGAGCATAAGAGGGAGGCTATGGGCAGGCAAGGAGATAAGGTAAGAGAGGGAAAAGGGGGTGGGAGATGGTGAAGGTGGGGTGGTGGAGGATATTACCGGAAATTTGAGAAATCGCTGTTCATGCCACCAGGTTGCAGGCTACCCAGATGGAATATAGGATGTTGTTCCTCCAGCCTAAGTGTGGCCTCATCAGAACAGTGATGCAGCATGTTGTGTCCTTGAGCAAGGCACTTAACCACACTTTGCTCCTGCACGTTTATAGCGCAGCAGCAGCGGTTAGTGCAGTATGGACAGGACAAGACAGTGGAGGAGGCTATGGATGGACATACTGGAATGGAAACAGGAAGTGAAATTAAAATGGGCAGCCGCGCATTAGCTGGTGGATCCCACTTTTTCTGGTAGATGTTCGGCGAAGTGATCTCCCAGTCTACGCCAGGTCTCACCGATATACAGGAGGCCACACCGGGAGAACTGAATTCAGTATATGAACCCAACAGACTCAAGGGTGAAGTATCACCTCACCTGGAAGGACTGTTTGGGGCCCTGAATGGTAGTGAGGGAGGACGTGTTGCACTTGTTCCACTTGCAAACATAAGTGCCAGGAGAGAGATCAGTGGGGAGGCATGAATGGACAAGGGAATCACATAGGGAGTGATCCCTGCAGAAGCAGACAGTTGGGGGGGGGGGAGCGGGGATGGAAAGATGTGCTTGGTGATGGGACTTCATTGGAGATGGCAGAAGTCTTGGAAAATTATGTGCTGGATATGGAGGATGCCCCACCAGCACATAATTCCCTAAAACGTCCGCCACCCCCAATGGCAACATCGAGCACCTAGGCTCCATTTTCCAGAAAAAGTGAGATCTCCCAGTTAATATATGGCCACCCATTTTAATTCCACTTCCCATTCCCCTTCCGATACGCCCATCCATGGCCTCCTCCACTGTTGTAATGAGGCCACACTTAGGTCGGAGGAGCAACACCTTGTATTCCGTTTGGGTAGCCTGCAACCTGATGGCATGAATATTGATTTCTCAAGCTTCCAGTAATGACTCCACCACCCCCCCCTTCACCATTTCCCATCCCCTTTTCTCTCTCTCATCTTATTTCCTGCCTGCCCATCACCTCCCTCTGGTGCTCCTCTCCCCTTCTTTCTTTCTGTCTTTTTCACAATCAACTTCCCAGCCCTTTACCTCATTCCGCACCCCTGCCCCCCACGGTGTTCACCTATCACCTTGTGTTTCTCTCTCTCCCCTTCTCCCACCTTTTAAATCTACTCAGCTTTTTTTCTCCAGATCCGCCGAAGGGTTTTGGCCCAAAACATCAACTGTACTCTTTTCCATAGCTGCTGCCTGGCCTGCTGAGCTCCTCCAGCATTAGAATACCATAATATTCTAATCTTTTTAGCACTGTTTTGAAATTTTGGAGATATTCATTGTCATCCTCACTGATAACAATGATGTCATCCAGGTAACACTGACAGCCTGGGCAGTTCTGCAGGATGTAGTCCATAGCTTTCTGCCAGTGTCCAGGTGCAGATGCTACTCCAAAAATAAGCCTATTATAGTGATGATAATTTTGAGTGTTTATGGACTCTTCTTCCATCTCCATCTGTAGGTAAGCCTCAGCTAAGTCCACTTTGCTGAAATATTACCCTCCAGAAAGATTTGCAAAGATATCTTCTATCCTGGGCAGAGGGTACTGATTTACTTTCAGTACTTGTATAATGGTTACTTTAAAATCATCATAGTTCCTGACAGACCCATTCTTCTTGGCTGCTAGGACCACCGGTGTTGCTCATGGGCTCCACTCATCCTTGGAAAGAATTTTTTCAGCTACCATGCAATCTGGCTCACTGGCTACTGAATCACAGATGATATAAGGAACTGGACAGGCTTAATAAAACTTGAGTGTGGCGTTTTTATTTGACACTATTTTATCCTCAATATGTTTGAGATTTCCAATGCCATCCTTGAACACTGCTGTGGCATCATCTAGTACCTTTCTAAATTTGCTTTCGGTTGACTCTATTACAGGGGATGTGGCATGTAAATGGTGGATGGATCTTCAGTCAAGTTGCAGTTGTCTCAGCCATTCATGACTCCACTATAGCAGCCCTCTTGTTTTTAACACATACAAGCCCAATGTGGCTTGTTGGTTGTTATACGTTTGTATATCACTGTTATGAATGTCATTTCCACAAGAGTAGTCTTTGGGGTACTGAAAGTCTGTGCCTTTATTGATGCATTGCTGTGCACTTGAGTGTTCGGTGGTGGGGGCACCGGTGCTTTTTTGCTGATGGGGGAGGGAGGTTGTTGCCTTGCTGCTGCTTGAGTCTGGGAGGGGCTTTGGGATTCTAATGTTTAACTGACTTACATTCTTTGGGGAATTCTTCTGTTTTCACAGATGTTTGCAAAGAAAAAGAATTTCAGGATGTATATTGTATACCTTTCTCTGACATTAAATGTACATATAAAAACCTATTGAAGAGTTATCTTTTCTCCAGTAAAGTTCTTAGTTGGGTATCTGCAGGCTTCACTTTAGTATTTTCGAAATATCATACAATCTCATTTTGTGGAAAGACCAAAGTAGCTGTGCCAGGGTCAATTTCCATTTTAACTCATTTGCCATTTACTTCTGGTGTAAACCACATTGCTTGTTTCCTGTTTGGTTTTCACATTCTAAACCTAAAGGTTACATAGTCCTCTGTCACTCCCACCATTATCAGATTTTTCATCTACAGTAAGTACTCTCTTTGAAACTGCAACTTGACTTTTTATTTTTTTCATTTTGCTGTGCAGTCCATTTATTTCTGTCTGCCCACCATCCTCTTTGTACTTGTCCTACTTTGCAAGTTTCACCTTTAAACCTGCATTGGTCTGGTGTATGTGAGCCCCTGCCACAATGGTAACACAATTTGTTTGGCCAGGCATGTTTCTGTTTAGAGGTTACAATGTTTTTCATGCCTACTTTCATTCCTGACTACAACTCATTTGTGCCTCCGTCTGCTGTTTCCATTGACACAGATGTATGGGTATTACAGTGGAGAAAAGGGCATTACAAAGGCTCGAGAGAGGAGCATGACAAAGTTGATTGGAAGAACAGCATTGGTTGGAATTTCTGGGAGCAATTTGGAAGGCACAGGATAGATACATCCCAAAGAAGATGCATTCTAAATGCAAGATGACAAGAGTTGCTGACAAGAGAAGTCAAAACCAATGTAAAAGGCAAAGAGAACGCATATAATAGAGCAAAAACTAGTGGGAAGTTGGAGGATTGGGAAAATCCTCTAACCACAGAAGATACCTAAAAACATCACAAAGAAGGAAAAGATGGTAAGCCAGTCATTAATATTAAAGAGGATATCAAAAGTTTCTTCAGATATCCAAAGTGTAAAAGAGACCAGAGTGGTTACCAGACCAGTGGAAAGTGATGCTGGAGAGGTAGTAATGGGGGAACAAGGAAAGGGCAGTTGAACTGAATAAGTACTTTGCATCACTCTTCACTGTGGAAGACACCAGCAGTATGCTGGAAGTTCGAGAGTGTCAGGGGCAGAAGGGAGTTAAGTTACCATCACTAGGGAGAAGGTGCTTCAGAAACGGAAAGGGCTGAAGGTAGATAGGTCACCTGGACCAGATGGTCTACAAACCAGGGTTCTGAAAGTGATACCTGAAAAAATTGTGGAGGAATTGATAATGATCTTTCAAAATCAATAGGTTCAGGCATGGTTCCAGAGGGACTGGAAAATTGCAAATGTCACTCTGTTCTTCAAGAAGGGAGAGAGGCAGAATGAAGGAAATTGCATGCCAGTTAGTCTGATGTCAGTGATTGGGAAGATGTTGGAGTCAATCATTAAGGATGAGGTTGCAGGTTACTTGGAGGCGCATGATAAAATAGGCTATATTCAGCACGGTTTTCTCAAGAGAAATCTTGCCTGACAGATCAGTTAAATTCTCTGAAGAAATATCAAGCAGGATAGACAAAGGAGATTCAGTTGATGTTGCATACTTAGATTTTCAGAGGGCCTTTGATAAGGTGCCACACAGGAAGCTGCTTAATGAGTTAAGAGCCAGGGTATTACAGGAACCATGTTAGCATGAATGGAGCATTGGCTGAATTATCTTAAGCTCCCTAATCAATTCTCGTTCATTGCACAACACCCAGGTCCAGAATAGCGGATCCTCCAGTGGGCTCAACCACAAGCTGCTCTAAAAAATTATCTTGTAGGCATTCTAGAAAATCCCCCCTTGGGATCCAGCAACAAGCTGGTTTTCCCAATCTACCTGCATATTGAAATCCTCAGTGACTATTGTAACATTGCCCTTTTGGCATGTATTTTCTATCTCCCATTGTAATTTGTAGACCACATCTCGGAGTTACTGCCTGTGCCACATGACAGTGAATATAGGAGTAGAATGAGGTGGAGGAAAAATGCATGGCTGAGAGATTGGAGCAGAGTGCAGGGATTCAGATTTCTGGATCACTGGGACCTCTTTTGGGGCAAGTGTGACGGAGGAAGAGGTGGTTGGCTCACAAATAGAGAAAGCTTGGAGACAGTGTGAGAGGGAGGATAGGCAGGTGATAGAGAAGAATATGCTCAGACCGATGGTTTGAGATGTGTCTATTTTAATACAAGGGGTATTATGAACAAAGCGGATGAGCTTAGAACGTGGATCAGTACCTGGAGCTATGATGTTGTCGCTATTGCAGAGACTTGGATGGCACAGGGGCAGGAATAGTTACTTCAAGTGCCAGGCTTTAGATGTTTCAGAAAGGACAGGGAGGGAGGCAAAAGAGGTGGGGGTTTGGCACTGTTGAAAAGAGATGGTGTCATGACTGTAGAAAAGGAGGAAGTCATGGAGGGATTGTCCACGGAGTCTCTATGGGTGGAAGTTAGGAACAGGAAGGGGGGATATCAAGGAGCAGATAGGGAGACAGATTCTGCAAAGGTGTAATAATAACAGGGTTGATGTGGTGGGAGATTTTAATTTCCCAAATATAGATTGGCATCTCCCTAGAGCAAAGGGTTTAGATGGGGTGCAGTTTGTTAGGTGTGTTCAGGAAGGTTTCTTGATACAGTATGTAGATATGCCTGTAAGAGGAGAGGTTGTACTTGATTTGGTATTGGGAAATGAACCTGGTCAGGTGTCAGATCTCTCAGTGGGAGAGCATTTTTGAGATAGTGACCACAATTCTAATGCATTGAATTGGAATAAGTGGAAATATGAGGCTATCAGGCAGGAACTTGAAAGCATAAAATGGAAACAGATGTTCTCAGAAGAAATGTGGCAAATGTTCTGGGGATTTTTGTGTGGAGTTCTGCATAGGTACATTCCAATGAGACAGGGAAAGGATGGTAAGGTACAGGAACTGTGGTGTACAAAGGCTGTTGTAAATCTAGTCAAGAAGAAAAGAAGATCTTACGAAAGGTTCAAAAAACTAGGTAATGATAGAGATCTAGAAGATTATAAGGCTAGCAGGAAGGAGTTTAAGAATTAAATTAGGAGAGCCAGAAAGGGCCATGAGAAGGCCTTGGTGGTCAGGATTAAGGAAAACCCCAAGCATGTGAAGAGCAGGAGCATAAGACATGAGAGAATAGGACCAATCAAGTGTGACAGTGGAAAAGTGTGTATGCAGCTGGAGGAGATAGCAGAGGTACTTAGTGAATACTGAAGCAAAGTATTCATTATGGAAAAGGATCTTGGCGATAGTAGGGATGACTTACAATGGACTGAAAAGCTTGAGCATGTAGATATTAAGGAAGAGGATGTGCTGGAGCTTTTGGAAAGCACCAAGTTGGATAAGTCACTGGGATCAGACAAGATGTACCACAGGCTACTGGGAGGCGAGAGAGGGGATTGCTGAGCCTCTGGTGATGATCTTTGCATCGTCAATGATGATGGGAGTGGTTCTGGATGTTTGGAGGGTTGCGGATGTTGTTCCCTTATTTAAGAAAAGGAGTAGAGATAGCCCGGGAAATTATAGACCAGTGAGTCTTACTTCAGTGGTTGGTAAGTTGATGGAGAAGATCCTGAGAGGCAGGATTTATGAACATTTGGAGAGGCATATTATGATTAGGAATTGTCAGCATGACTTTGTCAAGGGCAGGTCATGCCTTTCGAGCCTGATTGAATTTTTTGAGGATGTGACTAAACACACTGATGAAGGTAGAGCAGTAGATGTAGTGTATATAGATTTCAGCAAGGCATTTGATAAGGTACCCCATGCAAGGCTTATTGAGAAAGTAAGGAGACACGGGATCCAAGAGGATATTGCTTTGTGGATCCAGAACTGGCTTGCCCACAGAAGGCAAAGAATGGTTGTAGACGGGTCATATTCTGCATGGAGGTCAGTGATTAGTGGTGTACTTCAGAGATCTGTTCTCGGACCCCTACTCTTCGTATCTTTTATAAATGACGTGGATGAGGAAGTGGAGGGATGGGTTAGTAAATTTGCTGGTGTTGTGGATAGCGTGGAGGGCTATCAGAGGTTACAGCGGGACATTGATAGGATACAAAACTGGGCTGAGAAGTGGCAGATGGAGTTCAACCCAGGTAAGTGGGAGGTGGTTCATTTTGGTAGGTCAAATATGATGCCAGAATACAGTATTAGTGGTAAGACTCTTGGCAGTGTGGAGGATCAGAGGGAACTTGGGGTCTGAGTCTATAGGAGACTCAAAGCTGCTGCGCAGGTTGACACTGTGTTTAAGAAGACCTATGATGCATTGGCCTTCATCAATCGTGGGATTGAGTTTAAGAGTCGAGAGGTAATGCGGCAGCTGTATTTTTTAGCCTGAGGGTGGTGAATCTATGGAATTTGTTGCCACGGGCGGCAGTGGAGGCCAAGTCATTGGGTGTATTTAAGGCAGAAATTGATAGGTGCCTGAGTAGCCAGGGCATCAAAGGTTATGGTGAGAAAGTGGGGGAGTGGGACTAAATGGGAGAATTGATCAGCTCATGATAAAATGGCCGAGCAGACTCGATGGGCTGAATGGCCGACTTCTGCTCCTTTGTCTTATGGTCTTATCCAGAACCCTGGTCAGACCCCACTTGGAGTACTGTGCTCAGTTCTGGTCACCTCACTACAGGAAGGATGTGGAAACCATAGAAAGAGTGCAGAGGAGATTTACAAGGATGTTGCCAGGATTGGGGAGCATGCCTTATGAAAATATGTTGAGTGAGCTCTGCTTTTCTCCTTGAAGCGATGGAGGATGAGGGGTGGACTGATAGAGGTGTACAAGATGATGAGAGGCATTAATCGTGCGGATAGTCTGAGGCTTTTTCCCAGGGCTGAAATGGCTAGCACGAGAGGGCACAGTTTTAAGGTGCTTGGAAGCCGGTACAGAGGAGATGTTGAGGTAAATTTTTTACACAGGGTGGTGAGTGTGTGGAGTGGGCTGCTGGCGATGGTGGTGGAGGTGGATACGATAGGGTCTTTTAAGAGACTCCTGGATAGGTACATGGAGCTTAGAAAAATACAGGGCTATTACCATAGGTAATTTCAAAGGTAAGGACATGTTCGGTACAGCTTTGTGGGCCGAAGGGCCTGTATTGTGCTATAGATTTTCAATGTTTCTATGTATCTATGACTCTATATTACCTCTTTTTAATGATTTGATTTTATTTTTTACTAACATAGCCATGCCACCTCCTCTACCTTCCTGCCTTTCCTTTTGATACAATGCATATCCTTGGACGTTATGCTCCCGGCTATAATCTTCTTTCAGCCATGATTCACTGATGGCTACAACATCTCACATGCCAATCTGTAACTATGCTACAAGTTCATCTGCCTTATTCTGTATACTGCGCGCATTCAAATATACCACCTTAAGTCCAGTATTCGCTCTTTTCAATTTTGTCCACCTTTTACATTGCAACTCATCCTGCTAACTGCTATTTTGCCCTGTCAACAGCCTCTCCTAGCTAGGAATCACACTATGCATTGTCTTTGTTCGTAAATGAACTACCTCGTCCTTAGCGCTATCATTCTTTTTCCCACACCCCTGCCTAGTTAGTTTAAACCCTTCCAAACAATTCTAGTTATCCTGCCCTCAATGATATTGGACCTCCTGGGGTTCAGGTATAACTCATCCCTTTTGTCCACATCATACCTTACTGAGAAGAGATCCCAATGATCCATAAATTTGAACCCCTGCCCCCTGCACCAGTTCCTCAAACATGTATTCCACCGTCAGATTATCCTATTCCTACCCTCACTGGCAGCAATCCAGAGATTACTATCCTGGAGGTCTGGTTTTTAAGCTTTCTACCTAGCTCCAGAAAATCTCTCTTCAGGACATCCTCACCTTGTCTACCGATGTCATTGGTGCCAATATGCAGCAAGACTTATGGCTGCTCACCCTTGCCCTTGAGAATGCCATGGACTGGATCCAAGACATCCCTGATTCTGCACCAGGGAGGCAAAATAACATCCAAGTATGTAAGTATTTGGGTAGACATGGACTGATTAAGATAGTCAGTATGAGGGCCAATCAGGTCATATCAGATCAACCTTATTGAAATTTTTGAGGAAGTAACTGGGAAAGTTGATGAAGACAAGGCAGTGGATGTTAGTAAGGCATTGACAAGGTCTTGCTTGGGATGTTGGCTTTAGCTTGGAATAGACATTGGCTTTGTGAGAGAAGCGAGTGAGTGGTAGTAGATGGTTGCCTCTCTGACTGGATGCTTCTGACTAGTGGAGTGCTGCATGGATCAGTGCTGTGTCTGTTGTTGTTTGTCATCTATATCAATGACCTGGATGATAATGTGGATAACTAGATCAGCAAATTTATGGATAACACCAGTTTCAAGATGTAGGGGACAGTGAGGAAGGCTATCATTGGCTTGCAGAGGAATCTGCATCAGCTGGAAAAATGGCAGATGAAGTTTAATGCAGACAAGTGTGAGGTTTTGCACTTTGGCAGGACCGATCAAGATAGATCTTAGACAGTGAACGGTAGAGTACCGAGGAATGTGGTAGACCAAAGGGATCTGGGAATACAGGTCCATAAATCATTGAAAGTGGTGTCATAGAGTAGACGGGTCATTATGAAAGCTTTGGCACATTGGCCTTCATGAATCAAAGTATTGAGTACAAGTGATGGGATGTAATGTTGAAGTTGTATAAGATATTGGTGAGACCTAATTTGGAGTATTATGTGAGCTTCTAGTCACCTACCTAGAGGAAAGATGTAAATAAGGTTGAAAGAGTACTGAGGAAATTTACAAGGATGTTGCTGGGTCTGAGTTGTAACGAAACATTGACTTTATTCCTTGGAACATAGAAGATTGATAGATTTGATAGGAGTGTACAGAATTGTTAGGGGTATAGAGAGGGTAAATACAAGCAGGCTTTTTCCACTAAGGTTGGGTGTGACTACAACCAAAATTTGAGTGAAAGGTGAGAAGTTTAAGGGGAATATGAGGGGAAACTTCTTCACTTAAGAGAAGTTTGGTAGGGGTATGGAGGGCTATGATCCCAGTGGAGGTTGATGGATGATATCAATGGTTCAGCATGGACTAGATGGATCAATGTTCCTTTTTCTGTGCCATACTTTTCTATGATTCTATGATGCTGAGTGTTAGATAAGGTGTCGGCTAGAAATTATACATTTCTAGTTCAAGAAGATGAATGATCAGTTCAGGAACTACCTGGTTTATGAATAGTTATTTCCCTGCAAGCAGCAGGCTCCCGAAGCGACGTGAATAACCTCACTCATTCAACTGAACTGATGCCCCATTCTATGGATTCACTTCGTGCCTTGCACTCTTGGTATTGTTTCTCATTTTATTTGCACACTTTGTCTACTTTTGCACATAGATTGTTTGCCAGTCTTTGTCTGTTTATGTATAGATTTTGCTAAATTCTATTGTATTATTATCCTGCTATTGCCTGAAAGAAAACAAATCTCAAGATGGCATACATAGTTTGATAAAGTATTTACTTTGAACTTCGGATCAGTTGGGGAACTTGCAGGTGGTGATGTTGGCCTGAGCCCACTAATTTTTACTTTATAGTAGTAGAGTTGGTGGTCTTGGAAGGTCTTGTTGAAGGAGGCAAGGTGTTGCAAGCAGACATCTGAGGAGAGCTGAGAACCTGGTAAGGAAGTGCAGGAGGAAGGAGCAGACAAGAACAAGCTTCTATAAAGATCCCTTCAAGTTTGTGAAGTGTCTCTTCACAGGGGAGAAGAGTGGAAGTCTCTCAGTGTCAAAGGCGGAACTGGAAAAACACCTGGAAAAGTTATACGCAGACAACCGATGCCACGAAAAGATCACCCTCCCACCTGACATGCCACCAATCCATCCACCGGAACACCAACTAGATATCAGCCCACCTAGCTGGAGTGAGGTGGAGAAAATTGTGCATGGAGCAAGGGCTGCATCAGCCCCAGGTCCCAATCGAGTGCGATATAGGCTCTACAAAAATGCACCAGGTGTCCTGCGGTTCCTCTGGAGGCTCACGAAGGTGGGGTGGCATAAGCAGGAAATACCAACATCCTGGCAGAGAGCCGGAGGAATCCTGACCCCAAAGCTCATAGACTGTCAAGATATCTGCAAAGAAACTATCTGATTGATACATGAATACAGAAAGCAGGGATCTCGGGGCTCCTCTGACTGTCTGGAACACGCTTGCACCATCTGGCGTCAGATCCAGTGGCCAAGAAGGAGGGAACAGACCTTCACGTGGTGTTCCTGGACCTCACTATCGCCAGGAGTTGGAAGTGTGAGGGAAGGCACACTGACAAGCAGTCAAAGACCTCTCCAGAGCTGCTGAAAAGGGTAGGCAGTGGCTCTGGATGAAGAGAAAGGATTCCATCTGGGCCCCCAGGTGAGTGAAAAGCATCTAGGGGGTGAGCCTGGGATGCCGGGATTCACCGCTGAACCCTCCGGAGGTGTCGTGGGCCTATCAGCCAAACACTGAGGAAAGAGAAGTCCACTTGATAACCCAGAAGATGCCACCACTCACTTGGCCACCCTGCAGAGTCTAGGCAGCATGTCTCAGAAGTGCAAATAACATCTAGTCCTACATAACATACCTCCAAGCAAACCAGCCAAAATGAGCTTTGCTGCTATCATGAAAGGACTGCAAGAACATTGAAAAAGGAAACCATCGTTGATTGCAGCATGCCTTAGGTTTCATCAGCTAAATTAAAAGAAAGGGAAGTCTATTTCAGTGTGTGTAGTTGAATTGAAGAGTTTTGTCTGAGTTTGTATTTAGTTTGAGGAATCTTACAATAAGGCATTGAAAAACGGTTCCTAACTGAAGCAAAACTCACAATTAAAAGAGCAGTTGAAATTGCTTTGTCATTGGAAACAGCAATCAGAGACACAATTTAGTTGCAGTCAGGAAGAAAAGTGAATGCAAACAAAATTGCAATGTTTAAACAGAAACCGGCCTTGTCGAATAAATTGTGGTAGGGCCTCACATCGACCAAACAAATGCAGATTTAAAGGTGAAATCTGTAGAAAATGCAACAAAGTAGGACAAATACAAAGAGAATGCTGGGCAAACAAAAATAACTGAACTGTGCAGGGAAACGACAAAGATAGAAAGTCATGTTGCAGTTTCAGAAACCCTGAATCTTAATATTGCAGTTGAAAAATATGATAATGATGGGAGTGACATAGGAATCAGTAGCCACCATGAGAATGAGAGTGAAGATGAAGTGCTATCATAGGAAAGCATAATCCATCAGAGACCCCCCCCCCCCACTCCGATTATGCTTTTTTCTCACTGCTGCCATTAGGTAGGAGTTACAAGAGCCTCAGGACTCACACCAACAGGTTCACAAACAGTTACTACCCCTTAACCATCAGGCTCTTGAACAAAAAAGGATAATTATACTCACTTGCCCATCCATTGAGATGTCCTCACAACTAATGATCACTCTAAGGACTCTTTGTCTTGTTATTTCATGTTTTCATTATTATTGCTATTTACTTATATTTGCATTTGCACAATTTGTCATCTTCTGCACTCTGATTGATCTTTCATTGATCCTGTTATGGTTATTATTCTATAGATTCGTTAAGTATGCCCGCAGGAAAATTAATCTCAGGGTTGTATATAGTGACAGACTTTGATAATAAAATTTACTTCGAACTTTTTCAACTGAATCAGGTTTAAATAGTTCAAATGTTTTAACTACACATTTTTTTTCAAATTCATATGCTATTAAAACTTACTTTTGAATGTTTTTGACTAATCAGACACATCCATAAGACCAGAAGACAGAGGAGCAGAATTTGGGATTTTGGCACATCAAGTCTCATCATGGCTGATCCCGTTTTGTCCCCAGCCCCAATTTCTTGCCTTCTGCCTGATTCCCTTCATGCCCTAATCAATCAAGAATCTATCAACCTCTGCCTTAAAAATACATAAAGACTTGGCCTCCTCAGCTGCCTGTGCAAAGAATTCCACAGAGTCAGCACCCTAGGACTAAAGAAATTCTTCCTCATCTCCATTCTAAAATGACGCCCCTCTATTCTGAGGCTTTATCCTTTAGTCTTTGACTCTCCCACCACAGGAAGCATCCTCTCCACATTCACTTTCTCAAGACCTTTCACCATTCAATATTCTCAATGAGGTTACTCTCCATTCTTCAGAATTCCAGTGAATACAGGCCTAGGGCCATCAGATGCTCTTCGTATAACAAGCCATTCGATCCTGGAATCATTTTTGTGAACCTCTTTTGAACCCTCTCCAGTTCCAGCATATCCTTTCTAAAATAAGAGGCCAAAACTTGTTCTCAATACTTCAAGTGAGGCCTCATCAGTGATTTATAAAGCTTCAACATTACATCTTTGCCTTTATATTTCTGTCCTTTTGAAATGAATGCTAATATTGCATTTGCATTCCTCACCATAGACTCAACCTGCAAATTAACTTTTAGGGAATCGTGCACAAGGACTCCCAAGTCCCTTTGCACCTTGTTTTATTTGTATTTTCTCTCCACTTAGAAAATAGTCAAGCCTTTCATTTCTTCTACCAAATTGCAGGACAGTCGAAGGGCCTTGGCTTGAAACCTCGACTGTACTTTTTTCCATGGATGCTGCCTGACCTGCTGATTCCCTCCAGCATTGTGTATGCTGCTTGGATTTCCAGCATCTGCAGATTTTCTCTTGTTTGTGACTATATTCCATCTGCCATTTCTTTGCCCATTCTCCTAATCATTCTAAGTCCTTTTGTAGCCTCTCTACTTCCTCAAATCTACCTGCCCCTCCACTTATCTTCACATCGTCTGCAACAAAGCCATCTGTTCCATCATCCAAATCATTGACATATAACGTAAAAATAATTGGTCCCAACACAGACCCCACCAACAGCCAGTCAGAAAAGGTTTCCTTTATTTCCACTCTGCCTCCAACCATTCATCTGCTGCTTTATTCATGCTAGAATCTTTCCTATAATACCATGGGCTTGTTAAACAGCTTCCCGTGTGGCACCTTGTCAAAGGCCTTCTGAAAATCCAAATACACAAACGCCGATTCTATCTTTCTTATTATTTCTTCAAAGAATTCCAACAAGCTTGTCAGGCAAGATTTTCTCTTAAGGAAACCATGCTGACTACTGCCTATTTTATCATGTGCCTCCTAGTACCCTGAGACCTCATCCTTAGTAATCATCTCCAATTCTTTCCCAACCACTGAGGTCAGACTAACTGGCCTATAGGTTCTTTTCTTCTGCCGCTCTCTCTTCTTGAAGAGTGGAGTGACATTTGCAATTTTCCAGTCTTTTGGAACCATTGCAGAATCTAGTGATTCTTGAAAGATCATTACTAATGCCTCCACAATCTCTTCAGCCACATCATTCAGAACTCTGGGGTGTACACCATCTGGTCCCTGTGATTTATCTACCTTCAGACCTTCCAGTTTCCCTAGAACCTTCTTTCAAGTTATGGCAATTTCACACACTTCATGACTTTTGACACCTGGAACTGCCAACATATTGCTAATGTCTTCCACAGTGAAGACTGATGCAAAATACTTATTCAGTTTGTCCGCTATCTAGTTGCTCCCGATTATTGCCTCTCCAGTATTGTTCTCCAGCTGTCCAATATCCACTTATGCCCCTTTTACACTTTATATATTGGAAGAAACTACTGGTAGCCAATAATATTAAAGAGGATATCTATTTTTACCTTAATGATATTTTAGTTGTCTTCTGTTGGTTTTTAAAAAGCTTCCCAATCCTCTAACTTCCCACTATTTTTGATCTATTATATTCCCTCTCTTTGGCTTTTATGTGGTGTTGACTTCTCTTGTTTGCCATGGTTGTATTATCTTTCCTTTAGAATACCTCTTCCTCTTCGGGATGTATATATCCTGTGCCTTCCAAATTGCTTCCAGAAATTCCAGCCATTGCTGCTCTGCTGTCATCCATGCCAGTGTTCTTTTCCAATCAAATTTGGCCAACTTCCCTCTCATTCCTCTGTAATTCCCTTTACTCCACTGTAATATTGATTCATCTGACTTTAGTTTCTACTTCTCAAATTTCAGGGGAATTTGATCACATTATGATTACTTTCCCCTAAGGGTCCTTTTAACTTAAGCTGTCTAATCAATTCCAGTTCATTGCACAATATCCAATCCAGAATAGCCGATTCCCTCGTGGGCTTAACCATGAGCTGCTCCAAAAAGCCATTTCATAGGCACTCTAGAAATTCCCCTCCTGTAATCTAGCATCTACCTGATTATCCCAATATACCTGCATATTAAAATCCCCTATGACTATTGTAATATTGTTCTTCTGGCATACATCTTCTATCTCCCATTGAAATTTGTAGGCCACATCTTTGCTACTGTTTGGGGGTCTGTATACAACTCCCATCAGGGCTCTTTACTCTTGCAGTTTCTTAGCTCTATCCATAATGATTTAACACCTTCTGGCCCTATGTCATGTCTTCCTAATGATTTGATTTCATTTTTTACCAACACAGCCACGCTGCCACTTTGCCTTCCTGCCTATCCTTTCGATACAATGTGTAACCTTGGACATTAAACGCACAGCTATAATCTTTCAGCCATGATTCAGTGATGCCCACAACATCATACCTACCAACCTACAACTGTGTTGCAAGTTCATCTACCTTATTCCGTACACTGCATGCATTCAAATATAACTGCTTCAGACCTTTTTGATTTGATCGCACCATGCTCAACCTTCTGATTCCTAAATTTGTCTGAGGCCTTATTAACATCTGCCACAACAACCTCTCCACTAATTGTTCTGGCACTCTGGATCCCATCCCCCTGCAACTCTAGTTTAAACCCCCTCATGCAGCGTTAGCAAATCTTCCCGCTGGAATATTAGTCTCTTCCTGTTCAGGTACATGGAGCACGACTTCTGAGTGTTCACCCTCCCACTTAAGACTCTGACTATGTCCACTCAGATGATGGCTGCAGCACTTGCCCCTGACTTCCTTTAATTAGTAAGAGCAAATTAATTAATCCCAAACTTTGAATGGCCATGGTCAAAGATCTATTGTGCTGCCATGAACCACTTCTGCCTTTTATTCTTGGATGGTGGAGCTGACTGAAGTCCACTCCTCTCCAAACTTCCAGTGCCTAGACTGCCACTGCTCAAAGCTCTATTGACAGGTAGATCAGCTGGCAAAGTCTGCAGATGTACTTCAACTGTTTCATGAGCAGAGCTGGCTTTGGGACGTCTTCATGACCTTATTAGAGTATGTTGTGTGTCTTTTCCTTTTTGGGATCAGGAATACTTTGGACATGAAGCTGAGACTGGCAAAGTTAGATCAGTTTCAAGAGCAGGCAGCTGACTTCTGGTGGCAAATTTTGGTCAAACTCCACACAAGATCAGTGTTTATAAAACAACTAACATTCTTTTAATGTTACATTATATTCATTCTTATAGATCTTGAATTATTTCAAAGTTCAAAAGTTCAAAGAAAATTTTATTATCTATATACACGTTTCACCATACTCAATAAATCAATAGAATAATAGCCATCAGAATCAGTGAAAGACCACCCAAATAGGGTGTCCAACCAGAGCACAGAGGGAATAAACTGAGCAAGCACAAGAAGATATAAGAATAGAGAAATAGGCAGTAAATATAGAGGACACAAGGTGACTGTCATTATGTTCAGATTTGGCCCAAGTGTGGAGTGAGAGACACTGAAGCCGGTCGATAGTTCAGACTTTAATAGGAACAGAGTTAGAGGGAAAAGAAAACAATAAATGCTAGGCCAAACAGGACCGTTGACTAAAACTCTCAAATGGAAAATAAAGCCAACAGTGTGGCTGAAAGGAATAACTAAATATAAAACGAATACCACTGGTCTTCAGAGTCAGTTGACTTGACAGTCCAATTTCTCAAGCAAGGCCGAGTGCAAACAGGCAGCAAAATGTTGAAGTGCTTTGCTGAAGCCTTGACAAGTGCCAAGATGAAAAAAATGGAGTTAAATACCATCACAATTAAATAATAATTAGTTGACATGTGCATATTCATGAGTGCAATTTTCGTATCTGCTGTGCTATAGAATCCGTGATTACAACAGCACCCCCCACTCCCCAGACCCAGCAGACCTGTGTCTGCTGGAAGTCCTGAATCAGCAACTTGTCCAAGATGTCCTTTGCCGGGATCCAAGTACATTCTTTTGGGCCATACTCTTCCCAGTTCACAAGGTACAGGACCTTACCACGTACCCGGCGAGATGCCAAGTATAGACAAGGGAATCATCTACCAGGTGGGGAGGAGGGGGAGGTGGGGTGACAGGGGCCAGGGGAGAGGTGTACCTAGCTCGAGCTGGGAAACGTGGAATACTGGATGGATCTTTGGTGATGCTGGTATATGCAATCTTTAGGACACCTTGTTGACAGCCTTTTCCACCACAAATGGCTCTTGACTTTCAGGAGAGGATCCCTTGATGCCAGCCAGACCTCCTCTCCTGGCTTGAATGGCCTTGCCTGTCGACGGAGCCGATCAGCCTGCCGGGAATGCGTGTTTCTGGGCACGCAACAGAGAAGCCCTGGCTCGTCTTCAGGTGTGCTTGTAGCACTGGATCACTGTTCAACAGCAGGAATTCCTGTGTCAATCTCCTGACCAGGGAATAGCGGGGTCTGGAATCCCTTCTGGCATTCAAATGGAGACATACTCAAGGAGGATGACTGGAGGTTATTGTAGGCGATCTCTGCCCAAGCCAATTGGGAGCTCCAGGACATGGGGTTGGAAGAGGCAAGACAGTGCAAGGTTGTCTCCAGCTCCTGGTTCACTCTCAGTCTGACCATTGGATTGGGGGTGGAAACCAGATGGGAGGCTGGCTGTGGCTCCTACAAGAGGGCTGAAAGCCTTCTAAATGTGGGAAGTGAACTGTTGTCCACGATCAGACACGATGTCTAAGGAAAGCTGTGGAGCCTGGACGCATGTTGAACCATCAGTGTGGCAGTGATGGGAGCTTCGGGAGGGCAATGAAGTGGGTAACCTTGGAAAATCGATCCACAACAATCAAAATGGTGGTGTTTCTATTAGATGGGGGCAGCCCAGTGATGAAATCTACTGAGAGGTGGGACCAGGGGCGGTGGGGCACAGGCAGTGGACATAACAGAACCGCAGGACGCTGGCATGTCGTCTTGTTCTTCGTACAGGTGGGACAGGCAGATACAAAGTCGTGGACATACTGGGACATAGATGGCCACCAAAATTGTCTCTTTATAAACTCCTGAGTCTGTTGAATTCCCAGATGTCCAGCCAGATGGGAGGAGTGAGCCCATTCCAACACTTTGAAATGTGCCACAGCAGAGACAAACAGCAGATTGGGGGGGGGTTCCTCCATCCGGGCCTGGGTCCGACTGTTGGCCAGCCCTCACCTCTGCCTCTACTCCCCAGATCACCGGAGCAGTGATACACGAGCCAGGTAGAATGGGCCCTGGATCGGCATTGTCCTCCGGTCTGTCGGACTGCCGCAAGAGAGCGTCGTCAGCATTCTTGTTGCCGGGACTATAGGTGAGGAATAAATTGAGTCATGTGAAGAGAGCTCACCAGGCTTGACAAGAGTGAGTCTCTTTGAATTCTGAATGTAGGAGAGGTTCTTGTGATCTGTCTAGACTCTGCCCCCTCCAGCTCGTGTTGCCACAATGAATGGCTGAGGTGGGTCTGGGTGTTGCAGCAGCGGGGCAGCAGTAAACATCGCTTTAACTCCACAAATGCTTGGCCAGCACTGTCTGTCAATGGAATCCTGCCCAGGTCTTCTTGGTGAGTGCATTAACTGGAGCCGCGATAGAGCCGAAATTCTGGATGAAGTGGCGATAAAAGTTCGCAAACCCCATGAAGCACCGTACCTGTGACTGTAAATGGTTTGGGCCACTAACCACCTGAACTTTACTAGGATCCATTTGAACACTGGATGGGGAAAGTATCTTCTTCTTCATGTGCCTTGCGCGTTACACGCTTGGGCAATCATGGCTCTCCACATCAAACGATCCCTCGCAGCGTCAATGATACCTCGCACACTTAGTTCTTTCACATTGTCCATATATTTTCTTCTTTGCCTTCCTCTACCGCGTTTCCCAGGCATATGGTCTTGTAGTGTAAGGCATTCTATTTCTCCCTTCCTGATGACATGGCCCAGGAATTTAAGTTTCCTCTCATTTAATGTTCTCATTAAAAATCTTTTTGTACATGCATGTTGGAGTACTGTCTCATTAGTTACCCTATCTCTATATGATATTTTCTGCATTCTTCCAAGAAACCACATTTCTGTTGCTTCAAAGTTTCTTTGGAGTTCTGGTCCATGTTTCGGAAACATACAGCAGGATTGACCAGATGTAACACTTTAGTAGCCTAAGCCTGAACTTGTTTGTACCACTTTGTCTAGGAGGATTTGTAGGTCTTCTGCAGCACTTGCTATTAGGGTGGTATCGTCTGCATATCTTGTATTGTTGATGTTAACACTTCCAATTTTTATCCCATCTAGGCCTTCTATTTCTCTGAGAATCATTTCACTATAGATATTAAATAATTCCAGTGAGGCAACGCATCCCTCTCTAACTTCTCTTTGAATTTTAGTCCAACTGCTTATATTATCATCAATTTTACTGCTGCCGTTTGATTCCAATATAAATTTTGAAGCAGTTGTTGGTCCCCTCCATCAATATTTAGTTTAGCGTGAATTTGAAATAATTTTTCATGTTGCACTTTGTCGAATGCTTTAGTGAAATCAATAAAATATAAAAAGACATCATTTTGATATTCAATTGCCCTTTCTGAAAGCATTCGTAGTATGAAAATTGCGTTCCTAGTTCCTCTATCCTCAATAAACCCATATTGCAGTTTAGAAGTTTCTGGTCTTAACTTGTTTATAATTCCACTCAGAACAATTCTCAACAAAATCTTTATTATGTGACTCATAAGACTGATTGTTCAATAATTTTCGCAGTCAATAGTTCCAAAATTTTTGGCAGAGTTATAAATATGCTCCCCAATCCAGGCAACATCCTTGTAAATCTCCTCTGCAGCCTTTCTATGGTTTCCACATCCTTCCTGTAGTGAGGCGACCAGAACTGAGCACAGTACTCCAAGTGGGCTCTGACCAGTGTCCTATGTAGCAGCAATATTACCTTTCGGCTCCTAAACTCAATCCCATGATTGATGAAGGCCAATGCACCATGTGCCTTCTTAACCACAGAGTAAACCTGTACAGCAGCTTTGAGTGTCCTATGGACTCAGACCCCAAGATCCCTCTGATCCTCCATACTGCCAAGAGCTTACCATTAATACTATATTCTGCCATCCTATTTGACCTACCAAAATGAACCACCATACGCTTATTTGGATTTAACTCCATCTGCCACTTCTCAGCCCAATTTTGCATCCTATCAAAGTCCAGCTATAAACTATGACAGCCCTCCACACTATCCACAACACTCCCAACCTTTGTGTCATCAGCAGATTTACTAACCCATCCCTCCACTTCTTCATCCAAGTCATTTATAAAAATCACAAAGTGTAGGAGTCTCAGAACAGATCCCTGAGGCACAGCACTGGTACCGACCTCCATGCAGAATATGACCCGTCTACAACCACTCTTTGCCTTCTGTGGGCAAGCCAATTCTGGATCCACAAAGCAGTCTCCCCTTGGATCCCATGCCTCCTTACTTTCTCAATAAGCCTTGCAAGGGGTTCCTTATCAAATGCTTTGCTGAAATCCATATACACTACATCTACTGCTCTTCCTTCGTCAATGTGTTTAGTCACATCCTCAAAAATTTCAATCAGGTTCGTAGGGCATGTAATGTCCTTTGAAGAAGGAGGATATCTATGGTGTTCTAAAAAGAAAAGCCTCTTCCTGGGAACAGGTGCAGTGGAGCCGAAGGAAGTCAGAAAAGGGAACTGCATTTTTACAGAAAATAGGGTGGGAAGAGGTACAGTCAAGGTAACTATGGGAGTCAGTCTGTTTATAAAAGATGTCAGTGGACTGGTTGTCTCCAGAGATGCATATAGAGAGATCAAGAAAGCGGAGAGATGTGTCAGAAATGAACCAAGTGAATTCAGGGCAGGGTGGAAGTCGGAGGCAAAGTTGATAAAATTGATGAGCTTAGCCTGGGTGCATAAAGCTGCACCTATGCAGTCACCAATGTAATGCAGGAAGAGTTGGGGAGCATTACCAATGTGGACTTTGACCTAGTCAAAGAAAAGGCAGGAAGAGCTAGAGAAAGTAGGAGGAGCCAAAAGAAGAAATGTTGAGGGTGAGGACCAGTTCTGCCAGATGGACGAAGGTGGTGGTGGAAAGGAATTGGTTGGGTCTATGATATCCTACTTTCTTCAAAAAAGGAGAACATCTCCTTCGTCCTGGAATGAAAAGCCTCATCCTGAGAGCAGATGCAGCAGAGACGGAAGAATTGCGAGAAGGAGATGTCCTCCTTTTTTAAAGAAAGGGGCTTCCCTTCCTCCACCATCAACTCTGCTCTCAAATGCATCTCTCCCATTTCATGCACATCTGCTCTCACCTCATCTTCCCGCCACCCCACTAGAAATAGAGTTCCCCTTGTCCTCACCTACCACCCCACCAGCCTCTGGGTCCAACATATAATTCTCCGTAACTTCCGCCACCTCCAACGGGATCCCACCACTAAGCACATCTTTCCCTCCCCCCCCCCCCGCAGGGATCGCTCCCTACGCGACTCCCTTGTCCGTTCGTTCCCCCTCATCCCTCTCCACCGATCTCCCTCCTGGCACTTATCCTTGTAAGCGGAACAAGTGCTACACATGCCCTTACACTTCCTCCCTCACTATCATTCAGGGCCCCAGACAGTCCTTCCAGGTGAAGTGACACTTCACCTGTGAGTCGGCTGGGGTGATATACTGCGTCCTGTGCTCCCGATGCGGCCTTCTATATATTGGCAAGACCCGACACAGACTGGGAGATCGTTTTGCTGAACACCTACGCTCTGTCCACCAGAGAAAGTAGGATCTCCCAGTGCCCACACATTTTAATTCCACATCCCATTCCCATTCTGATATGTCTATCCATGGCCTCCTCTACTGTCAAGATGAAGCCACACTCAGCTTCGAGGAACAACACCTTATATTCCGTCTGGGTAGCCTCCAACCTGATGGTATTAACGTTGACTTCTCTAACTTCCGTTAATACCCTATCCGTTATTTATTATGTATTTATTTTTTCTCTCTCTCCTTTTTCTCCCTCTGTCCCTCTCACTATACTCCTTGCCCATCCTCTGGGCTTCCCCCCTCCCCCTTTCTTTCTCCCTAGGCCTCCCGTCCCATGATTCTCTCGTATCCCTTTTGCCAATCAACTTTCCAGCTCCTGGCTCCATCCCTCCCCCTCCTGTCTTCTCCTATCATTTTAGATCTCCCCCTCCCCTCCCCCTCCCCCTCCCCCTCCCACTTTCAAATCTCTTACTAGCTCCCCTTTCAGTTAGTCCTGACGAAGGGTCTCAGCCTGAAACGTCGACTGTACCTCTTCCTATAGATGCTGCCTGGCCTGCTGCGTTCACCAGCAACTTTGATGTGTGTTGCTTGAAATTCCAGCATCTGCAGATTTCCTCGTGTTAGCGGAGAACCAGAATGGATTGTACGAAGAAAGGATCCAGACAAAGAACCAGGGTGGGTTGTACAATGAAGGGATCCAGTGGAATTCAATGCTTCATCATCTGTTCTTTTTGTTTTAGCTCTTGGTGATCAAGCAGGCATTGTAAAGTACCGTTCATGAAGATGATTCCAGGAATGAAGGTGTTAACTTATATGGCGCGTTTAGCAGCTTTGGGCCTGTATTTTGATGAATACAGGGGGATCTCATTGAAACCTACCAAATGTTGAAAGAACTAGATCGGGTGGATGCGGAGAGGATGCTTTCAATGGTGATCCAGAACTAGAGGGCACAGCCTCAGAATTAGAACAGAGGTAAGGAGGAATATTTTTAGCCAGAGAGTAGTGAATCTGTGGAATATTCTGCCACAGACTATGGTGGAGGCCAAGTCCGTGCATATATTTGAAGTGGAAGTTAATCGTTTCCTGATCAGGGCATCAAAGGATATGGCGAGAAGGCAGGTCTATAGCGTTGTGTGGGATCCAGGATCAACTATGATGGAATGGCAGAACAGGTTTGATGGACTGAATGGTCTAATTCTGCTCCTATGTCTTATGGTCTTATGATGGATGCTTACTATTTTAGATTAGTTTATTATCATATGCACCTGAATGTGATGAAATTCCTTGCTTGCTTGAAATTCACAGAGTCACAAAATATCTGCTAAATAAATCAATAAATACAGTGAATATGAAATAGCAGAATGATACAAAAGCAGGAGATCCTGTGGATGCTGGAAATACACAAAATGCTGGAGGAACTCAGCATGTTAGGCAGCATCTACGGAGGGGAATAAACAATGGATGTTTTGGCCTGAGACCCTTCATCAGGACTGAAAGTGAAGGGGGAAGAGCCAGAATAAGAGGTGAGGGGAGGGAAGGAGCACAAGCTGACTTGTGATGGGTGAAAACAAAGGGGCGATAGTGCAAAAAATGTTAACAGAAGAGACTGTAACAGGAGAGATAGAATTAAGTGTTTGAGAACATGTCAGCAGTTCTGGGAAGGAGTTGGGCAGGAGACAATTCATTCAGAAGGCAGTGGGAAGAAAGTGTTCTTGGGTCTGTCTGTTCAACAGGGAGTGTTGGGTAGGAGTCAGGATTTATTACTTGATAAAGAAAGATCTGTATTCATATAGCATCATTTACAACCTCAAGATGATTGACATACTTTATAGTCAATGGAATTGTTATCTGAGTTGTCACCATGGTAAAGGAGGAAGTGCGGCAGCCGTTATTCATTAATCATTTCCTACAAACACAGATTCTTGTTGGTTGAGATATAAACATTGTTAAGGAGGCTATGAATAATTGCTTCTGTTTATTGTTTATAAATATGGCTATTGGGTCTGTCCCTCTTTCTGAGGGAACAGACAAGATGTCCATTTAATCTTTCACCCAAACAACAGAGCCTCCTCTGTTTAGCTCTCTCTTGTTACCATACTGGAGAGTTGGCCTAATGTTTTTTGCTTAAGTTGCCAGAATTGGACTTGAACCCACAACCTACTGATTTAACGGCAAGATTGCTACTAACTGAACAGCTCTTGATGTTCTACTTGATGATTCAAGTGCAGGTCTTATCATTGATATACTGCCTATATGACTCATGGCTTGCAGACAATATGCCCTGGTCCCAGAGTCTTGCGTGAGCAATTCACTTGTCAGGGAATTACAGATGCAAGGAGACAGGCCCTTTGTCTCACACAGTCCACTCCTACTAATACCCAATCCCAAATTTTCCCCATTCCTATCAACTCCCCTCCCCCAAGATTCTACCACTCAACTACACAGTAGGGCTAGTTTACTGTGGCATATTACCAACCCATACCTTTCGTGTGTGGAAGGAGTTTGGCACATCTAGAGGAGACTCAGGATGAATGTGCAGTCTCCACATAGACAGCACTAGAGGGCAGGATTGGACCCAAGTCATTCTACTAACTGTGATACTGTGCTGCCCCAATACCATTTAAGTTAATGAGGGTGGGAGAATCTGAATTTGGTGTGCATACAGATCTATAGTCAGTGGAAAGTAACTTGCCATGAATGAGAAAGGTAGAATGTAGAAGGTCAAAGTGACCAATCTGACGATCAATATAGAGTCATTTTGCAATCCATGCAAATCTCTCATTATACTGCAGTAGATTTATAGTAGACCATAAGACCATGACACAAGAGCAGAATTAAGCCATTTATGGAAAGGAGTAAACAGTCGATTTTCGGGCCGAGACCCTTCATCAGGATTCCTCAACCTGAAACGTCGACTGTTTACTCTTTTCCATTGATGCTACCTGACCTGCTGAGTTCCTCCAGCATTTTGTGTGTGTTGCTTGGATTTCCCAGCTCTGCAGATTTTCTCATGTTTGTGATTAGGCTAGGAATACACTGGGGGTTTGCTGGGCAGCATAGCTTGAAGGGCCTATTCTGTGTTTTATTTCAATAAATAAATAAACAAGAAGCTGTTCCATGTTGGGAGAATGTTCTCAGGCTCATGTACCTCCTTTCTGATGATAGCAATGAGAATGGGACATGTCCTGGGTATGATCGATGCCATCTTTTGCCATGTGAAGACCAAAGGAAACCCACAATATATATCTCATCTTAGCTTTCTTCTAGGATTCCTTAAGGATCCCACTAAGATTAGATTGAAGAATCAACAACTAATTGGTCCATGAACATCAAGATTGTTAGCACCTTAGAGAATCACTAGCAGTTTATGGTTGGCTGGAATACGAAAAGAACGTTAGACTGATTTTAGTAGGGCGCAGTAAGTAACTTAAGATGAAACATTCAAATGGATAGTTTATCTTGGTAAGTTCAGCTGCACTTGAGTGAAAGCAAATTTGTTTTGTGCTGCTATTTGTAACACATTGAAATTAACTAATAAAGGTGGTGTTTATTCCCCAGGATAATAGCACATTAACTTGTAGCCTTTTTATTAAAAAAAATGTCCACAGCACTTTTAGTGAATAATTATAACCAAGTATTCAAATGAAATTTTAAAAATGCCATTATTATAGTTTTTGGACTGTGATTACAGGAAATTGGAATAAGAATCTGCTGATTTAATGGAAACTTTGGAAAGCCGGTCTTAATTAACTGGAATACGTTCAGAATTATTAAAACATGTTAGTCCACTTTCCAGAGAATTTTCCTAATACCTGTATATATGGACAAAGGTTTGTGATTTTTCTTCTTTATATAAAAATGAAACAAAGCAGAAGGCATGGATTTAAGGAGAAAATGGGGCGATGATGAGATATTTGGTTTCTTTTGGCCAACTTATAATGATTTGGATTGTGTTGCCTGAATTTGTGGAAGCAGATTTCTCACAGTAACTTTCAAAGATCCAAATATAAAAAGGACAACCTTGTCAGTGTTATGAGGGGGATCAAGGGAAAGGGGGTGATGGGACAACTTGTTCAAGGAGTTGGTGCAAACATAATTGGCCAAATTACATTTTGGCTGTTCTGTGATATCCTACAGTCCCAAAACTCAGTGGCATTAAGAAGGAATTCTGACCCTAGGATACTGATTATTTTTCTGCTGTCCTGTTTTAATGGAGGTGACAGGGCTTGGAAAATGCCGTTTATTTTGCAAACAGGTATCTTTATTCTTGTTTTATGAGAAGGATCATCTTGGATGTTTGTGGGTCTGGGAGGGAGAATGTTATTTCTTATCGAGCCTCATTGCTGCATCAGTCCTGGTGGAGGATCTTGTCCTGATATGTCTCTTTGCCTCCAAAGACACTCTTGAGTTCTTCTGATAGCTTGTTTTTAGCTCAATGTTACAAGTCTAATGTAAATGGTAGAGCTCCTGCCAAACTTCCACCAATTATGGGGTAGAGATGAAAGAGAAGTCTGAACAAATTCACCCTTTTCTTTTGAACAACAGCCCATTGTTTCCTTCTCTTTCTGAAGGCAATGCTATCTCTTGCTTGGCCACCTGGCAAGAGACTAGCTACATGTCAACACTTTACCCAAGTGGACTTTCTTCTCAGTTCTGAATAGATGTTGAAAGTTGGCGATCTATTCTACATACACAAGTGAGTTCATTAAACACTCTCAACTGAACAGTGATGTGATTAGTTGTGATATACTCAAAGTGATTAATTGTGAGTAGTATTGCGTTGAAAGGCTTTAAAATTCAGACTGAGTCATCCTTCCAGAGATATATGAGCTGACATCATATTGAAAAGCAGCTTAGTTGTCAGTTGAATTGTGGATGCAATTCCCAGTTTACTCTGCCCTAGTTAATTTTCAGTTATTTACATATTAATGAGGGGATGCATATTTATGTTAATATATTTAAATTTGCTTGTATTGAAGGCACACTGCTGCTTGACATTGCACCCTTACTGCCTGCAGCTTTCTCTTTCAATAGCACATGAATGATAGAAACATGAAGGGATATGCGGAGGGGCACATTTAGATTGATCCTGGAGTAAGTTGAAAGGTCGGCACAACGTTATTCTATGTTCAGCAACTGAAGAAAAGACGCTTGAGTTCCTTCTGCCGGCAATGTCTTTGGGATTAAGAGGCAGTGCTGTTCTTCAGAAGCTTGTGAAGGTTCCTCTGTTTACCTGTGAAGACCACTTTAACCTCTTCCCATCATTTCAATATGCACCCAACCCTTCTACTTCTCTGCTGATGCTGAGGAAATACTAGTTGTATCAAGGTGTGCCCTTCTCTAAGGTCAGAGCTGTGAGGAGGAATGGTGCAGAGAATGTGATTCTAGCATTCAATGTTTCTAAAACACAGTAATAGCACAGAATGAGCTTTCTATCATTATTTTGGAACTAATCATTGGTTTGAACCTTTTTCAGAAAGTGATTTGGGAAAATTGCATATGCATTAATGCCAACTAAATCAATTTGCACAGACATGATTCAAGATCTTCATTTTTATTTATGGATGAGATTTCATGAAGCTTGCTTTCATTACCTTCATCTTCACCTGGTTCCCAAGGGGGATGTCCATTCAGTGAAGTTGGGACAGAAAGTGAAGCTGTGCAGAAAATTGGAATTTGTTTATTACTGTCACATGTACTTCTATAGTTGTACCGTGGACAGCATTCTGACAGGCTGCATCACTGTCTGGTATGGAGGGACTACTGCACAGGACCGAAAGAAGCTGCAGAAGCTTGTAAATCTACTCAGCTCCATCTTGGGTACTAGCCTACAAAGTACCCAGGACATCCTCAGGGAGCGGTGTCTCAGAAAGGCAGCGTCCATTATTAAGGACCTCCAGCACCCTTTTCTCACTGTTACCATCAGGTAGGAGATACAGAAGCCTGAAGGCACACACTCAGAGATTCAGGAACAGCTTCTTCCCCTCTGCCATCCAATTCCTAAATGGACATTGAATCTTTGGACACTACCTCACTTTTTTTTTAATATACAGTATTTCTGTTTTGGCACATTTTAAAAAAATCTATTCAATATATGTAATTGCTTTACTTGTTTATTTATTGTTATGTTTTATTTTATTGATTATTATTATTATTATTATTATTTTCTCTCTCTCTGCTAGATTATGTACTGCATTGACCTGCTGCTAAGTTAACAAATTTAAGTTAACGTCACATGCCGGTGATAATAAACCTGATTCTGATTATGAAGTACTGTGAAAACTTGACTTGCTTATACAGATCTATTCATGACTAGGAGGTAGAGGAGGTCAAGAATCCATCTGGGAGTTAGTGTTAGGATTTACAGTGTTAGTGATCACCGAAAGGGGTTCAATTCCTGCCGCTACCAGTAAGGAGTTTGTACGTTACCCAGTGATCACATGGGCTTCCTCCCACATTCCAAAGTTTTGTAAGCTGTGGACATGCTGCCTTGGTGCTGGAAGCATGGCTGCCCAGAAAATCCTCGTTGATTTGATTTAATGCAAACAATGTACTTCATTGTATGTTTTGATGAGACAAATAAAACTAATCTTTATTGAAAATTCACAGCAAGCCAGGTCAGACAACCAGAGTTCATGTTTCCATCAGATTCTGCTGTGTGTTCAGCCTCCTTTGATGCTGGTTAAATAGAAGCCTATTTGCCGCAATTTCTTTCTGATTTTTGGCGAAGAGAGAGTTCCTTGTTTTACCTTTTTAAAATTATAAGGATTTATATGCAAACAGATTAACAGTTGAACATAATGTCTTCTATTAGGCAGCACCTTAAATATTTCACAATAACCTTATCAAAGTAATGGCAAAAAATTACTAAGTGAGGAGCTACAAGTCTTGACCAAGAGTTTAAATAGAAGATCAACACATAAAGTGCTGGAGGGCTTCAGGGGTTGACATTCCTCAGGAGTCCCAGCAGATCAATTGTTTATTTCCCTCTAGAGATGCTGCTAAGCTGCTGAGTTCCTCCACATTTTGTGCTTTGCTCCAGATTTCTAAATTATCGGTTATTTTACCCGCGTGGTTCATTTAAGTGCAGTCTGATGGCCAAATAAGAGTTTAATACAGAGATACAAATGGATTACAATCCAGATACACAGCATTTTGAGTTGGTTTACATTATCTGGTTTGAATTTGGTTGTTACTCAGGCTTGTTAATAACGAGGGTCTGAATTCAACACTGCTGTCAATCACCAATTGTATTTTTATTGATGACAGCAAATCAACAGGTAAATGTGCTTAGCTCAGTAAGACAGGAGGTCTGGACATCATGACGAGAGCTGCAGTACACACAAAAGATTGGTAGAACTCAGCAGGTCAGGAGGCACTTATAGAGTGGGATAAACAGACGACAATGTGGACCATTACCCCTTGATCTGGAGTAGAAGGGAAGTTGGGGGAGGGACGGGGAAACCAGAATAAACAAGTAGGGAAAGGGGTAGAAGTACAAGCTGGCATGTGAGAGGTGAGAGGTTGTGGCAGCAATTCTATGTGAGCACCTGGTCGAGGAGTCAGAGAGCAGCGGAGATCACAGGGAGCAGCGACAGAGAGTCTCACTGAACTCCCATCAAAAAGAGGATTTAAAATTTTTCAGGGTAGGCATACTTCAAAGAGGCTTCACAGAGGAGCAGCAAATCATAAACACCAGATTCCCCTCTATAGATGCTGTCTGACCTGCTGAATTTCTCCAACGTTTTGAGTGTGTTGCTCCAGATTTCCAGCATCTGCAGAATTCAGTATCTTGTGTCCAGGGCCTCACTGATGCTGTCGGATGCAGAGATGCTGCCTGAAGAACTGAATGTATTGCACTTGTGTCATGGTGTAAGACTAATGCTAATTAAGCAGTGGACAAGGATGCATTCTGCAGAGTTCATGTTGTTTAGTATGTACAGGTCACTGCAGCAGATCTATGGTTCATCAAAAAACTTGGACTTATTCTACACTGCAAATGGAGGAAAGGCAAAACTCCACAGCGATCATTGTTATGAAGTTAGACTAATTGCTTTGAAGCCATTTCACAGAACAGCCTACAAAATGTAGGTTGGAGAGCAATCATCCAGCAGTGGCCTCCAATCCTTCCACTGCAGGACAAGATCAAAGATATTTGGTTAGTCGACTTCCAATGTCCTTGGCTTATTCCATTCCTTCCTGGCTAACTGAACATAGAACTTACAATAATACAACACAGGAAGAGGGTATTATGCCCATAATGTTGTGCTGAACCATTTAAAAAGAAAATCAAAAGCACCCACACACTATCCCTCCTACCTACATCACATCCATATCCATCCATCAATCCATCCATGCATCCATCTTACATCTATTTGCCAATGCAAACGTCTCTTAAAAACAGCTAATGTATTTGCCTCTACCATCATACCAGGCAGTGCATTCCAGGCATCCATGACTCTTTGAGTAAAAATCTTACCCCTCACATTCCCCTTGAACCTATAATGCACACATTTAATGCACACTGACTTGTATTAAACATTTCAGCTCTGGGAAACAGATACTCTCTGTCCACTCTATCTATGCCTCTCATAATCTTGTAAACCTCTATCAGATCTCCCTCAGCCTCCGGCACTCCAGAGAAAACAACCCAAGTTTATCCAGTGTTACGTACCCCGTAACTGGGTTGCCAAACCAGCAGAAATGGATCACTCAGTTGGAGTCTGGATTACTAGAACTAAGAAAGTTTTATTAAAGAAACAAGCAACACAGTACTCTAATCAAAAGGATAATAAATGCAACAGTTCGGCAATGATAAACACACATGTACACAGAATTAAGATAACAGGATCAATCAAGCTCTATCGTTGTCTAGGGGTAAATGACCAGTTTCAAAGTGACGCAAAGTTCAGTTCAATTTAGTTCAGTTCAGTTCGCAGTAATCGCTGCCGTGGGAGATGGCCAGTGGGAGGAAGGAGAGAGAGAGCAAAACCAATGAATATTCAAACGGCATCCACACAGACCTTCGACATTCTTCGCAGTCAGCTTTCGGGCGAGCCCTTTGTGATGTCATCTGAGGTCACCGACCGTGACCCCTCCACTTCCAGATTTGATTGTTTCTCTGCGGTGAACCTGGCACCCAGGCAAGGGTGGACACACACCAGGTTCCCGCCGATCGTGCCTTTCCACCCTGTGCGTCTATGGCTTGATCCCGCGACCAGTCTTCCAAAACTTCCCACCGACTTATGGGAGACACACCGCTTCCAGGGTCTCGTTACCTCGGGGTGTTGTGTGTGTCCTGCCTTAGCGAACCTGTCCCTTTTTATCCCCCTGCTGGGGTATCGCCTGTCCATCACTTCAAACAGTTCAGGGTTCAAAGGGGGAGCCGATCTTGACAGCTCTCCTTCCGTTAAATTCTCCCGTCCCTTCATTAACATCTCCAAATGCTGCTCCATTGTTTTCCTTATCTCTCTTTCTCCTGAAGACAGGTGGCAGACCAACTGCTGATCCCACTGGTGCCAGCACAAGACAGCTAACATCTTAATCTATGTGTATTCTCGTCACACCAGCCTCTCATGACAGCCTCTAAACGAGGCAGCATCCTGGCAAACCTCTTCTGCACCCTCGCCAAAGCCTCAGCATCCTTCCTATAGTGGCGCAACCATGACAAAGGAGGTATCCGGATGTGGCCTGGCCAGAGTTTTATAAAGTTGCAACATGACTTTTGAATGCAATACCTTGACTAATGAAAGCAAGCCTTCTTAACCACTTTATTGATCTGAAGTGGTTGCCACTTTCAAGGAAAAATGAAACTGGATCCCAAGATCTCCCTGCTAAGCAACACTCTTAAGGAACTTGCCCGTAACAGTGTGCTATATCCTTGCATCTGCCCTACCAAGGTACAGCAACTCACATTTATCTGGGTTACACTCCGTTTGTCATTTGTCTGCCCATATATGGTCTATATGGTGCTGTATTCTTTGCCAGTCTTCTACACTGTCCACAACTCCACCAATCTTGGTGTCATCTGCAAACTTACTAACCCACCCATCTACATTTTTTCCAGATCATTTATATACACCACAAACAGCAGAGGTCCCAGCACAGATCCCTGTGGAACCACTAATTACAGATCTCCAGCTCGAATAAGTCCCTCCAGCCACTACCCTCTGTCTCCTATGCACAAGCCAGTTCTGAATCCAAACAGCCAGTTTGCCGTGAACTCCATGCATCTTAATCTTCTGGATCAGCCTCCCATGAGGGACTTTATCAAATGCTTTACAGAAATCCATGTAGGTAACATCCACTGCCCTTCCCTCATCAATATCTATCGTTACCTTGCCAAAAAACTCAATCAATTTAGTAAGGCAGGACATGCCCCACATAAAGTCATGCTGCCTCCATAATTAGACCATGGGTTTCCAAATGCACATATATCCTATCCTTAAGAATTTTCTCCAACAATTTCCCTGGGATTCACCGTTGTACAGTTCCCAGGATTTTCCTTTGTTCCCTTCTGAAATAGAGGTACAACATTAGCCACTCATCAGTCCTTGCCCATGGCTAGAGAGGACACAAAATACTGACCAAGGGCCCATCAATCTTGTCTCTTGCATCCTTCAATAACCTGGGGTAAATCCCATCAGGCCCTGGGGACTTATCCACCTCAATACTCATTAGGAGGCCCAACAGTCCTCCTCCTTGACCTCTTAATGCCCTAACATATTTATACACTCAGCACTGATCTCCTGATCCTGCATATCCTTTCCCTTGGTAAATACTGAAGCAAAGTCCTCATTAATTACCTCTTGCTCTCGATGGATGTGTAGAATGCCTTGGCATTCACCTTAATCCTACTTGCCAAGGACTCTTCATGGTTCCTCCTGGATTTCCTAATTTCCTTCTTTAGTTCTTTTCTAGCTTCTTTATACTCCTCAAGTGCTTTGTTTGATCCAAACTTCCAAAGCTTTACATACTTTTCTTTTACTTAAAAAATTCATCTTCTCTCTGGACATTGAAGGTCCTCTTATCTTTCTATCCCTGTTCTTCCTTCTAACAGGACCATACCTTTCCTGTACTCTGTGCAATTGATCTTTAAACATGCTCCTGATGTCTGCTGTAGGCTTGCCAGAGAAATTAACTCATAGTTCTAGCCTAATGACTTCATAATTTGCCCTATTCCAAGGACCACAAGAACCATACCCTTGCTTTTCTATAGCTATTTTCTGGATTCTCTGAGGGATGAAATAGCGGCATATCTTGATAGCAGTGATAGGAATGGGCCGAGCTAGCATGGATTTATCAAGGGCAAATCATGCTTGACTAATTTATTGGAGTTGTTCGAGGATGTAACCAGGAAGATAGACGCGGGAGATCCAGTGGATGTGGTGGACCTTGACTTTCAGAAGGCATTTGATAAGGTACCACATAGGAGATTGGTGGGTAAAATCAGAGCTCATGGCATTGGGGGGGGGATATTGATATGGAGAGAAAACTGGTTGGCAGATAGAAAGCAAAGGGTGGTGGTGAATGGGTGTTTCTCGGAATGGCAGGTGGTAACTAGTGGGGTGCCACAGGGCTCGGTATTGGGACCACAGCTGTTTACAATTTACGTCAATGATTTAGAGGAAGGCATTGTGAATAACATCAGCAAGTTTGCTGATGATACTAAGCTGGGTGGCAGTGTGACATGTGATGAGGATGTTAGGAGAATTCAAGGTGACTTGGATAGGCTGGGTGAGTGCGCAGAAACTTGGCAGATGGCGTTTAATGTGAATAAGTGTGAGGTTATTCACTTTGGGAGCAAGAACAGGAAGGCAGATTATTATCTGAACGGTGTGGAGTTAGGTAAGGGTGAAATACAAAGAGATCTAGGAGTACTTGTTCATCAGTCTCTGAAGGTGAATGAGCAAGTGCAGCAGGCAGTGAGAAAGGCTAATGGAATGTTGGCCTTTATTACAAAGGGAATTGAGTACAAGAGCGAGGAAAAACTTTTGCATTTGTACAGGGCCCTGGTGAGACAACACTTGGAGTATTGTGTGCAGTTTTGGTCTCCAGGGTTAAGGAAGGACATCCTGGCTGTGGAGGAAGTGCAGCGTAGGTTCACTAGGTTATTTCCTGGGATGTCCGGACTGTCTTACGCAGAGAGGTTAGAGAGACTGGGTTTGTACACGCTGGAATTAAGGAGATTGAGGGGGGATCTGATTGAGACATGTAAGATTATTAAGGGATTGGACAAGATAAGAGGCAGGAAATATGTTCCAGATGTTGGGAGAGTCCAGTACCAGAGGGCATGGTTTAAGAATAAGGGATAGGTCATTTAGGACAGAGTTGAGGAGGAACTTCTTCTCCCAGAGAGTTGTGGAGGTGTGGAACAACTTGGAAGGCAGTGGAGGCCAATTCTCTGGATGCTTTCAAGAAGGAGCTAGATAGGTATCTTATGGATAGGGGAATCAAGGGTTATGGGGACAAGGCAGGAACCGAGTATTGATAGTAGATGATCAGCCTTGATCTCATAATGTCGGTGCAGGCTCGAAGGGCCAAATGGTCTACTTCTGCACCTATTGTCTATTGTCTATCCTTTCCTATTCTATAGCTATACTGTAGCTAGATTCGGAGCAAGAAGGCTGTGAGTGAATGGCTGATTTTTGGAGCCAAGGCAGGTTTTACCACTTGGGGTAAAAGAGAGGCAAGACTGCGCAGGTGCGTAATGTCAGCCAGTAGAGAGCGAAACATTTAAGAAGAAGACCGCCATATCCAGTGGGCAGTGTTCGGAGCGGCAGTGGTGTGAGTGTCAGCAGAGCGGTAGGGCTTTGGCTCAACGGGCTTAGGCGGTAACAGGACGAGGCGAGGTAGGTTTACTGGTGTTACTTGCAGAAAGGAGGAAGTATGTGTGTGAGGCCAGTTTTCTGTGCTCGGTATCAGATGTGGGAGGTCCTGGAGTCTCCCAGCCTCCAAGACTTCCATATCTGCACGCGGTGTGTTGAGCTGCAGCTCCTAAGGGACCGAGTTAGGGAACTGGAAATGCAGCTTGAAGACTTTTGCCTGGTTAGGGAGAGCAAGGAGGTGATGGAAAGGAGTTATAGGCAGGTGGCCACACCAGAATCACAGGAGACAGACGAGTAGGTCCCAGTCAGGAGGGGGAAGGGGAAAAGTCAGGTACACTGTGGCTGTACCCCTTGACAATAAGTACTCCTGTTTGAGTACTGTTGGGGGGGACAGCCTACCTGGGGGAAGCGACAGTGGCCATGCCTCTGGCACAGAGTCTGGCCCCGTGGCTCAGAAGGGTAGGGAAAGGAAGAGGAAGGCAGTAGTAATAGGGGACGCTATAATTAGGGAGTCAGACAGGCGATTCTGTGGATGCAGGAAAGAAACTCGGATGGTAGTTTGCCTCCCAGGTGCCAGGGTCCGGGATGTTTCAGGTTGCGTCCAAGATATCCTGCAGTGAGACGGAGAACAGCCGGAGGTCATGGTACATCTTGGTACCAATGACATAGGTAGGAAGAGGGAAGAGGTCCTGAAAAGAAGACAACAGGGAGTTAGGAAGGAAGTTGAGAAGCAGGACCACAAAGGTAGTAATCTCAGGATTACTGCCTGTGCCATGCGACAGTGAGAATCGGAATAGAATGAGATGGAGAATAAATGCATGGCTGAGGGATTGGAGCAGGGGGCAGGGATTCAGATTTCTGGATCATTGGGACCTCTTTTGGGACAGATGTGACCTGTACAAAAAGGACGGGTTGCACTTGAATCCCATGGGGACCAATATCCCAGTGGGGAGGTTTGCTAAGGCTACTGGGGAGAGTTTAAACTAGAGTTGTTGGGGGGTGGGAACCGAACTGAAGAGACTGGGGAAGAGGCGGTTGGCTCACAAGTAGAGAAAGCTTGTAGACAGTGCGAGAGGGAGGATAGGCAGGTGATAGAGAAGGGACGCACTCAGACCGAAGGTTTGAGATGCGTCTATTTTAACGCAAGGAGTGTTGTGAACAAAGCGGATGAGCTTAGGCGGGACCAGTACTTGGAGATATGATGTGGTGGCCATTACAGAGACTTGGATGGCTCAGGGACAGGAATGGTTACTTGAAGTGCCGGGTTTTAGATGTTTCAGAAAGGACAGGGAGGGAGGCAAAAGAGGTGGGGGTGTGGCACTGTTGATTAGAGATAGCGTCACGGTCACAGAAAAGATGGATGCCATGGAGGGATACTCTACTGAGTCTCTGTGGGTGGAGGTTAGGAACAGGAAGGGGTCAATAACTTTATTGGGTGTTTTTTATAGGCTGCCCAATAGTAACAGGGATATCGAGGAGCAGATAGGAGAACAGATCCTGGAAAGGTGTAATAATAACAAAGTTGTCGTGATAGGAGATTTTAATTTCCCAAATATCGATTGGCATCTCCCCAGAGCAAGGGGTTTAGATGGGGTGGAGTTTGTTAGGTGTGTTCAGGAAGGCTTCTTGACACAATATGTAGATAAGCCTACAAGAGGAGAGGCTGTACTTGATTTGGTATTGGGAAATGAACCTGGTCAGGTGTCAGATCTCTCAGTGGGAAAGCATTTTGGAGATAGCGATCATAATTCTATCTCCTTTACAATAGCATTGGAGAGAGATAGGATCAGACAAGTTAGAAAAGCGTTTAAGTGGAGTAAGGGGAATTATGAGGTTATCAGGCAGGAAATTAGAAAGAGATGTTCTCAGGGAAAAGTACGGAAGAAATGTGGCAAATGTTCAGGGGATATTTGTGTGGAGTTCTGCATAGGTATGTTCCAATGAGACAGAGAAGTTATGGTAGGGTACAGGAACTGTGGTGTACAAAGGCTGTAATAAATCTAGTCAAGAAAAAAAGAAAAGCTTACAAAAGGTTCAGAGAACTAGGTAATGTTAGAGATCTAGAAGATTATAAGGCTAATTGGAAGGAGCTTAAGAAAGAAATTAGGAGAGCCAGAAGGGGCCATGAGAAGGCCTTGGCAGGCAGGATTAAAGAAAACCCCAAAGCATTCTCCAAGTATGTGAAGAGCAAGAGGATAAGACGTGAAAGAATAGGACCTATCAAGTGTGACAGTGGGAAAGTATGTATGGAACCAAAGGAAATAGCAGAGGTACTTAATGAATACTTCACTTCAGTATTCACTATGGAAAAGGATCTTGGTGATTATAGTGATGATGTACAGCAGACTGAAAAGCGTGAGCATGTAGATATTAAGAAAGGGGATGTGCTGGAGCTTTTGGAACGCATCAAATTGGATAAGTCGCCGGGACCAGATGAAATGTACCCCAGGCTACTGTGAGAGGTTAGGGAGGAGATTTCTGAGCCTCTGGTGATGATCTTTGCATCATCAATGGGGACGGGAGAGGTTCCGGAGGATTGTTATTCCCTTATTCAAGAAAGGGAGTAGAAACAGCCCAGGAAATTATAGACCAGTGAGTCTTATCTCAGTGGTTGGTAAGTTGATAGAGAAGATCCTGAGAGGCAGGATTTATGAACATTTGGAGAGATATAATATGATTAGGAATAGTCAGTATGGCTTTGTCAAGGGCGGGTCGTGCCCTACGAGCCTGATTGCATTTTTTGAGGATGTGACTAAACACATTGATGAAGGAAGAACAGTAGATGTAGTGTATATGGATTTCAGCAAGGCATTTGATAAGGTACCGCATGCAAGGCTTATTGAAAAGTAAGGAGGCATGGGATCCAAGGGGACATTGCTTTCTGGATCCAGAACTGGCTTGCCCACAGAAGGCAAAGAGTGGTTGTAGATGGGTCATATTCTGCATGGAGGTCGGTGACCAGTGGTGTGCCTCAGGGATCTGTTCTGGGACGCTTACTCTTTGTGATTTCTATAAATGACCTGGAAGAGGAAGTGGAGGGATGGGTTAGTAAGTTTGCTGATGACACAAAGGTTGGAGGTGTGGATAGTGTGGAGGGTTGTCAGAGGTTACAGCTGGATGTAGATAGGATACAAAACTGCTCTGAGAAGTGGCAGATGGAGTTCAACCCAGATAAGTGTGAAATGGTTCATTTTGGTAGATCAAATATGATGGGAGAATTTAGTATTAATGGTAAGACTCTTGACAGTGCAGAGGATCAGAGGAATCTTGGAGTCCGAGTCCATAGGATGCTCAAAGCAGCTGTGCAGGTTAACTCTGTAGTTAAGAAGGCATACAATGTATTGGGCTTCATCAATCGTGTAATTGAATTTAGGAGCTGAGAGGTAATGTTGCAGCTATATAGGACCCTGGTCAGACCCCACTTGGAGTACTGTGCTCAGTTCTGGTCGCCTCACTACAAGAAGGATGTGGGAACCATAGAAAGGGTACAGAGGAGATCTACAAGCATGTTGCCTGGATTGGGGAGCATGCCTTATGAGAATAGGCTGAGTGAACTCGGCCTTTTCTCCTTGGAGCGGCGGAGGATGAGAGGTGACGTGATAGAAGTGTATAAGATGATGAGAGGCATTGATCGTGTGGATAGTCAGAGGTTTTTTCGCAGGGCTAAAATGGTTGCCACAAGAGGACACAGGTTTAAGTTGCTGGGGAGTAGGTACAGAGGAGATGTCAGGGGTAAGTTTTTTACTCAGCGAGTGGTAGGTGCATGAACTGGGCTGCCGGCAACGGTGGTGGAGGGGGATACAATTGGGTCTTTTAAGAGACTTAGAAAAATAGAGGGCTTTATTTAAGCCTAGTAATTTCTAAGGTAAGGACATATTCGGGGCCAAAGGACCTGTATTGTGCTTATGTTTTCTATGCTTCTATGTCTTTTTTCCGGAAAGTTAAGGTGTTGTGGTGAATGTTCTGTAACGGCTCACCCACTGAAAGGTCAATCACCTGGCCAGGCTCATTACCCAGCACCAGGTCCAGTGGACTGTTGACATACTGATTTAAGAAACCTTCTTAGAAAAGATAGAAACGTAGAAATCAACAGCACATTACAGGCCCTTCAGCCCACAATGTTGTGCTGATCATTTAACCGAGTCTAGAAACTGCGTAGAATTTCCCTACTGCATAGCCCTTTATTTTTCTAAGCTCCATGCACCTATTTAAGAGTCTCTTAAAAGGCCCTATTGTATCCACCTCTACCACCGCCACTGGCAGTGTATTCCATGCACTCTACACTCTCTGTGTGAAAAACGTACCTCTGACATTCCTCTTGTACCTACTTACAAGCACCTTAAAACTAAGCCCCCTCATGTTAGCCATATCAACCCGAGGAAAAAGCCTCTGACTATCCACATGATCAATGCCTCTCATCATCTTATACACCTCTGTCAGGTCACCTCTCATCCTCCATCGCTCCAAGGAGAAAAGGCCAAGTTCACTCAACCTATTTTCATAAATCATGATCTCCAATCCAAGCAATATCCTTGTAGGTCTCTTCTGCACTCTCTCTATAGTAACCACATCCTTCCTGTAGTGAGGTGACCAGAACTGAACACAGTACTCCAAGTGGTGTTGGAAACACTTAATAAATTCAGCCCCATCTAAACCCTGTTTACCTAAGAAGGTCCATGTTTATATTAAGGTAGTTGAAATCCCCCAAGACACCAACCCTTGGTGTGTTTGCATCCTTCCTATTCCTGCCATCTACCCAAAAGGACTTCAGTGATTGACTTCACAAAGCAGGGTTGAGTATATTCAACTGTCTCATCAATGGTACCTAGGTTTGGGAATGTCTCAGTGTAAATATCACTCATAATTTGTCTGGTCAGCCAGGATGAAATGGCCATTGCATCTTGTTTGCCTATCTGTTCTGCACTTCCTCTGTCAATAAAACTCTGTATCTGCAGTCTGTTATTTTTTGTCATTTTGTAATACCTCAGTGTACTTGTGTGTGAAATTATCTGTCTGGATGAAATGCAAAACAAAGCTTTTCACTCTACTTCTGTACATATGGAACTAATAAACCCATTACCAATTACTAATTTTTTGGACCTTCGGTCTGAATTGGCAGTCCATAACTAAAAGTGTGCCACTGCAATCATGCTGGAGTCTCAACCATTTATAACCTATGCTGATGACTTGGATGAAGAGACCATAATTGGTGATAGTACAAAAATAGCTGGGTTTGCAAGTTCGGAGAAGGAGACAGGAGTTGCAGAAATAAAAAATGACATGGATTGCTTGGATAATTTGTGAAATTGGCAGCTGGGATATAACATGGAGTAACCCAATTTGAAAGGGAAAATGAAGAAACAAATTAGCACTTAAATAGTAAGAGTTCAAAATGTTGTAGAAAGGGGAGGTGAGAATGTGACACAGAGGTCAGGAAATGAAGGTGCAGAAGGTAATCTGGAAGGCTCAAAAGAGGCATGAGAGACTGCAGATGGTGGCAATCTGGAGCAACAGGTATAAAATGCTGGAAGAACTGTGTAGGTCAGGCAGTATCTATGGCGGGAAATGAACTATTGATGTTTCAGGTTGAGTCCTAGTCCTGATGAGTGGTTTCTGCGTGAAATTTCCCTCCATAGACACTGTTAGATTTGCTGAGTTCCTCCAGAATCTTGTGTGTAATTAAGAAGACTAAAGGAACATTGGCTTTTGTTAGAACTAGTAGGAAGCATTTTTCCCCCTAAGTTTAAGGGCACTGGTGATATTTGACCTGATGTATGGAAAAAAAGATGGACTTTGGGTAATATGGTGGTGCTCTCAGACACAGCAGCCACAGTGAAGCCAGCCAAAGGTGCGTTTGTCATTTTTAAGCAATTCTTTTATGAATGCAAGACACTACTGGACATTATGAACTTCAGGTACTATAGGCCTTCCCCATCAGTGAGTTGCTTGTTGCCAGAGGAACTGGAGCAGCTGGGCTTAGTGTGCACCGTGCTGCTGCCCACTATAGAAAGGCATGAGAGACGATGTGTGAATGGTGTGCAGTCTAACAGCGAGTGATTGTTTGGATGTCTTTCTTGTGATGGCAAGACACTGTTTATCATTGGTAATGTAAAATACTGCAAGTCTGGTTCACTGGTTTATTGGTGAGACTGACGGTGGGGGAGCTGTGTGGCCTTGAAGGTAGTGCAGACAGAGTCTCATGTTGCGGTGTTTCCTGTTTCAGGTGCCCAGGAGGGGAGATGCTGAGGTAGTGTTTCCTGTTTCAGGTGCCCAGGAGGGGAGATGCTGAGGTGGTGTTTCCTGTTTCAGGTGCCCAGGAGGGGAGATGCTGAGGTGCTGTTTCCTGTTTCAGTGCCCAGGAGGGGAGATGCTGAGGTAGTGTTTCCTGTTTCAGGTGCCCAGAAGGGGAGATGCTGAGGTGCTGTTTCCTGTTTCAGGTACCCAGGAGGGGAGATGCTGAGGTGGTGTTTCCTGTTTCAAGTGCCCAGGAAGGGAGATGCTGAGGTGGCATTTCCTGTTTCAGGTGCCCAGGAAGGGAGATGCTGGAGGTGGTTCCTGTTTCAGGTGCCCAGGAGGGGAGATGCTGAGGTGGTGTTTCCTGTTTCAGGTGCCCAGGAAGGGAGATGCTGAGGTGGCATTTCCTGTTTCAGGTGCCCAGGAAGGGAGATGCTGGAGGTGGTTCCTGTTTCAGGTGCCCAGGAGGGGAGATGCTGAGGTAGTGTTTCCTGTTTCAGGTGCCCAGGAGGGGAGATGCTGAGGTGGTGTTTCCTGTTTCAGGTGCCCAGGAGGGGAGATGCTGAGGTGCTGTTTCCTGTTTCAGTGCCCAGGAGGGGAGATGCTGAGGTAGTGTTTCCTGTTTCAGGTGCCCAGAAGGGGAGATGCTGAGGTGCTGTTTCCTGTTTCAGGTACCCAGGAGGGGAGATGCTGAGGTGGTGTTTCCTGTTTCAGGTGCCCAGGAGGGGAGATGCTGAGGTAGTGTTTCCTGTTTCAGGTGCCCAGGAGGGGAGATGCTGAGGTGGTGTTTCCTGTTTCAGGTGCCCAGGAGGGGAGATGCTGAGGTGCTGTTTCCTGTTTCAGTGCCCAGGAGGGGAGATGCTGAGGTAGTGTTTCCTGTTTCAGGTGCCCAGAAGGGGAGATGCTGAGGTGCTGTTTCCTGTTTCAGGTACCCAGGAGGGGAGATGCTGAGGTGGTGTTTCCTGTTTCAGGTGCCCAGGAAGGGAGATGCTGAGGTGGCATTTCCTGTTTCAGGTGCCCAGGAAGGGAGATGCTGGAGGTGGTTCCTGTTTCAGGTGCCCAGGAGGGGAGATGCTGAGGTGGTGTTTCCTGTTTCAGGTGCCCAGGAGGGGAGATGCTAAGGTGGTGTTTCCTGTTTCAGGTGCCCAGGAGGGGAGATGCTGAGGTAGTGTTTCCTGTTTCAGGTGCCCAGGAGGGGAGATGCTGAGGTGGTGTTTCCTGTTTCAGGTGCCCAGGAGGGGAGATGCTGAGGTGGTGTTTCCTGTTTCAGCTGCCCAGGAAGGGAGATGCTGAGGTACTGTTTCCTGTTTCAGGTGCCCAGGAAGGGAGATGCTGAGGTGGTGTTTCCTGTTTCAGGTGCCCAGGAGGGGAGATGCTGAGGTAGTGTTTCCTGTTTCAGGTGCCCAGAAGGGGAGATGCTGAGGTACTGTTTCCTGTTTCAGGTGCCCAGGAGGGGAGATGCTGAGGTGTTTCCTGTTTCAGGTGCCCAGGAAGGGAGATGCTGAGGTGGTGTTTCCTGTTTCAGGTGCCCAGGAAGGGAGATGCTGGAGGTGGTGTTTCCTGTTTCATGGGCCCAGGAGGAGGGGATGCTGAGGTGGTGTTTCCTGTTTCAAGTGCCCAGGAGGGGAGATGCTGAGGTGGTGTTTCCTGTTTCAGGTGCCCAGGAAGGGAGATGCTGAGGTGGCATTTCCTGTTTCAGGTGCCCAGGAAGGGAGGTGCTGGAGGTGGTGTTTCCTGTTTCATGGGCCCAGGAGGAGGGGATGCTGAGGTGGTGTTTCCTGTTTCAAGTGCCCAGGAGGGGAGATGCTGAGGTGGTGTTTCCTGTTTCAGGTGCCCAGGAGGGGAGATGCTGAGGTAGTGTTTCCTGTTTCAGGTGTCCAGGAGGGGAGATGCTGAGGTGGTGTTTCCTGTTTCAGGTTGCCCAGGAGGAGGGGATGCTGGAGGTGGTGCAGTGCAGAGCTGCTCTCCAGTGTTCACCTGATGGAAAACGGTGTGCATGTGTACATTGGTCTGCAGACTCCTGAGGACTTGCTCTTGCTGAAAACATCCATGCACCCTCAATCTATGGGACATGTCACTTGGAGCTTGGGCTACTTTATATGTTTTTTGTGTGACTGTATGTTTACTGCTATCTCATATTGTGCTGTGTATGACCATTGGTACTGTGATTTTGGAACCTTGATCACTGTTTCATTTGGCTGGAATCATGGACAGTTGAGTGATAACTAAACTTGGAATTGACCTTGAAGGGGGATCTCATTGAAACCTGGAGAGAATGTTTCCTATAATGGGAGAGTTTAAGACTAGAGGACACAGCCTCAGAATACAAGGCTGTCTGTTTAATAAGGCCATAAGATATGGGAGCAGAATTAGGCCATTTAGCCCACCAAGTGTGCTCCACTATTTCACCATGGCTGATCCAATTTTCCTTTTCAGCCCCAATCTCCTGCCTTCCCCCATATCCCTTCATGCCCTGACCAATCAATAATCTATCAACCTCTTCCTTAAATATACATAAAGACTCGGCCTCCACAGCTGACTATAGCAACAAATTCCACAGATTCACCACTCTCTGGCTCAAGGAATTCCTCCTAAACTCTGTTCTAAAAGGATGCCCCCCTCCCACAAATAGGAAACATCCTCTTCACATCCACTTTATCAAGGCCTTTCACCATTTAATAGGTTTTGGTTTGGTTACCCCGCATTCTTCTGACTTGGAGTGAACACAGGCTCAGAGCCATCAAACACTCTTCATATGATAAGCCATTCAATCCCGGAATCATTTTTGTGAGCCTCCTTTGAACCCCCTCCAGTTTCAGCACATCCTTTCTAAGATAAGGGGCACAAAACTGCTCATAATACTCCATGAGGCCTCACCAGTGCTTTTACATCCTTGCTTTTATATTCCAATCCTCTTGAAATGAATGCTAGCATTGCTTTTGCCTTCCTCTCCTCCGACTCAACCTGCAAATGAACATTTAGGAAATCCAGCACAAGGTCTCCCAAGTCCCTTTGCACCTTAGACTTTTGTATTTTCTCTCCAATGAGAAAATAGTTCCCCTTTCATTTCTTCAACCAAAGTCCATGACCATACAGTTTAGAACAGGTTTGAGGAAGAATTTCTTTAGCCAGAGTGTGGTAAATCTGTGGAATTAATTGCCACAGATGGCTATGGAGAACAAGTCACTGTGTGTATTTAAAATGGAGGTTGATAGGTTCTTGATTAGTAAGGCATTAAAGGTTACAGGGAGAAGGCAGGAGAATAGGGTTGAGAGGAGTAATAAATTGGTCATGATTGAATGGCAGAGCAGCCTCATGAGGCCAAGTGGCCAAATTCTGCTCCTATATCTTATGTTATTATTTATAATTCTGGTCTCCAGATTTATGTGCTTACAATGGAGGCTCAGCAGAGGAGATTTGAGGGTTTGTAGGGTAAAGGAACCGCTTTCTGAAGTGAGGTTAAAAAGCTTGGACTTGCAATATACTCATTGGCGTTCAGCAAAACAAAGAGAGAGAGAGAGAGAGAGAGAGTGAGTGAGATGCTGAGGACAGGAATGAATCAGCCATGATCTCATTGGATGGCACATTGGAGGGTCCAATAGACGTATTTCAGCTCTGCAGTCCCATATATAGTGCAGGATTAGTTGATGATGTATTACAACTGCATTTCACAAAATGGACAATTCTTTATTCAGTATTTACTGATGAGATTAAGTTGTATTAACATAAATTCTTTTGCCACTTGCCAGCCTTTGCTTCATTGTCTAACAATCTATGGTTAATGTAAAACTAAGCCTCGGAGAACTGCGTTGTTTCACTTCTTTAAAAACAAAGGATCACACAAATGATTGTTTAGGAATTTAAAAGGAGCAATAATGTATTTGGGAGCAATGTGGGATAATTTTCAAGGCCTGTTTGCTATTCATTCAGGAGACATGGGTGTGATGTCATGCCATTCTCATTACTATTGAGTTGTATTGCTTATGGGCCATTTTATTTGTTTTTGTAATTGGCTAACTTTATATCATTGTATCACTGGCATCGAACAAATCACTTAAAACCAAGGACAACTTGGTTCCATCCATTTTTTAAAAAATCATGGCTTATTTACATTAGGGTCGTCATCAGATATTGACACAGTGCAAATAATTGCAAATCACCTTCAGCCAATTTATCATTATAGTAGAAATATGCTGATATTTATTTGATGAATAGATTTGCCCATTAAAGGAAAGCATCAGAGAAACTGGATGGAACAAAGAGCAGACCTTTGGCTGCACAGTCTCACACTATCCTGACTTCGAATATTAGTGTTCCTTCATTATTTCTGGGTCAAAGTCCAAGAGCTCCACATCCAACAGCACTGCAGAAGCTCCTTCACAAATGGACTGTTGTCAAATATTTGGGTTTGTTGAATTCCAGATGAAATCACGAAAACGTGGACAGAAGCAGTTAAGATATAAAGAGTTCAGAGCATGCATAATTCACCAAAAGATGTTTCATGAACAGAATTTGGAATTTTCTATAAACTTTGTTGCAACCCAGAGGCATGAGGCCTTCCCTACCCAGCATCTTGTTGGCAATTGTGCAGTTGTTGGAGAACCAGACTGATGACCTGAGGGAAAGACAGCGGTATCAAAGAGAATTGAGAGCCTGTTCCATTATATGCTTTACTGAAATGTGGTCTTCTCTGGGCAATGCCAGACTCAGCAGTCAAACCAAAAGAACTTTTGATTCACAGAATGTTTGAAACTGCTGACTTGGGAAAAGCAACAGGAGGAGGTGTGTATTTTATGACAAACTTTCAGTGGTGCTTTGATGTGAGGGTTTTGTTGAAGTCATGTTTCCCTGACCTTGAAAACATAATGATCAAATGCTGTCCATTCTATTCCCCAAGGGAGTTCTCCTACATAATCCTGACCACAACTTACATACCACCACAGCTGACTATAATCAAGCGCTTGCAACACTGTGTGATGTCGCCTCTTAACAAGTAACAGTCCATTCAAATCATAGTCGGAGACTTCAACCTGGCCTGTTTGAAAAAAAATCCTGCCCAATTATTACCAGCATATAACCAGTAGCATCAGAGCTCCCAACACACTAGACCACTGTTGTACTAAGATAAGCAATGTCTACTGTTCCTTGACCAGACCACATTTTGGTAAATCAGATCACATGGCTGTTCCTCTCCTACCTGCAGACAAGCAGAAGTTAAAGTGCAAAGCTCCAGAGAATAGGACAACAAATATGCTGGAGGCAGAGGAGCGGTTATGGGATTGCTTTGAGTTAGTGGACTGGGATGTGCTCAAAAACTGAATAAGTTGCATGTTGTTGTTTTAACTGTTGCAATGGTTGCAATGGACTCTTTTAAAACAACAGTAATAAGTGTGATGATGCATTCAATTCATGTATTTAGACATATATTGCATAATGAATGATTTAAACAAACAGAAAAGCTTAATAAAACAATATATTACCCAGGGTAGATTGGTAAGTTTATAGATAATACCAAGATTGGTGGAGTTGTAGATAGTGTAGAAGACTGGCAAAGATTACAGCGTGATATAGATCAGTTGTAGATATGTACTGAGAAATGGAAAATGCAATTTAACCCAGGAAAATGTGAAGTGTTGCACCTTGGTAGGGCGAGTTCAAGGAGACAGTAAACTTAAGGGCCAGGTCCTTAACAGTGTTGCTGAGCAGCGAGATCCTGGGGTCCAAGTTCATCTCTCCTTGAAAGTGGCTACACAGGTCGATAAGGTGGTTAAGAAGGCTTGTGGAATGCTTGCTTTTATTAGTTGAGGCATTGAGTTCAAAGGTATAAAGGTTATGTTGCATCTTTATAAATTTCTGGTAAGGCCACATCTGGAGTATTGCACACAGTTCTGATTGCCCCACTATAGGAAGTATGTTGAGTCTTTGGAGAGGGTGCAGAACAGGTTTATCAGGATGCTGTTTGGTTCAGAGGGCATGTGCTGTCATGAGAGGCTGGATAAACTTGGGTTGTTTTCTCTGGAGCGTCAGAGGCTGAAGGGAGATCTGATAGAGCTTTATAAGATTATGAAAGGCATAGAGTATGTTTCCCAGGCTTTAACTGTCTAATACCAGAGGACATGCATTGAAGGTGAGATGGGATATGTTCAAGGGGAATGTGAGGGTTAAGTTATTTTACTCAGAGAGTCATGGATGCCTGGAATGCACTGCTTGGTACGGTGATAGAGGCAAATACACTAGTGGTTTTAAGAGACATTTGAATATACACATGGATGTGAGGAAGATGGAGGGAAATGGACATGGTGTAGGTAGGAGGGATTAGTGTTTGGATGTCTGATTTACTTTTGAGCTGGTCCAGCACAACATTGTGGGCTGAATGGCCTGTTTCTGTGCTGTACTCTTCTATTTATTTCAGAAGGGTGAAACCCCAAAAAGCATCCAGACCGGACATGGTACCTGGCCATGTACTAAATACCTGTGCTGATCAGCTGACTGGTGTGTTCACTGAGACCTTTAATCTCTCACTTCTGCAGTGAGTGGTACTCAACCTGCTTCAAGCAGGCTTCAATTATACTGGTCCCCAAGAAGAATGTGGCGACCTGCCTCAATGACTATGGCCCAGTTACGTGTACTTCCACAGTGTTGAAGTGTTTTGAGAGTTTGGTGATGAAACATATCAGCTCCAACCTGAGAGGGGTCTTGAGTCTGCTCCAATTTGCCCACCAGAGCAACAGGCCCACAGCAGATGCCATCTCATTCACTCTTCATTCATTCCTGGGACATCTGGACAGCAAAGGTACGTATCAGAGGATGTCTTTCATCGACTACAGCTCAGCATTCATTACCATCATCCCCTCAAAACTAATCTATAAGATCCTTGGCCTCAGTACCTCCTTGTGTAATTGTATCCTGGATTTCCTCTCTTGTAGTCTCCAGTCAGTTCAGATTGGCAACAACATCTCCTCCACAATCACCATCAGTACAGGTGTTCCACAAGGCTGTGTGGCTAGCCCCTTGCTCTACTCGATTTACACCTATGGCTGTGAGGCTAAGTACAGCTACAATGCCATATTCAAGTTTTCTGATGGCTCTACTGTCTTGGGCTGAACTGCAGGTGGTGTTGAATCATCATATGAGGGAGAATGAAAATCTGACTGAGTGGTGTCATAACAACAACCTCTTACTCAATGTCAGCAAGATCAAAGAACTGATTGTAGGTTTCAGGAGAGGGAAACCAAGGGTCCATGAGCCAGACATCATTGGAGGATCAGAGGCGGAGAAGGCCAGCAACTTTAAATTCCTATGTGTTACTATTTCAGAGGACCTGTCCAGTGCAGTTGTGAAGAAAGCATGGCAGTGCCTCTACTTCCTTAGGAGTTTGCAGGTTCAGCATGACATCTTAAACTTTGACAGACTTCTTAAAATGCTGAATAAAATCTTCTTGAGCTTTCAGCCAGATACAGGTATCAATTTTAACTGATGTTTTGATGATAGACACTGCCATCATCATCAGGGATGATGCCTGGGCATGTCTAGTCTGGTGGTACTCTCGTTGTCCATCCCTCCTGATTGGTTAGTCCTCATCCAATCAGCTTTCTGCTGTCCCACCTTGTTTACAATTCCAGTTCTCACTTAGAGCAAGACCTTCGTCTTTGTTAAAATTCTGTTCTGCACTGGTGGCTTTTGGGACCACCTAGTGAAGGAAGCTGTCTGACCTGGAACATCTAGTGATCAGATGTTGTCCATTTTATCTGAAGTGGGAGTTTTCAGAATCAGAATTACGTTTAATATTTCTAGAATAAGTCATGAAATTTGTTGCTATGCGGCAGCAGTACATTGCATTACATAATAATTAAATATTGTAAATTACAGTACGTAAATATTAAAAAAAGGTTAAAATAAATAAGTAGTGCAAAGAGAGAGAAGAAAAATGTAGTCAGGTAGTGATGACGGGTTCTATGTCCATTCAGAAATCTGATGGCAGTGGAAGAGCACTGTTCCTGAATCATTGAGTGTGCCTTCAGGCTCCTGTACCTCCTCCCTGATGTTAGTAATGAGAAGAGGGTATGTCCTGGGTGATGGGGTCCTTAATGATGGACATTGCCTTTTTGAGGTATTGCTCCTGGATCTGGGGAAGCCAGTACCTCTGATGGAGCTGGCCGGCTTGACAACTTTTTGCAGCTTATTTTGATCCTGCTCCCAACCGGTGACTCCACCCGGAGTTAAGGGCTTTCTTCTTCTTCTATAAACCTGAAGTAGTGTCCATATCCAGAATTCACGTCAACTAAACCCTGCTCCATTACCATCTGTCAACAGCATCGAGGGAGAGAGATCACCAGAATACAAGGACCTTCCCCCGGCAGCAGCAAGCAAGAGACTGGTAGACAAAACACTGAACACTTGCTTGCCCTCTGCACCCACCTCAATGACTTCAGTCTTTCCCTGTGCTTCAATCGGTGAGGTTGATGACAAATGGAGTCGGTCATCTCTTTCTGAAGTCCACAATCAATTCTTTGGTCTGATGTTGACTGCAAGGTTGTTGCTGTGACACCACTCAGTCAGCTGTTCTATCTCACTCCTGTATGCCTTCTCATCATCATATAAAATTCTGCCAAAAATAGTTACAGTGGCTATAAGAAGTATTTGCCCCCTTGGAAGTTTTCATGTTTTATTGCTTTACAACATTGAATCACAGTGGATTTAATTTGACACTGGGCAACAGAAAAAGACTCTTTTGGGTCAAAGTGAAAACAGATCTCCACAAAGTATATCTAAGTTAATTACAAATATAAAACACAAAATGATTGATTGTCTATTTGTTCACCCCCTTCAAGTCAGTATTTAGTAGATGCACCTTTGGCAGCAGTTATAGTCTTGAGTCTGTGTGGATAGGTCTCTATCAGCTTTGCACATCTGGATACAGCAACTTTTCTCCATTATTCTTTACAAAACAGCTTAAGCTTTGTCTCAGATTGCTTGGGGATCAGGAGCGAACAGTCCTTTTCAAGTCCAGCCACAAATTCTCCATTGGATTGAGGTCTGGGCTCTGACTTGGCCACTCTTGGACATTAACTTTGTTGTTTTTAAGCCATTCCTGTGTAGATTTGGCTTTATGCTTGGGGTCATTGTCTTGCTGGAAAACAAATCTTCTCCAAAGTCACAATTCTCTTGTGGACTGCATCAGATTTTCCTGCAGGATTTCTCTGTATTTTGCTGCATTCATTTTACCTTCTACCTTCACAAGCCTTCCAGGGCCTGCTACAGTGAAACATCCCCATAGCCACCATCATGCTTCATGGTAGGGATGGTGTGCTTTTGATGATATACAGTGTTTGGCTTACAAGTCAAGTTTTTTGTTCAATTTTTGTTTCATCAGACCATAGGACCTTCTTCCAGCTGACTCCCACATGCCTACTGGCAAACTCTGGCCGTGATTTCATGTGAATTTTTTTCAATAGTGGCTTTCTCTTTGCCACTATCCTATAAAGCTGCAACTGGTGAAACACCCAGGCAACAGCTGCGGTTTGTGCAGTCTCTCCCATCTCAGCCACTGGAGTTTGTAACTCCTCCAGAGTTGTCGTAGGTCTCTTGGTGTCCTCTCTCACTATTTCCTTTCTTGAATGGTCACTCATTTTTTGACGACAGTCTGCTCTAGGCAGGTTTACAGCTGTTCCATATTCCTTCCATTTCTTGATGACAGACTTAATCGTACTCCAAAGGATATTCAGTGACGTGGAAATTTTCTTGCATCCATCTCTCGGGCTTTTCCATAATGTTTTTGCAGAGTTGCTTGGAGTGTTATATTGCCTTCATGATATAGTTTTTGCCACGATACTGACTCACTAGCAGTTGGACAGGTATATTTTTAATACCATCAACTGAAACACCTTGACCACACACAGGTGATTTCCATTTCTAAATCTAATTGGCTGTACTAGTTCGAAATCCAATTTGGTGTGGCATATTAAAGGGCCTTAATATTTATATAATCAATTATTTTGTGTTTTATATTTGTAGTTAATTTAGATCAATTTGTAGAGATCTATTTTCACTTTGACATGAAAGAGTCTTTTTTTCTGTTGATCAGTGTCAAAAAAGCCAAATTAGATCCACTGTGATTCAATGTTGTAAAACAATGAAAGATAAAAACTTCGAAGGGCGATGAATATTTTTGTAGGCACAGTATGTCTTCAGAAAATTTATAGACGGCATTTGAACTGAGCCTAGCCACATAATTATGGGTGTAGAGAGAGTAGAGCAGTGGGCTAAGCACATCCTTGAGATGTGCCAGTGTTGATTATCAGAGAGGTGGAGATGCTATTTTCGATCTGCACAGACTGCCAGTAAGGAACTTGAGGATCCAGTTACAGAGGGAGATATAGAGGCCTATGTTTTGGAGCTTTCTATCAGAAAAGTAGGAGCGATTGTGCTGAATGCTGAGCTGTGAACAACAATGAACAACAGTCTGACTTAAGTATTAGTATTGGCTAGGTGATCCAGGGCCATATGAAGAGCCAATGAGATTGCATTCACTGTAGATCTATTGTGGTGATAAGCAAATTGCAGTGGGTCCAGATCCTTGCTTAGGCAAGGGTTGAGTTTAGACAAAACCAAACTCTCAAAGCACTTACAAGAGCAAATCTGCAGATGCTGAAAATCCGAGCAACACGCACAAAATGCTGGAGGAACTCAGCAGGCTAGGCAGCATCCATGGAAAAGAGGACAATCGATGTTTTGGGCAGGACTTAGTAAAGCATTTCATCATTGTAGAGGTGAGTGCTACTGGACGATAGTCATTAAGGCAGCTCACACTGTTCTTGGGCACTGAGATGATTGTCATCCTTTTGAAGCAGCTGGGGACTTCCAACTACAGCAATGAGAGATTAAGAATGTCTTTTAACACACTGACCCGTTTGTTGGTGCAGGTTTTCAAAGCCCTGCCAGACACACCAACGGAGCCTGTCACTTTGCGAGGGTTCACCCTCTTGAAAGACATTCAGACTTCGGCCTCTGAGACGGAGATCACAGGGTTTCTGGATGCTGCAGGTATCCTCATAGCTGTAGTTTTATTCTCCCTTTCAAAGTGTTATAAAAGGAAGCTGAGCTGGCCTGAGAGTGAAGAATCCCAGTCATTCACGATGTTAGGTTTTGCTTTGTAGGAAGTAATGGCCTGTGAACCCTGCCAGAGTTGACAGGGTACAGGAGCCTGAAGGCACACACTCAATGATTCAGGATCAGTTTCTTCCCCTCTGCCATCCGATTTGTAAATGGACATTGAACCCTTGAACACTATCTCACTGCTCTTTTTTAACTTCTATTTTTGCACTGCATACTTAATTTAACTTAAAAAAAATGTTTTATATACTTCCTGTAATTCACAGCTTTAATTGTTACAGTATAAAGGCATTTACTGTTTGCAATTCATAGAAATACAGAAAACCTACAGCACAATACAGGCCTTTTGGCCCACAAAGCTGTGTCGAACATATCCTTACCTTAGAAATTACCTAGGGTTACCCATAGTCCTCTATTTTTCTAAGCTCCATGTACCTATCCAGGAATCTCTTAAAAGACCCTATTGTATCCACCTCCACCACCGTCGCCAACAGCCCATTCCACGCACTCACCATTCTCTGCGTAAAAAACTTCCCCCAACTTCTCCTCTGTACCTACTTCCAAGCACCTTAAAACTGTGCCCTCTCATACTACACATTTCAGCCCTGAGAAAAACCTCTAACTATCCACACAATCAATGCCTCTCATCATCTTATACACCTCTATCAGGTCACCTCACATCCTCCGTTGCTCCAAGGAGAAAAGGCCGAGCTCACTCAACCTATTCTCATCAGGCATGCTCCCCAATCCAGGCAACATCCTTGTAAATCTCCTCTGCATCCTTTCTATGGTTTTCACGTCCTTCTTGTAGTGAGGCGACCAGAACTGAGCACAGTATTCCAAGTGGGGTCTGACCAGGGTCCTATATAGCTGCAATATTACCTCTCGGCTCTTAAACTCAATCCCACGATTGATGTAGGCCAATGTACTGTATGCCTTCTTAACCACAGAGTCAACCTGCGTAGCAGCTTTGAGCGTCCTATGGGCTCGGACCCCAAGATCCCTTTGATCCTCTGAACTGCCAAAAGTCTTACCATGAATGCTATATTCTGCCATCTATTTGACCTTCCAAAATGAACCACCTTACACTTATCTGGGTTGAACTCCATCTGCCACTTCTCAGCCCAGTTTTGCATCCTATCAATGTCCCGTTGTAACCTCTAACAGCTCTCCATACTATCCACAACACCCCCAATCTTTATGTCATCAGCAAATTTACTAACCCATCCCTCCACTTCCTCATCCAGGTCATTTATAAAAATCACAGAGAGTTGGGGTCCCAAACAAATCCCTGAGGCAAACTACTGGTCACCAGCCTCCATAAAGAATATGACCCATCTACAACCAGTCTTTGCCTCCTGTGGGCAAGCCAGTTCTGGATCCACAAAGCAATGTCCCCTTGGATCCCATGCCTCCTTACTTTCTCAAGAAGCCTTGTGTGGTGTACCCTATCAAGTTCCTTGCTGAAATCCATATACACTACATCTACTGCTCTACCTTTATCGATGTGTTTAGTCACATCCTTGAAAAATTCAGTCAGGCTCTTAAGGCACGACCTGGCTATGACAAAGCCATGCTGACAATTCCTAATCATATTATGCCTCTCCAAATGTTCATACACCCTGCTTCTCAGGATCTTTTCAATCAACTTACCAACTACTGAAGTAAGACTTACTGGTCCATAATTTCCTGGACTATCTCTACTCCCTTTCTTGAATAAGGGAACAACATCTGCAGTCCTCTGGAACCTCTCCCGTCCCTATTGATGATGTAAAGATCATAGCCAGAGGCTCAGCAATCTCCTCCCTCACCTCCCACAGTAGCCTAGGGTACAACTCATCCAGTCCCAGAGACTTATCTAACTTGATGCTTTCCAAAAGCATCAGCACATCCTCTTCCTTAATATCTGCATGCTCAAGTTTTTCAGTCTGCTGTAAGTCAACCCTACAATCGCCAAGACCCTTTTCTGTAGTGAATACTGAAGCAAAGTACTCATTAAGTAGCTGTGCTATCTCCTCAGGTTCCATACACACTTATCCAATGTCACACTTGATTGGTCCTCCTATTCTCTCATGTCTTCTTGCTCTTCACAAACTTGTAGAATACCTTGGGATTTTCATTAATCCTGTCCGCCAAAGCCTTCTCATGGCCCCTTCTGGCTCTTCTAATTTCATTCTTAAGCTCCTTCCTGCTAGCCTTATAATCCTCTAGATCTCTGTCATTACCTAGTTTTTTGAATCTTTTGTAAGCTCTACTTTTCTTCTTGACTAGATTTACAGCAGCCTTTGTACACCACCGTTCCTGTACCTTTCCCTTTCCCTGTCTCATTGGAACGTACCTATGCAGAACTCCACGCAAATATCCCCTGAACATTTGCCACATTTCTTCTCTACGTTTCCCTGAGAACATCTGATTCCAATTTATGCTTCCAAGTTCCTGTCTGATAGCCCCATATTTCCCCTTACTTTCTTTCTTTCTTTTTTAATCTTTTTATTAATTTTCAAGTTCATAAACATAATAACAATATTGATACAAAGAGATTGGAATTACCTTATTGTTAATAAACATATACAAAAAAGACTACAAATAGTACAAACCGCATTTCCAGAAAAGTTGGGATATTTTCCAAAATGCAATAAAAACAAAAATCTGTGATATGTTAATTCACATGAACCTTTAATTAACTGACAAAAGTACAAAGAAAAGATTTTCGATAGTTTTACTGACCAAGTTAATTGTATTTTGTAAACATACACAAATTTAGAATTTGATGGCTGCAACACACTCAACAAAAGTTGGGACAGAGGCATGTTTACCATTGTGTTACATCACCTTTCCTTTTAATAACACTTTTTATTCATTTTGGAACTGAGGATACTAATTGTAGTAGATTTGCAATTGGAAATTTTGTCCATTCTTGCTTGAAATAAGACTTCAGCTGCTCAACAGTCCGTGGTCTCCGTTGTCTGATTCTCCTCTTCATGATGCGCCATACATTTTCAATAGGAGATAGATCTGGACTGGCAGCAGGCCAGTCAAGCACATGCACTCTGTGTCTACAAAGCCACGCTGTTGTAGCCCGTGCAGAATGTGGTCTGGCATTGTCCTGCATGGACGTCCGGGAAGAAACGTCGCCTTAATGGCAACATATGTCTCTCTAAAATCCTAATATACGCCTCAGAGTCAATGGTACCTTCAGATACATGCAAGTCACCCATGCCATGGGCACTGATGCACCCCCATACCATCACAGATGCTGGCTTTTGCACCTTTCGCTGATAACAATCTGGATGGTCGTTTTCATCTTTGGCATGGAGAACTCAACGACCGTTTTTTCCGAAAACTATCTGAAATGTGGACTCATCTGACCATAGCATACGGTTCCACAGTCTTTCGGTCGATCTGAGATGAGCTCGGGCCCAGAGAACTCGCCGGCGTTTCTGCATAGAGTTGATGTATGGCTTCCTCCTTGCGTAATACAGTTTCAAGTTGCATTTCTGGATACAGCGACAGACTGTGTTGAGTGACAATGGTTTTCCAAAGTACTCCCGAGCCCAGGTGGCTATAATCGTCACAGTAGCACGATGGTTTCTTAGGCAGTGCCGCCTGAGGGCTCGAAGATCATGCGCATTCAACAGTGGTTTCCGACCTTGCCCTTTACGCACTGAGATGTCTCTGAATTCTCTGAATCTTTTCACAATATTATATACTGTAGATGTTGAAAGACCTAAATTCTCTGCAATCTTGCATTGAGAAATGTTCCTTTTGAACTGACTAACAATTCTCTCATGAATTTTGGGACAAAGGGATGAGCCATGACCCATCCTTGCTCGCAAAGACTGAGCCTTTGATGGACGCTACTTTTATACCCAGTCATGATACCTCACCTGCTACCAATTAGCCTGCTTAATGTGGAGTCTTCCAAACCGGTGTTACTTGAATATTCTGTGCACTTTTCAATCTTATTTTAACTCTGTCCCAACTTTTGTTGAGTGTGTTGCAGCCATCAAATTCTAAATTTGTGTATGTTTACAAAATACAATTAAGTTGGTCAGTAAAACTATTGAAAATCTTTTCTTTGTACTTCTGTCAGTTAAATAAAGGTTCATGTGAATTAACATATCACAGGTTTTTGTTTTTATTGCATTTTGGAAAATATCGCAACTATTCTGGAAATGGGGTTTGTACAAGAGTAACAGACTCCTGATAGAGTAAATCATGGAGAAAAAGGAAATAAAAGAAAGGATATTGCAAAGAAAAATGCCAAGAAACCAGAAAAAAACTAAAAAACATAGAACTAATAGCTAAACCCCCAAAAAACAAACAGAACAAAACAAGGCTGAACCAATATATCAGATCGAATACACTCATTAATGTCGTCAACTCAGCTCCTCTATTCATATATTCTAAGTTAATAAAAAGGATTCGGAAAAGGTCAAACTACATCATATGAAAATGTTGAATAAATGGCTTCCAAGTCTCTTCAAATTTAACTGAAGGATCAAAAATGACACCTGATTTTTTCTAAATGTAAACATGATATAGTTTGGGAAAACCATTGAAATGTAGTAGGAGTGTTTGTCTCTTTCTAATTCAATAAAACGTATCTTCTGGCCATTAATGTAACAAATGCGATCATCCGACAGGTTGAAGAGGAGAAAGATCTATGTTCCGTCATCGGCAAACCAAAAATTGCTGTAATAGGATGGGGTTGTAGTTCGAAATGCAAAACTGTTGAAACAATATCAAAGACATCTTGCCAAATTTTTCCCAAGAGAGGGCAGGACCAGAACATATCTCATTTCTCTTCACCCTTTACACCTTGGACTTCAACTACTGCACAGAGTCTTGTCATCTTCAGAAGTTCTCTGATGACTCTGCCATAGTTGGATGCATCAGCAAGGGAGATGAGGCTGAGTACAGGGCTACGGTGGGAAACTTTGTCACATGGTGTGAGCAGAATTATCTGCAGCTTAATGTGAAAAAGACTAAGGAGCTGGTGGTAGACCTGAGGAGAGCTAAGGTACCGGTGACCCCTGTTTCCATCCAGGGGGTCAGTGTGGACATGGTGGAGGATTACAAATACCTGGGGATACAAATTGACATTAAACTGGACTGGTCAAAGAACACTGAGGCTGTCTACAAGAAGGGTCAGAGCCGTCTCTACTTCTTGAGGAGACTGAGGTCCTTCAACATCTGCCAGACGATGCTGAGGATGATCTACGAGTCTGTGGTGGCCAGTGCTATCATGTTTGCTGTTGTGTGCTGGGGCAGCAGGCTGAAGGTAACAGACACCAACAGAATTAACAAACTTATTCATAAGGCCAGTGATGTTGTGGGGATGGAACTGGACTCTCTCACGGTGGTGTTTGAAAAGAGGATGCTGTCCAAGTTGCATGCCATCTTGGACAAAGTCTCCCACCCACTACATAATGTACTGGTTGGGCACAGGAGTACATTCAGCCAGAGACTCATTCCACCGAGATACAACACTGAGCGTCATAGGAAGTCATTCCTGCCTGTGGCCATCAAACTTTACAACTCCTCCCTTGGAGGGTCAGACACCCTGAGCCAATAGGCTAGTCCTGGACTCATTTGCTGGCATAATTTACATATTACTATTTAACTATTTATGGTTTTATTACTATGTAATTATTTATGGTTCAACTGTAACGAAAACCAATTTCCCCCAGGATCAATAAAGTATGACTATGATTATGACTATGACCATATGAGTCAAAGAGGCCACCTCAGAGTGACATCTGTCACAAATAGGATTTATATGGGAGTAAAAATGAGCTAGTTTATCTTTAGACATGTGGGCCCTATGCACTACCTTAAATTGTATCAGCGTATGTTTAGCACATATAGAGGAAGAGCTAACTAATTGAAATATTTCTTCCCATTTCTCTATAGGTTGGCGAAGCTGAAGTTCCCTTTCCCATTCATTTTTAATTTTATCAGATATACCTGGCTATATTTTCATAATTGTATCATAAATAGTTGCTATTAATCCCTTTTGATAAGGATTTAAACATAAAATATTGTCGCAACACACATCAAAGTTGCTGGTGAACGCAGCAGGCCAGGCAGCATCTGTAGGAAGAGGTACAGTTGACGTTTCAGGCCAAGACCCTTTGTCTATATAAAATATTGTCTGTGATATCAGTAGAGTGTGAAATTGGAAAGGTAGGCAGCGTGGTATTTAAAAAGTTACTTATTTGTAAATATCTAAAAAATGGGATCTGGGCAAGTTATTAGATAATTGTTCAAAATACATGAAGCAGTTATTCAGAAATAAATCATGGAAACATATTATACCCTTCATTTTCCATATCAAAAAGGCTTGATCCATAACCAAGGGTTGGAAAAAAAAATTAGATATAATAGGGCCCTTACTCCAATTAAATGCTTTCCTAACTTGTCTGTTCCCATCCCTCTCCAATGCTATGGTGAAGGAGATAGAATTGTGATCATTATTTTAAAAATGCTCTCCTACTGACAGATCTGACACCTGAGCAGGTTCATTTCCCAATACCAGATCAGGTACAGCCTCTCCTCTTGTAGGCTTATCTACATATTGTGTCAAGAAACCTTCCTGAACACACCTAACAAATCTAAACCCCATCTAAACCCCTTGCTCTAGGGAGATGCTAATCGATATTTGGGAAATTAAAATCTCCCACCACAAAAATCCTGTTGTTATTACTCCTTTCTAGAATCTGTCTCCCAATCTGCTCCTCAATGTCCCTGTTACTATTGGGTGGTCTATAAAAAACACCCAGTAGAGTTATTGACTACTTCCTGTTCCTACTTCCAACCACAGAGACTCAGTAGACATTCCCTCCATGACTTCCTCCTTTTCTGCAGCCGTGACACTATGCCTGATCAACAGTGCCACGCCCCCACCTCTTTTGCCTCCATCCCTGTCCTTTCTGAAACATCTTAAAGCCTGGCACTCTAAGTAACCATTCCTGTCCCTGAGCCATCCAAGTCTCTGTAGTGGCCACAACATCATAGCTCCAATTACTGATCCACGCTTAAAACTCCTCATCCGCTTTATTCATAATAATTCTTGCATTAAAAGAAACACATCTTAAACCATGTGCGCCCCTTCTCTATCACCTGCATATCCTCCCTCTTGCACTGTCTCCCAGCTTTTTCTATTTGTGAACCAACCGCCTCTTTCTCCGTCTCTTCAGTTCGGTTCCCACTCCCCACCAATTCTAGTTTAAACTCTTCCCCAGTAGCCTTAGCAAACCTCCCCGCCAGGATATTGGTTCCCCTGGGATTCAAGTGCAACCCGTCCTTTTTGTACAGGTCACACCTGCCCTAAAAGAGGTCCCAATGATCCAGAAATTTGAGTCCCTTTCTTCTGCTCCAATCCCTCAGCCATGCATTTATCCTCCACCTCATTCTATTCCTATACTCACTGTCAAGTGGCACAGGCAGTAATCCTGAGATTACTACCTTTGTGGTCCTGCTTCTCAACTTCCTTCCTAACTCCCTGTAGTCTGTTTTCAGGACCTCCTCTCTTTTCCTGCCTATGTCGTTGGTACCAATATGTACCACGACCTCTGGCTGTTCTCCTTCCCACTTCAGTATATCGTGGGCACGATCAGAAACATTGTGACGAGAATACACATAAAATTAAGATGTTTGCTGGCCTGGGTTAGCATCAGTGGCATCAGCAGTTGGTCTGCCACCTGTCCTCAGGGGAGGGAGAGATAAGGAACAATGAAGCAACATGTGGAGATGTTAATGAAGGAGCCATCAGTCTGGCTATTGCCAAGATCGGCTCCCCCTTTGAACCCTGAACTGTTTGAAGTGATGGACAGGTGATCTGGAGATGTGTAATGAAGGGACGGGAGAGAGAGCTGTCTGGAGCGGCTCCCCCTTTGAACCCTGAACTGTCTGAAGTGATGGACAGGCGATACCCCAGCAGGGGGATAAAAAGGGACAGGTTCGCTAAGGCAAGACACACGACACCTGAGGTAACGAGACCCTGGAAGCGGTGCACCTCTCACGAGTCGGTGGGAAGTACCGGACAATGCACAGGGTGGAAAGGTACGATCAGCGGGAACCCGGTGTGTGTCCGCCCTTGCTTGGGTGCCGAGTTCACTGCAGAGGATCGACCGCATCTGGAGGAGGGGTCACAGTCGGTGACCTCAGGTGACATCACAAAGGACCCGCCCGGAAAGCTGCTTGTGAGCCATATCGCCGGTCTGTGAGTGGAATCCGTGTCTGAATGATCAGTCGTTCCCGTTCTCTCTCTCTCTCTCTCCCCCAACGTTGTCCATCGCCATGGCAACAATTACTGCGAACTGAACTAAATTGGACTGAACTTTTGTGTCACTTTGAAATTTGGTCATTTACCCCTAGACAACGATAGAGCTTGATTGACGCTGTTACCTTAATTCTGTGCACATGTGTGTTTATCATTGCTGAACTGTTGCATTTATTATCCTTTCGATTACTGTGTTGCTTGTTTCTTTAATAAAACTTTCTTAGTTCTAGTAATCCAGACTCCAACTGAGTGATCCATTTCTGCTGGTTTGGCAACCCAGTTACGGGGTACGTAACACTGCCTATGTCGTTGGTACCAATATGTACCACGACCTCTGGCTGTTCTCCTTCCCACTTCAGTATATCGTGGGCACGATCAGAGACATACCAGACCCTGGCACCTGGGAGGCAAATTACCATCCATGTTTCTTTCCTGCATCCACAGAATCGCCTGTTTGACCCCCTGACTATAGAATCCCCTATCACTGCTGCTAACCTCTTCCATTCTCTACCCTTCTGAGCCACAGGGCCAGACCCTGTGCCAGAGGTGCAGCTACTATCGCTTCCTCCAGGTAGGCCGAGCCCCCCAACAGTATTCAAACAGGAGTACTTATTGTTAAGAGGGATAGCCACAGGGGTGCTCTCTAGCCTCTGACTCCTGCCCTTCCCTCTCCTGACTGTTACCCAGTTATCTGTCTACTGCCTATAGCTCCTCTCTATCACCTCCTCACTGTCCCTGACTAGACGAAGGTCATTAAGCTGCATCTCCAGTTCCCTAATATGGTCCCTGAAGAGCTGTAGCTCGATGCACCTGGCGCAGATGTGGCCTTCCAGGAGGCTGGGAATCTCCAGGACTTCCCACATCTGACACTGAGCACAGTACACCGACCTCACACACATCTGCAGAGGCAACCTACCTCGCCTCAACCCGTTATTGCCGAAGCCCTGCTGAGCCAAAACCTTCCTACTCTGGCGCCCGCTCTCTAAAGCTGTCTCCTTTTAAACTCTTCTCGCTGCTCTACCTGGCTGACATCCACACGCTTGTGCAGTCGTGCCCCAATCAAACCGCTGAAGGAATAACCATCTCCTTTTAAGCTGTTCTCGCTGTTCTCATTGGCTGACATCCACATGCCTGCGCAGTCGTGCCACGATCAAACTGCTGAAGAAATCCCTGGTTAATATGATGCACCTGGAAAGGAACCATAGGCTGCTTAACAAGTTACATGCCCATGGTATTACATGAAAGATTCTAGCATGTATAAAACATTGGCTGATTGGCAGGAGGCAAAGACTGGGAATAAAGGGAGCCTTTGCTGGTTGGCAGTCAGTGACTCGTGGTTTTCCACAGATGTCTGTGTTGTGATTGATTCTTTTTACATTATATGTCAAGAATCTGGCTGATGGAATTGATGGCTTTGTGGCCAAGTTTGCAGATGATATGAAGGTAGGTGGAGTGGAAATAGTTTTGAGGAAGTAGGGAGGCTACAGAGGACTTAGACAGATTAGGAGAATGGGCAAAGAAATAAGACCATAAGACATAGGAGCAGAATTAGGTCATTTGGCTCATCGAGTCTGCTCCACTATTCCATCATGACTGATCCTTTTTTCCCCTCCTCAGCCCCACTCCCCGAACTTCTCCCTGTAACCTTTGATGCCACGTCCAATCAAGAATCTATCAAGCTCTGCTTTAAATACACCTAACGACCTGGTCACCATTGTCTGATCCTGGATCACACTCAACCCCATACACCCACCTGCTTGCCATATCTGTTGATGCTCTGACCGATCAAGAAACTATCAGCTTCCACCTTAAACATACCCATGGACTTAGCCTCCACCACAGTCGGTGGCAAAGCATTCCACACGGTCACCACTCTCTGGCCAAAAAAATTCCTCCTTACCTCTGTTCTAAAAGGTCATCACTTAATTCTGAGGCTGTGCCCTTTAGTTCTGGATACCCCCACCATAGGAAACAACCTCTCCACATCTAATTTGGAGTCCGCTAACGGGGTCAGACCCCGAGCGAAGCGTTCAGCGAGGAGACGGAGATGGAGACGGACTCATGTGGAGCATCTGGTCGACCACCGTTGTTGGTCCCAGGCAGCCGGATGAGGTGATCCGAGGGGTCACAGGGTGAAGAAGAAGAAGGGTCTTGAGCTCCAACTGTTTGTGCACGAAGAGACTGAACTTTTGTGGCGCCTTTTATTTTCCTTTTATATTTTATTCTCTATTAATTATATAGTTCCAGTAATATCTATAAACAGTAAATCATTTAATCGTATCTGGTGTATAGTCTGTTATTTGGGCGGGGTGGGGTACATCACACAGCATCCACGCAAACTAATTACCCAGTTTGGCAGGGCCGAGGGCTGTTTCCCTAGACGACAGTGAGCCGAGCGACCCTGAGGCTGGCCTGGGGGCTACATTGTGTGGGCTTTTGTCTGGGATTGGTTCTACTGGTATGCTGTGTGGTTGCCTTGTTTAAATCAGTAATGTGTCTCTGTGGGTTATTTGCTGGTTATTGCTGTATGCATGGTGGGTGAGGTCTTTGTTTGAGTTCAGACTAGCATTGACGAGTTGGAGGTGGAACTCGGGGCTGTCCATGCTGTTGGGAGAGAGAGGAAAGAGTGGTCTGATTTGGAGGTAGTGTCTGCAAATAAATATTCTACCTCTGGCAGGCTCCGCCTGTCGTTTGGGATAGAGTCCACCTCAAGAGCGGTGGAGGCGTGCGAGACGTGGGTGGAGCAGATATCTCAGTTGTTAGATGAGTGGCAGTGCTCGGGGAGAGCGACAGGGATTGGTTGAAAGTTTAAGTAGGTGGGCTGGTGATGGTGTTAGAGCTGTCAGGTTAACTTACACCTGTTAGTGTAAGCTGTCAGTTATTTGAAAGAGGGGGGAAAGTTTTCAGTGTGTCTTCTCTGGCTAGGAGGGAGGCTAAATTGCTTGCAGTGCCAGGGGGATTATTTCAGGGGATCAGCCCCTCCTTCAGTTGTTCAGCTGATCAGAGAGGGGTCGGGAAACTTAGTGGAGGCCCAGTGGGGGAACGGCTTGGGGTCTCTGGGGGAGCACGTTCCCAGCAATGTACCAATGAACTTCCGAAAGGAAAAGACCCTATTCCTGAAGGCTTAGAGGGACCACGCCCCAGGGTGTCGTTACGGATAGAGAGAAGTGATGCTAAAGCCATCCTCGACCCCGGGGCACAGGTCAAGTTGTTGTACAGTTCATTTTACAACCGGTGTCTGAAGCATTTACCCTTGACAACCGCAATGGCACCGGAGACTTTGGGTACCAGTGCCAGTAGTTATCCAGGAGACGATGATTGGTTAGTGACCCTGGAGTTCATGGGAGCATTGTGTGGGCACCCAGCGTGTCGAGTTGCTTCTGAGGACGTGTGTAGCAGCCTTGAGCCGGTACCGAATTTAAACGAGACCCAGCGGTGGTACGGCTTGGGGAAAGTAGCTGAGGGTGAGACCCTCTTAGTAGATGCTCCGAACTACCATGAGGGAGGGGAGTTGACCGCTGAAGGCACCACAGTGATAGAGAGGTCGCGGCAACTGGACCCCGGCGCCGTGGAAGATGTAGGCTGCGTGTGTGTGGGTTATGCGACGTGGTTTAATGTGTTGGATCTGAGGAGTGGACGTTACCAGATCCCGAGGAGTGCGGCTGTCGAGCCGAAGATGGCCGTTATTAGTTCTCTAGGATTCTTCCGATCCGAAAAGATGCCCAAGGACATATCCGGAGCCCGTGCATCCTTCCCGCGGGGCATGAGGAAGACCATGGGGGAAGTGAAGCTGTGTGGAGTTTTGGTGTATGTGGATGACAGCCTAGAGCTTGGATTCACCTGGGGGGACTATGAGGTGAGGTGAGTGGCTGAGCCCGGGCGACCAAAGCGAAGTGTCACATGTGGAGGAGGTTTTGGCCAGAGGAACTTGGTGCAATGTGAGAAAAATGACTGAACATATCAGTTGAACTTCCTGGTGGTGGACCTGGGGATGGAAACCCAGGTCGTCAATCTGAATTAGACACGGGAGAGAGGAGATTTGCACCGCTGAACTGAGTGCTCAGAAATGCCGGCCGGAGACTGAGTGCCGCGCTTGTGGGACGACCATTGCAGACTTGAAATTCACACTTGTCAACGTGGAGAAGGAGCAACGGAATTCCGAGCCGACACTGCGGTCATGTACTAATGAATTAATCAGGAAGAAAAAACTGGAGGCTGAACATCCTTTAACTGCTGCTTTTCTGGTCAGGGTGGAAGAAGCTGGTGGGGTAACTGCGTCCCAGGTTGAGATGGCCAAGAACCCTGAGTCAGAACTGCTGAGGCTGTGGCGAGAGTTGAAGGAGTCCCCGAAGAAGCTGACGTCTCGACTGCAGGAGTCTGAGGGGGTAGCCCCGGCTAAATGTTTCAGTTTGGAGAAACTCAAACAGCAGCTACCGATCGAGGGAATGAGGAAGAATACAAATTCGAAGGATGATATGCTGGACATGTGGTACATGCTGCCTTTCGCTAACTTGCCCGTGATTGAGGAAGAGACCTTTGGCCCTTCTCCCACTGAGTCAGATGTAGTGGGGAGGGCTAGCTGTGGGCAGTCTGAGTTACGGCAGGACCAGGAAGGAAAAGAAGCGGGGCCCCGGACATGGGACAGGGGGCTCCGAGCTGTAATGGTGGCCTGAGTGAGAGAGGAGTTGGTAAGCAGTCCCGAAGTATCCCTAGTAGTGTCTGAGCCTTTAGGGTTTAGGTGAGGGGGTACGGAGATCTCGGAGGATTAGGAAGCTCTCAGATAGGTTGACCTATGTAGCGCCCGTGGACGGGCGGAAGGTCCACTGTTTGGGGAGCATTGTCACTGTGTGTATCTGGATGGGTTTCAGTGTCTGCAGGACTCATTGGCGAGTTATTTAGAAGTCATGAGGACATGACTTTATTTGGTGGGGGGAGAGTTGTAAGGGGTTTCTTTTTTTAATGTCACTGCGTAGTCTAATTAAAATGGCTTCTTTGTTATGTTGAGGACTGAGAAAGTCCTTCCTGCTGGCAGTATGTTTGAATCACGTTACTGATAAGAAGATATTATGAACCAATTGCGATAGTTGTTATGTTTTTGGTGTATCTGTAAGATATTGTATGCGCGAGGTTTTGGGGAGAAGGCGGGAGAGAGAGACAGAGGAAGGACCAGATGCTGTGAGTCCGCTAACGGGGTCAGACCCTGAGCGAGGAGAGGAGACAGAGACGGACTTGTGTGGAGCATCTGGTCAACCATCGTTGTTGCTCCCAGGCGGCCGGTCGAGGTGATCCGAGGGGCCGCAGGGTGAAGAAGAAGGGTCTTGAGCTCCAACTGTTTGTGCGTGAAGAGATTGAACTTTGATAAGTGTGGCGCCTTTTATTTTCCTTTTATATTTTATTCTCTATTAATTATATAGTTCCAGTAATATCTATAAACTGTAAATCATTTAATTTTATCTGGTGTATTATCTGTTATTTGGGCGGGGTGGGGTACATCACACAGCATCCACGCAAACTAATTACCCAGTTTGGCGGGGGCCGGGGGCTGTTTCCCTAGACGACAGCGAGCCAAGCGACCCTAAGGCTGGCCAGGCAGCTACACATACTTTTACATATAACTCTTAATGACTTATGTAAACAGCAAAGAATGGTTAATCAAACAATATTACTCAAATGTTACTGAAAAATTAAATATATACACTGCTTCCTGCTTAGTTATAAACACCAACACGATATGGAGTGCATCTCAGCTCAAATATGATGTGATGCTTTCTAGTCATCGAAATATATATAGATATATAAAATACACAGTATACTATATAGTACAACTACTATATAGACATCCAGAGTATGGTAAATTTTAAGTTGTTCCATTCAGGTTTAAAGATTTCTCACTCTTGTGAGATAATGTCCTTCCTGACAGGAAGGATTACTCTGCTTGGCAGTGAGACTTGTGGCTGTGAATCAATCTCGGGTTCTGGGGCTTCCTCCATGGTGGTTGTAGGAGTTGATTCTTGGACTGCAAGGAGTGGTTCTGACAGCTCTGGATACCTTTTATCTCAACATGTTGGCATTCTAAACAGAGCATGGCAAGCTGCTTGATCTGCTGATCTTTACCAGACCACCAGTAAAAACTTTGAGCCAATGCTTTCATTTTGATCATGCCTAGATGATGGCATGTAAGTCCTCCAACATTTTAGTTCTCAGCTTGGGTACAACCACTCTCAACCCCGACATAAGACAAACCCTGTCAAGGGCGAGTTTCAATAGGTTTCAATAGGTACATTTAATGTCAGAGAAATGTATACAATATACATCCTGAAATTATTTTTCTTCACAAATTTCCACAAAAACAATGGAGTGCCCCAAAAAATGAATGACAATTAAATGTCAAAACCCCAAAGACCCCCAAGCTCCCCCCTCCCACACACAAGTAGCAGCAGAGCAACAACCCCCCCACAAGCAAAAAAGCATCGGCGCCCCCCGCCGAGTACTCAAGCGTGCAGCAAAGCATCAATAAAGACACAGACTTGCAGTATCCCAAAAACTATTCATTCTGCCGTAATTCGACATACCACAGGCTCTCTCTCTCTCCCTAATAAGGAGAAAGTGATGTCTCCGTTTCATAGCGAGAGGGGAGACACAACAAACAACTCGCTGATTAATGTGTTAAGAGTCTGTTGAGTTGCTTTTTCAGAGCTCTATGCCCTAAGAACTCAGGTCTCTGGGCACACAGCCAGCAGCCAGCTCGCTGCTTTCGATCATCCGTGTACTCCCATGACACATCAGACAGCAGAACCGGCCTCGAATCAGCTTGTCTCCAGAGCCACAAAAATCCGGCACCCTTAAGGCACGCTAGTCTTCCAGGCCACATTCTTGGCATATCGAAAAGTGGCCGGTCATGAGGCCCTGAGAGTGGGTCCCATTTCCACAAAGAACCGAAGTCAGCGTGTAACTCCAGATCAGGATCTTCAAAAGAACCCTGAAAATGAAAAAGAGAGATATTAAACATAGAAAGAGAGCTGTTTCCGAAGGTGCAAGCAAAGGAGTTGCTGTTAGGCGCCATCATCCGAAGTTCCGCCCCTCGGGAAACAGCTGAAGTTCTCAAGTTCTTCCGCATGCTGGAGATTGGAATTTCTACTGCATATTCTAGGCATTTTGGGTGGCCATGTAGACCTGACATGGTGTGGGGTCTTTTCTGATTTCCCTTTGGACCACCTCTGCCATAGTAGGGAGACTTTGGATTTGCATTAGGGAGAATACACCAAGAGAGGTGTCACTTTTGTAAATTTTTCAAGTACTTCCTTTTCCAAGGGTAAATGGGGCACTCCATCAGCATTCCTATGATTAGTTATCCTCTTGAATTCAATCTTGTAATTGTGTCCTCCAAAAAACAGAGCCCATCTCTGTATTCATGCTGCTGTTGTTAGTGGAACACCCTTCCACAGATTAAAAATGGACACCAGTGGTTGATGATCAGTAATGAGGGTAAGCTCTCTCCTGTACAAGTACTGCTTGAAATGTATAACACCCCAAACCAGACTCAAGACCTCTCTGTCAATCTGTGTGTAATTTTGCTTTGTACTGGTAAGGGGACATGATGCAAAGGCTGTGGGGCGTTCACATCCACAACATTATGCATATCTATGTCCATAACATAAGTTGAGGGGTCATCGTCAAGCTTCACTAGATGATGTGAATCATAATGTGTGAGTACAGTGTCTGATATCACCATTTACTTTACCTTTTTTAAGGCCAACTCACATTGCTTTATCCATTGCCATTTCTTCCTGATCTGAGTTCAAGGTGTGGAACAGAGTAGCCAGGTTTGGCAGGAACCTGTTATAGTAATTGACAAATCCTAAAAAGGACCACATCTTATGGCTTTGGGGCATCCACCACTGCTTGAATTTTCTCAGCACACTTGTGTAATCCTTGTGTGTCAATGCGTGACCACAGTAAGTGATGCTCGATTTAAAGAATTCACATTTGGCGCGTTGTGCTCAGAGCCCATAGTTCTCTAATATTTTAAACACAGTCTTGAGATTTTGGAGATGTTCCTTGTCATCCTTACCGGTAACAATGATATCATCCAGGAAACACTGAGCACCTGGACAGCCTCGCAGCACCTGGTCCACAGCTTGCTGCCAGAGTGCAGGTACTCTGAAAAATCAGCTCAGTTCAGTTCAGTTTTCATTTGTTGCCATTTAGAAATGCATGCATTAAAGAATGATACAACGTTCCTCCAGAATGATCTCACAAGAAAACACAGGACAAACCAAGACTAAACTGACAACACCATATAATTATAATGTATAGATACAACAGTGCATAGCAATACCATAATTTGATAAAGAGCAGACCATGGGCACGATAAAACAAAGCCTCAAAGTCCTGATAGACTCATCATCTCACACAGGCGGCAGAAGGGAGAAACTCTTCCTGCCATGAACCTCTAAGTGCTGAGTCCGTCCAAAAACTTCGAGCCTCCGACCAGCCCCTCCGTCACAGCCTCTCCGAGCACCATCCTCTGCCGAGCGCTTCTACACCGCCCCGGCTGCCGAGCAACAAGTAAAGCCGAGGACTCTGGGCCTTTTCCTCTGGAGATTCTGGACCACACAGTAGCAGCAGACATTTCAGAAGTGTCTTATCATGATAAATTATGATAGGTCTATAGTGGCGAGAAAAACTTTGGACTCTTCTTCCATCTCCATCCATAGGTTAGCGTCGGTTAAGTCCACATTCTTCCTCCATGGACAGTTGCAAAGATATCCTTTGTCCTGATCTACTTTCAGTACTGAGTTGATTGTGATCTTAAAATCACTACAGATCCTGACAGACCCATGTTTCTTGGCTACTGGGACCACTGGCATTGCCCATGGGCTCCCCTCAACCTTGGAAAGGATTCTTTTAGCTTCCAAGCATTTAGCTTACTGGCTACATCATGAATGGTATAAGGAACCAGGAGGGCTTTGTAAAACTTACGTGTGGCATTTTCATTTAACTCTATTTTACCCTTGATAAGTTTGGGTTTTCCAGGGCCATCCTTAGACACTGCTGTGGCATCATCTGATACCATTCTTAATTCTGAATCATGATGTGGCTAACTGGATCAGCAAATTTGCAGACCACACCAAGATTGGGAGTCTAGTGGATGGCAAAGACTATCAGAGTTTGCAGTGGGATCTGCATCAGCTGGAAAAATGGGCTGAAATTTAGCAGATGGAATTAATGCAGACAAGTGTGAGGGTAGGACCAACCAGAATAGGTCTTACATAGTGAAGTGTAGACTACTAACGAGTGCCGTAGAACAAAGAGATCTGGGAATATATGTCCATAATGAATGGAAAGTGGTGTTGCAGGTAGATAGGGTCATAAAGAAAGCTTTTGGCACATTGGCCTTTATAAATCAATGCACTAAGTACTGAGAGATGAGATGTTATCTTGAAGGTGTATAAGACTTTGGTGAAGCCTAATTGAGAGTATTGTGTGCAGTTTTGTCACCTACCTATAGGAAAGATATAAATAAGGTTGAAATAGTTCATAGAAAATTTACAGGGATGTTGCCGGAACTGGAGGACCTGAGTTATAAGGAAAGATTGAACAGGTTAGGACTTTATTCTTTGGAACATAGAAAAATTGAAGGGAGATTTGATAGAGGTATACAAAATTATGAGGGGTATAGATAGGGTAAATGCAAGCAGGCTTTTTCCACTGAGGTTGGGTGGGACTACAACCAGAGGTCATGGGTTAAGGCTGAAAGGTGAAAAAGTTAAAGGGAACATGAGGGGAAACTTCTTCACTCAGAGGGTCATGAGAGTGTGGAATGAGTTGCAAGTGCAAGTGATGCAAGCCAGATCGACTTCAATGTGTATGAGAAGTTTGGTTAGGTACATGGATGGCAGGGGTACTGTGGGCTATGGTCCTGGTGCAGGTCGATGGGAGCCAGAAGGTTAAATGGTTCAGCGTGGACCAGATTGGCCAAAGTTTCTGTGCTATACTTTTCTATGTCTTTACGAGTTCTTAGTTGCAGTTATCTGCAGATGAGTATATTTGACATACTGCTCAACTCATTTTGTGGAATGACTGAAACAGCGGAGTCAGTGTATAATTCCGTTTTGATTATTTTGCCATTTACATCTGGTGTATGTCATATTGCTGGTCTCCTGAAGTAGATCAGGATAGAGTTTCAGCCTGGAAAGGGATCTGACTGTGTGTAAAACATCATTCCTGGTCCTAGTACCCAGGAATGGCTGACCCAAAGTCTGGAATGATGACCATCCAGTGGCCCTGACTTTGCTCATCATGAAGGTCCCAGAGAGGCTGGTCCTGACCCACCTCCGATCACTGGTCAGAGCAGCCCTTGATCCCCTGCAGTTTGTTATCAGGAGCACATTGCAGTCGACGATGCTGTCAGGGCCTACTCCCATTTAGATTATGAGGACACTCAGTCCTCATTTATTGTCATTTAGAAATGCATGCGTTAAAAATGATACAATGTTCCTCCAGAGTGATATCACAGAAACACAGGACAAACCAAGACTAAAACTGACAAAACCACAAAATTATAACATATGGTTACAACAGTGCAAAGCAATACCATAATTTGATAAAGAGCAGACCATGGACACTGTAAAACAAAGTCTCAAGTCCCGATAGCCCCATCGTCTCACGCAGACGGTAGCAGGGAGAAACTCTCCCTGCCATGAACCTCCAAGCGCCGGAAACTTGCCAATGCAGCACCTTTGGAAGCACCCCACCGCAGCAGACTCTGATAAGCAGGGCAGCTCTGTGAGGATCAAGCTTTTAGATTTCTTGAGTGTTTTCAATACCATACAGCCCTCATTGCTGGGGGAAAGCTCCATTCAATACATTGTATCCTGGATAATGGACTACTTGACTGGCAGATCACAGTTTGTGTGGCTTCAGAGCTGTGTGTCAGACATGGCTATAAGCTGCAATAGGGCCCCACAGGGGACTGTATTGGCTCCCTTCCTGGTTACTCTGTAAACCTCAGACTTTAGATACAACACTGAGTCATGTCATCTGCAGAAATTCTCTGAGACTCAGCAATAGTTGGGTGTATAAATCCTGGGTCCTGGTGGGGGACTTTGTCAAATGGTGCAAGCTGAATCATCTGCAGCTCAACCAGTAAGACAAAGGAGATGGTGATGGACTTTAGGAAGACTAAGCCTGCACTGCTCCTTATTACTATTGATGGTGAGGACGTGGACGTGGTGAGGACCAACAAGTACCTGGGGGTGCACCTGGAAGACAGACTTGAGTGGAGCACCAACACAGAGGCTGTGTACAAGAAGGGTCAGAGTCACCCCTACTTCCTGAGGAGACTGAGGCCTTTTGGAGTAGGCAGGCCTCTCCTTCATATGTTCTACAAGTCTGTTGTTGCCAGTACAATCTTCTATGCGATGGTGTGCTGGGGCAATGGCATCAACACGGGTGACGCCAACAATAAACTGATTAGAAAGGCTGTCAACACACATTAAAGTTGCTGGTGAACGCAGCACGCCAGGCAGCATCTCTAGGAAGAGGTACAGTCAACGTTTCAGGCCGAGACCCTTCCTCAGGACTAACTGAAGGAAGAGCTAGATAGAGATTTGAAAGTGGGAGGGGGAGGGGAGATCCAAAATGATAGGAGAAGACAGGAGGGGGAGGGATGGAGCCAAGAGCTGGACAGGTGATTGGCAAAGGGGATATGAGAGGATCATGGGACAGGAGGTCCGGGAAGAAGGAAAAGGGGGAGGGGGGAAAAATCCAGTTGATGGGCAAGGGGTATAGTCAGAGGGACAGAGGGAGAAAAAGGAGAGACAGAAAGAAAGAATGTGTGTATATAAATAAATAACACATGGGGTACGAGGGGGAGGTGGGGCACTAGCAGAAGTTAGGGAAGTCAATGTTCATGCCATCAGGTTGGAGGCTACCCAGACGGAATATAAGGTGTTGTTCCTCCAACCTGAGTGTTGCTTCATCTTTACAGTAGAGGAGGCTGTGGATAGACATATCAGAATGGGAATGGGACATTGAAATAAAATGTGTGGCCACCGGGAGATCCTGCTTTCTCTGGTGGACAGAGCGTAGGTGTTCAGCAAAACAGTCTCCCAGTCTGCGTCGGGTCTCGCCAATATATAGAAGGCCCCATCCCTCCCCACTGATCTCCCTCCTGGCACTTATCCTTGTAAGCACCCCATCCCTCCCGACTGATCTCCCTCCTGGCACTTATCCTTGTAAGCATCCCCCACCTCTGTTATAGGAGCCAAAATAGACACACTGGTGGCTGTGGTAGAACAAAGGACCCTCCAGAAAATCCTGGCAAATCTGGACAATGTTTCTCACCCTCTGCATGCCACCTTGGCTGAACAGCGGAGCACTCTCAGTCATAGACTAAGACAACTGTGCTGTTCCAAAGAGCACTATATGAGGTCATTCTTACCCTCGGCCATTAGGCTCTATAATGAGTCAGCCTATAACTGGGGAAGCGATGACTCCCTCCTTTTTGACTGTAATTAACCTCTGCACACCAGACCTCTGTTTAGCTCTGTTTACCACACCCTGCTATCGCAGACACCCTGAGCAATACTGTGGAATACTCCCATCACTTCTTATCTGGACAGTGTGAATGTGCACCCATTACTGTATAATATTACAGTAATGCTTGCACTACCATCTTATCAGTGTGAACTTGGAAATCTTGTAAATTTGCAATCTTTGACTTGTAAATCTTGTACATCTTATTTTTAAGGTAACTTATATTTTTTATTCTTTCTTACTTCTCTTCTAATATTTGTATATCTGTAAACTTGTATCGCTACTGTGGCACTGTAATTTCCTTCGGGATAAATAAAGTATCAATCTATCTTATTAGTTCTTATTTTCACATTGTAAATTTCAAGGCTTCCCAGTCCTAGTCACTCTCATCATCATTTTTCATCAAGCACATGCATATTAGTGCTGTTTTTGAAACTGCAACTTGACTTTATATTTTTCTCTTCCTTGTGCATTCCATTTATTTTTGTCTGTCTGACACGATCTTTCTATGTTTCCTATTTTGTTGCATTTTCTGCAAGATTTGCCTGGTATACGTGAGCTCCTGTAACAATGGTGGCACACTTTATATGGCTCAGCAGGTTTCTGTTTAGACGTTGCAATTTTGTTCATGCTCACTTTCAGTCCTGACTGCAGCTTCTCTGCCTCTCTGGCTGCTGTTTCCATTGATACTGTGATTTTAACTGCTCTTTCAAATGTAAGTTGTACTTCAGTTAGCAGTCATGCTTTTCTGCAGGATTTCAGAAGCTAAATGATCTCTCAGTGCATAATTAAGCCCATTACTGAATTGGCAACGTTCATACAATTCCTTCATTTCAGCCACATAATGCTAAAATGGACTCCCTTCTTTTTGATACTGCTTATAGAACATAGAATAGTACAGCACAGTACAGGTCCTTCAGCCCACAATGTTGTGCCAACCCTTAAGCCCTGCCTCCCATATAAACCCCCACCTTAAATTTCTCCATATACCTGTCTAGTCATTTCTTAAATTTCACTAGTGTATCTGCCTCCACCACTGAATCAGTCAGTGCATTCCACACACCAACCACTCTCTGTGCAAAATATCCCCATAATATCCCTCTTGAACTTCCTACCCCTTACCTTAAAGCCATGTCCTCTTGTATTGAGCAGTGGTGCCCTGGGGAAGAGGCGCTGGCTATCCACTCTATCTATTCCTCTTATTATCTTGTACACCTCTATCATGTCTCCTCTCATCCTCCTTCTCTCCAAAGAGTAAAGCCCTAGCTCCCTTAATCTCTGATCATAATGCATACTCTCTAAACCAGGCAGCATCCTGGTAAATCTCCTCTGTACCATTTCCAATGCTTCCACATCTTTCCTATAGTGAGGCAACCAGAACTGGACACTGTACTCCAAGTGTGGCCTAACCAGAGTTTTATAGAGCTGTATCATTACCCTGCGACTCTTAAACTCTATCCCTCGATGTATGAAAGCTAACACTCCATAAGCTTTCTTAACTAACCTATCTACCTGTGAGGCAACTTTCAGGGACCTGTGGACATGTACCCCTCAGATCCCTCTGCTCCTCCACACTACCAAGTATCCTGCCATTTACTTTCTAAACAAGCCGTTAATACCCCACCTCCCCTTCGTTCCCCATCCATTATTTATTTATCTATTATAATATATATATATGTTTTTTGCTCTCTCTCTCCTTTTTCTCCCTCTGTCCCTCTTACTATACTCCTTGCCCATCCTCTGGGCTTCCCCCCTCTCCCTTTCTTTCTCCCTAGGCCTCCCGTCCCATGATCCTCTCATATCCCTTTTGCCAATCAAATTTCCAGCTCTTAGCTCCATCCCTCCCCCTCCTGTCTTCTCCTATCATTTTGGATCTCCCCCTCCCCCTCCCACTTTCAAATCTCTTACTATCTCTTCTTTCAGTTAGTCCTGACGAAGGGTCTCGGCCCGAAACGTCGACTGTACCTCTTTCTATAGATGCTGCCTAGTGTGCTGTGTTCATCAGCAATTTTTATGTGTGTTGCTTGAAATTCCAGCATCTGCAGATTTCTTCGTGTCTGTCATTTACTTTGTACTCTGCCTTGGAGTTTGTCCTTCCAAAGTGTACCACCTCACGCTTCTCCGGGTTGAACTCCATCTGTCACTTCTCAGTCCACCTCTGCATCCTATCAATGTCTCTCTGCAATCTTCAACAATCCTCTACACTATCTACAACACCACCAACCTTTGTGTCGTCTGCAAACTTGCCAACCCACACTTCTACCCCCACATCCAGGTCGTTAATAAAATTCACAAAAAGTAGAGGTCCCAGAACAGATCCTTGTGGGACACCACGAGTCACAACCCTCTAATCCAAATGTACTCCCTCCACCACGACCCTCTGCTTTCTGCAGGCAAGCCAATTCTGAATCCACCTGGCCAAACTTCCCTGGATCCCATGCCTTCTGACTTTCTGAATAAGCCTACCATGTGGAACCTTGTCAAATGCCTTACTAAAATCCATATAGATCACATCCACTGCACTACCCTCATCTATATGCCTGGTCATCTCCTCAAAGAACTCTATCAGGCTTGTTAGACACAATCTGCCCTTCACAAAGCCATGCTGACTGTCCCTGATCAGACCATGATTTTCTAAATGCCCATAGATCCTATCTCTAAGAATCTTTTCCAACAGCTTTCCCACCACAGACGTAAGGCTCACTGGTCTATAATTACCCGGACTATCCCTACTACCTTTTTTGAACAAGGTGACAACATTTACCTCCCTCCAATCCTCCGGTACCATTCCCATGGACAACTTGGACATAAAGGTCCGAGCCAGAGGCTCAGAAATCTCTTCCCTCACCTCGAGGAGCAGCCTGGGGAATATTCCATCAGGCCCCGGGGGCTTATCCATCCTAATGTATTTTAACAACTCCAACAGCTCCTCTCCCTTAATATCAACATGCTCCAGAACATCAACCTCACTCATATTGTCCTCACCATCATCAAGTTCCCTCTCATTGGTGAATACCGAAGAGAAGTATTCACTGAGGACCTCAATCACCTCCACAGCCTCCAGGAACATCGTCCCACCTTTATTTCTAATCGGTCCTACCTTCACTCCTGTCATCCTTTTGTTCTTCACATAATTGAAGAATGCCTTGGGGTTTTCCTTTACCCTACTTGCCACGGCCTTCTCATGCCCCCTTCTTGTTCTTCTCAGCCCCTTCTTAAACTCCTTTCTTTTGACCCTATATTCCTCAATAGACCCATCTGATCCTTGCTTCCTACACCTCATGTATCCTACCTTCTTCCACCTGACTAGATTTTCCACCTCACTTGTCACCCATGGTTCCTTCACCCTACCATTCTTTATCTTCCTCACCGGGACAAATTTATCCCTAACATCCTGCAAGAGATCCCTAAACATCAACCATATGTCCATTATATATTTCCCTGCAAAAACATCATCCCAATTCACACCCACAAGTTCTAGCCTTGTAACCTCATAATTTGTCCTCCCCCAATTAAAAATTTTCCTGTCCTCTCTGATTCTATCCTTTTCCATGATAATGCTAAAGGCCAGGGAGCGGTGGTCACTGTCTCCCAGATGCTCACCCACTGAGAGATCTGTGACCTGACCCAGTTCGTTACCTAATACTAGATCTAGTATGGCATTCCCCCTAGTCGGCCTGTCAACATACTGTGACAGGAATCCGTCCTGGACACACTTAACAAACTCTGCCCCATCTAAACCCTTGGAACTAATCAGGTGCCAATCAATACTAGGGAAGTTCAAGTCACCCATGATAACAACCCTGTTATTTTTGCACCTTTCCAAAATCTGCCTCCCAATCTGCTCCTCTGTATCTCTGCTGCTACCAGGGGGCCTATAGAATACTCCCAACAGAGTAAATGCTCCCTTCCTGTTCCTGACTTCCACCCATACTGATTCAAAAGAGGATCCTGCTACATTACCCACCCTTTCTATAGCTGTAATAATATCCCTGACCAGTAATTCCACCCCTCCTCCCCTTTTCCCTCCTCTCTATCCCTTTTAAAGCACTGAAATGCAAGAATATTGAGAATCCATTCCTGCCCTGGTGCCAGCCAAGTCTCTGTAATGGCCACTACATCATAATTCCATGTATGTATCCAAGCTCTCAGTTCATTATCTTTGTTCCTGATGCTTCTTGCATTGAAGTACACGCACTTTAGCCCTTCTACCTTACTGTCTTTACACCGTTTATTCTGCTTCTCTTTCCTCAAAGCCTCTTTAAATGTTAGATCTGGCTTTACTCCATGCACTATACTTGCAGTTTTTGCATGACCTTTTTCCTCCTCCACCTCACTATCTGCTCTAACACTCTGGTTCCCCTCCCCCTGCAAATCTAGTTTAAACCCCCCGGAGCAGCACTTAGCAAGCCTTCCTGCAAGGATGTTAGTCCCCCTCCAGCTCAGGTGCAACCCATCCCATCGGAGCAGGTCTTATCTTCCCTGGAGCAAGGCCCAATTGTCCAGAAACATGAAGCCCTCCCTCCTGCACCAACTCCTTAGCCACATATTTAGCTGCATTATCTTCCTATTTCTAGCCTCACTAGTACATGAAACCAAAAGCATTCTATGATCAACAATGTTTTCAGTTTTGAATGTTCCTGTGTTACTTTCATGATATCAGCAAATCTCCCTTTTGACTGCTTTGTTTGGAGCAGTTAAACTTCTAAGCAAATTGCATATCAGGAGCACTGGCTACTTTCCAATGTGTCATGGAACAGACTGTTAGAGATATGAACTTGCTGGAAGTACTTGTGTACTTGGATGATCTCCTAGTGTTTGGGTCAACCCTAGTGGAGCATGAGACAAGACCACTGAATGTGTTAGGCCACCTGAAAGCTGAAGGTTTAAAACTGTTACTGGACAAATGCCATTTCTGTAAAATATCAGTCTACTATGTAAGTCACATTGTTTCTCAGATGGAGTGGCCACAGATGTTTCTAATATAGTGGCAGTAAGCACATGGCCAAGACCCAGGATCGTGAATGCTCTGTTCTCATTCCTTGGATTCAGTGGGTGCTACCAGAGATTTGGGAAGAACTACTCCAAATTGGAGTTTCTGGCATTGAAATGGGCAGTGTTAGACAAACTAACTATCATAACTATCTATATGGCACCAAGTTCAAGGTGAGAACCAACAACAACCTACTAATATTTTGAGCTATGCAAAATTGGATGCCACATGCCATTGCTGGCTGGCAGTGTTGTCTGTCTATGATTTCAGTTTTAAATACAGGCTTGGGAAGTCAGTACGTTGATGTGGATGTGTTAATATGGCGCTCTTACGAGATGCCGGTAATTGACCAAGAGTAGGAGGACATTCCTGCCTCAGGTGTTAAAGCAATGTGCCAGCTTTCCATAGTTGGCAAATCAGGGCAAAGGCTATGGCCCGAAAGAGCTGTCAATCATTTGGGCGCTCCTAGCTATGCAATTCCTCAAGCATGTTTCGACACTGAATACAAAATGGTTGCTTGCCTTGAGCCCTGCTGAATTGTCAGCAGCATAGCAAGATGACCCTTGTATAGATGAAATCTGGTCAGCTCTTTTCAAGGAAGATATTTCAAAAGTTGAGAAGATAAAACATCCTATTATAACCCTCCTGATGAGAGAATGGGACAAACTGGAGTTGTGGAACAAAGTCTTATACAAACTGGAGTTGTGGAACAAAGTCTTCTCCTCCAATCAGAACTTGACATTGTCAGTTGATTTTGCCTGAGAAGTACAGGAAGATTGTATTGAGGTCACTTCATGATGACTCAGGTCATTTGGGATTTGACAAGATTTTTGGATAGTCAGAAGTCATTTCTATTTGCCACAAATGAAGCCTGAAATTGAAGATTTTCAAAGGAGCACAAAGCGCAGAATTAGATATCGCTGTGATGATTGTACGCTCTCGTATCAATTGTTTGGCGACAATAAAGTAAAGTAAAATAAAGTAAAGATCACTGTAAGTGGTGCATTTGTTGTATTCAGAGAATGAGATTGCTAAAAGAGTTGCTCCCTTGTTTCATCCACAAAGCACAGGGTCACTTGATCTCATGTGTATGGATTTAATTTCCATGGTGCCTGATTCAAGGAACTCTCCGAAGGTCTTGGTGATAACTGATCCCGACATCGAGCCTTTCCCACAAAGGATCAGAAAGCATCCACAGCTGCAAAAATGTTGTGGGAGAAATTCTCTAATCATTATGATCTCCCAGGAAGGATGCACAGTGATCAGGGAAGGGGGTTTGATAGCCATCTCTTACATGAGTTACTGAGCATGCTTGGAGTTGAGAGGTCAAGGACCACGCCATATCACCCTCAAGGTGATCCTCAGCCTGAGAGATTCAACAGGATATTGCTAGATATGCTTGATGCCAAGAAAAGGTATATTTAATGTCAGAGGGGTCAGACACCCTGAGCCAATAGGCCGGTCCTGGACTTATTTCCGGCATAATTTACATATTACTATTTAATTATTTATGGTTTTATTACTATTTAATTATTTAATGGTGCAACTGTAACGAAAACCTAATTCCCCCAGGATCAATAAAGTATGACTATGACTATGACTACGTATATACAATATACATCCTGAAATGCTTTTTCTTCACATCTATCCACGAAAACAGAGGAGTGCCCCAAGGAATGAAAGACAGGTAAATGTTAGAAACCCAAAATCCCCCCCAGCTCCACTCCCTGCAGCACGTAAGCAGCAGCAAGCAACGATCCCCCCTCCCCCCACCAGCAAAAAAAGCATCGGCACCCGCTACCGAGCACTCAAGCATGCAGCAAATCAACAGCAAAGGCACAGACTTGCAGTACTCCAAAGACTTCACATTTCACCTGGTATTCGAAATACCACAGGGTCTCTTTCTCCCTAATAAAGGAGAAGGAGATGTTTCCATTTCACAGCAAGAGGGGAGACATAACAAACAGCTCGCTGGTTTATGATGTTAAAAGTCCATCGCGTCACATTTTCTGAGCTCTGTGCCCAAAGATCTCAGGTCTCTGGCCACACAGCCAAAGACCTTCCGGCTCCCATGACACACCAGTCTGTCAGGACACCGACATTCGATCCGCCCATCTCCAGAGCCCCGAGATCCTCGGCCTCCAAAGGCGTGCCGAACTCTTAGGCCGCGCCGTTGGCATGTCGGATAACGGCCAATCATGACACCCCGTGAGCGGGTCCCATTCCCACAAAGAACCAAAGTCAGTGTGTAATTCCAAGTCAGGGTCTTCAAAAGAACCCTGAAAGGGAAAAATAGAGATAATAAAGATGGAAGTAGAGCTGTTTCCAAAGACACAAGCAAAAGTGTCACCATTTAGTGCCATCCTGACTAAGCTCTGCCCTACAATGTACTCAGAATGAAGCCACAGGCCACTCACCATACTATTTAATGTTCAGATGTGAAGCAAGATTACCTGTGGATACTTGTTTTGGAACCTGTAGTGAGGACTTTCTACAGAAATTGTATCTCAGGTATGTGTCTGATATAAAGAAAGAATTAGCAGTGCTTTCACCTCGAAAACAAGACCAAAACCAAAAAAATTGATATGATCAAAAGATTACATTTTCTCAATACGAAATTTCTAATAAGAAATTTAGGACTACAAAGGAAGAATAAATCGCTCACCACTGGATCTCAACACCTTATGTAGTGGAGAATCAGATGCCAAACTTGGCAGCCTTTTGGTTGAAACCAGAACGTGGAAATGGTCCAGTAAAAATTCTCCATCAGAACTACCTTTTACCTCTAGGGCAGGGAGGACATATTGACCCAGAGTCTGATGTAGAATCGACACTTAGTAAAAGACATAAAAGTTGCTGGTGAACACAGCAGGCCAGGCAGCATCTCTAAGAAGAGGTACAGTCGACGTTTCAGGCCGAGACCCTTCGTCAGGACTAACTGAAAGAAGAGCTAGTAAGAGATTTGAAAGTGGGAGGGGGAGGGGGAGATCCGAAATGATAGGAGAATGATGAAGGGTCTTGGCCCGAAACGTCGACTGTACCTCTTCTTAGAGATGCTGCCTGGCCTGTTGCGTTCACCAGCAACTTTTATGTGCGTTGCTTGAAATTCCAGCATCTGCAGATTTCCTCATGTTTGCGACTTAGTAAATGAACTCTGCAAAGTGTAATCTTTTGATATTTGCTTTTAACCATGTTACTTGCAGATACTGTATTGAAGTAAGTGTGGGCATGCCCCAGTGTCCGAGGAGCGTCACACAGCTGCGGTCACTGTAAGGGGATGGGGTTGTGTAGATCACTAAGCTAGTTGAACTATACAATGCTCAGATAAATTCATGTTGGTAAGTTCAATCGGCTCTAGCATTTGCACAAACACCATGGGGGGGGCAATGGGATGATAGGACTATCTAATGTAGAACAGTGCAGCAGAGTACAGGCCCTTTGGTCTGTGATGATATGCCAATCTTTTAACCTACTCCAAGTTCAATCTATCCCTTCCCTCTCATATAGCCTTCTATTTTCCTTCCATCCACGGGCCTGTCTAAGTGCCTCTCAAATGCCCATAAACTGCCTCTACCAACACACTTGCAGTGTGTTCCATGAACTTGTTATTCTGTTTTTTAAAAAAGCTACCACAGCTATTCCCCTTACACTTTCCTCCATTCACTATAGAATTTATGCTCTCCCATATTAACCATTGCAGCCCTGGAATAAAGACATTGGCTGTCTATCTATATCTCATCATCTTATATGCTCCTATCAGGTCACCTCTAATTCTCATTTGGTTCAAAGAGAAATGCCCTAATCACCCACCCTTTCCTCATAAGACATGCTCTCTAATCCAGGTAGCATCCTCTGCACCCTCTCTAAAATTTCCATGTATTTCCTAAGATGAGATGATTAGAACTGAACACGATACTCCAAGGATGGTCTAACAAAAGTTTTATACTTTTATAAAATTACTTCGCAGCTTTTGAACTCAGTCCCCTGACTAATGAAGGTCAACACTACATGCCTCCTTGGATACTCTATCAACTTGCACAACAACTTTGAGGGATCTATTTTATATTTTATATTACATTTTTCATGTAACATAAAACTATGCTGTGAGGTAGGGTGATTTTATTTTGCAAGAAAAACACAAAATTTATGTCTTGTGTGAAGAGGAATTAATTCAATTCCATCGTTACAAAGTGAACACAGTGCATGTTAAAAGAAATTAGGCAGGAGTCAGCAGAGGCATTGCCAGGTATAAAAATTCATGAGAAAGGGGAATAGTGCCAGACGATTGGAGGAAGTTCGAATTTAAAATCAAAAGTATGAATATGCCTAGGGAACAAATCAATTAGCTAACACAAATAGTAGGAAAGATGATAGAAACTTTACTCAGAAGACATAGTGGAACTACATTTTAAAAATTGAAAATATAATGGACTGGGTCGTAAGTAATGGCCATTCACCTGTGGTCACATAAACCTTTCCTGGTATTGTTCTAGTAAATTTTTTTTTCACATTTCATTTCCAGCCACAACTTTCTCAGTAGTTGTAACTACCAGGAAAAATTCATATTTTTTCTCTATAGAACAAATAGCTGAGGAATGGCCTTGTAAACAGCTTTAAAGTTACAAATGCATTTTATGGGATGGATATAGTGAGGATACTGTGGCAGAAACCAAAACAAACAAATTGGACACAGTTACAAGATAAGGAGATAGTCATTTCATTCTGAGGTACTTGGCATTTTTTTTTCCTCTCAGACAGTGACGAATCTCTGGAATTCTCCCCCACAAGGGTTTTTATTATTTGGAGATAAAGCACAGAACAAGACCATCCAGCAACCCACCGATCTGTACTCTAATCACAACATGAAACAAGACCACCCAGCAACTCACTGATTTGTATTCTAATCACAGTATAATTTACAATGACCAGTCAACCTGCTAACTTTGGACTTTGGGAGGAAACCCACATGGTTCATAAGGAGAATGTACAAAATCCTTACAGATGGGGCAGTATTGAACTCCAAACTCTGGAATGTCCCAGGCTGTAAGAGACTTGCACTAACTGCTATGCCACCTTGGTGCCCATGGTTCTGGAAGCTGGATCACTGTAGGCACCCAACACCAAACGCAGGTAAAGAGGAGGTTGATTTTGAAAGAGCAGGAATGGAGGTCAATGTGGAAGAGGTGATGAGCCATTTATAACGGGTGTTGGAAATGGTTTATTATTGTTGCATGTACCAAGATACAGAGAAAACCTTGTCTTGCACACTGTTCATAACGATCAGATTATTTCAATGATTTGAGGCCTAGGGTTGTTCAGCTATGATTTCATTAAATTGTGGGACAGGCATGTCCTCGGTCTGTTCCTGTTTTTCTTGTGAAATAGCAATACATTCCAAGGAAGTCTTTAATCAGTGTGAAACTCATTTTCATGAAGTGTTACAGAGACAGTTTGCATTCATGTATTGAAGGAGAAGCTCGATAAAGGAATAGAAGATTATGTGGATGAACAAATGTGTGGAAATACAAAAGTAGAATTGCTCAGGTTGGCCAAATGCCCCTTATCTGTATGGTATTTACTATGTAATTGCCCCCCAGTTCAAATAGTGTGCTAGAATATTGAATAATCTTCAGGCTATAGTGTGTAATAATGGTCCAATTCTTATGAAAGATCATTGACTTGAAACATGGATGCTGCTTAAACCACTGAATATTTTCAGCAAGTTCTGCCTTTACATTATCCTAGGGATATAATTAATGCATTGTTATGGTTTACAAACTCCTAAAAATATTTTAACATAGTCTAAAACCGTGGTGCTTAACAGATGCATTATCAAACAATTTTTGTATTGAGTCACATATCAATTACATTGTAGACTTGTATGGTAATTTAAATATGCAGGAATGTAAGAAGCAGCAGGGAGGGCAGGACTTGGCTCAGTTCATCACAGACATCCTTCTCCACCACTGGTGGTATTAACAGAAAGTGCAGCCTTGAGAAGGCAGCATTTATTATTGAATATGCTCACCATCCAGGCCATGCCTCACAGCTACCATTAGGCAGGAACACCCACACCACCAGATTCAAGAACAGCTACTTCCCTTCAACCATGCAATTCTTGAACCAACAAGCACAACACTAATTACTACCACACTATGACCACTTCGATCATTTGTACTAAAATGGACTTTGTTCTAATTTTGTTTTGTGTGTGTGTGGTGGAGTCGTCGGGGCGCCGACATGACAAGCTTTTTGGTATGCCTATCGTATGGCGTGTCTTGGGCGTCTGAAACCTGGCGGAGCCCATCCCTCTCCAGGTAACATTGTGTATAATTTGGTTAATTCGTTTTTCTTCTGAACATTATGCACCTAATTGGCCAGTGGTGTAGTGGCATCCACACCAGACTTCGAGGCGAGTGGTCCTGGGCTCGAATCCAGCTGGCTCTTGCACGGTTTCCATCTGTGCTGGGTTAGGCATTGAGCTAGCGACTGAGCCTCGTAAAAACAGATAAAAATGCTAAAAAAAATGGCAAGGGTGTTGCCTGATGTGCCACAGGGTGCGGAAAGGAACAGCAATTGTGAAACTGATGCTGTATGCCTACGAGGTTTGCAACAAGGAGTGTCAAGGAGCAGGAATGAGTGCCATTGCTATTACAAAGGAAAAAAGAGCTGGGCAAACTTAAAGGTCTTAAGCTGGACAAGTCAGCTGGACAAGATGACAACATCTCAGAGGATGAAAGAGGTTGCTGAAGAGATAACAGATGCATTGATCATGGCCTTTCAAGAATCACTTGATTCTGGCATTGCCTCAGGTGACTGGAAGATTACAAATATCACTCCACTCTATAAGAAGGGAGGAAGGCCAAAGAAAGGAAATAATAGGCCGGTTAGCCCAACCTCAGTAGCTGGAAAAGTTAGAATGTATTATTAACGATGAGGTTTCGGGGTACTTGGAGACTAATGGTAAAATAAGACAAAGCCAGCATGGTTTCTGTGAAGGGAAATCTTGCCTGACAAATCTAATCTATAAGAGTTCTTTGAGGAAGTAACAAGCAGGGTGGACAGAGGAGAGGGAGTGGATGTCATTTACTTGGATTTTCAGAAGGCATTTGATAAGGTACCACACATGAGGCAGCTTAACAAGATACTGGAAAGATACTGGCATGGATAGAGGATTGGCTGACAGGCAGGAGGCAGCAAGTTGGGATAAAGGGAGCCTTTTCTGGTTGGCTGCCGGTGACTAGTGGTGTTCCTTGGGGGTCAATATTGGAACTGCTACTTTTCACATTGTTTGTCAATGATTTAGATAATGGAATTTAAAAACGCAAACACGAGGAAATCTGCAGATGCTGGAATTTCAAGCAACACACATTATTGTCGTGTGCACAAAGGCATAATGAAATACTTACTCAGACCATAAGACCCAGTAGCAGAATGAGGCCATTCAGCCCATTGAGTCCTGACAAAGGGTCTCAGCCCGAAACGTCGACTGTACCTCTTCCTATAGATACTGCCTGGCCTGCTGCATCCACCAGAAATTTTTATGTGTGTTGCTAGATACTGGAATTGATGGCTTTGCGAAAAGGTTTGCAGATGATAGGAAGATAGGTGGAGGGATAGGTAGTGCCGAGGAAGCAATGTGATTACAGCAGCACTTAGATAAAATGGAAGAATGGGCAAAAAAGTGGCAGATGGAATACAGTGTTGTTAAATGTATGCTAATGTACTTTGGTAAAAGGAACAATAGTACAAACTATATTTTAAATGGGGAGAAGTTTCAAACATCAGAGATGCAGAGAGACATAAGAGTTCTTGTGTAAGACTCCCAGAAGGTTAATTTGCAGGTTGAGTCTGTGGTAACGAAGGCAAATGCAATATTGGCATTTATTTCAAGGGAAATGGAATATAAAAGCAAGGAGATAATGCTGAGGCTTTATAAGACACTAGTTAGGCCACACTTGGAGTATTGTCAGCAATTTTGTGTTCCATATCTCAGAAAGGATGTGTTGTCATTGGACAGAGTTAAGAGGACGTTCATGAGGATGATTCTGGGAATGAAAAAGTTAACATATGAGGAGCACTGGAATTTAGAAGAATGTTTCCTATTGTGGGTGTATCCAGAACTAGAGGGCACAGCCTCAAAATTGAGAGGCAACCCTTTAGAACAGTGGTAAGGAGGAATATTTTTAGTCAGAGATTAATAAATTTGTGGAATGCTCTGCCACAGACTGCGGTGGAGGCCAAATCCATGCGTATAATTAAAGTGGAAGTTGATCGTTTTCTGATTGGTCAGGGCATCAAAAGATATGGCGAGGAGACAGGTGTATGGGGGTGAGTGGGATCCAGGATCAGCGATGATGCAATGACTCAATGGGCTGAATGGCCTCATTCTGCTGCTGGGTCTTATGGTCTAAGTAAGTATTTCATTACATCTGTGTGCACAGGACAATAAACCTGACTTTGATTTTAGATGATAATCGAGAAAGTAATTTTGTAAAAGCGGTAGGTTTTAAGGGATGATGAGAGGAAGGGAGAAGTATAACAACTGGAGTGATTTGCAGGAGTTGTAGGGTTTTATGTTCGGATGGCTGAAAGCATGTCTGCCAATGTTGGAGTGATGCGAGGGAGTCTGGAATTAAAGGAACACAGTGGACCTGGAGGGTAACACGGCTGAAATGACTGTAGAGCTTGGAACAGAATAAAAGCCTACTAACCCTTTCAGTCTGTCCAATGTTTACATTCCCAACTTTGTAACTACTGTGATGAGAATACACATAAATTAAGATGTTTGCTGGCCTGGGATAGCATCAGTGGCATCAGCAGTTGGTCTGCCACCTGTCCTCAGGGGAAGGAGAGATAAGGAACAATGAAGCAGCATTTGGAGGTGTTAATGAAGAGGCCATCAGTCTGGATATTGTCAAGATTGGCTCCCCCTTTGAACCCTGAACTGTTTGAAGTGATGGACAGGCGATCTGGAGATGTGTAATGAAGGGACGGGAGAGAGAGCTGTCTAGAGCGGCTCCCCCTTTGAACCCTGAACTGTTTGAAGTGATGGACAGGCGATACCCCAGCAGGGGGATAAAAAGGGACAGGTTCGCTAAGGCAGGACACACACGACACCCTGAGGTAATGAGACCCTGGAAGCGGTGTGTCTCTCCCAAGTCGGTGGGAAGCTCTTGGACGGCTGATCGCGGGATCAGCCTTAGACGCACAGGGTGGAAAGGTACGATCAGCGGGAACCCGGTGTGTGTCCGCCCTTGCTTGGGTGCCGGGTTCACTACAGAGGATCGACCGCATCTGGAGGAGGGGTCACAGTCGGTGACCCCAGGTGACATCACAAAGAATTCGCCCGAAAGCTGCTTGTGAGCAATATCGCAGGTCTGTGAGTGGAAGCAGTTTCGAATGATCATTCGTTCTCGTTCTCTCTCTCCTTCCCCCCACATTGTCCACCGCCATGGCAACGATTACTGCGAACTGAACTAAATTGAACTGGACTTTGTGTCACTTTGAAATTGGTCATTTACCCCTAGACAACGATAGAGCTTGATTGATCCTGTTATCTTAATTCTGTGCACATGTGTGTTTATCATTGCTGAACTGTTGCATTTATTATCCTTTCGATTACTGTGTTGCTTGTTTCTTTAATAAAACTTTCTTAGTTCTAGTAATCCAGACTCCAACTGAATGATCCATTTCTGCTGGTTTGGCAACCCAGTTATGGGGTACGTAACACCACAAAAATGAGGACACTTTTACATCTGTAGGGATTCTTTCAACCAAACTCCATGACAACTGGGAGTAAAAGGAAGAGATATTTTAAAAAATACAAAATTATGCTGGAGCTTTCAAAGTTCATTGTTAACACCATCAGGCATTAAAGTGATTTTTTTTTAAAGTTAGTGAAGTAATCAGCACAGGATCTATTATGACAGGAAAGTGAAATGATTTTAGCAGATGGTGAGTAAGAGGCCAATGAATTAATGTTAAGAGCTTTGAAAATATCTAATAGACCACTCTGTGATCTGTCTGGAGCCTGAAGGATTTGTGATGCTGCATCGCCTGCTTCATGTGCAATATAATCCCTCTGGATAGCTAAAATGACCCAGCCTACAGTACAAAGTGTGGTGTACTCTATGTGCTAACTAAGCACTGCCAATCTGTTTGCTCATTCCGAGGCTAACGAGGTGAACTTTAGTTGTTCACCACAAAATGAAACTCATTGCATTCTCCATTTGTTTTATCCATAATGTCAGTCTGCGTCTGTCAGGGCTGTTGGCCTGGGATTCCTCTGTGCATGTTTGTGGGGTCCAGGAACACACACTGGAGGAAATCAGCACCCTCAGTGGCTGGGAGTAAACATTCAACATTTTGGCCTGACACTTCGTTAGGACTGGAAAGGAAGGGGGCAGGGGCAGAAGCCAAAAAAAGAAGTTCCAGGGAGGTGAAGGAGCACAAGCTGGCATGTCATAGGTGAAACCAGGTGAGGGAAAAGATGTGTTGGTGGGGGAGAGGGGGATGAAGTAGTAAGTTGTGATTTTTCAAGAATCACTAGATTCTGGAGGACTGGAAATTTGCAAAAGTTGACTTCTCTTTAAGATGGGAGGGAGGCACATGAAAGGAAATTATAGTCTAGTTAGCCTTGCTTCAATGGTGGAGAAGATGTTGGAGTCCATTATTAAGGATGAGGTTTCACGGTATTTGGAGGCACATGATAAAATAGGCTAAAGTCAGCATGATCTCATTGATGGGAAATCTTGCCCGACAAATCTGTTAGAATTCTTTGAGGAAATAAAAGACAGGAGAGACAGGTGAGTCAGTGGATGTTGTTTACTTGGGTCTTTGAGAAGGTGCCACACATGAGGCTGCTAAACAGGACAAGAGCCCGTGGTAATTACAGGAAAGGTACAAGCACGGATAGAAGATTGGCTGACTGGCTGGAGGCAAAGAATGCGAATGAAAGGGGTCTTTTCAGCTTGGCTGCAGTCGACTGATGCTGTCCAGGTTTGGTGTTGGGACCACTTCTTTTCGATTGGATGACAGAATTGATGGTTTTGTGGCCAAGTTTGCAGATGATACGAAGATATGTGGAGTGGCCGGTAATGTTCAGGAAACAGAAAGTCTGCAGATTGACTTATGAACAGTTTAACAGAATGGGCAGGGAAATGGCAGATGGAACATAGTGCTGGGAAGTGTATGGTCATGAACTTTGGTAAAAGGAATAAAGGTATAGATTATTTTTTAAAGTTGAAGAAAATTAACAAATCAGAGGTGTAACGGGACATGGGAGGCCTTGTGCAGTATTCCCTAAATGTTAACTTGCAGGCTGAGTTGGTAGAGAGGAAGGCACATGAAATCACATACAAGAGAAAATCTGCAGATGGTGAAACCCAAGCAACACACACAAAATGCTGGAGGAACTCTGCAGGGCAGGCAGCATCTATGGAAAAAAGCACAATTGACATTTCAGGCCGAAACCCTTCAGCAGGACTGGTGGAGTAGAGGATCTGGGTAAGCACGTGGTCAAAGTGTCGGAGAGCAGCAGGGATCACAGCGGGGCAGCGGTGAGAGAGAGCTTTACTGAACTCCCGCCAAAGGCAAGATTGAAACTTTTTCAGGGTAGGCATCCCTGGAAGAGACTTCACAGTGTAGTAATCAAATCACAAACAAGAGAAAATCTGCAGATGCTGGAAATCCAAACAACACACACAAAATGCTGGAGGAACTCAGCAGAACTGGCAACATCAATGGCAGCATCTGGCAAGGCAAATGAAGTGCTAGCATTTCTTTGAGAAGTTGAGAATATAATATGTAATGCTGAGGCTTTATAAGGCATTGTTTGGAGTATTGTGAAGCATTCTGGCTCATTATCTAAAAAATATATGCTGGCATTGGAGATAGTGTAGAGAAGGTTCAATTGAATGATTCAACGAGTGAAATACTTATTGTATGAGGAACGTTTGATGGTTCTGGACAGTTACTCAATAGAGTTTTGAGGAATGAGGGGGGATCACATTGAAACTTATGAAAGGCCTACTAAAAGAGCATGTGCAGAGGATATTTTCGATAGTAGGGGAGTCTAGGGCCAGAGGACACAACCTCAGAATAGAGATGTTTCTTTAGAACAGAGATGAGGAGGAATTTCATTAGACAGATTGGTGAATCTGTGAAATTCACTGCTACAGACGACTGTGAAGGACAAGTCATTGGGTGTATTTAAAGCAGAGGCTGATAGGTTCTTGATTAGTAAGGATGTAAATATTATGGGCAGAAGATAAGAGAATGAGATTGAGAACAATAATAAATCAAAGATTCAAATTACATTTATTATCAAAATACGTATACAGAATACATCTCTAAGATTTGTCCTCCTGCAAGCAGCCCTGAAACAACGAAACTCCATGGACTTATTCAAGAAAACATTATACACCCAAAACATGAAAAAGAACCAATTGCACAAATGGCAAAATGCGAGTGGGATATCAACAATCAAACCAGGAGTTCAGGAGTGTTCAGTTCAGCCACACCGCTAGCTGACTTCAGGCCACAGAGCCGTTCTGTGCTGATTGCACTGATCAGACCACTCAAAACAACAGCAAAGAAAGAGTAATCACAATCCAGATACATGTGCAATATGAACCTCAAAGTCCCCAAAAGTGAGTCCACAGCCACGAGTCTCATCGCTCATTCATGGCAACGTGGATCCTAAGACTCATACTATCCTCCAAAAGCAGCTAGTGAGAGGGAGAGTCAGATTGCTCAAATGGAAGCAGACGGTGCTGAACATCCACCCATCCTCCTTCGTCAACTTCAACCTTGCTCAGTGCTTCAACTGGAGGAGAGTAATACAGCCGGTCATTGGCCCATGCCCCATCTCCAGGCCTTGTATTTGTATTTTTTTTCCACGGTAACACGTCGAAGCTGCACCCTCTCTAACATGCTGGTAGAGAGAATTTTATTTGGGTTTTTAGCACTGTAAATAGTTACATCCTGACATGCGGGACAGAAGCATGGTCGCATTGTTCATTCCAGGGACCAGCTGCTTGCGCTAATGCTGGCCGGATTAGCGAGCAGAGCAGCGGACACCCCTGCTGAAATCTGGAGGGAAACACACAGAGGGTACAGAGGGGGATCACAAAGTTGAGGAAAGAGGACCGGGTCGAGACAACAGAGACTTATGGAGAAGAGGAGTTCGGTGGGTAATAAAATGGACGAGTTCACGGCGCTAGCCAGGCGTCAGAGAACATTTCGGGAGTGCAGTGTTATGTGTTTCACTGGAACGGGGCTGCACGAGGACATACCTAATCAAAACTTGTCCATGGATGGCTTCCAGACCGTTCCGGCTGACCAGAAGTGCACTGAGAGCAGTAAGTGTAAAGGATCTGGGTGCTTACTGTTCTGGTTAACAACAGATGGTGCAATCCGGGTCATATTACAATCGAGGAACGTGTTTGTAGACCGGATATTGCACTTTTTACTGTTGGACTTCGGCCACATTCCACCGAGATACAACACTGGGCAGCACGGGAGGTTGTTCCTGCCTGTGGCCACCGAACTTGCAGCTCCTCCTGTGGAGGGTCAGACACCCTGAGCCAATAGACTGGTCCTGGACTTATTTTCCATCTGGCATAGTTTGCATTTTGTTGTTTGATTGTTTGTGCTTTTTGTATTGCTATATTTATGCTCTATTCTTGGTTGGTGTGGCTGTAACGAAACCCAATTTCCCTCCGGATCAATAAAGTATATCTATCTATCTCTCTATCTATCTAAACTCTGCTCCAAACCTCATCGAACTCCTTCGGAGACAGCAAAGTGCCAGATCATTTAATCAGCCCAAAAACACATCATCAAATTTAAATGTCTTACTAACTCTTCCTTCAGTTAGTCCTGACGAAGGGTCTCGGCCTGAAACGTCGACTGTACCTCTTCCTAGAGATGCTGCCCGGCCTGCTGCATTCACCAGCGACTTTGATGTGTGTTGATCAAATTTAAATCACAGGTTCCAAGCACACACAGTTTAGTAGTAGGATCACCTTTGACAGAAGAAGAAGTAGTTTTGTGAACTGTCTGTAGGTTGTCATCACTGGTTATGTTGTTCACTGGTACCATCTTGAAATAAATCAGCCATGATAGAATGGCAGAGCAGACTTGATGGATGACATGCCTAATTCTGCTCCAATGTCTTATGATCTTAAGTTGGGAGGTAAGAGGTAAATGGTTGAAGAAGGAATCTACTAGCAGAGGACAGTAACTTGAGTATTTTTTTATATATGGAGCTGCTGCCCATAGGGGGAGATATGAAGGTATGGGTGATTTTCCTACTCTGGAAGGCATTGTACTTACTATAGTCAACTACTGAGGTATGAATTTATAGAGTCATAGACCACAACCACACAGGAAAACAGGCCCTTTGGCCCATCTAGTCCAATCTGAACTATTATTCAGTCTAGTCCCATTGACCCCACCTGGACCACAGTCCTCCATACCTCTCCCATCCACATACTTATCCAAACTACTCTTACATGCTGCCAGCAAATCTGTATCCACCACTTCCACTGGCACCTCCTTCCACACTCTCACCACCCTCTGAGTGACAAAGTTCCCCTCAGGTTCTTCTTAAATATTTACCCTTACCTTTTGATCTCTCGTTCTTGTCTCACCAAACCTTTGGACATTACCCTATCTCTACTCCTTTATCTCTATCAAATCTCCCCTGATGATTTATGTTTCACTTGAGACAATAGCAAGAGCTCCTTTAACTTTTTGCCATCTTTAGTGTGGTGGACAAAATGAGATGTGTCTAAAATTAGTGGTCAAACTTTGATTTCAGGGAACTTTGTTACGTGATAAAGAGAAGACTAGTTCTGCTTTGTGTTTATACAACAGAGCTGAAGACAGATTGATAGAATTGATTTTAACACAACAAAGAATATTTGGACAATATCCAGACTGCGTACCATCTGTTGGATAGTTCATGTAATAAGATTTTAGAAATGATAAGGTATAATAATGCAGGAAGACACTGAAAAGTGGGAAGCAGGTTTCTAAAAGACACTTGTAAAGATAAGGAATGACATTGTAACCATAAACCAATAAGACATAGGAACAGAATTAGGCCATTCGGCCCATCAAGACTGCTTCGCTATTTCATCACGGCTGATTACCAGGTAATTCTACAGATTCTTTGTGATGAATATTAAGCTAAATGGAAGTCCATTGAATTAGTAGCAATGTATTCTGAAATTATTGCTTTGCCATTCATGATTTCAACTAATAAAGTAGTATTTGCCAACACTGAAACTTACTAATATTAGATTGATCAACACCAGTTAGTGCTATGTGCTCAGTATAAAAGTATTTTCAACAATGCCAGCAGCAGATTATCTGGCTATTATCACTGTTATTCATGGAACTTCGGTGTGCAAGCACCTGCTGCCTACTTCCTATTGCTATGGAATGTACTGAGGTCATAAAAGTTTATAGATAAATGCAATCTTTTTTTTTTGTAATAGGTGAAAATGAAGACAATGATCTCTATTTTCCTGAGGAATTCTGGCATTTCTGCATGGAACAAGGTATGTTTCTATATAACTGTTGTAACACGCTGTGAGGTTTCACTGCTAATGTAATGGCTTCTTTGCAATGTTCCATTGCTGAGGTAATGGTTTCTCTGCAGCAGCAATGTTTGGGTTATGACTAGAGATAACGGAGCATGCTAGCCAATGAGCGGGATGTTGTCCTTCCTTGTGCGTCTGGGAGCCAGGATTTCACGGTCTTTTGCTGGGAAGAGATGAGGAGAGAAGATGCGAATGGAGAGAGTTGGTGGACCTCGGACGGAGTGAACTTGGATTGAGGATCCGAAGGTCAGTGATGATCGGAGGAGGTCGATGGTGGACGAGTGGCCTTATTAGTACGGTTTTGCAATCAATCGTTTAATTGCATTTTGTGTACTGTTTGTAATTTCGTGGTACTGATTTGTAACGGGACACATCGCACGAGATTTCTTAAGTTTAGCTGGGCAGGTGGGGCTATCATCCCCTATATTAAGCCGCAAGCCAAAGTGAGAGTTACACTGTCCGTGGGCACTGAACTCCTGTTTGAGCATAAAGGCTTGAATCCATATCTGACACATTCTTGCTCTCATTCCCACTGCATTCAAATCTCTAGTAGTGGAAAATTAGCTTTTTCCAGGAATTTTCAGGACTTTCAGAACACAGTCAGCAAGGTGACAAAGTAAAGCAATTCCATTCTTTTGGAAGAAGCATGAGTGTTTGTAAGCTTCAGATAATTTATATTTTTAGAATTAATAGTTAGCTAACTGTGAACCACTTGAGTAACATCCAACCTGTTGGCATGAACATCAGTTTCTCTAACTTTCTGTAATTCCTTTCTCCTCTCCCTTTTCTCTGTTTCCATTCCCCATTCTTACCCCTTCTCTTTACCTCACCTGCCCATCACTTCTCTCTGGTTCCCCTCATCCTTCCCTTTGTTCCATGGTCCACTGAGCTCTATCAAATTCCTTCTTCTTCAGCCCTTTACCTCTTCTACCCATCACTTACTAGCTTCTTAACTTCATCCCCACTTTCTTACTCACTCACCTAGTCTCACCTATCACCTGCCAGCTTGTACATCTCCCCCAACACCTTTATATTCTTGCTTCTTTCCCACTTTCTCTCTAGTCCTCATAAAGGGCCTCAGCCTGAAACATTGTTTATTCCTCTCCATAGATGCTGCCTGACTTGCTGAGTTCCTCCAGTACTTAGTATGTAATGCTCAAAATTTCCATCATCCACAGAATCTGTTTTTTTATGAACAGCTTATAGGGTTTTGAATTTTCTTGAGCAAATATCCAAAGCCCTTCCTAAGCTGGGAAAACCTGTTAAATGTTAAATTAATCTCTGCATTGGATCACCTATCTGAGGGATTAGCTGCCGACTCACCTCATTTGCTTTCAAGTTTGTTTCTGTGTTTCAATGTCTTTAGCATGTTATGCTTGGAATTGAAGTGTTCACACACCATAATCATTCCACTGGCACAGACCTTAATATTCCAAAGAGAAAAGAAGCAGCAATTTGATTATTGTATCTGTTCTCAGCATTTTGGGTGGAAAATGAATTAGAAATTCACTCATTCTCACTCAGGCTATCTGGATATTGGCCATGACACCCAATTACACCTATGTGGCCAATTAACCTCCTAACCCATTTACTTTTGCAATGTGGGAGGAAACCTGCATACTCAGAGGAAACCTGCAGGGTCACGGGGAGAACATGTGATCTCCTCACAGACATGGGCAGCAATTAAACCTAGGTTGCTGTTACTGTTACAGTGTTACATTAACCGTATAACTTTGCTGCAGCTGTAATGTTTCAGCCACTGGAAACTAAACATTTTTATATTTTGAATAATTTTAAACATTGTTATTTACTGATTATTGGGATGGAAGTTCATTCATACTTAACGCCTACCCCTCAATTTGGAGTGTGAAGATACTTCGGATCCACAACCTATCAGTGCTGGAGATGATTAATGCCAGTTTTAGTACTTTCCTCCTGCCTGTTTGTTAATTTTATTAATTACTAAATAAAGTAGAGGAACTTGGTTCCTTTGAGTTTCTATGGACCGTACCAAGCTGTTTGCAAAGTTGACCGGTGACAATAAATTTGATTCTGAGATAATAAGGCTCCCATACCTCAGATCGGGTCTGCAATTGAAGATTTCCTCCTAATAACATTTGTGATCTGAACAGAGACAGTTTCATTAAAAGATTTATGTCTATGGTATGACTATAATATTTCACAGAACGAGAGGGAAAAAAAAATAAATGTCAGGCAACAAATGAGGAGAACTGCAATTAAATTTCAGGAAAGAAAGGGAGATGTAAGTTACCATCTAGAAGCTGTATTAGTACTGTTACATTGGACAGATGGTACACTTCCGTCTAAGTACCCAGGCTATTGCCTAGGCAAAGATTTTAATGAACACAGTCTGTCTTTGATGTGAGACTGATATTAGAAACTATTGAGTCTAGGGAAGGGATTGGTGATATTCTGAAGCATATCAACATTTTAAAGGAAGCGGTACTGGAGTTCTGAAATGCAGAGGGAAATAAATCCTGTAGTATGAACAAGTGCATCCTAGAATCTTGTGGGAAGAAAAGGAGGGGACTAAAGACTTCTGCTAGCTTTAGTGTGGTATTGGAAGAATGGAGTACAACTAATGTTAGAAATTTTAATTAAGTAGGTCAATAAGGAAATAGGCCAGTAAGACTTTTATCAGTGATCAGAAAGTTAATGGTTGAGATTTTGACACAGGATTTATTTGCACTTAGAAAGCAAGGACTGATGAGGGATAGTCAACAAGGTTTTGCTTGTGGGAAATCAATTCCCAAAAACTTGATATTTTATTGAAGAGGTGACCAAGTGGAATGATGGAGGAAAGATGGCAGATGTTATTTGCAGGAACTTTAGTAAGGTCTTTGACTAGGTCCTGCTTGGCAGACTAGTCTGAAATTTATAAATCATGGGATCAAGGTTGAGATTGCCAAAACTCACGCTAGATTCAATGCTTTGTAATGTTCTAGACCAGTGTATATCCAGTACAACACAGAGAATACAGGTGCACACACATACACGCCTTTGCTATGAATGCTGGAAGAAGCAAGGATCTCCTGGTGGTCAACCATTTCAATTCAACTCCCCATTTCCATACTGACACATTTGTCCATGATCTAATGCCACGATGAAGCCAAACTCTGGTTGGAGGAGCAACACCTCATATTTTGCCTCCTACCTGATGACCTGAATATCGATTTCTCTAACTCCTGGTAATCACTCATCTCTGTTCCTCCCACATTCCCAAACTGTGTCTCTTTTTCCATATTCCATTCTGGTTACCCTCTCACTCCTTCTCTTTCCCTCCTCCATCCTTATGAGCAACCCATCACCTTTTTCTGGTTCTTGTCCTTCCCTTTATTCCATGGTCCTCTCTTATTAGATTCTTACTTCAGCTGTCTACCTCTTCCAACAAACACCTGCCAGTTTCTCAAATCATCTTCCATACACCAACCCATTCACCTTCTCCCGCACCTGGTTTCACCTATCACCTGCCAGCTTGTGCCCTTCCCACCTTTTTGCTCTTGTCTGTGTCCACTTTATTTTCAGTCCGAATAAAAGGTCTTGTCCTGATGCATCAGCTGTTTAATCCCTTCCATAGATACTGTTTGAACTGCTGTGTGTGTTGCTCAAGATTTTCAGCATTTACAGAATCTCTTGTGTCAGAATATGGACAAAATTGGCTCAGTTCTAGTAGGAAGAAGTGGAAATGGAGTGAGTTTCCAGATTGGAGGCATAATCAGTTGTGTGTTGCATGGACAGGAACTGTTGTTTGTTACATATACGAAGATTTGGATGAGTATGTATGTTTGAAGGTACATCCAAATTGATAGTATAGTAGACAGTGAAGAAGGGTATCTAATATTATAACAGAACTAACTAGAATGTGAGCAAAGGAATGGCAGATAGAGTTTAACTCGGACAAGTATGAACTGATGCATTTTGGGAAGTGACAACAAGGCAGGATATTATACGTTGTTACAAGGTCCTGGAGAGTATTTTTGAACAGAGTCCAGTAGTACATTATATAGTTCACTGAATGTGATGGCTGACTTGCAGAGGATAGTGAAGACTGCCATGTTCAAATTCACCTACCGAGCCACTGGGAACACGAGTTGGGATGACGTGTTACATTTATAAAATACATTGGTTAGGTCGTACATGTAGTTTATTTTTAATTTTATTTAGAGATACAGCATGGTATTGGGCTCCTCCTACCCAATGAACTCATGCTTCCCATGTGACCAATTGTCCTACTAACCCAGGCTTTGGAATGTGTGCAGAAACCAGGGCTCCCAGAGAAAACTCGCACAGTCATGGGGGGAACATATAAACTACTTACAGACAGTGGTGGGAAATGAACCCCAGTCACTGGTATTGTAATAGCATTATGTTATCAGCTAAGCCACAGAAAAAGTGTGATTAAGCTAGAGAGGGTGCAGAGAAGGTTCACAAGGATATTGCCTGGATTGTAGGGCCTGTATTTATTGTATACAACTCTGTCTCTGTCTTAAATTGCTTGCTGCTGCCAGCAGGTTACTTGCATCTGAATGTTGAAGGCCCATTAATGATGGCACTTTGTTTTCTTCCATTTATTCCGAAGGAGTGGAACTACTTTGCACTTGTTGTACGTGCTGGTAAGTTCCATACAAAAGGGTGATAAAGTTTGGCACTTTTTGCATTGTGCAGACTGGAACCGGAAATTTTGCAAAGGTCTTAAAGCTATACAGTGTAGTTTATCAACTTTAAGCCCTCAGGGTGACTTGGATAGGTTACATGAGTGGGCAGATGCATGGCAGATGCAGTTTAATGTGGATAAATGTGAGGTTATCCACTTTGGTGGCAAGAACAGGAAGGCAGATTACTATCTGAATGGTGTGAAGTTGGGAAAAGGGGAAGTACAACGAGATCTTGGTGTCCTTGTTCATCAGTCACTGAAAGTAAGCATATAGGTACAGCAGGCAGTGAAGAAAGCAAATGGCATGTTGGCCTTCATAACAAGGGGAGTTGACTATAGGAGCAAAGAGGTCCTTCTGCAGTTGTACAAGGCCCTGGTGAGACCTCACCTGGAGTATTGTGTGCAGTTGTGGTCTCCAAATTTGAGGAAGGACATTCTTGCTATGGAGGGAGTGCAGCGCAGGTTCACTGGGTTAATTCCAGGGATGGCAGAAATGTCATATGTTGAAAGATTGGAGCGACTGGGCTTGTATACACTGGAATTTAGAAGGATGAGAGGGGATCTGATTGAAACATATAAGATTATTAAAGGATTGGACACGCTAGAGGCAGGATACATGTTCCCGATGTTGGGGGAGTCCAGAACCAGAGGCCACAGTTTAAGAATAAGGGGTAGACCATTTAGAACGGAGTTGAGGAAAAACTTTTTCACACAGAGCGTTGTGGATCTGTGGAATGCTCTGCCTCAGAAGGCAGTGGAGGCCAATTCTCTGGATTCTTTCCAGAAAGAGTTAGATAGAGCTCTTAAAGATAGCGGAGTCAAGGGATATAGGGAGGAGGCAGGAACAGGGTACTGATTATGGATGATCAGCTATGATCACAGTGAATGGCGATGCTGGCTCGAAGTGTCGAATGGCCTACTCCTGCACCTATTGTCTATTGTTTATTGTTTATAAAACACCTGATCCAACATCACGCAAACAACAGGAATTTTGCAGATTCTGGAAGTTCAAGCAACACTCATCAAAGTTGCTGGTGAATGCAGCAGGCCAGGCAGCATCTCTAGGAAGAGGTACAGTCGACGTTTCGGGCCGAAACCCTTCGTCATGATGAAGGGTCTCGGCCCGAAACGTCAGCTATACCTCTTCCTAGAGATGCTGCCTGGCCTGCTGCGTTCACCAGCAAATTTGATGTGTGTTGGTCCAACATCACTATATTTGATCCTAACTCCTGCCCCAGCTTCCTCATCAGACCTCTGTATGTGAATTGAGCATAGCAAAATATTGATCTGAATTGTTAACTTGTCCCTCACAATAAATGTTTTACTGGTGAATATTTCCAGAACTTCTGTAATGTTTTAGCTGTAAGAGAAATCTATAAATTCAAGGGTGCAAACTACTTTCATTGAATGGCATCTAATGGGTCAATTGGTTTATAAATTAAATGTTAGGAGTGAAATGTGAAAAGTTGCAAAGATTATCGCAATCAATCCTTTCCAATGCTTGGCTGACATTGTATTTGTGCTTCTTTGTTTACTGTGATGTCCCCTAATCTCCTGAAATAATACCTGCACCTTGCTGACAATCAACCCTGGTGAACCACAGGGATGTGTGCTCTCTCCGCACTCATGACTGGGTGTGTAGGCACAGCTCAAATGCCATCTATAAACTTGCTGGTGGTACAACCATTCTTGGCAGAATCTCAGATAGTGATGAAAGGGTGTACGGGAGCAATATATACCAGTTAGTTGAATGGTGTCATAGCAACAAGCTTGCACGCAAAGTCAGTAAGATCAAAGAGCCTATTGTGGTCTTCAGGAAGGGTAAGACAAGGGAACGCATATCAATCTTCATAGAGGGATCAGAAGTGGAGAGATTGAGCAATTTCAAGTTCCAGGTTGTCAATATCTCTGAGGACCTAACCTGGTTGTAACTTATTGATGCAGCTTTGAAAAAGGCAAGACAGTAGCAATATTTCATTAGGAATCTGAGGAAATTTGGGTTGGCAACTAAAAGACTCTAAAACCTCTACAGATGTACCATGAAGAGCATTCTGACTGGCGACATCCTTCACAGATTGAAGTAAGTTGCAGGAATTGTAAAATTAGTCAGCTCCATCATTTGACTAGCCTCCACTGTATCCAGGACATCTTCGAGGAGTGGTGCCTCAGGAAGGTTGAGTCGATCATTAAGGACCCCATCACCCAGGACATGTCCTTTTCTCATTGTTACCATCAGGCAGGAGGTACAGAAGTCTGAAGGCACACACTCAATGATTCAGGAACAGTTTCTTCCCCTCTGTCATCCATTTTCTAAATGGATATTGAACCCATGAACACAACCTCAATACTTTCTCAAAATTTCTGATTTTGCACAACTTATTTTAGCTTAACTATTTAATGTACATATATAATTACAGTAGTTCAGCTTTTTAATCTATTAGTCATGTATTGCATTGTACTGCTGCTGCAAAGTTAATGCATTTCAGGACATATACCAATGATATTAAACCTGATTCTGATCAACAACAAGTTAGTTCATCTGTGTTTACCACAGGATTGGATGTTTATTTTCCAACTCCAGGGTTGCAATAGAACGGTAGTTTGAGCTCAGTTGGGAGAAGCGTTTCCTCATGGTTCATGTTCCACTTCAGTGACCGGAGTACAAGAACCCTAGTAGATTTCCAGAGCCTTTTTCACCAGGGTAGAAATGCCAAATACTAGAGGGCATAGCTTTAATTTATTTACTTATTTCATTGATTTAGAGAAACAGGCCCTTCTAGCTCAATGTGCCAATGCCTCCCAATTATGTCCATGTGACCAATTAACATACGTCTTTGGAATATGGGGGATACTGGATGACCCAGAAGGAACTCGTGCAGTGACAGGGCAAATGTACAAGCTTCTTACAGTCAGCAGTGGTAATGAACCCGGGTTGCTGCCGCTCTAATGGCATCGTGGGAGGAGGGAAAGTGTAAAGGAGATGTATGGGGCACATTTTTTTTACACAAGGGAGTGGTAGGTTTCTGGATATGTTGTCAGGTAGAAGCAGGTATGACAGTCGATGATTTGGGCTGAGGCTCTCTCCATAGATGTTGCCTGACCTGGCGAGTTGCTCCAGCATTCTATGCGTTGCTCAAGATTTACAGCATCTGCAGAATCTCTTGTGGTCATGAAACCTTATATTATCTTTTAAATAGAGCAACATGACTCTCTCATGACAGGGCTTCTGTGAATGACTGCAGAACAGACCCCAATAATAAAGGGATTTTGGTCAGGAAGAGAGAGCAAGAATTGATGTCAAAACTAAATTAGATGCAGGAAGTTACAGGCTTATGAATAGATCCCATTGTACATTTTTAAATTGTTTCTTTCAAGTTTTCCCACATATTTCAGCATGTCATTGAAACTTTAAGTATTTAACAATTCCTAAACACATAAAATATTCAATATTACAGTTTATACTGGCTTTACAGTATGAATATGCATCAGATTCTAGAATGCTTACATGTCACAACCTGGTTTTTATATAGCAACTCCATAAATTGGTGTTCCTCTGATATAATCAAAGTACATTTAATATCAAAGAATATATAAATTACACAACCTTGATTTGTTTGCTTACAGGCAGCCACAAAGCAAGAAACCTAAAGAACCCAATTAAAATAACAGAATAATGGAAACCACCGCACTGAGGATCAGGAAAACACACACACACGTCATGCAAACAATAGGAGCAAATGTCAGTATTCTGAACCAGAATGACCCCTTAGATCTGCTCCCTGCAGGTGGAGTAGGACCAAGCCTCGATCTCAGTTCATATTAGCGTGACAAAAGTGAAGCGAAACTCATAGAGAAGACAGCTGCTGGAAGAGTTCACAGATTCAGTACCGCAGAGAAAGGAAGGAACATTATGGACGACCAAGCGAAATGAGCCCCACCATGAACCCTGGTTACGTGGACAGGCATCAAACCTCTTCTGCATCAGTTCCTCTCCAAAGCATTCCCTCCAACTCCAACAGCGATACCAACTCTGCCTGCGACCCTGTGAACATGTTGTGCTTTGGCTTTGCAATGTGCCTGCATCACCTGTCCTTTGAATTAGCTTCGTCTCTGCTTGCTCCTTCATTGTTTGCGGTGATAGATCACCACAGTTTCCTTCATCAATACATAGATCTCCCAACAGGAGAACGTGCAATACTTGATCTTCTATCAGGGAATGAGACAGCAGGTGACAGAAGTTTATGCAGGGGAGCACTTTGCATCTAGTGATCCCAATGCCACTTATTTCAAAGTAAATATGCAAAGAGATAGGTTGGTCCAAAGATTGAGATTCTAAATTGGAGAAAGGCCAATTCTGATGGTATCAGAAATGATCTGAAAAGTGTAGATTGGGCCAGGCTGTTTTCTAGCAAAAGTGTACTTGAAAAGTTAGAGGCCTTCAAAAACGAACTTCTGAGAGTACAAAGTTTGTATGTGCCTGTCAGAATAAACAATAAAGTTAACAAGTGTAGGGAACTTTGGTTTTCAAGAGATATAGATGCCCTAATTAAGAGAAAAAAAAGAGGTGCATAGCAAGTACACACAGGTAGAAACAAATGAGGTGCTTATGGAGTATAAGAAATGCAAAAGAACACTTAAGAAAGAAATCAGGAAGGCTAAAAGAAGGTATGAACTTGGAAGGTATGAACTTGCTCTAGCAGACAAGGTGAAAGAGAATCCTGAGGAATTCTACAGGTACGTTAAGAGCAAAAGGACTGCTAGAGACAAGATTGGTCCTCTGGAAGACCAGAATGGAAATCCATGTGTGAAGCCAAACAGATGGGGAACAATTTAAATACATTCTTGGCATATGTATTTATTCAGGAGATAGACACAGTCTCTATAGAAGTGAGGCAAAGTGATAGCAACTTCATGGACCCTGTACAAATAACAGAGGAAGAGGTATTTTCTACCCTGAGGCAAATCAGCCCCAGGACCTGACAAGATGTTCCCTCAGACCCTACAAGAGAAAAGTACAGAAATTGTCGGGGCCGTAGGGGAGATATTTCATATTTAAAGTACATGGTTACCTCTCTGACTGGAGGCCTGTGACTAGTGGTGTGCCACAGGGATTGGTGTTGGGTCATTTGTTGTTTGTCATCTATATCAATGATCTTGATGATAATGTGGTTAACTGGATCAGCAAATTTGTGAATGACACCAAGATTAGGGGTGAGGTGGACATCGAGGCAAGCTATAGTGGCTTGTAGAGGGATCTGCATCAGCTAGAAAAATGGGCTGAAAAATAGCAGATGAAACTTAATGCAGGTTTCGCACTTGGGTAGGACCAAAAAGGTTATTACACAGTGAACAGTATTGAGGATTGTGGTAGAACAAAGGGATCTGGGAATTTGTTGAAAGTGGTGTCACAGGTAGAAAGGGTCATAAAGAAAACTTTTGGTACTCTGGCCTTCATAAATCATTTTACTGAGTACAGGGGATTGGATGTTACATTGAAGTTGTATAAGACGTTGGCGAGGCCTAATTTGGAGTATTATGGGAATTTTTGGTCACCTACCTAGAGGAAAGAAGTAGACCAGATTGGAAGACAATAGACAATAGAAAATAGACAATAGGTGCAGAAGTAGATCATTCGGCCCTTCGAGCCTGCACCGACATTATGAGATCATGGCTGATCATCTACTATCAATACCCGGTTCCTGCCTTGTCCCCATAACCCTTGATTCCCCTATCCATAAGACACCTATCTAGTTCCTTCTTGAAAGCATCCAGAGAATTGGCCTCCACTGCCTTCTGAGGCAGTGCGTTCCACACCTCCACAACTCTCTGGGAGAAGAAGTTCCTCCTCAACTCTGTCCTAAATGACCTACCCCTTATTCTTAACCATGCTTTCTGGTACTGGACTCTCCCAGCATCTGGAACATATTTCCTGCCTCTATCTTGTCCAATCCCTTAATAATCTTATATGTCTCAATCAGATCCCCCCTCTCAATCTCCTTAATTCCAGCGTGTACAAGCCCAGTCTCTCTAACCTCTCTGCGTAAGACAGTCCGGACATCCCAGGAATTAACCTAGTGAACCTACGCACCTCCTCCACTGCCAGGATGTCCTTCCTTAACCCTGGAGACCAAAACTGCACACAATACTCCAGGTGTGGTCTCACCAGGACCCTGTACAAATGCAAAAGGATTTCCTTGCTCTTGTACTCAATTCCCTTTGTAATAAAGGCCAACATTCCATTAGCCGTCTTCACTGCCTGCTGCACTTGCTCATTCACCTTCAGAGACTGATGAACAAGTACTCCTAGATCTCTTCATATTTCTCCCTTACCTAACTCCACACCGTTCAGATAATAATCTGCCTTCCTGTTCTTGCTCCCAAAGTGAATAACCTCACACTTATTCACATTAAACGCCATCTGCCAAGTTTCTGCCCACTCACCCAGCCTATCCAAGTCACCTTGAACTCTCCTAACATCCTCATCACATGTCACACTGCCACCCAGCTTAGTATCATCAGCAAACTTGCTGATGTTATTCACAATGCCTTCCTCTAAATCATTGACGTAAATCGTAAACAGCTGTGGTACCAATACCGAGCCCTGTGGCACCCCACTAGTCACCACCTGCCATTCCGAGAAACACCCATTCACTGCTACCCTTTGCTTTCTATCTGCCAACCAGTTTTCTATCCATGTCAATATCCTCCCCCCAATGCCATGAGCTCTGATTTTACCCACCAATCTCCTATGTGGTACCTTATCAAATGCCTTCTGAAAGTCAAGGTACACCACATCCACTGGATCTCCCGCGTCTATCTTCCGGGTTACATCCTCGAAAATCTCCAATAGATTAGTCAAGCATGATTTACCCTTGGTAAATCCATGCTGGCTTGGCCCAATCCTATCACTGCTATCAAGATATGCTGCTATTTCATCTTTAATAATGGACTCTAGCATCTTCCCCACTACTGATGTTAGGCTAACAGGGCGATAGTTCTCTGTTTTCTCCCTCCCTCCTTTCTTAAAAAGTGGGAAAGAGTGCAGAGAAAATTTACAAGGATGTTGTTGGGTCTGGAGGACCTGAGTTATAAGGAAAGATTGAATTGGTTAATTCAATAGGGTCTTTTAAGAGACTCCTAGATAGGTACAAACGAATGCGGCAAGGAAATATGGCGAAGACTAGCAATGACACACACACAAGCACTACCAAACTCTGGAACATCTAGAAAGAATAATCTGTGAACACTGACACCAAGATATGCCTCCTTAAGAGTCTTGTCTGGCCAGTAACCCTATATGGCTGTGAAACATGGACCTCAAAAGTAGCTGATGAAAAGAAGTTGACAGCATTTGAGATGTGGACATACAGGCAGATCCTCAGGGTATCATACATTGAAAGGAAATTCAATAATTTCATACTAGAAAAGACTGGCATGAAACCAATACTTCTGAAAACCGTTATCCAAAGGAAACTTCGCTATTTGGTTCTCCGGGCCTGTGCAAGCGAGCTAGCTGGTGTGTTTGCTGACATCTACGACTGCTCCCTGCTTCAGTCTAAGATCCTCTCATGTTTTAAGAAGGCAACGATAACCCCAGTGCTGAAGAAGAACAAGGTGGCATGCCTGAATGACTATTGACCTGTGGCTCTGACATCAATTGCTATGAAGTGCTTCGAGAGATTGGTTATGGCACACATCAACCACAGCCTACCGGTCAACCTCAATGCTTTGCAATTCACCTGCCAGAGCAACAGGTCAACGGCAGGTGCCATCTCTCTGGCCCTACATTCCTCCTTAGAACACCTAGAGAATAAAGACACATATGTAAGGCTCCTTTTCATTGACTACAGCTCTGTCTTTAATACCATCATTCCAAATAAACTGATTCCTAAGCTCCGGAACCTGGGCCTTAGCACTCAGATCTGCAGCTGGATCTTCAACTTCCTCACAGACAGGACCCAGGCTGTAAAAATAGGGGACAAGCTCTCCTCTGCAATCACTCTTGAGTACCGGTGCCCCACAAGGCTGAGTACTCAGACCCCTGCTGTACTCACCGTACACCCATGATTGTGTAGCCAAGTTTCCATGAAACTCAATATATAAGTTTGCTGATGACACAACAATTGTAGGCCGTATCTCGGGTAATGATGAGTTTGAGTACAGAGAGGAAATTAAGAACCTGGTGGCATGGTGCGAAGACAATAACTTATCCTTCAACGTCAGCAAGATGAAGGAATTGGTTGTTGACTTCAGAAGGAGTAGCGGACCGCAAGACCCAATTTACATACATAAAGTATAAAGTATTTTGGACATATCTCAAGAACTGATGACACAATGGAACGCACTACGCTTGAAGGCAGAGTAGAAGAATGCCACTCCCGAGGCAGACAGAGGACAACCTGGATCAACAACATCAAGAAGTGGACCAGCCTCACCGCCAGAGATGCAAGAGGTTTGACTGCCGACAGATCGCAGTGGAAGAAAATGGTCGCCGAGGCTCTGGCAGAGTATGGCACATGATGATGATGATCTTGGAGCTAAGAAAAATAGAGGGCTATGAGTAACCCTAGGTAATTTCTAAAGCAAGTACATGTTCGACACAGGATTGTGGGCTGAAGAGCCTGTATTGTGCTGTAGGTTTTTCTATGTTTCTAGGTTAGGACTGTATTCTTTAGAATATAACAGTTTGAGAGGAGATTTATAGAGGTATACAAAATTATGTAATTACAAAATTAAGGCTTTTTCCACTGAAGTTGGGTGGGACTACAATCAGAGGTCATGGCTTAAGGGTGAAAGATGAAAAGTTTTAGGGAACGTGAGGGTAAACTTCTTCACTCAGTGGGTTGTGAGTGTGTGGAATGCGCTGCCGGCACAAGTGGTGCACGTGAGCTCGACTTCAATGTTTAAGAGAAGTTTAGATTGGCACATGGATAGTAGGGATATGGACGGCTATAGTCCCAGTCCAGTTTGTTGGGAGTAGGCCATTTAATTGGTTTTGGCATGGACTAGATGGGCTGAAGGGCCTGTTTCTATGCTGTAATTCTCGATTTTCTTCAGAAAAGGTGTTATTAGTAATGTTTTTAATTGAATTTCTTGCATCTTGAATTACCAGTGAGCTGTTGCACGGGTTCGGTGGCATCATCTTAAACTGGAAGTTCAGTGGTGCCTTCTTAAACAGCAAAGACTCAGCGAATATTGGTTAACAATTTGTTGTGTTGCCTTAATTTTGTCCTGTGTAAATTCGTATTCCAATTCCAAGACTGTTGGAGGAACACTAAATTATAAGTTTATTCAGTGCTTGGGAAATGCTTCTGTGTGTTTTATACCATCATTTTTATTCTCTAACTGTTTTGGCACCATTTTGGAACTCTAGCAGCTGATATTTTCCTGATTTCCTATCTTTTCTATCCTAATTCAGTTCCTGAAAGGCCATTTGCCACTGAAGCAAATTAGCCTTCTATTGGGTCCAAATCAATAACAAGTCTGAGATCATCTCGATAAACAGCAGGTCATAATCCAGATGCATTTAGTACAGCAAGTCTAGCCCTTTATTTTCTCTGCCATTATGAGGGAATGAGGGAAGGCTGTGAGGGAAGAAAAGTGAGTGCACTTACTATTACAACAGAGGAGGTGCTCGAAAAGCTGAAAGACCTTAGAGTATACAAGTCACCTGTACAAGGTGAACTGCACTCTAGGGTTTTGAAAGAGGTAGTGTTAGAGAATGTGGAGTCCTTATTAATGATCTTTCAAGAATCATTGGACTCTGACATGGTGCAAAAGAACTGGAAAATTGTAACTGTCACTCCACTCTTTAAAAGGCAGTAAAAAGGAAATTATAGACCAGTTAGCCTGACCTCAGTGGTTGGGAAGGTGTTGAAGTCAATTGTTAAGGATGAGGTTATGGAGTACTTGGTGACACAGGTCAAGATAGGACAAAGTCAAGCAACACACATAAAAGTTGCTGGTGAACGGCACAAAGTCAGCAGGGTTTCCTAGGGAGAACTTTGCCTGATAAACCTATTGGAATTCTTTGAGGAGATTACACGTAGGATAGATAAAGGGAATGCAGTAGATTTTGTATATTTGGACTTTCAGAAGGCCTTTGCCATACATGAGGTTGCTTACCAAGTTAAGAGCCCATATCTTACAGGAATGTTATTGGCATGTTAGAGCATTGACTGATTGGTAGGAGGCAGCAAGTGGGAATAAAAAGATCCTATTCTGGTCGGTCGCCAGTGACTAGTGGGTTTCTACAAGGGTTGGCGTTGGGACCGTTTCTTTTTATGCTTCATATCAATGATTTAGGTGATGGAATAGATAGTTTTGTTGCCAAATTTGCAGATTATACAAAGATTGGTGGAGTGTTAGGAGTGTTGAGGAAACAGGTAGGCTGCAGAAGGACTTAGACAGATTAGGAGAATGGGCAAGAGAGTGGGAAATGAAATATAATGTTGGGAAATGCATGGTCATGCACCTTGGTAGAAGAAATAAATGTGTAGGCTATTTTCTAAATAGGGAGAAAATCCAAAAATTTGAGATAAAAGGGACATGGGAGTCCTTGTGCAGAACAAACTAAGGGTTAACTTGCAGGTAGAGTCGGTGGTGAGGAAGGCAAATGCAATGTTAGCATTCATTTCAAGTGGTCTAGAATACAAGAGCAAGGATGTGATGCTGAGGCTTTATAAGACACTGGTGAGGCCTCGCATTGAGTATTGTGAAGTTTTGGGCTCCTTATCTAAGAAAAGATGTGCTGGCATTGGAGAGGGGTCAGAGGAGGTTTACAAAGATGATTCTGGGAATGGAAGGATTATCATACGAGGAAGGTTTAATGGCTCTGGGTCTGTACTCACTGGAATTTAGAAGGATGAGGGGAGATCTCATTGAAAACTTCCAAGTGTTGAAAGGCCTAGACATGGTAGATGTGGAAAGGATGTTTCCCATGGTGGGGGAGAGAGGCATAGGTCAAGAGGGCACAGACTCAGAATGGAGGGGGTCCATATAAAATAGAGATGACGAGAAATTTCTTTAGCCAGAAGGTGGTGAGTTTGTGGAATTTGTTACCACAGGCAGCTGTGGTAATTGGGTCATTGGGTGTTTTTAAGGCAGAGCTTGACAGGTTCTTGATTGGCCATGGCATCAAAGGTCTTGGGGAGAAAGCCAGGGAGTGCGGCTGAGGAGGGAAAAAAAGGATCAGCCATTTGTTCCTATATCTTATGGTCTTATTGTCCATCAGTAAACGGTTAATTCACACCCGGAATATGCAAGCGCAAATTTGAGTTGAGATTGTTGAACAGGTCCAGTGTTTCTTAGAAGCAAGAGAAATCATAAAGGACAACACATTTGGTATAACAAATAGAAGAAAAGTACTTTAACTGTGTCTTCCTCATAGTGACCGACCTTCCTCTTTGTAGAAAAACTGATTTCATTCAGAAATGGATATTGCCATCAGCCTATTAGAAGGCAATTTCTTTGCATTGGTTGGATGGAACAGTTAAAAGACATTTAAAATGAACTGAGGTGTTCAGATTGCAGTGTCAAATTTCTCTTTTGGAATTAATGGATAAGACTTGGCGTTCAGCAAATAAATATACTAAGCTGCATTGCTGGAGAAAATAGAGGCAAACATTACCAAAGATGGGTGGGCGGGGGGAAGAAACATAGGATTCCTTCTGCAACATGATCTACAGAAAGAAGTTGTATGTTAGATGTGGGTGAGTGAGTGGTGGCGGACAGAGAGTTACAACGTTATGCATGCGTTGTGGGGGTATGCAGGAGATGAATGAATGACTAGACTGAGTTGCTTTTTGCTTCAGAAAGAAGGCTGAATAGTGGCCTAATGGAAGTGTTTAATATCAGCAAGCCTGTCAATGGAGAGGATGGAGGGAGTGAGCAGAATGTTTTTATTTGAGGGACAGGGAGTAACTGGAGGCTTTCAATATAGCTGGTCAACAAGGGATCCAGCAGGGAGTTCAGAAAATGCCACTTTAGTTCAAAGAGTATGTGAATGTGGCCTTGTTGTCATAGAAGATGGTTAAATGAATAGTGTGGATGTACTGGAGGGGGGAGGGACAAAGAATGGGAGAGAAGAAAGTTTACATAAATACGTAGATGGGGGAAATCCTGCTATCAGAGGCTGAAGACTGAAATCCAAACACTGAAGTGAACTCTTTGAGCAAGGTGACCTACTTGCTGAAATCCATCTTACATACTGTAAACTCAGTCTCGTAAAAAGTAATATTTATCTGGGGAAATCTGTCTTTCCGATGTTGGTTAGGAAGTATACATGATGGCAAATGAACATCTGCGATGTTATTCTAAGTTAAACTAAATCACAAATACAGTTTACCAAACTTTAAATATGGACAGAGATTACAGTATAGAAATGGGCTCTTTGCCCATCTAGTTTATGCCAAACTGTTGTTCTACCTAGTCCCTTTACCTTGCACTCTTAAAAGATACTTTCCTCGCATCAAGGTTGCTTTTTCACACAGGATCCTTACTGAAGGCTCTGAAGCGCATCGGTTGATGCATAGCTGTTAAATTGTTTGCCAGAGGAAAGAACTAAAAAAAAACTGCAGATACCAGACAAGTGAAAAAATAGAAATAGAAAATGCTGAAATTACTCAGCAGATCAGGCTACATCTGCGGCAAGAGAAACCGAGCTAAAATTGTTTTGATCTGAAATGTTAGATCTTTCTCTTCCCGCAGATGCAGCCTGACCTATTGCAAATTTTCAGCATTTTCTGATTTTTTTTAATATTTTAAAAATCTAGAACATTAATCTAGCAGAATGAAATGAAATCCATTGAGAGCTGGGAATTAGATTCAAATAGCTATATCTAATCTGGAAATGTAAAAGGTAACTATTCTCAGCAAATGTGAAAATGCACTGCCTTGTTTGCTTCAGTTTATGTTTCTTCCCAGTAATATAAATGTTCTCAAACGTCTCCACGTTTTTGTTATCTTTTGAGCAACCATTACTTTCTCTTTAGTAAATACTGAAGAGGAATAATTGATTAAAAAATCCCACCCTTCTCCTGAGGGTCAAGACATGGGCAGCCCTGTTGATTGCTACTCTCTTCCTAGCCATCCCTTTACTTCTGACATAGCAATGAAACCTCCTGTGATTTTCTTTAACCTTACCTTCCAGATCCATCTTTTATGCCCTCACTTTGCCCTCCTGATTTCTCTCTTAAAAATATTCTTAATCGTTTATAGTTATCACATGATTTATTCATCCCTGGCCCCCTAGCCCAATATATGCTTCTTCCTTCTTCCATAAGACCATAAGGTTTAGGAGCAGAATTAGATCATTTGGCCATCGAGTCTGCTCCATTATTTCGGCAAGGCTGATCCAATTACGCTCTCAGCCCCAGCCCCTACCATCCCCCACCACCACCCCCAACGTATCCCTTCATCCCCTGACAAATTTATTGACCTCTGCCTTAAATATGCAAAAAGAATTGACCTCCACAGTTGCCTGTGGCAACACATTCCATAGATTTACCACTCACTGGCTAAAGAAATTCCTCCTTGTTGACTGTTAATCAACAGAATTAGGTTAGGAAACACACTGCACAGCTCGTAATTAATCAAAGCTCAGTTATTGTCTCCGCACCAACAACAATGTAACGATGCTGACCCCGGGCCAATAACCTTGAACATGAATTCTACTGTTCCCACTGTACCAATACTCACTCAGACAACTTGTCCAAGAACACCAGCATAGGGAATCTCTGTTGTTCAGTTGAGCGATTCTTTCTTCGCCTGGCACCTGACATGGGGCTTCTTCCTTGTGGTGGTGGGTCTCTTGAGAGAGTTATCGCTGATAGCTCACTCAAAGTGTCCACTTTTATACTCGTTCCTTACCAATTCAAATATTGCATTCCAGTGTCATTGGCTGTAGGTCACCTGATTAACCTTTAACACTTTTTTATTGGCTCTGCTCCAGGCCAGCATCAATTTATTACCCTCTTCCCAGCAAGTGACAATCAGTAATTTACCCAGACCCAAGTAATTTATGGTTCTTTGTTCCCTTCAGTAACCAGCTCAAATCACTCCAAGCAGGCACCAGCTCCAACATTCACACACCGGCATGTTATGTTATATCAAAGAACACCTCACAAATAACTTCTTTGGAAATGAACTCTAGTCCAGCAGATTATCTGAATCAACATTGTGTTTACTTTAAAACACAGAAAGCAAAGCAACTTTATCTCACAAAATGGAGGATGTAAAACAGTTCCACAAAATGGCAGCTTCCATCTCCAAGTACATGGCAGGAACAAAGACAATTGATCTGTCTGCTTCCACTGTTCTTGATGCACTCAGATTTAACATTTTCTTTCATATTTTAAATCCATCATGGCCAACATCCTCACCTTTGTCCTAAAAGGATGCCCCTCTATTTTGAGGATGTGTCCTCTAATCTTAGACTCTCCCACCATAGGAAACATCCTCTCCACATCCACTCTGTCAAGACCTTTCACCATTCAATAGGTTTCAATTTGGTCATCCCTCATTCTTCTGAATTATAGTGAATACAAGCCCAGAGTCATCAAATGCTCTTCATATCATAAGCCATTCAATCCTGGAATCATTTTCGAGAACCTCCTTTGAACTCTCTCCAGTTTCAGCACATCCTTTCTAAGATAAGGAACCCAAAACTCCTCACAATGCTCCATGTGAGGCCTCACCAGTGCTTTAGAAAGTCTCAGTACTACATCCTTGCTTTGTATTCTAGTCCTTTTGAAATGAATGCTAACATTGCTTTTGCCTTCCACACCACCGATTCAACCTGCAAATTAAGACCATAAGACCATAAGACCATAAGACAAAGGAGCAGACGTAGGCCATTCGGCCCATCGAGTCTGCTCCGCCATTTTATCATGAGCTGATCCATTTTCTCTTATTTAGTCCCACTCCCCTGCCTTCTCACCATAACCTTTGATGCCCTGGCTACTCAGATACCTATCAATCTCTGAGTTAAATACACCTAATGACTTGGCCTCCACTGCTGCCCGTGGCAACAAATTCCATCGATTCACCACCCTCTGACTAAAAACATTCCTTCGCATTTCTGTTCTGAAAGGGCGCCCTTCAATCCTTAAGTCATGCCCTCTCGTACTAGACTCCCCCATCATGGGAAACAACTTTGCCACATCCACTCTGTCCATGCCTTTTAACATTCGAAATGTTTCTATGAGGTCTCCCCTCATTCTTCTAATCTCCAAGGAATTCAGTCCAAGAGCAGACAAACGTTCCTCATATGTTAACCCTCTCAATCCCGGAATCATTCTAGTGAATCCTCTCTGTACCCTCTCCAACGTCAGCACATCCTTTCTTAAATAAGGAGACCAAAACTGCCCACAGTACTCCAAGTGAGGTCTCACCAGCGCCTTATAGAGCCTCAACATCACATCCCTGCTCCTATACTCTATTCCTCTAGAGATGAATGCCAACAATGCATTCGCCTTCTTCACTACTGACTCAACCTGGAGGTTAACTTTAAGGGTATCCTGTACGAGGACTCCCAAGTCCCGTTGCATCTCAGAACTTTGAATTCTTTCCCCATTAAAATAATAGTCTGCCCGTTTATTTTTTCTGCCAAAGTGCATAACCATACACTTTCTAACATTGTACTTCATTTGCCACTTCTCTGCCCATTCTTCCAATCTATCCAAGTCTCTCTGCAGACTCTCCGTTTCCTCAGCACTACCGGCCCCTCCACCTATCTTTATATCGTCAGCAAACTTAGCCACAAAGCCATCTATTCCATAATCCAAATCGTTGATGTACAATGTAAAAAGAAGCGGCCCCAACACTGATCCCTGCAGAACACCACTGGTAACCGGCAGCCAACCAGAATAGGATCCCTTTATTCCCACTCTCTGTTTCTTGCCAATCAGCCAATGCTCTATCCACGTATGTAACTTTCCCGTAATTCCATGGGCTCTTATCTTGTTAAGTAGCCTCATGTGTGGCACCTTGTCAAAGGCCTTCTGAAAATCCAAATATACAACATCCACTGCATCTCCCTTGTCTAGCCTACTGGTAATTTCTTCAAAAAATTGTAATAGGTTTGCCAGGCAGCATTTTCCTTTAAGGAATCTATGCTGAGTTCTGCCTATCTTGTCATATGCCTCCAAGTACTCTGTAACCTCATCCTTGACAATCGACTCCAACAACTTCCCAACCACGGATGTCAAGCTAACAGGTCTATAATTTCCTTTTTGCTTCTTTGCCCCCTTCTTCAATAGCGGAGTGACATTTGCAATCTTCCAGTCCTCCGGAACCATGCCAGAATCTATTGACTTTTGAGAGATCATCGCTAATGCCTCCGCAATCTCCACAGCTACGTCCTTCAGAACACGAGGGTGCACTCCATCTGGTCCAGGAGATTTATCTACCTTTAGCCTATTCAGCTTCTTGAGTACTTTCTCTGTCGTAATTGTGACTGCGCACACTTCTCTTCCCTGCCACCCTTGAGTGTCCGGTATACTGTTGTCTTCCTCAGTGAAGTCTGATGCAAAATACTTGTTCAGTTCCTCTGCCATCTCCTCATCTACCATTACAATTTCTCCAGCATCATTTTCTATCGGTCCTATATCTACTCTCACCTGTCTTTTACTCCTTATATACTTGAAAAAGCTTTTAGTATCCTCTTCGATATTATTCGCTAGTTTCCTTTCATAGTTAATCTTTTCTCTCTTAATGACCTGCAGAAGGATTCCCAGTTCCCTTTGCACCTCGGAGTTTTGTATTTTCGCTCCACATAGAAAATAGGCAACCTTTAATTTCTTCTACCAAAGTGCATTACCATACTCTTCCCAACAGTGCATTCCATCTGCCACTTCATTGGCCATTCTCCGGATCTGTAGCCACTCTACTTCCTTAAAACTACCTGGTCCCTCACCTATCTTTGTATCGCCTGCAAACTTTGCAACAAAGCCATCAATTCCATCATCCAGTTCATTGACATACAACATAAAACAATCACTTCCAACACTGACCCCTATCTCAATGTATTTTGTCAGCCGAGGTTCCCTAAACTTGCCAGGTTTACCCTTTACTGTTGATAGGAACAGGTTGCTCTTGACTCTTGATATCATAGTATTGAAAGCTTCCCACTTACCTTTCCCTTCAAACAGGCTTGTACGTTTGACCTCTGTTAGATTCTGCCTAATTCTTCCAAAGTTAGCCCTGCTCCTGTTTTGAATCAGAATCAGGTTTATTATCACCGGCATGTGTCGTGAAATTAATTAACTTAGCAGCAGCAGTTCAATGCAGTACATAACATCGAAAAAAAAAAGTAAATCAGTTACAGTAAATATATATATATGTATATATACATATGTGTGTGTTTTAAATAGATAGATTAAAAATAGTGCAAAACAGAAATAATATAAAACAAAGTGAGGTGGTGTTCATGAGTTCTGTGTCCATTTAGGAATTGGATGGCAGAGGGGAAGAAGCTGTTCCTGAATCACTGAGTGTGTGCCTTCATGCTCCCTGATGGTAACAGTGAGAAGGGGGCATATCCTGGGTGATGTGGGTCCTTAGTGATGGACATCACCTTTCTGAGGCACCGGTCCTTGAAGATGTCTTGGATACTATAGAGGCTGGTACCCAAGATGGAGCTCAGTAATTTACAACATTCTGTAGCTTTTTTCTGTCCTGTGCAGTAGCCTCCACCACCCAACATTCCAGACAGTGATGCAGCCTGCCCAAATGCTCTCCGTGGTATATTTATTGAAATTTTCTTCTGATCCCTCTGAGTATTGGTTCATGTTCCCTCGTCTTACCCTTTCTGAAGTTCACAATCAGCTCTTTCATCTTACTACCATTGAGTGCAAGGTTGTTGTTGCAGTATGACTTAACTAGGTGGTATATCTTGCTCCTGTTCGCCCTCTCATCTCCATCTGAGATTCCACCTACAATGGTTATATCATCGGTGAAGCACCTTCAATAACTCCAAAAGACTGAAGTTGGGTAAAATACTGAAAGGCTTTCACTGTACAATACAACCTCCATGCTGAGTGTCTGCTCCTGGACTGAGGGGGAGGGGCAAGGTAAAATCACCTTTATTCAGGAATCTGTGGGAGGAGCTACAGGGGCAGTCAGCAGAGGGGTGTGTCCAGACAGTTAACCCAGTTACAACATATATATGGTTTACCACATTCAGCAAATTTATAGAAGGCTTTTGAGCTATACCTAGCCACACAGTCATGGCTTTAGTGAGAGTGGAGCAGTGGGCTAAACACACAGCCCTGAGGTGCTCCAGTGTTGATCTTCAGAGAGGAAGAGGTATTATACCAATCTGCAATCTGTGGTCTTCCATTTAAGAAGTCAAAAATCCAATTGCAGATTTAGGTACAGAGGCCCAGGTTCTGTAGCTTATCCATCATGACTGTGAGAATGGTGGTGTTAAACACTGAGCTATAGTCAACGAACAGCATCCTGACATAGGTGTTTGTATTGCCCAGGTGATCTAAGGCCATGTAAAGAGCCATTGAGATTGTGTCCACCATTGACCTATTGTGGCAATAGGCAAATTGCAGTGGGTCCAGGTCCTTGCTGAGGCAGGAGTTGATTCGAGCCATGATTAACCTCTCAAACCATTTCATCCCTGTTGATGTGAGTGCTACTGGATGATAGTCATTAAGGCAGCGCTCACTACTCTCTTAGGCACTGGTATAATTATTGACTTTTTGAAGCAAATGGGAACTTTCCCCCTAGCAGTGAGACATTGGAACTGTCCTTGGATACTCCTGCCAGTTGGTTGTTACAAGTTTTCAGAGCCTTGCAAGGTAATCCATCGGGGCCTGCTGCCTTGAAAGGTTCACTCTTCTGAAAGACATTCTGACATTGGCTTCTGAGACAGAGATCACAGGGTCACTGGGTGCAGCAGGGATCTTCACAGTTATAGTTATATTACCCCTTTCAAAGCAGGCATAGAGGGCATTGAGTTCATCTAGTAGTGAAACCTTGTTGCCATTCATGCTATTGAGTTTCATTTGGTAGGAAGAACAGTAATGTCCTGCAAACCCTGCCAGAGTTGTCAGGCATCCGATGTCACCTGCAACCTCACTCGGAATTGTTTCTTCACTTTCTTTCACTCCGCAAATCATACCTGGTTTTCTTGTACTGACTTGGGTCACCAGACTTTAATGCCACAGATCTAGCCCTCAGCAGACTATGAACCTCCTGGTTCATCTATGGCTTTTGGTTTGGGAATGTACTACAAGTTTTTGTAGGCACACACTCATCCACACAGGTTTTAATTAAGTTTAGGACCCTAATCTGTGAACCTGTCCTATTCTTTTCCATCACTGTCTTAAAAATTATTAGAATTATGGTCACTCGAGCCAAAGTGCTTCCTTCATATGTTTTGGGGGTCACACAGGTGTGGCAAGGCAAATGATGATGCTGCTGTATTTCCCAGTTATCTTCACATGCAGATATGTTAGGGCCATCTCCAAATAATTTCAATGTCCAATGGCCTGTTACAACAGCAGTTTGAAATCATATTCAAAACTCCGACCTATTGTGAATCAACTTAGAAGACTTCCAGCCACTGCTGCTTCACCTTATTCAAGAAAAATGGCTAAAGCTTAAAGGCAATTTGTGGTCTGGGGAAAAACATAACTCCGTTCCAAAATAAATAACAGCAGTAAAATCTACTAAGAATGCAATGGCGAGTTTTTTTCAGGCCATGTGCTTTTAAGCAAAATAAACAGGATAAATGTCCATGGTAATGGATTCAGCAGTGGCTGGATGGGAGATGCCAGAGAGTGGTGGTAGATAATTGTTTGTCAGATTGGAGGTCGGTGACTAGTGGTGTGCCTCAGGGATGCCTCAGGGTCCAATGTTGTTTAACATATATATTAATGATCTGGATGATGGGGTGGTAAATTAGATGAGTAAGTATGCAAATGATACTAAGATAGGTGGAGTTGTGGATAATGAAGTAGGTTTTCAAAGAGAGATTTAGGCCAGTTAGAAGAGTGGGCTGAGAGATGGCAGATGGAGTTTAATGCTAATAAATGTGAGGTGTTACATTTTGGTAGGTCTAATCAAAGTAGGACATACATGGTAAATGGTAGGGCATTGAAGAATGCTGTAGAACAGAGGGATCTAGGAATAATGATGCATAGTTCCCTGAAGGTGGAATTTCATGTGGATAGGGTGGTGAAGAAAGCTTTTGGTATGCTGGCCTTTATAAATCAGAGCATTGAGTATAGGAGTTGAGATGTAATGTTGAAATTGTACAAGGCATTGGTGAGGCCAAATTTGGAGTATTGTGTACAGTTTTGGTCACCGAATTATAGGAAAGATGTCAACAAAATAGCGAGTACAGAGAAGATTTACTAGAATGTTACCTGGATTTCATCACCTAAGTTACAGAGAAAGGTTGAACAAGTTGGGTCTTTATTCTTTAGAACATAGAAGGTTGAGGGGGGACTTGATAGAAGTGTTTAAAATTATGAGGGGGATAGATAGAGTTGATGTGGATAGGCTTTTTCCATTGAGAGTGGGGGAGATTCAAACAATAGGACATGAGTTGAGAGTTAAAAGGCAAAAGTTTAGGGGTAACATGAGGGGGAACTTCTTTACTCAGAGAGTGGTAGATATGTGGAATGAGCTTCCAGCAGAAGTGGTTGAGACAGGTTCGATGTTGTCGTTTAAAGTTAAATTAGATCGATATATGGACAGGAAAGGAATGGAGGGTTATGGGGCGAGTGCAGGTCGGTGGGACTAGGTAAGAGTGAGAGTTTGGCACAGACTAGAAGGGCTGAGATGGCCTGTTTCCATGCTGTAATTGTTATATGGTTGTATGGTTATATTGGTTAGACTCAAACAGGTTTATTGTATCAGCTTGTTTTTTTTTGTCATTGGTTGAAAATATTAATTACTGGCTTTCAAGCCAGGTGAACAGGGCTCTTCAGTGATCATGAATAATATTAACAATGAAGCTGATTGTCCTGTGCTTCATTGCTAATTTAACAAAATTCTTTTTGAAACTGCTGTAAGTCAGCTGTGGTCTAATCGAAGATACAAGGATATCTGCAGATACTGGAAATTCAAGCAACACACACAAAATGAACTCTGCCTTGGTGTTTGTCCTTCTAAAGTGTACCACCTCACACTTCTCTGGGTTGAACTCCATCTGCGACTTCTCAGCCCACATCTGCATCCTGTCAATGTCTCTCTGCAATCTTCGACAATCCTCTACATTATCCACAACACCACCAACCTTTGTGCTGTCTGCAAACTTGCCAACCCACCCTTCTACCCCCACATCCAGGTTGTTAATAAAATCACGAAAAGTAGAGGTCCCAGAACCGATCCTTGTGGGACACCACTAGTCACAATCCTCCAATCTGAATGTACTCCCTCCACCACCACCCTCTGCCTTCTGCAGGCAAGCCAATTCTGAATCCACCTGGCCAAACTTCCCTGGATCCCATGCCTTCTGACTTTCTGAATAAGCCTACCGTGTGGAACCTTGTCAAATGCCTTACTAAAATCCATGTAGATCACATCCATTGCACTACCCTCATCTATATGCCTGGTCACCTCCACAAAGAACTCTATCAGGCTTGTTAGACACGATCTGCCCTTCACAAAGCTATGCTGACTGTCCCTGATCAGTCCATGATTCTCTAAATGCCTATAGATCCTATCTCTGAGAATCTTTTCCAACAGCTTTCCCACCACAGACGTAAGGCTCACTGGTCTATAATTACCCGGACTATCCCTACTACCTTTTTTGAAAAAGGGGACAACATTCGCCTCCCTCCAGTCCTCTGGTACCATTCCCTTGGACAACGAGAACATAAAGGTCCTAGCCAGAGGCTCAGCAATCTCTTCTCTCGCCTCGTGAAGCAGCCTGGGAAATATTGCGTCAGACCCTGGGGACTTATCCATCCTAATGTATTTTAACAACTCCAACACCTCCTCTCCCTTAATATCAACATGCTCCAGAACATCAACCTCATTCATATTGTCCTCACGATCATCAAATTCCCTCTTATTGGTGAATACCGAAGAGAAGTATTCATTGAGGACTTCGCTCACTTCCACAGCCTCCAGGCATATCTTCCCACCTTTATTTCTAATCGGTCCTACCCTCACTCCTGTTATCCTTTTGTTCTTCACAACATTGAAGAATGCCTTGGGGTTTTCCTTTACCCAACTCGCCAAGGTCTTCTCATGCCTCCTTATTGCTCTCCTCAGCCCCTTCTTAAGCTCTTTTCCTGCTACCCTATATTCTTCAATAGACCCATCTGAGCCTTGCTTCCTAAACCTCATGTATGCTACTTTCTTCTACCTGACTAGATTTTCCACCTCACTTGTCACCCATGGTTCCTTCACCCTACCATTCTTTATCTTCCTCACCAGGACAAATTTATCCCTAACATCCTGCAAGAGATCCCTAAACATCAACCACAAGTCCATAGTACATTTCCCTGCAAGAACATCATCCCAATTCACGCCCACAAGCTCTAGCCTTATAGCTTCATAATTTGCCCTTCCCCAATTAAAAATGTTCCTGTTCAGTCTGATTCTATCCTTTTCCATGATAAAGCTAAAGGCCAGGGAGCAGTGGTCACTGTCCCCCAGATGCTCACCCACTGAGAGATCTGTGACCTGACCCCGTTTGTTCCCTAATACTAGATCTGGTATGGCATTCCCCCTAGTCGGCCTGTCAACATACTGTGACAGGAATCCGTCCTGGACACACTTAACAAACTCTGCCCCGTCTAAACCGTTGGAACTAATCAATATTCAATATTCGGGAAGTTAAAGTCACCCATGATAACGACCCTGTTATCTTTACACCTTTCCAAAATCTGCCTCCCAATCTGCTCCTCGGTATCTCTGCTGCTACCAGGGGGCCTTTAGAATACTCCCAATAGAGTAAATGCTTCCTTCCTGTTCCTGACTTCCACAAATACTGACTCAAAAGAGGATCCTACTACATTACCCACCCTTTCTGTAGCTGTAATAGTATCCCTGACCAGTAATGTCCCCCCTCCCCTTTTCCCCTCTGTCTATCCCTTTTAAAGCACTGAAATGCAGGAATATTGAGAATCCATTCCTGCCCCGGTGCCAGCCAAGTGTCTGTAATGGCCACTACATCATAATTCCATTTATGTATCCAAGCTCTCAGTTTATCACCTTTGTTCCTGATGCTTCTTGCATTGAAGTACATGCACCTCTCGGCCTGAAACATCGACTGTACCTCCTCCTAGAGATGCCGCCTGGCCTGCTGCGTTCACCAGCAACTTTGATGTGTGTTGCTTGAATTTTCAGCATCTGCAGAATTCCTGTTGTTTGCGTTTAAAAACCTGACTCCCTAAACTCTCTTTGCAGGACCTCCTCCTCCTTCCTATCCACGTCATTGGTCTCTACATGGACCACGACATCTAGCTGCTCACCCTCTCTCTTGAGAATACTGAGAACTTGATCCGGGATATAACTACAATGGCCCTTAAATAAGCCAATGCCTAGCTAGCACGGGGGAGCGGCTGTCAATGAACAGGTAATGCAAACAATTACTACAAAGGGTGGTGGTAAAGAAAACAAGGGTTGGGGTCAGGTTTAAAAGTTAGTGTCAGGTCTTGCAGGTGAGAAATTTGAAAGTATTTCAACAGATTTAAAGTTGTTGAAAGTCTGTAATGTAGGGTCAGTTGTTAATTTTGAACCTGCATATGACCACAGGAAAATGCAGGGAGTTGTGAACACAACTGAGCACATCACAGAAGCCAGACTCCCCTCTATGGACTCTGTCTATACTTCTTGCTGTTTCAGTAAAGCAGCCAGCATCATCAAAGACCCCACCCACATTGGACATTCTCTTGTCTCCATTTTCCCAATGGGCAGAAGATACAAAAGCCTGAAGGCACATTTCACCAGGATCAGAGACAGCTCTATCCTGCTGTTATCAGGCTTTTAGATGGACCTTTTGTATGATAAGGTAGACATTTAGCCTTGTAACGATCTTGCACTTTATTGTTTACCATTCTCAGTAGCTTTTACACTTTATTTTGCATTGTTATCGTTTTTCCTTGTTTTAGCTCAATACAAAATAATCTGCAGATGCTGGGATCAAAGCAGAAGATTTAAACTTCTTCAGAGTAGGCATACCTCGAAGAGACTTCGCAGCGGAGTAACAATTCGTTTCCATGGATGCTGCCCGACCTGCTGAGTTCCTCCAGTGTGTTGTAAGTTTAGCTCAATACGCTATGTAATGAACTGATCTGAATGAATGGTATGAAAGACAAGCTTTGACTGTATCTCAGTATGTGTAACAATGATAAACCAATTCCGAATATGGGGAGATGGGTTGAACTGGATGCCTTTTCAGTTCTGTACGACCTTGTATGATCATTCTACTGAGATGGCAATCCTGTTTCTCTCTTCACTGAAGCACGTCAGCCTGCAAAATACTTCCACCATTATCTAATTTTTTACTTCACAATTTGAGCACCTACAGTGTTTTGCTTTTGCAGGCAGGTAGACTTGGCTCATGGATAAGCCATTATTTCATTGAATCATGAACATTCTGTTCCCATATTTTCTGTGTAAGTGTAATTTCCAAGTCCATCCAAAGGAAATCTGGATCAGCACAGGCAAAAAATACTGGAGGACCTCAGCATCTATATATGGAAATGAACATTTGATATTTTGGGTCAATCCTCTTTAACTGCCCTGATAAATTAATTAACAGAACTATATTAATCAATAGTCAATACTATTCTCATGGCCCTCCTGCCTAAGTCACTTTGGCATGGGCAAGATGGTCAGAACTTGCTGGAGTTCAGTTCCTATCATAATCTATGTATAGGCTCATACTTTCAGATCAGGTTTCAAGACAAGATTTCCTGGAGACATCCTCACACCAAGCACTGGCACCAGCTGGCCTTGAACCAGGTCAGGTGCTCCTTTCAGTGCAGCAAGCTTTTTACATGGTGTGTTGCAGAACACACTGTGGTCAAAGAACTTCCATTATGCCAAACAAGAAAGAAACCCCCACATTGAGGTTAGCGGGATGTCTCACTCAGACCTGCCGGACCATCTTACTAAATTCCTCCAGAAAAAACTGAGCACCCAGCCTGCCTGAAACCTCTCTCACAAAGAAATGGGAATTTCTGTGGAATACCATCTACAGCAGTCTTAGCTACCTTTGGGAAGAAGGTCTTGAAATAAAATGATTGGTTCAAAGCCAATTCCAACATGATAACCACCGTCATTGAAGCCATACTGAGTACAAGAGAAACTTACAGATCCTCAGGGTTGCTAGGAGCAAAGTTCAGCAGCTGTGTGCTGTGGCAATGAGTACTGGATGCAGCTTAGTGAAGACATACAGACCGTAGCATAGACAATATCAGGTGCAGGTATGATGGCATCAGGAAAGCCTTTAGCCCCTCTCAGTACCAGATGGCTCCCTTCAAATCCATCAGAGAGAAAGTAATCACAGACAGGGACAAACAGATGGAGAGATGGATAGAACATTACTCTGACCTCTACTCCAGAGTGAACACTATCTCACCATTGAGTGCCTTCCAGCAATGGTAGAATTGGATGCAGAATCGAAGCAAGGCTATTGGCAACTTGGCCTCAGGGAAGGCACCAGGCAGTTACGGGGTTGCCGCAGAAACAATCAAGCACTGCATGTCCACCCTACTGCACCAGGCAGTTATGGTATTACCCAGACACGACCAAGCACTGCATGTCTACCCTACTGCTCCTAGATCACCTAGATCATTACCTTCTACAAAAACAAAGGTGATTGAAGTGACTGTAACAACTACAGAGGCATCTCTCTCTGCAATGTTATTCGCCAAGTCTTCACCTCAGTCTGCTTGGTCCACCTATAGAAGTTGGCTGATCGTGTTTACCTAGAGTTATACAATGACTTCCACACTGGAAGGTCAGCTGTAGACATAATCTTCTCTTTCCTCCAACTTCAGAAGTGAAGACAAGAAAAGAAGCACTCTACATTGCATTTATTAATCTCACCAAGGCACTTGGCTTGGTCAGCAGAGATGGGTTCTTTCAGATCCTTTCTGAGCCTGCTAAGACTACAGAGCATGATCAAGTCCCTCCACAACACTATGAAGGGGACTGAGCAGTACAACGGCAGCTCTTTGGAGCCCTTTGACATAAGCAGTGGTGTTAAGCAAAGCTGCGTTCTCGTACCATTGTTTTTCGGGATCTTGTTTGCCCTTCTCCTGAGACACACATTTGGTACTACAACAGAGGAGATCTACCTCCGCACTAGATCACATGGCAGGCTTGTTAACCTCGCCTGCCTAGGAGCCAAAACCAAAGTGTGCAAGGCTTTGATCAGAGACACACTGATAATGTTGCAGTTGCAACTCCACACTCTTCAGCACTTCCAGAGCTTGATGGATCACTTCCCCTGGCCTGCAAGGAATTTGGTCTGACTATCAGCCTGAAAAAGACAAAAGTCTTGGGACAAGAGGTGGAGCCACCACCAGTCATTATCAATGAAAACTACGAACTGGATGTTGTTCCTCAGTTCACGTACCTGGGTGTTAAGCAGGAGAGAAGGCTCAACACTTAAGGTGCCTTTATCGCATCTTGGATATCTTCTGGAGAGACAGAGTACACCAGAGAGATTCTCCCTCCCTAGCCTCCCTAGTGAGTACACCCTGCTCAAGCAGCATGGGCCATGTCCACCCGCTGCATGCAGGATGGCCGCATCCCAAAAGGCATCCTCTGTGGTGAGCTCTAAACTAGAGAGTTCCAAAGATTCACCACCCTCTGAGTGGTGAAATTTCTCCTCATCTCAAACCCAGTTGTCCCACCTCTTATTCAGTAACTGTGACTCCTGGATCTAGATCCCCCGGTCAGGGTAAACATATTTACTGCATTTACCCCGTCAAACCCTTTAAAAAAACTTTGTATGCTTTGCTGAGATCAGCCAACGTCATACTGCACGGCTTGAAAGGTCAGTGTATGTTGCTCCTATTTTCCGATTGTAAGCATGCCCCTCAAAGTACCATGAGGACTATTAGTTTTACATGAAGTAAATGATATTAGCAGCAATATTGCCTTCAGTCATGCATGTGGACTGTGAAATGATGTCTGCCTAATTAACTCCCCTTTCTGCTGTTTGTTGCCTGGATTGCCAGAATTAAGGCCAACATTTACTAGTGTTACGTTCAGCCAGGTTTATCCCACAAGCTACAAACAGCAGCCTTAATTAAAATCCAGAATTTTATTCAAAATCTGGCTTTAATCAAAACTTTGAGAATGATATAACAAACTTTCAAGCACTATCTTCCCTTCAATCCATTGGAAACTAATACTTTTTGCTGGTATTATGCCCCTTCTTCTAAAATGGTGATGCTTTTAACTGCCAGCCTGCTGACAAATTTGGGAAGCATAATTTACTCTCATCTTAAACAAGAGAAAATCTGCAGATGCTGGAAATCACAGCTACATACACAAAATGCTGAAGGAACCCAGCAGGCCAGGAGGCATTTTTGGAAAAAAAGTCGTCGACATTTCAGCTTGAGACTGGGGTCCCGCTGAAGGGTCTCAGCCCGAAACGTCGACTGTACATTTTTCCACAGATACTGCCTGGCCTGCGGAGTTCCTCCAGTATCTTGTGTGTGTTGCTCCAACAATCACTTTTTGGTTTAAATCAGTCTAATTGAGGAATTAACTTGGACTTTCTGTATGTAATCTTACACTTTATCACTTACCTAAACTGCACTTTTTCAGTGGATGTTACACTTTATTCTGCATTGTTAAGATAAGATTAGCTTTATTTGTCACATATATATTGAAACATACAGTGAACTCTGTTGTACACGTCAACAACTACCACATGTGCTGGGGGCAGCCCGCCAGTGTCACCATGCTTCCAGTGCCTGGTTAGCATACCCATAACTTTCCAACTCATGTCTTTGAAATGGTTGACTTTATTATTGTTTCACCTTGTTATTGTTCTACCTTATTTGAGTTTAATGATCTGATCTGTATAAACAGTGTGCAAGTCAAGCTTTTCACGGTATCTCACCATAAACAAAGTGAGCTTTACCCATCAGTTCAATTCCTGATGACAGCAAATGGGACTAATGTGTGTTGATATCTTGGCTGATATGGACCAGTTGGACTGAAGAGCTGTATGATTCTATGACCTCACTGCTTATACAGACTACATTTCCTTCCCTACCAGCAGGAACTGAAGTTTGGGGGACACCTCGTACAAGAGAAGCTAGCAGCATACTCCCCAAGGGTCAGAGTGAGAGGGCAATTGAAGGCACAATGACTTTGATATCTATCACACTTTATCTCCAGCCTTAGTTTTCAACGGTTAAGGTGACGGAATTCCTGAAATATTTCTAGCCTCTTTGTGTAAATCAGGCCTGCGTCGTACACTGCAATTATTGGCTGCTTGATCAGCTCACATAGAGTATCAGTGATGGTCATAGAGCTACCAGTGATAGGCATCAGTAATCAAGTGAGAGGAATGGTCGAACACCAGACAGCACATCATATCTCCCCCTTCCCACACTCCGTGGCTCCTGTGGAGAGAGGCATTTGCCCTCTGCCTTACTTCCAATGCAGTCGGCATGTCAATGCCTCAGCTGTGAGACCTGCGTGCAGCTCCTTATGGGAACCTCACAAGTTCCATTTCTATTCCTCATGCATCATTTCTGCTGTGCTGGTTTTCCCTTATTTATTCATGAGATGTTGACTTTGTTGGCGAAGCCAGCGTTTGAATGGTGTGCTTAAGTAGGTAAGAAAGTAACTGCTGCCTTAACCCACGTTAGGAGACAGCCATTGAAATGGTGGCGGTCACAAGACTGAGGATGCCAGATTTCTACGGCTATTAGTGACCCTTCTTTTTGGATATCATCATACCTTCTGTCTTTTTGCAATTTTGCGGGCTGAGAATAAAAGGGGAAGACATAAAACAAGTAAGAACTTTTGCTACTTAGGAAGCTGGGTGACATCAGATGGCAGGTGCGACATGGACATCAAAAGGAGAATAGGGATGGCAAAAGACACCTTTACGAGAATGAAGAGTATACCGACCAATACTAAACTAGGCATGACAACTTTATACTTTATACTTTATTGTCGCCAAACAATTGGTACTAGAACGTACAATCATCATAGCGATATTTGATTCTGCGCTTCCCACTCCCTTGATTACAAATATTAAATATTAAAAATAGTAAACATTAGAAAATATTAAAAATTTAAATTATTAATCATAAATAGAAAATAGAAAAATGGAAAGTAAAGTAGTGAAAAAAAACCGAGAGTCAGGTCCGGATATTTGGAGGGTACGGCCCAGATCCGGGTCAGGATCCGTTCCGCAGTCTTATCACAGTTGGAAAGAAGCTGTTCCCAAATCTGACCGTATAAGTCTTCAAGCTCCTCAGCCTTCTCCCAGAGGGAAGAGGGACGAAAAGTGTGTTGGCTGTGTGGGTCGTGTCCTTGATTATCCTGGCAGCACTGCTCCGACAGCGTGCGGTGTAAAGTGAGTCCACTGACAGAAGATTGGTTTGTGTAATGTGCTGTGCCATGTTCACGATCTTCTGCAGCTTCTTTCAGTCCTGGATGGGACAACTTCCATACCAGGTTGTGATGCACCCTAGAAGAATTCTTTCTATGGTGCATCTATAAAAATTAGTGAGGGTTTTAGGGGACAGGCCAAATTTCTTTAGTTTTCTTAAGAAGTAATGGCGCTGGTGGGCCTTCTTGGCAGTGAACTCTGCTTGGTTGGACCAAGTCAGGTCATTTGTGATATTGACCCTGAGGAACTTAAAGCTTTTGACCTGTTCCACTTGCGCACCACCGACGTAAATTGGGTTGTGCGGTCCGCTACTCCTTCTGAAGTCAACAACCAATTCCTTCGTCTTGCTGACATTGAGGGATAGGTTATTGTCTTCGCACCATGCCCCCAGGTTCTTAATTTCCTCTCTGTACTCAAACTCATCATTACCTGAGATACGGCCTACAATTGTTGTGTCATCAGCAAACTTATATATTGAGTTTGATGGAAACTTGGCTACACAATCATGGGTGTACAGTGAGTACAGCAGGGGGCTGAGTACACAGCCTTGTGGGGCACCGGTGCTCAGAGTGATTGTAGAGGAAAGCTTGTCCCCTATTTTTACAGCCTGGGTCCTGTCTGTGAGGAAATTGAAGATCCAGCTGCAGATCTGAATGCTAAGGCCCAGGTTCCGGAGCTTAGGAATCAGTTTATTTGAAATGATGGTATTAAAGGCAGAGCTGTAGTCAATGAAAAGGAGCCTTCCGTATGCGTCTTTATTCTCCAGGTGTTTTAAGGAGGAACGTAGGGCCAGAGAAATGGCAGCTGATGTTGACCTGTTGCTCCGGTAGGCGAATTGCAAAGCATCGAGGTTGACCGGTAGGCTGTGGTTGATGTGTGCCATAACCAATCTCTCGAAGCACTTCATAGCAATTGATATCAGAGCCACAGGTCGATAGTCATTCAAGCATGCCACCTTGCTCTTCTTCGGCACTGGGATTATCGTTGCCTTCTTAAAACATGAGGGGATCTTAGACTGAAGCAAGGAGCACTTGAAGATGTCAGCAAACACTCCAGCTACCTCGTTTGCACAGGCCCGGAGGATCCGTCCTGGGATGCCATCTGGGCCCGTGACCTTCCTTGGATTTATCTTCAGGAAGGCCCTTCTAACATCCTCTTCGGTGACGATGACGATGAATTTCGATGCCACCAGATCCGGTTCATCCGGAGGGAGCGGGGCTCCTCTTCTGTTCGAATCTTGCGTAGAATACGTTAAGTTCGTCGGGAAGAGAAGCGCCACAGTTATTGATATTCCCAGCCTTTTCTTTGCACCCAGTGATCTCATTTAGACCCTGCTATAGTCTACTGGCATCCCTTGGATTAGCCTGGGCTTCCAACTTGGCTCGATATTGCTTCTTGGCACCCTTAATGGCTTTCCAGAGTTCATGCCTGGATTCCGTGTAGCGACTGGTATCCTACCTCAGAGTACTGAAATGTTATGTTTATCCAGTTATGTTATATGGCTCAGAATGTTGGACAATATCTAGTAACATGAGGAAATGAATTGAAGCAGCAGAGATGTGGTTTTTGAGGAGGATGCAAAGAATATCATGGACGAAATGAATTTCTAACGAGGATGTCATGAACAGAGCAAGCACAAAAAGAGAAATAATGTATGAGATCATGAAAAGGCAATGTAACCATGGGACATGTGATTAGGAAAGAGGAGTTAGAATGCACAGTAATTATGGGAAAGATTGAAGGGAAGAAAGCAAGAGGAAGACAAAGTCAAATGATGATGGAGACAGCAGCCAGAGAACTGGAAATGAATACCAATGAATTGATCCACTTGACCCGAAACAGGAGTGTGTGGGCCATGGCAGTCAAAGCTCAAACTGGGCATGGCACCTGATGATGATGATGATGATGATTAGTGACCCAGATGGGTATTTAAAGCGATCCAGTATTCTCCTGGTTTGCACTGTTCATGCTTTTAAAATTCCAGATTAAATTGAATCTAAATTCCTTGTGCTCAAACCAGTATTTTCCCTTCCTGTTCTACTCTTCCAATTGTATTTAACATATTCATTTCTCTTAATCAGCTTCTTTTTGAAAAACTATCTTTCTTTACTTAGTTTCTTCCATCTTCACATACCCTGCTCTTTCAGCTACATGAGGCAAGCTATCAAAAGCTTAAAATAGTTGAGTTTCATTGTTACTAAAACCAGGATGTGGTAGCTAGGTAGGAGCTTTTGAAAGGTGGCCCTGGTGAACCATGGCAATGTTCTGCGGGCTTCTAAATTTTAGCTCCTTTGAATTCCTCTTACTAAAACTTGCAGGATGTAATTTCCCATCAAACAATGTACTTTTAAATTGACTTAATGAACTACAGATTTCATGATTTTTGGAAGGACTTGGTAGACTTAACTTGTAAGCAATTAGGTACGGCACCTGTAAGCAAATGAATGTTCATTGCCTTAGCTGGAAGTGAAGCAGGAGGTAGGGACACCAAGCCTGAAACAGAGATGGATGAGACCCCTCTACTGAGCATCTTATTGGCAAATGTTTGGTCACTGGAGAGCAAATGTGATGCTCTGGGGGGCGGTGGGGGGGGGGGGGGTCCCTTGCATTTCTAACGACTAGCACTGTTTATTGTTTTTGTGTTAAAATGCTTTTGTGGGATTATGGGGGGAAGTTTCAGTTCATTTCATTTATTGTTACATTTTAGCTTGGGTTATACAGTTATTCACTTGTGCATTTGTAGGTCGCCCTAACTGTAACCAGGGTGTTTGTATGAGACTGGTTGGGTTCATTCTCGGGTTATGGTCCATTTTGGTGTTTATCACAATAAAAAAATTTTGTTGAGTTTAAAGAGCTTCCTTGTCTGTCATTATGGTCCAAATGCTCACCACACAAAATGGAGGACCAATGGGCAAGATTGCTGTATCAGAGAGAAATGGGAGATTGCTGTGTTCTATATTTGACCGAGACATGGCTTGCTCCCAGACTTCTAGATACAGCAATCAGATTTGAAAGCTTCTCGATTCACAGGATGAACCAAATTGCTGATTTGGAAAAGGCAAGAGGTGGAAGTGTGTGTTTCATAGAAACATAGAAAATAGGTGCAGGAGTAGGCCATTCGGCCCTTCGAGCCTGCACCGCCATTTATTATGATCATGGCTGATCATCCAACTCAGAACCCCGCCCCAGCCTTCCCTCCATACCCCCTGATCCCCGTAGCCACAAGGGCCATATCTAACTCTCTCTTAAATATAGCCAATATACTGGCCTCAACTGTTTCCTGTGGCAGAGAATTCCACAGATTCACCACTCTGTGAGTGAAGAAGTTTTTCCTAATCTCGGTTCTAAAAGGCTTCCCCTTTATCCTCAAACTGTGACCCCTTGTTCTGGACTTCCCCAACATCGGGAACAATCTTCCTGCATCTAGCCTGTCCAATCCCTTTAGGATTTTATACGTTTCAATCAGATCCCCCCTCAATCTTCTAAATTCCAACGAGTACAAGCCCAGTTCATCCAGTCTTTCTTCATATGAAAGTCCTGCCATCCCAGGAATCAATCTGGTGAACCTTCTTTGTACTCCCTCTATGGCAAGGATGTCTTTCTTCAGATTAGGGGACCAAAACTGCACACAATACTCCAGGTGTGGTCTCACCAAGGCCTTGTACAACTGCAGTAGTACCTCCCTGCTCCTGTACTAGAATCCTCTCGCTATAAATGCCAGCATACCATTCGCCTTTTTCACCGCCTGCTGTACCTGCATGCCCACTTTCAATGACTGGTGTATAATGACACCCAGGTCTCGTTGCACCTCCCCTTTTCCTAATCGGCCACCATTCAGATAATAATCTGTTTTCCTATTTTTGCTACCAAAGTGGATAACTTCACATTTATCCACATTAAATTGCATCTGCCATGAATTTGCCCACTCACCGAACCTATCCAAGTCACACTGCATCCTTTTAGCATCCTCCTCACAGCTAACGCTGCCACCCAGCTTCGTGTCATCCGCAAACTTGGAGATGCTGCATTTAATTCCCTCATCCAAGTCATTAATATATATTGTAAACAACTGGGGTCCCAGCACTGAGCCTTGCGGTACCCCACTAGTCACCGCCTGCCATTCTGAAAAGGTCCCGTTTATTCCCACTCTTTGCTTCCTGTCTGCTAACCAACTCTCCATCCACATCAATACCTTACCCCCATGATAAACTCTCGGTGGTGCTCTGATATGGCTTTCTGTCAATATCATGTTCCCCTGACCATGAAAACATTACAATAAATGTTGTTTTTCTGTTTACCTAGGGTCTTCCATGATCCTCACCGGAGTTTACATACCATCAATGGCCGACAATAATCAAGTGCTTTAAATACTGTATGCTACAGCCCATCCCAATGTATGGTTGGTAACTTCAACCAGGCTTGTTTGAAGAAATTCCTGCCCAATTACAATCAGCATATAACCTATAATACCAGAGGTCCCAAACACTATTGTACTAAGATAAGGAAAACCTACTGTTCCATACCCAAACCATATTTTGGGAAATCTGATCACTTGGCTGTCCTTCACCTACCTGCATACTGGCAGACGGAAAGAGCAAGCTTCCAGATATTAGGACAACAAAGAGATGGTTGTGGGAGATAGAGGACAGCTGCAGGATTGCTTTGAGTATGGACTTGGACATATTAAAGGACTCTTTTGTGGATCTGAATGAATACATCATGATTGTCACAGATGATAAAAACAGCTGTGGACAAGTGTCCTCAGAAAATCATTCAGAATCTTCCCTAGAAGTCCCGGATGAATCATGGGATCCACAATCTGCTGAGGGCCAGATGAGACGCATTCAGGACTGGTGACCAAGTAAGATACAAGAGGTTCAGGTACGATCCCTGGAAAGCCACCTCACAGGAAATTCTGGATTAAATATGAATTCATGAAGAATGCTCAACAGTTGTGACCTATGTTACCTCTAAGCTGTGCACGTGCGCACACTCATTTTTCAACCAGCGCACAAAGGAAATTAATGTGCACACAAAAGGTTAGTTACCTAAAATAATGTAGTAATTAATTATACTTATTGAAAATAATCTTTTAGCTAAATGTTTCTGTTAACTAGTTAGTCGGTTTTTCAAATACCACAATACACGTCACTAATTTACGTCACCTCACCTTTCCTGTTCCGGTTTGTACAGCTGCATCACGGCGGCAGCCATCTTTGGCAGACAGTGTTCATAAGCTTACAAAGTTTTGTTTCTAATCCTGTAGATAGCTTATTAAGTTTTTATTGAAAAAAATATTGATTCACTATGTCAAATTCAAAAGAAGCGAAGGGCGTGAAGAGCAAAAGTACCGTGTAAGCGGAACAAGTGCTACACATGCCCTTACACTTCCTCCCTTACCACCATTCAGGGCCCCAAACAGTCCTTCCAGGTGAGGCAACACTTCACCTGTGAGTCGACTGGGGTGATATACTGCGTCTGGTGCTCCCGATGTGGCCTTTTATATATTGGCGAGACCCGACGCAGACTGGGAGACCGCTTTGCTGAACATCTACGCTCTGTCCGCCAGAGAAAGCAGGATCTCCCAGTGGCCACACATTTTAATTCCACATCCCATTCCCATTCTGACGTGTCCGTCCATGGCCTCCTCTACTGTGGAGATGAAGCCACACTCAGGTTGGAGGAACAACACCTTATATTCCGTCTGAGTAGCCTCCAACCTGATGGCATGAACATCGACTTCTCTGGCTTCCGCTAAGGCCCCACCTCCCCCTCGTACCCCATCTGTTACTCATTTTTATGCACACATTCTTTCTCTCACTCTCCTTTTTCTCCCTCTGTCCCTCTGAATATACCTCTTGCCCATCCTCTGGGTCCCCCCCCACCTTGTCTTTCTTCCCAGACCTCCTGTCCCATGATCCTCTCGTATCCCCTTTTGCCTATCACCTGTCCAGCTCTTGGCTCTATCCCTCTCCCTCCTGTCTTCCCCTATCATTTTGGATCTCCCCCTCCCCCTCCAACTTTCAAATCCCTTACTCACTCTTCCTTCAGTTAGTCCTGACGAAGGGTCTCGGCCTGAAACGTCGACTGTACCTCTTCCTACAGATGCTGCCTGGCCTGCTGCATTCACCAGCAACTTTCATGTGTGTTACAGGTTTTAAGTGATGTCTTTGATGAACTGGCTGCACTGTGCAAAATTCTGCAAAAGAGTGGCCTGACTCCGATTGATTCACTTCATTTTGCGCGAGGCAAAATTAACAAGATAAGAAAGCAGTATCTGGGAGACAATGTCTCATGGAGTGACTAAGTTAAAGTTTTGCTAAGCCAACAACATGAAGAAAATGTCACAGTAGATACAAGTTCGCTGTTGACTTTTATAAATAGTCCTTGTGTTCATTTAGAAGGAAGGTTTCCTGAAGATGAGGTACAAGGATGGTCAGCTTTTGATTTCTCCGCAATTGCAGATTGTGACTTCACATTTGGCGATGAACAAGTTAATGCCTTATGTCTAAAATATCATGATTTTCTAGCTGAAAGTACTGTAATAGTTAGACAGTTTAATGATTTCAAATTTTCCATGCAAGAAAAAATTAAATCCAAACTAATTTCAAACTTTGTTCAAATGATGGCATTTGTACTTCAAAATGAACAGTTTTGCGACCGTACACAGTTGATGGACATCGGGGGAACCTTTCTTGCACCTAGTGCGGACTGTGAGCGAAGTTTTAGCCTAATGAATCAACTCAAAAACAAGCTGAGAAACAGTTTATTTGTCATTTAGATATGTTAATGAGAATCAAAAGCTATCAATTGGATGGAAGTTCTATTAGTCTAGATAGAGTGCAGAGAATGGGTAAATGCCAAAGACAGGAGGGAGAAAAAATAACTGAGTGACTTAAATATGTATGTTACTTTGTTGTTATTCTGTGCAGTTTTATGTCAAATATTTTGTAAACCTACATAAACTGCGCACATACTTTTGTCACAGGAAAAAAATTTGCACAACATAAGTTTTTTGCACACACTGACTACTAAAATTTGAGGGAACGTTGGTTGTGACAGGGCTCAGCTACCACCTCTATAAAAGTAAAAGCAAGTAACATAGGCAACAACAGGGCTTCGCTTCCAGATGAGCTCAATGCTGGATTTGACCATGAAACACATTGTGGAATAGTCACAAACTGCAACAGCCCTCGATGATCTTGAGATTTCAGTCTCTGATGCTGACATGGAAGCAGCCTTCATGAGGGTGAACCTGCGAAAAGCATCCGGCCAAAAGTGATACCTGGCCAAGTACAAAAGACTAGTACTGATCAACTGGCTGGAGTGTTCACTGAGATCTTTAAACTCCTGCTTCAATTAGCGGGAGTATAGGAATAGAATGAGGTGGAGGATAAATGAGTGGCTGAGGGATTGGAGCAGGGGGCAGGGATTCAGACTTCTCGATCATTGGGACCTCTTTTGGGGCAGGTGTGACCTGTACAAAAAGGTTTGCCAAGGCTACTGGGGAGAGTTTAAACTACAATTGTTGGGGGGTTGGAACCGAACTGAAGAGACTGGGGAAGAGGCTGTTGGTTCACAAATAGAGAAAGCTTGGAGACAGTGTGTGAGGGAGGATAGGCAGGTGATAGAGAAGGGATGCGCTCAGATGGACGGTTTGAGATGTGTCTATCTTAACACAAGAAGTATTGTGAACAAAGCGGATGAGCTTAGAGCATGGATCTGTCGCAATGGGGGCGTTGGGAACAGACCCAAATGCAAGACACAGACACTGAAGCACAAGGAACAGGACTTGACTAGAGTAGGGACGAGACAGTATACAGACAAGGAGCAGGGACAAGAACTCAGACTTGGGCTAGGACATGGACAAGACAGGGAACCCAGACAAGGGACTATGCACTAGGAGCCTGGGCTTGGGCTCTGAGCCAGAGACTGGACAAGGACCCAGAACCTGGGTCTTGCCTCGGGCTCGGGCCCCAGAACCAGGCAAGGACATGACATGACTATAGGACAGGACGTGACTGGGGTCTAGAGTCTTGGGGCTGCTGGCTGGGGTCTTGGTCTTGAGGCTTGAGCTTGGAGACAGGCTGGGGTCTTGTACATCAACATAGAGCCGGGACTGATCCTTCGAAAAGCCAGGTCTCATCTTTAACATGACACCAACATGAGACAGGACAGTACATAGACATAGAGCTGGGACTCAACTTCTTCTCCACACCAAGGTGGGACAGGACCATGCATCGGGTAACGGGAGAACAGCCGGACTTACCCAATGGAGGCAAAGACAAGACAGGTCCCCCCGTAGGGCAATGGCAGAATGGCCTGACTTACCCCAAGGAGGCAAGGACAAGACAAGACAGATCCCCCCACAGGGCAACTGCAGAACAGCCTGACTTACCCCATGGAGGCGAGGGCAAGAAGAGACAAACACCAAAGAATGACAGACAGTTCCATCTCTGCATCGGGGTTGCTCCAAGTAGCAGTTACGGCCAGCAATGGAAACAGCCGGATTCCTACTTAGCTCGGAGTGGCTGACGGCCACTCAGCTGGCATAGGAAACGGCGAATCCATACCGCAAAGACAGCTCCAACTACTGACAGCAAGGCTCCATGAGGGGATGGTTCCCCAACGCGGCCTAAAGATGACAAGAGGCCGCTCTAGCTTTCCACTGGCAGGTTACTCCCAGGGATTCTTGACAAGACAAACCAGCTGCTCACACTCAACTCCAAGGCTACTTATATTCCAAGCCCCAAGATGGGAATCAGGTGCCTATGATTCTCTCAACCAAAACAAGGGAGAACTGGAAGACCCGGAGTCCTGAGCCCACGGACCGGACTGTGAAGCGGAATGCACACTTCACAGACCAGACCAGACCATGACAGGATCAGTACATGGAGCTATAATGTGGTGGCCATTACAGAGACTTGGATGGCTCAGGGACAGGAATGGTTACTTTAAGTGCCTAGTTTTAGATGTTTCAGAAAGGACAGGGAGGGAGGCAAAACAGGTGGGGGGCATGGCACTGTTGATCAGAGATAGTGTCATGGCTGCAGAAAAGGTGGACGTCATGGAGGGATTGTCTACGGAATCTCTGTGGGTGGAGGTTGGGAAGAGGAAGGGGTCAATATCTTTACTGTGTCTTTTTTATAGGCCACCCAATAGTAACAGGGATATCGAGGAGCAGTTAGGGAAACAGATTCTGGAAAGGTGTAATAACAGAGTTGTCGTGATGGGAGATTTTAATTTCCCAAATATCAATTGGCATCTCCCTAGAGTAAGGGGTTTAGATGGGGTGGAGTTTGTTTGGTGTGTTCAGGAAGGTTTCTTGACACAATATGTAGATAAGCCTACAAGAGGAGAGACTGTACTTGACCTGGTATTGGGAAATGAACCTGGTCAGGTGTCAGATTCTCTCAGTGGGAGAGCATTTTGGAGATAGTGAACATAATTCTATCTTCTTTACAATAGCATTGGAGAGAGATAGGAACAGACATGTTAGAAAAGTGTTTAATTGTAGTAAGGGGAACTATGAGGCTATCAGGTAAGAAATTGGAAGCTTAAATTGGGAACAGATGTTCTCAGGGAAAGGTATGGAAGAAATGTGGCAAATGTTCAGGGGATATTTGTGCGGAGTTCTGCATAGGTATGTTCCAATGAGACAGGGAAGTTATGGTAGGGTACAGGAACCGTGGTGTACAAAGGGTGTAATAAATCTGGTCAAGCAAAAAAGAAAAGCTTACGAAAGGTTCAGAGAGCTAGGTAATGTTAGGGTTCTAGAAGATTACAAGGCTAACAGGAGGGAGCTTAAAAAGGAAATTAGGAGAGCCAGAAGGGGCCATGAGAAGGCCTTGGTGGGCAGGATTAAGGAAAACCCCAAGGCATTCTACAAGTATGTGAAGAGCAAAAGGATAAAACGTAAAAGAACAGGACCTATCAAGTGTAACAGTGGGCAAGTGTGTATGGAAGCGGAGGAAATAGCGGAGGTACTTAATGAATACTTTAGTTCAGTATTCGCTATGGAAAAGGATCTTGGTGATTGTAGGGATGACTTACAGCAGAGTGAAAAGCTTGAGCATGTTGATATTAAGAAAGAGGATGTGCTGGAGCTTTTGGAAAGAATCAAGTTGGATAAGTCGCCGGGACTGGATGAGATGTAGCCCAGGATACTGTGGGAGGCGAGGGAGGAGATTGCTGAGCCTCTGGCGATGATCTTTGAATCATCAATGGGGATGAGAGAGGTTCCGGAGGATTGGAGGGTTGCGGATGTTGTTCCTTTATTCAAGAAAGGGAGTAGAGGTAGCCCAGGAAATTATAGACCAGTGAGTCTTACTTCAGTGATTGGTAAGTTGATGGAGAAGATCTGAGAGGCAGGATTTATGAACATTTGGAGAGGTATAATATGATTAGGAATAGTCAGCATGGCTTTATCAAGGGCAGGTCATGCCTTACAGGCCTGATTGAAATTTTTGAGGGCGTGACTATACACATTGATGAAGGAAGAGCAGTAGATGTAGTGTATATGGATTTCAGCAAGGCATTTGATAAGGTACCCCATGCAAGGCTTATTGAGAAAGTAAGGAGGCAAGTGATCCAAGGGGGCCTTGCTTTGTGGATCCAGAACTGGCTTGCCCATAGAAGGCAAAGAGTGGTTGTAGATGGGTCATATTCTGCACGTAGGTCAGTGACCAGTGGTGTGCCTCAGGGATCTGTTCTGGGACCCTTACTCTTTGTGATTTTTATAAATGACCTGGATGAGGAAGTGGAGCGATGGTTTAGTAAGTTTGCTGATGACACAAAGGTTGGAGATGTTGTGGATAGTGTGGAGGGCTGTCAGAGGTTACAGCGGCACATTGATAGGATGTAAAACTGGGCTGAGAAGTGGCAGATGGAGTTCAACCCAGGTAAGTGTGAAGTGGTTCATTTTTGTAGGTCAAATATGATGGCAGAATATAGTATTAATAGTAAGACTCTTGGCAGTGTGAAGGATCAGAGGGATCTTGGGGTCTGAGCCCATAGGACGCTCAAAGCAGCTGCGCAGTTTGACTCTGTGGTTAAGAAGGCATACGGTGTATTGGCCTTCATCAATCGTGTAATTGAATTTAGGAGCCGAGAGGTAATGTTGCAGCTATATAGGGCCTGGTCAGAACCCACTTGGAGTACTGTGTTCAGTTCTGGTGTCCTCACTACAGGAAGGATGTGGAAACAATAGAAAGGGTGCAGAGGAGATTTACAAAGATGATTCCTGGATTGGGGAGCATGCCTTATGAGAATAGGTTGAGTGAACTTGGCCTTTTCTCCTTGGAGCGACGGAGGATGAGAGGTGACCTGATAGATGTGTATAAGTTGATGAAAGGCATTGATTGTGTGGATAGTCAGAGGCTTTTTCCCAAGGCTGAAATGATTGCCCCAGGAGGACACAGGTTTAAGGTGCTGGGTGCAGAGGAGATGTCAGGGGTAAGTTTTTTACGCAGAGAGTGGTCAGTGCATGGAATGGGCTGCCGGCAACGATGGTGGAGGTGGATACGATAGGGTCTTTTAATAGACTTTTGGATAGGTGCATGGAGCTTAGAAAAATAGAGGGCTATGGGTAACCCTAGTAATTCCTAAAGTAGGGACGTGTTTGGCACAACTTGTGGGCCGAAGGGCCTGTATTGTGCTGTAAGTTTTCTATGTTTCTAAGTTTCTAGTTACATTGGTGCTTAATAACCTGTCTCAATGACTATCGTCCAGCAGCAGTTACATCCACAGTGATGAAGTGTTTCGAGAAGTTGAAGATGAAACGCATCAACTCTTGCCTGAGAAGCGTCTTGGATCTACTCCAATTTGCTTACAACTGCAACAGGTCCACAGCAGATGTCAACTCATTGGCTCTTCATTCAACCCTAGAGCAGCAAAGATACATACATCAGCATGCTCATTATTGGCTACAACTCAATAATCAGCACCGTCTTCCCCTCAAAACTAATCAATAAGCTTCAAGACCTTGGGCTCAATACATTCTTGTGCAATTGGACCCATGATCTCCTCAGCAGCAGACCCCAGTCAGTTCGATTGGCAACAACATCTCCTCCACGATCTCCATCAGCCCATGTACACCACAAGGCTGTGTGCTTAGTCCCCTGCTCTATTAGCTTTACACTTGTGTGGCTAAGCACAGCTTCAAAGCCGTATTCTAGTTTTCTGACAATATCACTGTCATAGGCCGCATCAGAGATAGTAATGAATCTGCATATAGGAGGATGATTACAATTCTGGCTGACTGGTGCCATAACAACAACTTTTACTCTTTGCCAGCAAGATCAAGCAGTTGATTACTGGCTTCTGGAGGAGGAAACAGCAGTTTCCTGAGCCAGTCCTCATGGGAGGATCAGAGGTAGAGGTGGTCAGCAACTTTAAATTACTTAGTAGTTGTTATTTCAGAGGACCTGCTCTGGGCCCAGCACTTAAGCGCAATTACAACAAAAGCACACCAGTGCTTCTATTCCTTAGGAGTTGGTGAAGATTCGGTATGACATCTAAAACTTTGACAAACTTCTATGAATATGTGGTGGAGAGTATATGGACTGGCTACCTCTCAGCCTGGTATGGAGATACCAATGCCCTTTAACTGAAAATCTTACAAAAGGTAGTGGTTGTAGCCCAGTCCATTCTGGTTAAATCCCTCCCCCCCATTGAGCACATCTTCACAGAGCACTGTCGCAAGAAAGCAGCATCCATCATCAGTGATCTCCACCACCCAGGTCGTGCTGTCTTCTCACTGCTGCCATCATAAAGGTGGTATAGAAGCTTCAAGATTCACACTGGTAGGTTCAGGGACAGTTTTCACCCCTCAACCATCAGCCTCCTGAACCAAAGGATATAACCTCACTCAACTTCACTTGTCCCATCGCTGAAATACTCCCACAACCTATGGACTCATTTTCAAGGACTCTGCATCTCATGTTCTTGATACCTATTGCTTATTTTTTTATAATCATTATTTCTTTCTTGTTGTATTTGCACAGTTGGTTGTTTATTGCACAGTAGTTGAACGCCCAAGTTGATGTGGAGTTTCGTTGATTTTATTATGGTTATTGGGTTTATTGAGTAGAGTACACCCACATGAAAATGAATCTCAGGGGTGTATTTGTGACATATATGTACATTAATAATACATTTACTTTCAACTTTGAACTTCCAGCTCTGATTTTAAGACATCAATATGAAGCACTGTCGCAGAAGCAAGATAATTCGTTGCGTATTTCCAGCAATCCCGGTTTCTATTTGGTAAGTTTGATGACTACTTTGTTGATATGTTTTGGAAATCTTTCAGAAAGAGGACTTCCAAATGAATGTGTTTTTGAAGCCTGACAATAACTGAGCCAAACTAGAATGATACACCTGATATCTAGAAAGATTTAATGATCCATTACTGGAGATTGTACAGAATGGTCATTTTTTTTACACAGTGGAAATAGCAAGATCAATGAAAATCATTATCTCTACAAGAGAACTATACCCATTAATTCTGGACGGAGCCCAGTAATCAGACTCTCTGGACACTTTACAATGACGTCCTGTTCTTTGATTTTCCAATTTCTATTATGAGAAGAACTGGACTCTTAACCTACAGCATCTGAAGTTGCAAAATAGGCTCAGCTGAAGGCACGGCTGTTAAAAGCAGCAATGAAGGCAAGTAACTTACTGTAGTAGCTAGATTTGGAGCTGTTGAGTTAGAAGTATGCTGAAGGAAATCATAGAGGGAGGGAATGGAAAAACCTTTCATTTTGAGAGCAATTTTGGGTCCTGCTTCTGAGAAAGGATGTGTTGGCCGTGGAGAATGGAAGCTTACAAGTATAATTGTTAGGTTGAAAATCTTAACCTATGAGGAGCATCATATGTTTCCGGATCTGTATTTGGAGTTCAGAGGGATGAGGGGAATTTCACTGACATATACTGGATACTGAAAGACTGGGACAGAATGAATATGGAAAGTATACTTCCATTAGTAGGAGAGATTAGAATCTGAGGGCATAGCCTTGAAATAAATGGACATCTCTCTAAAACTGAGATGAAGAGGAATTTCTTCAGCCAGCAAGTGGTTAAACTTGTCACAGTGGGCTATGGAGACCAAGTGATTGAATGCATTTAACGCAGATATTGAGAAGTTTTGATTGATAAAGAGGTTAAGGGTTCCATTGAGAATGCAGAAGAATAGGGTTTGAAAATGAATCAGAATCAGGTTTATTATCACTGGCCTGTGTCATGAAATTTGTTAATTTAGCAGCAGCAGTTCAATGCAATAACATAGAAGAAGAAAATAAATAACTCCTAATTACAGCATATGTATATTGAATAGATTAAAAATCATGCAAAGATTGAAATAATATATACTAAAAAAGTGAGGTGGTGTTCACGGGTTCAATGTCCATTTAGGAATCGGATGGCAGAGGGTAAGAAGCTGTTCCTGAATCACTGAGTGTGTGCCTTCAAGCTTCTGTACCTCCTACCTAATAGTAACAGTGAGAAAAGGGCATGCCCTGGGTGCTGGATGTCCTTAATAATGGACGCTGGCTTTCTGAAACACTGCTCCTTGATGAAATCCTGGGTAATTTGTAGGCTAGTACCCAAGATGGAGCTGACTAAATTTACAAGCCTCTGCAGCTTATTTTGGTTCTGTGCAGTAGCCTGCACCCCTCCCCCCCCATACTAGACAATGATGTAGCCTGTCACAATGCTCTCCACAGTACATTTATAGAAGTTTTTGAATATTTTTGTTGACATACCATATCTCTTCAAACTCCTAATGAAGTATAGCCACTGTCTTGCCTTCTTTATAGCTGCATTAGTATGTTGGGACCAGGTTAGGCCCTCAGTGATCTTGACAACCAGGAACTTGAAACTGCTCACTCTCTCCACTTCTGATCCCTCTGTGAGGATTGGTATGCATTCCTTCATCTTACCCTTCCTGAAGTCCACAATCAGCTCTTTCATCTTACTAACGTTGAGTGCCAGGTTGTTGCTGCAACACCACTCCACTAGTTAATATTTCGCTCCTGTACGCCCTCTTGTCTCCATGTGGGATTCTACCAACAATGGTTATATCATCAGCAACTTTATAGATGGTATTTGAGCTATGCCTAGCCATTCAGTTATGGATATGGAGAGAGTAGAGCAGTGGGCTAAGCGCACACCCCTGAAGTGCACCAGTGTTGATTGTCACCAATCCGCACAAATTGTGGTCTTCCGGTTAAGAAGTCGAGGATCCAATTGCAGAGGGAGATACAGAGGCCCAGGTTCTGTAACTTCTCAATCAGGATTGTGGGAATGATGTGCTAAATGCTGAGCTATAGTCAATGAACTGCATCCTAACATAGATGTTCGTATTGTCCAGGTGGTCTAAGGCCATGTGAACAGCCATTGAGACTGCATCTGCTGTTGACCTATTGTGCTGATAGGCAAATTACCGTGGGTCCACTTCCTTGCTCAAGCAGGAGTTCAGTCTAGTCATGACCGACCTCTCAAAGCATTTCATCACTGTAGACGTGACTGCTACAGGGCAATAGTCATTAACGCAGCTCACATTATTCTTCTTAGGGACAATTACTATAATTGTTGCCTTTTTGAAGCAAGTGGGAACTTCCGCCCATAGCAATGAGAGGTTGAAAATGTCTTTGAATACTCCTGCCAGATGGCTGGCGCAAATTTTTAGAGCCTTATCAGGTACTTCCACCTTGCGAGGGCTCATCCTGTTTAAAGACAGCCTAACATCAGCATCCTAGACAGAGATCACAGGGTCACTGGGCGACTGGGTGCAGCAGGTATCTTCACAGCTGGAGTTATATTCTCCCTTTCAAAGCAGGCGTAAAAGGCACTGAGTTCATCTGATAGTGAAGCATCACTGTAGTTCATCTTATTGTGTTTCGCTTTGTAGGAAGTAATGCCTTGCAAAAACTGCCAGAGTTGTTGTACATCCGATGTCGCTTCCAACCTCATTCGAAATTGTCTCTTCACCCTCGAAATAGCTCTTCACAAGTCAACCCCAGTTTTCTGACACAGGCCTGGGCCGCCAGCCTTGAATGCCACAGATCTAGCCTTCAACAAATGACGTACCTCCTGGTTTATCCAGGGCTTATGGTTTGGGAATGTACAGCAAGTCTTTGTAGGCACACACTCATCCACACAGGTTTTAAGGAAGTTAGTGAGAACTGCAGCATACTCATCCAGATTCGAAGATGAATCCCTGAACACAGTCCATCCACCAATTCAAAGCAGTCCTGTAGGCGCTCCTGTGCTTCCCTTGTCCATACCTCCTTGGTCCTCACAACTGGTGCTGCAGTCTTCAGTCTCTGCATATACTCAGGGAGTAGAAGTACAGCCAGGTGATCAGACTTCCCGAAGTGAGAGCGTGGAATAGCATGGTAGGCATTCTTGATGGTGGTGTAGCAATGCTCCAGTATGCTGTTTCCTCTGGTACTGCAAGTGATCTGCTAATGGCAGTTGCTTTGTGATTTTTTCAGACTGGTCTGATAAAAATAAAACAAAATGATGGTGAAGGCGTTAGGGTGCACTGTTTTGTGAATGTTGATCCCATTGCTCAAATCATCGAAAGTCTGATTGACATTGGCCTGAGTTGGAATGTATACTGCTACCAAAATGATCCTGGAAATCTCCCGTCATAGGTAAAGTGCACGGCATTTAACTACAAGATATTCCATGATTGAATGGCTGAGCAGAACTGATAGACTGATTAGCCTAGTTCTGTTCTTATAGAAATATAGAAACATAGAAAACCTACAGCACAATACAGGCCCTTCGACCCACAAAGTTGTGCCAAACATGTCCCTACCTTAGAAATTACTAGGCTTACCCATAATCCTCTATTTTTCTAAGCTCCATGTACCTATCCAAAAGTCTCTTAAAAGACCCTATCATATCATGCCGTTGCTGGCAGCCCATTCCACACGCTCACCACTCTCTGAGTAAAAAACTTACCCCGACATCTCCTCTGTACCTACTCCCCAGCAAGTTAAACCTCTTGCGGAAACCATTTCAGCCCTGGGAAAGAGCCTCTGACTATCCACACAATCAATGCCTCTCATCAACTTATACACCTCTATCAGTCACCTCTCATCCTCTGTCGCTCCAAGGAGAAAAGACTGAGTTCAGTCAACCTATTCTTATAAGGCATGCTCCCCAATCCAGGCAACATCCTTGTAAATCTCCTCTGCACCCTTTCTATGGCTTCCACATTCTTCCTGCAGTGAGGCGACCAAAACTGAGCACAGTACTCCAAGTGGGGTCTGACCAGAGTCCTATATAGCTGCAACATTACCACTTGGCTCCTATATTCAATTCCACGGTTGAAAGCCAATAAGCCTTCTTAACCACAGAGTCAACCACACAGCTGCTTTGAGCATCCTATGGACTCAGAGCCCAAGATCCCTGTGATACTCCACACTGCCAAGAGTCTTACCATTAATACTATATTCTGCCATCATATTTGACCTACCAAAATGAACTACTTCACACTTACCTGGGTTGAACTCCATCTGCCACTTCTCAGCCCAGTTTTATATCCTATCAATGTCCCGCTGAAACCTCTGACAGCCCTTCACAGTATCAACAACACCTCCAACCTTTGTGTCATCAGCAAACTTACTAACCCATCTCTCCACTTCCTCACCCAGGTCATTTATAAAATTCACGAACAGTAAGGGTCTCAGAACAGATCCCTGAGGCACTCCACTGGTGACTGACCTCCATGCAAAATATGACCCGTCTACAACCACTCTTTGCCTTCTATGGACAAGCCAGTTCTGGATCCACAAAGCAAGGCCCCCTTGGATTACTTGCCTCCTTACTTTCTCAATAAGCCTTGCATGGGGTACCTTATCAAATGCCTTGCTGAAATCCATATACACTACATCTACTGCTCTTCCTTCATCAATGTGTATAGTCACATCCTCAAAAAATTCAATCAGTCTCGTAAGGCGTGACCTGCCCTTGATAAAGCCATGCTGACTATTCCTAATCATATTATACCTCTTGCTGGTAGACTCCAGCCTCCTGCCTCCTGCCAAGCCTCGCCTCTAGTCTCTAGCCTCAAGCCTCAGGCCTGAAGACTTCAGCATCCTGCCTCCTGCCAAGCTTCACCTCAAGTGTCTAGCCTCAATCCTGAAGACTCCAGCCTCCTGCCTCCTGCCAAGCCTCGCCTCATGCCTCTAGCGTCCAGCCTGAAGACTCCAACATCCTGCCTCCTGCCAAACCTCGGCTGAAGTCTCTAGCCTCAAGCCTGAAGATTCCAGCCTCCTGTCTCCAGCCAAGCCTTGCCTCAAGTCTCTAGCCTCAAGGCTGAAGACTCCAGCCTGCTACGTCCTGCCAAGCCTCGCCTCAAGTCTCTAGCCTCAAGTCTTAAGACTCCAGCCTCCTGCCTCCTGCCAAGCCTCGCCTCAAGTCTCTAGCCTCAAGCCTCAGGCCTGAAGACTTCAGCCTCCTGCCTCCTGCCAAGCCTCGCCTCAAGTCTCTAGCTTCAAGCCTGAGGACTTCAGCCTCCTTCCTCCTGCAAAGCCTTGCCTTGCCTCAAGCCTCTAGCCTCAAGCCTGAAGACTCCAGCCTCCTGCCTCCTGCCAAGGCTCGCTTCAAGTCACCAACCTCAAGCCTCAGGCCTGAAGATTTCAGCCTCCTGCCTCCTGCCAAGCCTCGCCTCAAGTCTCTAGCCTCAACCCTGAAGACTCCAGCCTCCTGCCTCCTGCCAAGCCTCGCCTCTATTCTCTAGTCTCAACCCTAAAGACTCCAGCCTCATGCCTGCTGCCAAGCCTCGCCTGAAGCCTGTAGCCTCCAGCCTGAAGACTCCAGTCTCCTGCCTCCTGCCAAGCCTTGCCTCAAGTCTCTAGCCTGTAGCCTCAGGGCTGAAGACTTCAGCCTCCTGACTCCTCCCAAGCCTAGCCTTGCCTGAATCCTCTAGCCTCAAGCCTGGAGACTCCAGCTTCCTGCGTCCTGCCAATCCTCGCCTCAAGTCTCTAGCTTCTAGCCTCAGGCCTGAAGACTTCAGCCTCCTGCCTCCTGCCAAGCCTCGCCTCGCCTGAATCCTCTGGCCTGAAGCATGAAGACTTCATCCTCCTGCCTCCTGCCAAGTCTCGCCTTGCCTGAATCCTCTAGCCTCAAGCCTGAAGACTCCAGCTTCCTGCCTACTGCCAAGCCTTGCCTCAAGACTCTAGCCTCAATCCTGAAGTCTCCAGCCTCCTGCCTCCTGCCAAGCCTCGCCTCAAGTCTCAAGCCTCAAGCCTGAAGACTCCAGCCTCCTGCCTCATGCCATGCCTCGCCTCTAGTCTCTAGCCTCAAGCCTGAAGACTCAGCCTCCTGCCTCCTGCCAAGGCTCGCCTCATTTCTATAGCCTCAAGCCTCAGGTCTGAGGACTTCAGCCTCCTGCCTCCTGCCAAGCCTTGCCTCACCTCAAGCCTCTAGCCTCGCCTGAAGACTTCAGCCTCCTGCCTCCTGCCAAGCCTCGCCTTGCCTGAATCCTCTAGTCTCAAGCCTGAAGACTCCAGCTTCCTGCCTCCTGCCAAACCTTGCCTCAAGACTCTAGCCTCAAGCCTGATGTCTCCAGCCTCCTGCCTCCTGCAAAGCCTCGCCTCAACTCTCTAGCCTCAAGCCTGAAGACTTCAACCTCCTGCCTCCTGCCAAGGCTCACCTCAAGTCTCTAGCCTCAAGACACAGGCCTGAAGACTCCAGCCTCCTGCCTCCTGCCAAGTCTTGCCTCTAGTCTCTAGCCTGAAGCCTGAAGACTCTAGCCTCCTGCCTCCTGCCAAAGCTCACCTGAAGTCTCTAGCCTCAAGCCTCAGGCCTGAAGACTCCAGCCTCCTGCCTCCTGCGAAGCCTCGCCTCAAGTCTCTAGCCTCAGGCCTGAAGACTCCAGCCTCCTGCCTCCTGCCAAGGCTCACCTCAAGTCTCTAGCCTCAAGACACTGGCCTGAAGACTCCAGCCTCCTGCCTCCTGCCAAGCCTTGCCTCTAGTCTCTAGCCTGAAGCCTGAAGACTCCAGCCTCCTGCCTCCTGCCAAAGCTCACCTCAAGTCTCTAGCCTCAAGCCTCAGGCCTGAAGACTCCAGCCTCCTGCCTCCTGCCAAGCCTTGCCTCGCCTCAAGCCTCTAGCCTCAAGCCTGAACCCCAGCCTGCTGCCTCCTGCCAAGCCTCGCCTCAAGTCTCTGGCATCTAGCCTCAGGCCTGAAGACTGCATCCTCCTGCCTCCTGCGAAGCCTCGCCTCAAGTCTCTAGCCTCTAGCCTCAGGCCTGAAGACTCCAGCCTCCTGCCTCCCGCCAAGCCACGCCTCAAGTCTCTAGCCTGTAGCCTCAGGGCTGAAGACTTCAGCCTCCTGACTCCTGCGAAGCCTTGCATCGCCTCAGGCCTCTAGCCTCAAGCCTTAAGACTCCAGCTTCCTGCGTCCTGCCAAGCCTCGCCACAAGTCTCTAGCCTCAAGCCTCAGGCCTGAATACTTCATCCTCCTGCCTCCTGCCAAGCCTAGCCTTGCCTGAATCCTCTAGCCTCAAGCCTGAAGACTCCAGCCTCCTGCCTCCTGCCAAGCCTCGCCTCAAGTCTCTAGCCTCAGGCCTGAAGATTTCAGCCTCCTGCCTCCTGCCAAGCCTCGCCTCAAGTCTCTAGCCTCAAACCTGAAGACTCCAGCCTCCAGCCTCCTGCCAAGCCTCGCCTCATGTCTCTAGCCTCTAGTCTCAGGCCTGAAGACTCCATCCTCCTGCCTCCTGCCAAGCCTCGCCTCTAGTGTCTAGCCTCAGGCCTGAAGGCTTCATCCTCCTGCCTCCTGCCAAGCCTCGCCTCAAGTCTCTAGCCTCAGGCCTGAAGATTTCAGCATCCTGCCTCCTGCCAAGCTTCACCTCAAGTGTCTAGCCTCAATCCTGAAGACTCCAGCCTCCTGCCTCCTGCCAAGCCTCGCCTCATGCCTCTAGCGTCCAGCCTGAAAACTCCAACATCCTGCCTCCTGCCAAGCATCGGCTGAAGTCTCTAGCCTCAAGCCTGAAGACTCCAGCCTCCTGTCTCCAGCCAAGCCTTGCCTCAAGTCTCTAGCCTCAAGGCTGAAGACTCCAGCCTGCTACGTGCTGCCAAGCCTCGCCTCAAGTCTCTAGCCTCAAGCCTCGGGCCTGAAGACTTCATCCTCCTGCCTCCTGCCAAGCCTCGCCTCGCCTCAAGCCTCTAGCCTCAAGCCTGAAGACTCCAGCCTCCTGCCTCCTGCCAAGGCTCGCTACAAGTCACTAACCTCAAGCCTCAGGCCTGAAGACTTCAGCCTCCTGCCTCCTGCCAAGTCTCGCCTCAAGTCTCTAGCCTCAACCCTGAAGACTCCAGCCTCCTGCCTCCTGCCAAGCCTCGCCTCAAGTCCCTAGCAACTAGCCTCAGGCCTGACGATTTCATCCTTCTGCCTCCTGCCAAGCCTCGCCACTATTCTCTAGCCTCAACCCTAAAGACTCCAGCCTCATGCCTGCTGCCAAGCCTCGCCTGAAGCCTGTAGCCTCCAGCCTGAAGACTCCAGTCTCCTGCCTCCTGCCAAGCCTCACCTCAAGTCTCTAGCCTGTAGCCTCAGGGCTGAAGACTTCAGCCTCCTGACTCCTGCGAAGCCTTGCATCGCCTCAGGCCTCTAGCCTCAAGCATTAAGACTCCAGCTTCCTGCGTCCTGCCAAGCCTCGCCACAAGTCTCTAGCCTCAAGCCTCAGGCCTGAATACTTCATCCTCCTGCCTCCTGCCAAGCCTAGCCTTGCCTGAATCCTCTAGCCTCAAGCCTGGAGACTCCAGCTTCCTGCATCCTGCCAATCCTCGCCTCAAGTCTCTAGCCTCTAGCCTCAGGCCTGAAGACTTCAGCCTCCTGCCAAGCCTCGCCTCGCCTGAAGCCTGAAGACCTCATCCTCCTGCCTCCAGCCAAGTCTCGCCTTGCCTGAATCCTCTAGCCTCAAGCCTGAAGACTCCAGCTTCCTGCCTACTGCCAAGCCTTGCCTCAAGACTCTAGCCTCAAGCCTGAAGTCTCCAGCCTCCTGCCTCCTGCCAAGCCTCGCCTCAAGTTTCTAGCCTCAAGCCTGAAGACTCCAGCCTCCTGCCTCCTGCCAAGGCTCGCCTCAAGTCTCTAGCCTCAAGCCTCAGGCCTGAAGACTCCAGCCTCCTGGCCTCCTGCCAGGCCTCGCCTCAAGTCTCAAGACTCAAGCCAGAAGACTCCAGCCTCCTGCCTCATGCCATGCCTTGCCTCTAGTCTCTAGCCTCAAGCCTGAAGACTCAGCCTCCTGCCTCCTGCCAAGGCTCGCCTCATTTCTATAGCCTCAAGCCTCAGGTCTGAGGACTTCAGCCTCCTGCCTCCTGGCAAGCCTTGCCCCATGTCTCCAGCCTCAGGCCTCAGGCCTGAAGACTCCAGCCTCCTGCCTCCTGCCAAGCCTTGCCTCGCCTCAAGCCTCTAGCCTCAAGCCTGGAGACTCAGCTTCCTGCGTCCTGCCAAGCCTCGCCTCAAGTCTCTAGCCTCTAGCCTCAGGGGTGAAGACTTCAGCCTCCTGCCTCCTGCCCAGCCTCGCCTTGCCTGAATCGTCTAGCCTGAAGCCTGAAGATTTCATCCTCCTGCCTCCTGACAAGTCTCGCCTTGCCTGAATCCTCTAGTCTCAAGCCTGAAGACTCCAGCTTCCTGCCTCCTGCCAAGCCTTTCCTCAAGACTCTAGCCTCAAGCCTGATGTCTCCAGCCTCCTGCCTCCTGCAAAGCCTCACCTCAACTCACTAGCCTCAAGCCTGAAGACTCCAACCTCCTGCCTCCTGCCAAGGCTCACCTCAACTCTCTAGCCTCAAGCCTGAAGACTCCAACCTCCTGCCTCCTGCCAAGGCTCACCTCAAGTCTCTAGCCTCAAGACACAGGCCTGAAGACTCCAGCCTCCTGCCTCCTGCCAAGGCTCGCCTCAAGTCTCTAGCCTCAAGCCTCAGGCTTGAAGACGCCAGCCTCCTGCCTCCTGCCAAGCCTTGCCTCACCTCAACCTCTAGCCTCAAGTCTGAAGACCCTAGCCTCCTGCCTCCTGCCAAGCCTCGCCTCTAGTCTCTAGCCTCAAGCTTGAAGACTCAGATCTCCTGCCTCCTGCCACTCCTCGCTTCAAGTCTCTAGCCTCAGGCCTGAAGACTTCAACCTCCTGCCTCCTGCCAAGCCTCGCCTCAAGCCCCTAGCCTCAATCCTGAAGACTCCAGCCTCCTGCCTCCTGCCAAGCCTCGGCTCAAGTCGGTAGCCTCAAGACTGAAGACTCCAGGCTCCTGCCTCCTGCCAAGCCTCGCCTCAAGTCTCTAGCCTCTAGCCTGAAGCCTGAAGACTTCAGCCTCCTGACTGCTGCGAAGCCTTGCATCGCCTCAGGCCTCTAGCCTCAAGCCTTAAGACTCCAGCTTCCTGCGTCCTGCCAATCCTCGCCTCAAGTCTCTAGCCTCTAGCCTCAGGCCTGAAGACTTCAGCCTCCTGCCTCCTGCCAAGCCTCGTCTCGTCTCTAGCCTCAAGCCTGAAATCTCCAGCCTCCTGCCTCCTGCCAAGCCTTGCCTCAAGTCTCTAGCCTCAAGACTGAAGACTCCAGCCTCCTGCCTCCTGCCAAGGCTGGCCTCAATTCTATAGAGTCAAGCCTCAGGCCTGAGGACTTCAGCCTCCTGCCTCCTCCCAAGCCTTGCCTCGCCTCAAGCCTCTAGCCTCAAGCCTGAAGACTCCAGCCTCCTGCCTCCTGCCAAGCCTTGCCTCAAGTCTCAAGCCTCAAGCCTGAAGACTTCAGCCTCCTGCCTCATGCCATGCCTTGCCTCTAGTCTCTAGCCTCAAGCCTGAAGACTCAGCCTCCTGCCTCCTGCAAAGGCTCGCCTCATTTCTATAGCCTCAAGCCTCAGGTCTGAGGACTTCAGCCTCCTGCCTCCTGGCAAGCCTTGCCTCAAGTCTCCAGCCTCAAGCCTCAGGCCTGAAGACTCCAGCCTCCTGCCTCCTGCCAAGCCTTGCCTCAAGACTCTAGCCTCAAGCCTGATGTCTCCAGCCTCCCGCCTCCTGCAAAGCCTCGCCTCAACTCCCTAGCCTCAAGCCTGAAGACTCCAACCTCCTGCCTCCTGCCAAGGCTCACCTCAAGTCTCTAGCCTCAAGACACAGGCCTGAAGACTCCAGCCTCCTGCCTCCTGCCAAGGCTCGCCTCAAGTCTCTAGCCTCAAGCCTCAGGCCTGAAGACTCCAGCCTCCTGCCTCCTGCCAAGCCTTGCCTCGCCTCAAGTCTCTACCCTCAAGCCTGAAGACCCCAGCCTCCTGCCTCCTGCCAAGCCTCGCCTCAATTCTCTAGCCTCTAGCCTCAGGCCTGAAGACTCCATCCTCCTGCCTCCTGCCAAGCCTCGCCTGTAGTCTCTAGCCTCAAGCTTGAAGACTCAGACATTCTGCCTCTACCACACCTCGCTTCAACTCTCTAGCCTCAAGCCTGAAGACTCCAGCCTCCTGCCTCCTGCCAAGCCTCGCCTCAAGCCTCTAGCCTCAATCCTGAAGACTTCAGCCTCCTGCCTCCTGCCAAGCCTCGCCTCAAGTCGGTAGCCTCAAGCCTGAACACTCCAGCCTCCTGCCTCCTGCCAAGCCTTGCCTCTAGCCTTAGGCCTGAAGACTTCAGCCTCCTGCCTCCTGCCAAGCCTCGTCTCGTCTCTAGCCTCAGGCCTGAAGTCTCCAGCCTCCTGCCTCCTGCTAAGCCTTGCCTCAAGTCTCTAGCCTCAAGACTGAAGACTCCAGCCTCCTGCCTCCTGCCAAGGCTGGCCTCAATTCTATACAGTCAAGCCTCAGGCCTGAGGACTTCAGCCTCCAGCCTCCTCCCAAGCCTTGCCTCGCCTCAAGCCTCTAGCCTCAAGCCTGAAGACTCCAGCCTCCTGCCTCCTGCCAAGCCTTGCCTCAAGTCTCAAGCCTCAAGCCTGAAGACTTCAGCCTCCTGCCTCATGCCATGCCTTGCCTCTAGTCTCTAGCCTCAAGCCTGAAGACTCAGCCTCCTGCCTCCTGCAAAGGCTCGCCTCATTTCTATAGCCTCAAGCCTCAGGTCTGAGGACTTCAGCCTCCTGCCTCCTGGCAAGCATTGCCTCAAGTCTCCAGCCTCAAGCCTCAGACCTGAAGACTCCAGCCTCCTGCCTTCTGCCAAGCCTTGGCTCAAGACTCTAGCCTCAAGCCTGATGTCTCCAGCCTCCTGCCTCCTGCAAAGCCTCGCATCAACTCTCTAGCCTCAAGCCTGAAGACTCCAACCTCCTGCCTCCTGCCAAGGCTCACCTCAAGTCTCTAGCCTCAAGACACAGGCCTGAAGACTCCAGCCTCCTGCCTCCTGCCAAGGCTCGCCTCAAGCCTCTAGCCTCAGGCCTGAAGACTCCAGCCTCCTGCCTCCTGCCAAGCCTCGCCTCAATTCTCTAGCCTCTAGCCTCAGGCCTGAAGACTCCATCCTCCTGCCTCCTGCCAAGCCTCGCCTGTAGTCTCTAGCCTCAAGCTTGAAGACTCAGACATTCTGCCTCTACCACACCTCGCTTCAACTCTCTAGCCTCAAGCCTGAAGACTCCAGCCTCCTGCCTCCTGCCAAGCCTCGCCTCAAGCCTCTAGCCTCAATCCTGAAGACTTCAGCCTCCTGCCTCCTGCCAAGCCTCGCCTCAAGTCGGTAGCCTCAAGCCTGAACACTCCAGCCTCCTGCCTCCTGCCAAGCCTTGCCTCTAGACATAGGCCTGAAGACTTCAGCCTCCTGCCTCCTGCCAAGCCTCGTCTCGTCTCTAGCCTCAGGCCTGAAGACTCCAGCCTCCTGCCTCCTGCTAAGCCTTGCCTCAAGTCTCTAGCCTCAAGACTGAAGACTCCAGCCTCCTGCCTCCTGCCAAGGCTGGCCTCAATTCTATACAGTCAAGCCTCAGGCCTGAGGACTTCAGCCTCCTGCCTCCTCCCAAGCCTTGCCTCGCCTCAAGCCTCTAGCCTCAAGCCTGAAGACTCCAGCCTCCTGCCTCCTGCCAAGCCTTGCCTCAAGTCTCAAGCCTCAAGCCTGAAGACTTCAGCCTCCTGCCTCATGCCATGCCTTGCCTCTAGTCTCTAGCCTCAAGCCTGAAGAGTCAGCCTCCTGCCTCCTGCAAAGGCTCGCCTCATTTCTATAGCCTCAAGCCTCAGGTCTGAGGACTTCAGCCTCCTGCCTCCTGGCAAGCATTGCCTCAAGTCTCCAGCCTCAAGCCTCAGACCTGAAGACTCCAGCCTCCTGCCTTCTGCCAAGCCTTGGCTCAAGACTCTAGCCTCAAGCCTGATGTCTCCAGCCTCCTGCCTCCTGCAAAGCCTCGCATCAACTCTCTAGCCTCAAGCCTGAAGACTCCAACCTCCTGCCTCCTGCCAAGGCTCACCTCAAGTCTCTAGCCTCAAGACACAGGCCTGAAGACTCCAGCCTCCTGCCTCCTGCCAAGGCTCGCCTCAAGCCTCTAGCCTCAGGCCTGAAGACTGCATCCTCCTGCCTTCTGCCAAGCCTGGCCTCTATTCTCTAGACTCAACACTAAAGACTCCAGCCTCCTGCCTGCTGCCAAGCCTCGCCTGAAGCCTGTAGCCTCCAGCCTGAAGACTCCAGTCTCCTGCCTCCTGCCAAGCCTCGCCTCAAGTCTCTAGCCTGTAGCCTCAGGGCTGAAGACTTCAGCCTCATGACTCCTGCGAAGCCTTGCATCGCCTCAGGCCTCTAGCCTCAAGCCTTAAGACTCCAGCTTTCTGCATCCTGCCAAGCCTCGCCACAATCTCTAGCCTCAAGCCTCAGGCCTGAATACTTCATCCTCCTGCCTCCTGCCAAGCCTAGCCTTGCCTGAATCCTCTAGCCTCAAGCCTGGAGACTCCAGCTTCCTGCGTCCTGCCAATCCTCGCCTCAAGTCTCTAGCCTCTAGACTCAGGCCTGAAGACTTCAGCCTCCTGCCTCCTGCCAAGCCTCGTCTCGTCTCTAGCCTCAAGCCTGAAGTCTCCAGCCTCCTGCCTCCTGCCAACCCTTGCCTCAAGTCTCTAGCCTCAAGACTGAAGACTCCAGCCTCCTGCCTCCTGCCAAGCCTCGCCACGAGTCTCTCGCCTCAAGCCTGAAGACTCCAGCCTCCTGCCACCTGCCAATCCTCGCCTCAAGTCTCTAGTCTCTAGCCTCAGGTCTGAAGACTTCAGCCTCCTGCCTCCTGCCAAGCCTCGCCTCGCCTGAATCCTCTAGCCTGAAGCCTGAAGACTTCATCCTCCTGCCTCCTGCCAAGTCTCGCCTTGCCTGAATCCTCTAGCCTCAAGCCTGAAGACTCCAGCTTCCTGCCTACTGCCAAGCCTTGCCTCAAGACTCTAGCCTCAAGCCTGAAGTCTCCAGCCTCCTGCCTCCTGCCAAGCCTCGCCTCAAGTCTCTAGCCTCAAGCCTGAAGACTTCAGCCTCCTGCCTCCTGCCAAGGTTCGCCTCAAGTCTCTAGCCTCAAGCCTCAGGCCTGAAGACTCCAGCCTCCTGCCTCCTGCCAAGCCTCGCCTCAAGTCTCAAGCCTCAAGCCTGAAGACTCCAGCCTCCTGCCTCCTGCAAAGCCTCGCCTCTAGTCTCTAGCCTCAAGCCTGAAGACTCAGCCTCCTGCATCCTGCAAAGGCTCGCCTCATTTCTATAGCCTCAAGCCTCAGGTCTGAGGACTTCAGCCTCCTGCCTCCTGGCAAGCCTTGCATAAAGTCTCCAGCCTCAAGCCTCAGGCCTGAAGACTCCAGCCTCCTGCCCTCTGCCAAGCCTTGCCTCGCCTCAAGCCTCTAGCCTCAAGCCTGGAGACTCAGCTTCCTGCGTCCTGCCAAGCCTCGCCTCAAGTCTCTTGCCTCTAGCCTCAGGCCTGAAGACTTCAGCCTCCTGCCTCCAGCCAAGCCTCGCCTTGCATGAATCGTCTAGCCTGAAGCCTGAAGATTTCATCCTCCTGCCTCCTGCCAAGTCTCGCCTTGCCTGAATCCTCTAGTCTCAAGCCTGAAGACTCCAGCTTCCTGCCTCCTGCCAAGCCTTGCCTCAAGTCTCTAGCCTCCAGCCTGAAGTCTCCAGCCCCCTGCCTCCTGCAAAGCCTCGCCTCAACTCTCTAGCCTCAAGCCTGAAGACTCCAACCTCCTGTCTCCTGCCAAAGCTCACCTCAAGTCTCTAGCCTCAAGCCTCAGGCCTGAAGACTCCAGCCTCCTGCCTCCTGCCAAGCCTTGCCTCGCCTCAAGTCTCTACCCTCAAGCCTGAAGACCCCAGCCTCCTGCCTCCTGCCAAGCCTCGCCTCAATTCTCTAGCCTCTAGCCTCAGGCCTGAAGACTCCATCCTCCTGCCTCCTGCCAAGCCTCGCCTGTAGTCTCTAGCCTCAAGCTTGAAGACTCAGACATTCTGCCTCTACCACACCTCGCTTCACCCTCTAGCCTCAAGCCTGAAGACTCCAGCCTCCTGCCTCCTGCCAAGCCTCGCCTCAAGCCTCTAGCCTCAATCCTGAAGACTTCAGCCTCCTGCCTCCTGACAAGCCTCGCCTCAAGTCGGTAGCCTCAAGCCTGAACACTCCAGCCTCCTGCCTCCTGCCAAGCCTTGCCTCAAGTCCCTAGCCTCTAGCCTTAGGCCTGAAGACTTCAGCCTCCTGCCTCCTGCCAAGCCTCGCCTCAAGCCTCTAGCCTCAATCCTGAAGACTTCAGCTTCCTGCCTCCTGACAAGCCTCGCCTCAAGTCGGTAGCCTCAAGCCTGAACACTCCAGCCTCCTGCCTCCTGCCAAGCCTTGCCTCAAATCCCTAGCCTCTAGCCTCAGGCCTGAGGATTCATCCTCCTGCCTCCTGCCAAGCCTTGCCTCGCCTTAAGCCTGAAGACTCCATCCTCCTGCCTCCTGCCAAGCCTTGCCTCAAGTCTCTAGCCTCAAGACTGAAGACTCCAGCCTCCTGCCTCCTGCCAAGGCTCGCCTCAATTCTATAGAGTCAAGCCTCAGGCCTGAGGACTTCAGCCTCCTGCCTCCTCCCAAGTCTTGCCTCGCCTCAAGGCTCTAGCCTCAAGCCTGAAGACTCCAGCCTCCTGCCTCCTGCCAAGCCTTGCCTCAAGTCTCTAGCCTCAAGCCTGAAGACTCAGCCTCCTGCCTCCTGCAAAGGCTCGCCTCATTTCTATAGCCTCAAGCCTCAGGTCTGAGGACTTCAGCCTCCTGCCTCCTGGCAAGCCTTGCCTCAAGTCTCCAGCCTCAAGCCTCAGGCCTGAAGACTCCAGCCTGCTGCCTCCTACCAAGCCTTGCCTCTAGTCTCTAGCCTGAAGCCTGATGTCTCCAGCCTCCTGCCTCCTGCCAAAGCTCACCTCAAGTCTCTAGCCTCAAGCCTCAGGCCTGAAGACTCCAGCCTCCTGCCTCCTGCCAAGCCTTGCCTCGCCTCAAGCCTCTAGCCTCAGGCCTGAAGACTCCAGCCTCCTGCCTCCTGCCAAGCCTCGCCTCAAGTCTCTGGCATCTAGCCTCAGGCCTGAAGACTGCATCCTCCTGCCTACTGCCAAGCCTGGCCTCTATTCTCTAGCCTCAACACTAAAGACTCCAGCCTCCTGCCTGCTGCCAAGCCTTGCCTGAAGCCTGTAGCCTCCAGCCTGAAGACTCCAGTCTCCTGCCTCCTGCCAAGCCTCGCCTCAAGTCTCTAGCCTGTAGCCTCAGGGCTGAAGACTTCAGCCTCCTGACTCCTGCGAACCCTTGCATCGCCTCAGGCCTCTAGCCTCAAGCCTTAAGACTCCAGATTCCTGCGTCCTGCCAAGCCTCGCCACAATCTCTAGCATCAAGACTCAGGCCTGAATACTTCATCCTCCTGCCTCCTGCCAAGCCTAGCCTTGCCTGAATCCTCTAGCCTCAAGCCTGGAGACTCCAGCTTCCTGCGTCCTGCCAATCCTCGCCTCAACTCTCTAGCCTCAAGCCTGAAGACTCCAGCCTCCTGCCTCCTGCCAAGCCTTGCCTCGCCTCAAGTCTCTAGCCTCAAGCCTGAAGATCCCAGCCTCCTGCCTCCTGCCAAGCCTCGCCTCAATTCTCTAGCCTCAAGCCTCAGGCCTGAAGACTCCAGCCTCCTGCCTCCTGCCAAGCCTTGCCTCGCCTCAAGCCTCTAGCATCAAGTCTGGAGACTCAGCTTCCTGCGTCCTGCCAAGCCTCGCCTCAAGTCTCTAGCCTCTAGCCTCAGGGGTGAAGACTTCAGCCTCCTGCCTCCTGCCAAGCCTCGCCTTGCCTGAATCGTCTAGCCTGAAGCCTGAAGATTTCATCCTCCTGCCTCCTGCCAAGTCTCGCCTTCCCTGAATCCTCTAGTCTCAAGCCTGAAGACTCCAGCTTCCTGCCTCCTGCCAAGCCTTGCCTCAAGACTCTAGCCTCAAGCCTGATGTCTCCAGCCTCCTGCCTCCTGCCAAGCCTCACCTCAACTCTCTAGCCTCAAGCCTGAAGACTCCAACCTCCGGCCTCCTGCCAAGGCTCACCTCAAGTCTCTAGCCTCAAGACACAGGCCTGAAGACTCCAGCCTCCTGCCTCCTGCCAAGTCTTGCCTCTAGTCTCTAGCCTGAAGCCTGAAGACTCCAGCCTCCTGCCTCCTGCCAAAGCTCGCCTCAAGTCTCTAGCCTCAAGCCTCAGGCCTGAAAACTCCAGCCTCCTGCCTCCTGCCAAGCCTTGCCTCGCCTCAAGCCTCTAGCCTCAAGCCTGAACCCCAGCCTCCTGCATCCTGCCAAGCCTCGCCTCAAGTCTCTGGCATCTAGCCTCAGGCCTGAAGACTGCATTCTCCTGCCTTCTGCCAAGCCTCGCCTCTATTCTCTAGCCTCAACCCTAAAGACTCCAGCCTCATGCCTGCTGCCAAGCCTCGCCTGAAGCCTGTAGCCTCCAGCCTGAAGACTCCAGTCTCCTGCCTCCTGCCAAGCCTAGCCTTGCCTGAATCCTCTAGCCTCAAGCCTGAAAACTCCAGCCACCTGCCTCCTGCCAAGGCTCGCCTCAAGTCTCTAGCCTCTAGCCTCAGGCCGGAAGACGCCAGCCTCCTGCCTCCTGCCAAGCCTTGCCTCGCCTCAAGCCTCTAGCCTCAAGTCTGAAGACCCCAGCCTCCTGCCTCCTGCCAAGCCTCGCCTCTAGTCTCTAGCCTCAAGCTTGAAGACTCAGATCTCCTGCCTCCTGCCACTCCTTGCTTCAAGTCTCTAGCCTCAGGCCTGAAGACTTCAACCTCCTGCCTCCTACCAAGCCTCGCCTCAAGCCTCTAGCCTCAATCCTCAAGACTCCAGCCTCCTGCCTCCTGCCAAGCCTCGGCTCAAGTCGGTAGCCTCAAGCCTGAAGACACCAGCCTCCTGCCTCCTGCCAATCCTCGCCTCAAGTCCCTAGCCGCTAGCCTCCGGCCTGAGGACTTCATCCTCCTGCCTCCTGCCAAGCCTCGCCTCAAGACTCTAGCCTCTAGCCTGAGGCCTGAAGACTTCAGCCTCCTGACTCCTGCGAAGCCTTGCATCCCCTCTGGCCTCTAGCCTCAAGCCTTAAGACTCCAGCTTCCTGCGTCCTGCCAATCCTCGCCTCAAGTCTCTAGCCTCTAGCCTCAGGCCTGAAGACTTCAGCCTCCTGCCTCCTGCCAAGCCTCGTCTCGTCTCTAGCCTCAAGCCTGAAGTCTCCAGCCTCCTGCCTCCTGCCAAGCCTTGCCTCAAGTCTCTAGCCTCAAGACTGAAGACTCCAGCCTCCTGCCTCCTGCCAAGGCTCGCCTCAATTCTATAGAGTCAAGCCTCAGGCCTGAGGACTACAGCCTCCTGCCTCCTCCCAAGCCTTGCCTCGCCTCAAGTCTCTAGCCTCAAGCCTGAAGACTCCAGCCTCCTGCCTCCTGCCAAGCCTTGCCTCAAGTCTCTAGCCTCAAGCCTGAAGACTCAGCCTCCTGCCTCCTGCAAAGGCTCGCCTCATTTCTATAGCCTCAAGCCTCAGGTCTGAGGACTTCAGCCTCCTGCCTCCTGGCAAGCCTTGCCTCAAGTCTCCAGCCTCAAGCCTCAGGCCTGAAGACTCCAGCCTGCTGCCTCCTGCCAAGCCTTGCCTCAAGTCTCTAGCCTCAAGACACTGGCCTGAAGACTCCAGCCTCCTGCCTCCTGCCAAACCTTGCCTCTAGTCTCTGGCATCTAGCCTCAGGCCTGAAGACTGCATCCTCCTGCCTCCTGCGAAGCCTCGCCTGAAGTCTCTAGCCTCTAGCCTCAGGCCTGAAGACTCCAGCCTCCTGCCTCCTGCCAAGCCTCGCCTCAAGTCTCTGGCATCTAGCCTCAGGCCTGAAGACTGCATCCTCCTGCCTTCTGCCAAGCCTGGCCTCTATTCTCTAGCCTCAACCCTAAAGACTCCAGCCTCCTGCCTGCTGCCAAGCCTCGCCTGAAGCCTGTAGCCTCCAGCCTGAAGACTCCAGTCTCCTGCCTCCTGCCAAGCCTCGCCTCAAGTCTCTAGCCTGTAGCCTCAGGGCTGAAGACTTCAGCCTCCTGACTCCTGCGAAGCCTTGCATCGCCTCAGGCCTCTAGCCTCAAGCCTTAAGACTCCAGCTTCCTGCGTCCTGCCAAGCCTCGCCACAATCTCTAGCCTCAAGACTCAGGCCTGAATACTTCATCCTCCTGCCTCCTGCCAAGCCTAGCCTTGCCTGAATCCTCTAGCCTCAAGGCTGGAGACTCCAGCTTCCTGCGTCCTGCCAATCCTCGCCACTAGTCTCTCGCCTCAAGCCTGAAGACTCCAGCCTCCTGCCACCTGCCAATCCTCGCCTCAAGTCTCTAGCCTCTAGCCTCAGGTCTGAAGACTTCAGCCTCCTGCCTCCTGCCAAGCCTCGCCTCGCCTGAATCCTCTAGACTGAAGCCTGATGACTTCATCCTCCTGCCTCCTGCCAAGTCTCGCCTTGCCTGAATCCTCTAGCCTCAAGCCTGAAGACTCCAGCTTCCTGCCTACTGCCAAGCCTTGCCTCAAGACTCTAGCCTCAAGCCTGAAGACTCCAGCCTCCTGCCTCATGCCATGCCTCGCCTCTAGTCTCTAGCCTCAAGCCTCAAGACTCAGCCTCCTGCATCCTGCAAAGGCTCGCCTCATTTCTATAGCCTCAAGCCTCAGGTCTGAGGACTTCAGCCTCCTGTCTCCTGGCAAGCCTTGCCTCAAACCTCCAGCCTCAAGCCTCAGGCCTGCAGACTCCAGACTCCTGCCCTCTGCCAAGCCTTGCCTCGCCTCAAGCCTCTAGCCTCAAGCCTGGAGACTCAGCTTCCTGCGTCCTGCCAAGCCTCGCCTTGCATGAATCGTCTAGCCTGAAGCCTGAAGATTTCATCCTCCTGCCTCCTGCCAAGTCTCGCCTTGCCTGAATCCTCTAGTCTCAAGCCTGAAGACTCCAGCTTCCTGCCTCCTGCCAAGCCTTGCCTCAAGTCTCTAGCCTCAAGCCTGAAGTCTCCAGCCTCCTGCCTCCTGCCTCCTGCAAAGCCTCGCCTCAACTCTCTAGCCTCAAGCCTGAAGACTCCAACCTCCTTCCTCTTGCCAAAGCTCACCTCAAGTCTCTAGCCTCAAGCCTCAGGCCTGAAGACTCCAGCCTCCTGCCTCCTGCCAAGCCTCGGCTCAAGTCGGTAGCCTCAAGCCTGAAGACTCCAGCCTCCTGCCTCCTGCCAATCCTCGCCTCAAGTCCCTAGCCGCTAGCCTCCGGCCTGAGGACTTCATCCTCCTGCCTCCTGCCAAGCCTCGCCTCAAGACTCTAGCCTCTAGCCTGAGGCCTGAAGACTTCAGCCTCCTGACTCCTGCGAAGCCTTGCATCCCCTCTGGCCTCTAGCCTCAAACCTTAAGACTCCAGCCTGCTGCCTCCTGCCAAGCCTTGCCTCTAGTCTCTAGCCTGAAGCCTGATGTCTCCAGCCTCCTGCCTCCTGCCAAAGCTCACCTCAAGTCTCTAGCCTCAAGCCTCAGGCCTGAAGACTCCAGCCTCCTGCCTCCTGCCAAGCCTTGCCTCGCCTCAAGCCTCTAGCCTCAGGCCTGAAGACTCCAGCCTCCTGCCTCCTGCCAAGCCTCGCCTCAAGTCTCTGGCATCTAGCCTCAGGCCTGAAGACTGCATCCTCCTGCCTACTGCCAAGCCTGGCCTCTATTCTCTAGCCTCAACACTAAAGACTCCAGCCTCCTGCCTGCTGCCAAGCCTTGCCTGAAGCCTGTAGCCTCCAGCCTGAAGACTCCAGTCTCCTGCCTCCTGCCAAGCCTCGCCTCAAGTCTCTAGCCTGTAGCCTCAGGGCTGAAGACTTCAGCCTCCTGACTCCTGCGAACCCTTGCATCGCCTCAGGCCTCTAGCCTCAAGCCTTAAGACTCCAGATTCCTGCGTCCTGCCAAGCCTCGCCACAATCTCTAGCATCAAGACTCAGGCCTGAATACTTCATCCTCCTGCCTCCTGCCAAGCCTAGCCTTGCCTGAATCCTCTAGCCTCAAGCCTGGAGACTCCAGCTTCCTGCGTCCTGCCAATCCTCGCCTCAACTCTCTAGCCTCAAGCCTGAAGACTCCAGCCTCCTGCCTCCTGCCAAGCCTTGCCTCGCCTCAAGCCTCTAGCATCAAGTCTGGAGACTCAGCTTCCTGCGTCCTGCCAATCCTCGCCTCAACTCTCTAGCCTCAAGCCTGAAGACTCCAGCCTCCTGCCTCCTGCCAAGCCTTGCCTCGCCTCAAGTCTCTAGCCTCAAGCCTGAAGATCCCAGCCTCCTGCGTCCTGCCAATCCTCGCCTCAACTCTCTAGCCTCAAGCCTGAAGACTCCAGCCTCCTGCCTCCTGCCAAGCCTTGCCTCGCCTCAAGTCTCTAGCCTCAAGCCTGAAGATCCCAGCCTCCTGCCTCCTGCCAAGCCTCGCCTCAATTCTCTAGCCTCAAGCCTCAGGCCTGAAGACTCCAGCCTCCTGCCTCCTGCCAAGCCTTGCCTCGCCTCAAGCCTCTAGCATCAAGTCTGGAGACTCAGCTTCCTGCGTCCTGCCAATCCTCGCCTCAACTCTCTAGCCTCAAGCCTGAAGACTCCAGCCTCCTGCCTCCTGCCAAGCCTTGCCTCGCCTCAAGTCTCTAGCCTCAAGCCTGAAGATCCCAGCCTCCTGCCTCCTGCCAAGCCTCGCCTCAATTCTCTAGCCTCAAGCCTCAGGCCTGAAGACTCCAGCCTCCTGCCTCCTGCCAAGCCTTGCCTCGCCTCAAGCCTCTAGCATCAAGTCTGGAGACTCAGCTTCCTGCGTCCTGCCAAGCCTCGCCTCAAGTCTCTAGCCTCTAGCCTCAGGGGTGAAGACTTCAGCCTCCTGCCTCCTGCCAAGCCTCGCCTTGCCTGAATCGTCTAGCCTGAAGCCTGAAGATTTCATCCTCCTGCCTCCTGCCAAGTCTCGCCTTCCCTGAATCCTCTAGTCTCAAGCCTGAAGACTCCAGCTTCCTGCCTCCTGCCAAGCCTTGCCTCAAGACTCTAGCCTCAAGCCTGATGTCTCCAGCCTCCTGCCTCCTGCCAAGCCTCACCTCAACTCTCTAGCCTCAAGCCTGAAGACTCCAACCTCCGGCCTCCTGCCAAGGCTCACCTCAAGTCTCTAGCCTCAAGACACAGGCCTGAAGACTCCAGCCTCCTGCCTCCTGCCAAGTCTTGCCTCTAGTCTCTAGCCTGAAGCCTGAAGACTCCAGCCTCCTGCCTCCTGCCAAAGCTCGCCTCAAGTCTCTAGCCTCAAGCCTCAGGCCTGAAGACTCCAGCCTCCTGCCTCCTGCCAAGCCTTGCCTCGCCTCAAGCCTCTAGCCTCAAGCCTGAACCCCAGCCTCCTGCCTCCTGCCAAGCCTCGCCTCAAGTCTCTGGCATCTAGCCTCAGGCCTGAAGACTGCATTCTCCTGCCTTCTGCCAAGCCTCGCCTCTATTCTCTAGCCTCAACCCTAAAGACTCCAGCCTCATGCCTGCGGCCAAGCCTCGCCTGAAGCCTGTAGCCTCCAGCCTGAAGACTCCAGTCTCCTGCCTCCTGCCAAGCCTAGCCTTGCCTGAATCCTCTAGCCTCAAGCCTGAAGACTCCAGCCACCTGCCTCCTGCCAAGGCTCGCCTCAAGTCTCTAGCCTCAAGCCTCAGGCCTGAAGACGCCACCCTCCTGCCTCCTGCCAAGCCTTGCCTTGCCTCAAGCCTCTAGCCTCAAGTCTGAAGACCCCAGCCTCCTGCCTCCTGCCAAGCCTCGCCTCTAGTCTCTAGCCTCAAGCTTGAAGACTCAGATCTCCTGCCTCCTGCCACTCCTTGCTTCAAGTCTCTAGCCTCAGGCCTGAAGACTTCAGCCTCCTGCCTCCTGCCAAGCCTCGTCTTGTCTCTAGCCTCAAGCCTGAAGTCTCCAGCCTCCTGCCTCCTGCCAAGCCTTGCCTCAAGTCTCTAGCCTCAAGACTGAAGACTCCAGCCTCCTGCCTCCTGCCAAGGCTCGCCTCAATTCTATAGAGTCAAGCCTCAGGCCTGAGGACTTCAGCCTCCTGCCTCCTCCCAAGTCTTGCCTCGCCTCAAGGCTCTAGCCTCAAGCCTGAAGACTCCAGCCTCCTGCCTCCTGCCAAGCCTTGCCTCAAGTCTCTAGCCTCAAGCCTGAAGACTCAGCCTCCTGCCTCCTGCAAAGGCTCGCCTCATTTCTATAGCCTCAAGCCTCAGGTCTGAGGACTTCAGCCTCCTGCCTCCTGGCAAGCCTTGCCTCAAGTCTCCAGCCTCAAGCCTCAGGCCTGAAGACTCCAGCCTGCTGCCTCCTGCCAAGCCTTGCCTCTAGTCTCTAGCCTGAAGCCTGATGTCTCCAGCCTCCTGCCTCCTGCCAAAGCTCACCTCAAGTCTCTAGCCTCAAGCCTCAGGCCTGAAGACTCCAGCCTCCTGCCTCCTGCCAAGCCTTGCCTCGCCTCAAGCCTCTAGCCTCAGGCCTGAAGACTCCAGCCTCCTGCCTCCTGCCAAGCCTCGCCTCAAGTCTCTGGCATCTAGCCTCAGGCCTGAAGACTGCATCCTCCTGCCTACTGCCAAGCCTGGCCTCTATTCTCTAGCCTCAACACTAAAGACTCCAGACTCCTGCCTGCTGCCAAGCCTTGCCTGAAGCCTGTAGCCTCCAGCCTGAAGACTCCAGTCTCCTGCCTCCTGCCAAGCCTCGCCTCAAGTCTCTAGCCTGTAGCCTCAGGGCTGAAGACTTCAGCCTCCTGACTCCTGCGAAGCCTTGCATCCCCTCTGGCCTCTAGCCTCAAACCTTAAGACTCCAGCCTGCTGCCTCCTGCCAAGCCTTGCCTCTAGTCTCTAGCCTGAAGCCTGATGTCTCCAGCCTCCTGCCTCCTGCCAAAGCTCACCTCAAGTCTCTAGCCTCAAGCCTCAGGCCTGAAGACTCCAGCCTCCTGCCTCCTGCCAAGCCTTGCCTCGCCTCAAGCCTCTAGCCTCAGGCCTGAAGACTCCAGCCTCCTGCCTCCTGCCAAGCCTCGCCTCAAGTCTCTGGCATCTAGCCTCAGGCCTGAAGACTGCATCCTCCTGCCTACTGCCAAGCCTGGCCTCTATTCTCTAGCCTCAACACTAAAGACTCCAGACTCCTGCCTGCTGCCAAGCCTTGCCTGAAGCCTGTAGCCTCCAGCCTGAAGACTCCAGTCTCCTGCCTCCTGCCAAGCCTCGCCTCAAGTCTCTAGCCTGTAGCCTCAGGGCTGAAGACTTCAGCCTCCTGACTCCTGCGAAGCCTTGCATCCCCTCTGGCCTCTAGCCTCAAACCTTAAGACTCCAGCCTGCTGCCTCCTGCCAAGCCTTGCCTCTAGTCTCTAGCCTGAAGCCTGATGTCTCCAGCCTCCTGCCTCCTGCCAAAGCTCACCTCAAGTCTCTAGCCTCAAGCCTCAGGCCTGAAGACTCCAGCCTCCTGCCTCCTGCCAAGCCTTGCCTCGCCTCAAGCCTCTAGCCTCAGGCCTGAAGACTCCAGCCTCCTGCCTCCTGCCAAGCCTCGCCTCAAGTCTCTGGCATCTAGCCTCAGGCCTGAAGACTGCATCCTCCTGCCTACTGCCAAGCCTGGCCTCTATTCTCTAGCCTCAACACTAAAGACTCCAGCCTCCTGCCTGCTGCCAAGCCTTGCCTGAAGCCTGTAGCCTCCAGCCTGAAGACTCCAGTCTCCTGCCTCCTGCCAAGCCTCGCCTCAAGTCTCTAGCCTGTAGCCTCAGGGCTGAAGACTTCAGCCTCCTGACTCCTGCGAACCCTTGCATCGCCTCAGGCCTCTAGCCTCAAGCCTTAAGACTCCAGATTCCTGCGTCCTGCCAAGCCTCGCCACAATCTCTAGCATCAAGACTCAGGCCTGAATACTTCATCCTCCTGCCTCCTGCCAAGCCTAGCCTTGCCTGAATCCTCTAGCCTCAAGCCTGGAGACTCCAGCTTCCTGCGTCCTGCCAATCCTCGCCTCAACTCTCTAGCCTCAAGCCTGAAGACTCCAGCCTCCTGCCTCCTGCCAAGCCTTGCCTCGCCTCAAGTCTCTAGCCTCAAGCCTGAAGATCCCAGCCTCCTGCCTCCTGCCAAGCCTCGCCTCAATTCTCTAGCCTCAAGCCTCAGGCCTGAAGACTCCAGCCTCCTGCCTCCTGCCAAGCCTTGCCTCGCCTCAAGCCTCTAGCATCAAGTCTGGAGACTCAGCTTCCTGCGTCCTGCCAAGCCTCGCCTCAAGTCTCTAGCCTCTAGCCTCAGGGGTGAAGACTTCAGCCTCCTGCCTCCTGCCAAGCCTCGCCTTGCCTGAATCGTCTAGCCTGAAGCCTGAAGATTTCATCCTCCTGCCTCCTGCCAAGTCTCGCCTTCCCTGAATCCTCTAGTCTCAAGCCTGAAGACTCCAGCTTCCTGCCTCCTGCCAAGCCTTGCCTCAAGACTCTAGCCTCAAGCCTGATGTCTCCAGCCTCCTGCCTCCTGCCAAGCCTCACCTCAACTCTCTAGCCTCAAGCCTGAAGACTCCAACCTCCGGCCTCCTGCCAAGGCTCACCTCAAGTCTCTAGCCTCAAGACTCAGGCCTGAAGACTCCAGCCTCCTGCCTCCTGCCAAGTCTTGCCTCTAGTCTCTAGCCTGAAGCCTGAAGACTCCAGCCTCCTGCCTCCTGCCAAAGCTCGCCTCAAGTCTCTAGCCTCAAGCCTCAGGCCTGAAGACTCCAGCCTCCTGCCTCCTGCCAAGCCTTGCCTCGCCTCAAGCCTCTAGCCTCAAGCCTGAACCCCAGCCTCCTGCCTCCTGCCAAGCCTCGCCTCAAGTCTCTGGCATCTAGCCTCAGGCCTGAAGACTGCATTCTCCTGCCTTCTGCCAAGCCTCGCCTCTATTCTCTAGCCTCAACCCTAAAGACTCCAGCCTCATGCCTGCGGCCAAGCCTCGCCTGAAGCCTGTAGCCTCCAGCCTGAAGACTCCAGTCTCCTGCCTCCTGCCAAGCCTAGCCTTGCCTGAATCCTCTAGCCTCAAGCCTGAAGACTCCAGCCACCTGCCTCCTGCCAAGGCTCGCCTCAAGTCTCTAGCCTCAAGCCTCAGGCCTGAAGACGCCACCCTCCTGCCTCCTGCCAAGCCTTGCCTTGCCTCAAGCCTCTAGCCTCAAGTCTGAAGACCCCAGCCTCCTGCCTCCTGCCAAGCCTCGCCTCTAGTCTCTAGCCTCAAGCTTGAAGACTCAGATCTCCTGCCTCCTGCCACTCCTTGCTTCAAGTCTCTAGCCTCAGGCCTGAAGACTTCAGCCTCCTGCCTCCTGCCAAGCCTCGTCTTGTCTCTAGCCTCAAGCCTGAAGTCTCCAGCCTCCTGCCTCCTGCCAAGCCTTGCCTCAAGTCTCTAGCCTCAAGACTGAAGACTCCAGCCTCCTGCCTCCTGCCAAGGCTCGCCTCAATTCTATAGAGTCAAGCCTCAGGCCTGAGGACTTCAGCCTCCTGCCTCCTCCCAAGTCTTGCCTCGCCTCAAGGCTCTAGCCTCAAGCCTGAAGACTCCAGCCTCCTGCCTCCTGCCAAGCCTTGCCTCAAGTCTCTAGCCTCAAGCCTGAAGACTCAGCCTCCTGCCTCCTGCAAAGGCTCGCCTCATTTCTATAGCCTCAAGCCTCAGGTCTGAGGACTTCAGCCTCCTGCCTCCTGGCAAGCCTTGCCTCAAGTCTCCAGCCTCAAGCCTCAGGCCTGAAGACTCCAGCCTGCTGCCTCCTGCCAAGCCTTGCCTCTAGTCTCTAGCCTGAAGCCTGATGTCTCCAGCCTCCTGCCTCCTGCCAAAGCTCACCTCAAGTCTCTAGCCTCAAGCCTCAGGCCTGAAGACTCCAGCCTCCTGCCTCCTGCCAAGCCTTGCCTCGCCTCAAGCCTCTAGCCTCAGGCCTGAAGACTCCAGCCTCCTGCCTCCTGCCAAGCCTCGCCTCAAGTCTCTGGCATCTAGCCTCAGGCCTGAAGACTGCATCCTCCTGCCTACTGCCAAGCCTGGCCTCTATTCTCTAGCCTCAACACTAAAGACTCCAGCCTCCTGCCTGCTGCCAAGCCTTGCCTGAAGCCTGTAGCCTCCAGCCTGAAGACTCCAGTCTCCTGCCTCCTGCCAAGCCTCGCCTCAAGTCTCTAGCCTGTAGCCTCAGGGCTGAAGACTTCAGCCTCCTGACTCCTGCGAAGCCTTGCATCCCCTCTGGCCTCTAGCCTCAAACCTTAAGACTCCAGCCTGCTGCCTCCTGCCAAGCCTTGCCTCTAGTCTCTAGCCTGAAGCCTGATGTCTCCAGCCTCCTGCCTCCTGCCAAAGCTCACCTCAAGTCTCTAGCCTCAAGCCTCAGGCCTGAAGACTCCAGCCTCCTGCCTCCTGCCAAGCCTTGCCTCGCCTCAAGCCTCTAGCCTCAGGCCTGAAGACTCCAGCCTCCTGCCTCCTGCCAAGCCTCGCCTCAAGTCTCTGGCATCTAGCCTCAGGCCTGAAGACTGCATCCTCCTGCCTACTGCCAAGCCTGGCCTCTATTCTCTAGCCTCAACACTAAAGACTCCAGCCTCCTGCCTGCTGCCAAGCCTTGCCTGAAGCCTGTAGCCTCCAGCCTGAAGACTCCAGTCTCCTGCCTCCTGCCAAGCCTCGCCTCAAGTCTCTAGCCTGTAGCCTCAGGGCTGAAGACTTCAGCCTCCTGACTCCTGCGAACCCTTGCATCGCCTCAGGCCTCTAGCCTCAAGCATTAAGACTCCAGCTTCCTGCGTCCTGCCAAGCCTCACCACAATCTCTAGCCTCAAGCCTCAGGCCTGAATACTTCATCCTCCTGCCTCCTGCCAAGCCTAGCCTTGCCTGAATCCTCTAGCCTCAAGCCTGGAGACTCCAGCTTCCTGCCTCCTGCCAAGCCTCGCCTCAAGTCTCTAGCCTGTAGCCTCAGGGCTGAAGACTTCAGCCTCCTGACTCCTGCGAACCCTTGCATCGCCTCAGGCCTCTAGCCTCAAGCCTTAAGACTCCAGATTCCTGCGTCCTGCCAAGCCTCGCCACAATCTCTAGCATCAAGACTCAGGCCTGAATACTTCATCCTCCTGCCTCCTGCCAAGCCTAGCCTTGCCTGAATCCTCTAGCCTCAAGCCTGGAGACTCCAGCTTCCTGCGTCCTGCCAATCCTCGCCTCAACTCTCTAGCCTCAAGCCTGAAGACTCCAGCCTCCTGCCTCCTGCCAAGCCTTGCCTCGCCTCAAGTCTCTAGCCTCAAGCCTGAAGATCCCAGCCTCCTGCCTCCTGCCAAGCCTCGCCTCAATTCTCTAGCCTCAAGCCTCAGGCCTGAAGACTCCAGCCTCCTGCCTCCTGCCAAGCCTCGCCTTGCCTGAATCGTCTAGCCTGAAGCCTGAAGATTTCATCCTCCTGCCTCCTGCCAAGTCTCGCCTTCCCTGAATCCTCTAGTCTCAAGCCTGAAGACTCCAGCTTCCTGCTCTCCTGCCAAGCCTTGCCTCAAGACTCTAGCCTCAAGCCTGATGTCTCCAGCCTCCTGCCTCCTGCCAAGCCTCACCTCAACTCTCTAGCCTCAAGCCTGAAGACTCCAACCTCCGGCCTCCTGCCAAGGCTCACCTCAAGTCTCTAGCCTCAAGACACAGGCCTGAAGACTCCAGCCTCCTGCCTCCTGCCAAGTCTTGCCTCTAGTCTCTAGCCTGAAGCCTGAAGACTCCAGCCTCCTGCCTCCTGCCAAAGCTCGCCTCAAGTCTCTAGCCTCAAGCCTCAGGCCTGAAGACTCCAGCCTCCTGCCTCCTGCCAAGCCTTGCCTCGCCTCAAGCCTCTAGCCTCAAGCCTGAACCCCAGCCTCCTGCCTCCTGCCAAGCCTCGCCTCAAGTCTCTGGCATCTAGCCTCAGGCCTGAAGACTGCATTCTCCTGCCTTCTGCCAAGCCTCGCCTCTATTCTCTAGCCTCAACCCTAAAGACTCCAGCCTCATGCCTGCTGCCAAGCCTCGCCTGAAGCCTGTAGCCTCCAGCCTGAAGACTCCAGTCTCCTGCCTCCTGCCAAGCCTAGCCTTGCCTGAATCCTCTAGCCTCAAGCCTGAAGACTCCAGCCACCTGCCTCCTGCCAAGGCTCGCCTCAAGTCTCTAGCCTCTAGCCTCAGGCCGGAAGACGCCAGCCTCCTGCCTCCTGCCAAGCCTTGCCTCGCCTCAAGCCTCTAGCCTCAAGTCTGAAGACCGCAGCCTCCTGCCTCCTGCCAAGCCTCGCCTCTAGTCTCTAGCCTCAAGCCTGAAGACTCCAGCCTCCTGCCTCCTGCCAATCCTCGCCTCAAGTCACTAGCCGCTAGCCTCCGGCCTGAGGACTTCATCCTCCTGCCTCCTGCCAAGCCTCGCCTCAAGACTCTAGCCTCTAGCCTGAGGTCTGAAGACTTCAGCCTCCTGACTCCTGCGAAGCCTTGCATCCCCTCTGGCCTCTAGCCTCAAGCCTTAAGACTCCAGCTTCCTGCGTCCTGCCAATCCTCGCCTCAAGTCTCTAGCCTCTAGCCTCAGGCCTGAAGACTTCAGCCTCCTGCCTCCTGCCAAGCCTCGTCTCGTCTCTAGCCTCAAGCCTGAAGTCTCCAGCCTCCTGCCTCCTGCCAAGCCTTGCCTCAAGTCTCTAGCCTCAAGACTGAAGACTCCAGCCTCCTGCCTCCTGCCTCCTGCCAAGGCTGGCCTCAGTTCTATAGAGTCAAGCCTCAGGCCTGAGGACTTCAGCCTCCTGCCTCCTCCCAAGCCTTGCCTCGCCTCAAGTCTCTAGCCTCAAGCCTGAAGACTCCAGCCTCCTGCCTCCTGCCAAGCCTTGCCTCAAGTCTCAAGCCTCAAGCCTGAAGACTTCAGCCTCCTGCCTCATGCAAAGTCTCGCCTCATTTCTATAGCCTCAAGCCTCAGGTCTGAGGACTTCAGCCTCCTGCCTCCTGGCAAGCCTTGCCTCAAGTCTCCAGCCTCAAGCCACAGGCCTGAAGACTCCAGCCTCCTGCCTCCTGCCAAGCCTTGCCTCAAGACTCTAGCCTCAAGCCTGATGTCTCCAGCCTCCTGCCTCCTGCAAAGCCTCGCCTCAACTTTCTAGCCTCAAGCCTGAAGACTCCAACCTCCTGCCTCCTGCCAAGGCTCACCTCAAGTCTCTAGCCTCAAGACACTGGCCTGAAGACTCCAGCCTCCTGCCTCCTGCCAAGCCTTGCCTCTAGTCTCTAGCCTGAAGCCTGAAGTCTCCAGCCCCCTGCCTCCTGCAAAGCCTCGCCTCAACTCTCTAGCCTCAAGCCTGAAGACTCCAACCTCCTGCCTCCTGCCAAAGCTCACCTCAAGTCTCTAGCCTCAAGCCTCAGGCCTGAAGACTCCAGCCTCCTGCCTCCTGCCAAGCCTTGCCTCGCCTCAAGTCTCTACCCTCAAGCCTGAAACCCCAGCCTCCTGCCTCCTGCCAAGCCTCGCCTCAATTCTCTAGCCTCTAGCCTCAGGCCTGAAGACTCCATCCTCCTGCCTCCTGCCAAGCCTCGCCTGTAGTCTCTAGCCTCAAGCTTGAAGACTCAGACATTCTGCCTCTACCACACCTCGCTTCAACCCTCTAGCCTCAAGCCTGAAGACTCCAGCCTCCTGCCTCCTGCCAAGCCTCGCCTCAAGCCTCTAGCCTCAATCCTGAAGACTTCAGCCTCCTGCCTCCTGCCAAGCCTCGCCTCAAGTCGGTAGCCTCAAGCCTGAACACTCCAGCCTCCTGCCTCCTGCCAAGCCTTGCCTCAAGTCCCTAGCCTCTAGCCTTAGGCCTGAAGACTTCAGCCTCCTGCCTCCTGACAAGCCTCGCCTCAAGCCTCTAGCCTCAATCCTGAAGACTTCAGCTTCCTGCCTCCTGACAAGCCTCGCCTCAAGTCGGTAGCCTCAAGCCTGAACACTCCAGCCTCCTGCCTCCTGCCAAGCCTTGCCTCAAATCCCTAGCCTCTAGCCTCAGGCCTGAGGATTCATCCTCCTGCCTCCTGCCAAGCCTTGCCTCTAGTCTCTAGCTGCAAGCCTTAAGACTCCAGCTTCCAGCGTCCTGCCAAGGCTCACCTCAAGTCTCTAGCCTCAAGTCTGAGGCCTGAAGACTCCAGCCTCCTGCCTCCTGCCAAGCCTTGCCTCGCCTCAAGCCTCTAGCCTCAGGCCTGAAGACTCCAGCCTCTGGCCTCCTGCCAAGCCTCGCCTTGCCTGAATGCTCTAGCCTCAAGACTGAAGACTCCAGCATCCCGCGTCCTGCCAAGCATCACCACAAGTCTCTAGCCTCAAGCCTCAGGCTTGAATACTTCATCCTCCTGCCTCCAGCCAAGCCTAGCCTTGCCTGAATCCTCTAGCCTCAAGCCTGAAGACTCCAGCCACCTGCCTCCTGCCAAGGCTCGCCTCAAGTCTCTAGCCTCAAGACACAGGCCTGAAGACTCCAGCTTCCTGCCTCTTGCCAAGTCTTGCCTCTAGTCTCTAGCCTCAAGTCTCAAGACTCAGCCTCCTGCCTCCTGCCAAGGCTCGCCTCAATACTCTAGCCTCAAGCCTCAGGCCTGAAGACGCCAGCCTCCTGCCTCCTGCCAAGCCTCGCCTCAAGTCTCAATCCTCAAGCCTGAAGACTCCGGCCTCCTGCCTCATGCCATGCCTCGCCTCTAGTCTCTAGCCTCAAGCCTGAAGACTCAGCCTCCTGCATCCTGCAAAGGCTCGCCTCATTTCTATAGCCTCAAGCCTCAGGTCTGAGGACTTCAGCCTCCTGCCTCCTGGCAAGCCTTGCCTCAAACCTCCAGCCTCAAGCCTCAGGCCTGCAGACTCCAGACTCCTGCCCTCTGCCAAGCCTTGCCTCGCCTCTAGCCTCAAGCCTGGAGACTCAGCTTCCTGCGTCCTGCCAAGCCTCGCCTTGCATGAATCGTCCAGCCTGAAGCCTGAAGATTTCATCCTCCTGCCTCCTACCAAGTCTCGCCTTGCCTGAATCCTCTAGTCTCAAGCCTGAAGACTCCAGCTTCCTGCCTCCTGCCAAGCCTTGCCTCAAGTCTCTAGCCTCAAGCCTGAAGTCTCCAGCCTCCTGCCTCCTGCAAAGCCTCGCCTCAACTCTCTAGCCTCAAGCCTGAAGACTCCAACCTCCTTCCTCCTGCCAAAGCTCACCTCAAGTCTCTAGCCTCAAGCCTCAGGCCTGAAGACTCCAGCCTCCTGCTTCCTGCCAAGCCTTGCCTCGCCTCAAGTCTCTAGCCTCAAGCCTGAAGATCCCAGCCTCCTGCCTCCTGCCAAGCCTCGCCTCAATTCTCTAGCCTCAAGCCTCAGGCCTGAAGACTCCAGCCTCCTGCCTCCTGCCAAGCCTTGCCTCGCCTCAAGCCTCTAGCCTCAGGGGTGAAGACTTCAGCCTCCTGCCTCCTGCCAAGGCCTCGCCTTGCCTGAATCGTCTAGCCTGAAGCCTGAAGATTTCATCCTCCTGCCTCCTGCAAGTCTCGCCTTGCCTGAATCCTCTAGTCTCAAGCCTGAAGACTCCAGCTTCCTGCCTCCTGCCAAGCCTTGCCTCAAGACTCTAGCCTCAAGCCTGATGTCTCCAGCCTCCTGCCTACTACAAAGCCTCACCTCAACTCTCTAGCCTCAAGCCTGAAGACTCCAACCTCCGGCCTCCTGCCAAGGCTCACCTCAAGTCTCTAGCCTCAAGACACAGGCCTGAAGACTCCAGCCTCCTGCCTCCTGCCAAGGTCTTGCCTCTAGTCTCTAGCCTGAAGCCTGAAGACTCCAGCCTCCTACCTCCTGCCAAAGCTCGCCTCAAGTCTCTAGCCTCAAGCTCAGGCCTGAAGACTCCAGCCTCCTGCCTCCTGCCAAGCCCTTGCCTCGCCTCAAGCCTCTAGCCTCAAGCCTGAACCCCAGCCTCCTGCCTCCTGCCAAGCCTCGCCTCAAGTCTCTGGCATCTAGCCTCAGGCCTGAAGACTGCATTCTCCTGCCTTCTTGCCAAGCCTCGCCTCTATTCTCTAGCCTCAACCCTAAAGACTCCAGCCTCATGCCTGCGGCCAAGCCTAGCCTTGCCTGAATCCTCTAGCCTCAAGCCTGAAGACTCCAGCCACCTGCCTCTTGCCAAGGCTCGCCTCAAGTCTCTAGCCTCCAAGCCTCAGGCCTGAAGACGCACCCTCCTGCCTCCTGCAAGCCTTGCCTCGCCTCAAGCCTCTAGCCTCAAGTCTGAAGACCCCAGCCTCCTGCCTCCTGCCAAGCCTCGCCTCTAGTCTCTAGCCTCAAGCTTGAAGACTCAGATCTCCTGCCTCCTGCCACTCCTTGCTTCAAGTCTCTAGCCTCAGGCCTGAAGACTTCAACCTCCTGCCTCCTGCCAAGCCTCGGCTCAAGTCGGTAGCCTCAAGCCTGAAGACACCAGCCTCCTGCCTCCTGCCAATCCTCGCCTCAAGTCCCTAGCCGCTAGCCTCCGGCCTGAGGACTTCATCCTCCTGCTCCTGCCAAGCCTCGCCTCAAGACTCTAGCCGCTAGCCTGAGGCCTGAAGACTTCAGCCTCCTGACTCCTGCGAAGCCTTGCATCCCCTCTGGCCTCTAGCCTCAAGCCTTAAGACTCCAGCTTCCTGCGTCCTGCCAATCCTCGCCTCAAGTCTCTAGCCTCTAGCCTCAGGCCTGAAGACTTCAGCCTCCTGCCTCCTGCCAAGCCTCGTCTCGTCTCTAGCCTCAAGCCTGAAGTCTCCAGCCTCCTGCCTCCTGCCAAGCCTTGCCTCTAGTCTCTAGCCTCAAGCCTGAAGACTCTGCCTCCTGCCTCCTGCAAAGGCTCGCCTCATTTCTATATCCTCAAGCCTCAGGTCTGAGGACTTCAGCCTCCTGCCTCCTGGCAAGCCTTGCCTCAAGTCTCCAGCCTCAAGCCTCAGGCCTGAAGACTCCAGCCTGCTGCCTCCTGCCAAGCCTTGCCTCAAGTCTCTAGCCTCAAGACACTGGCCTGAAGACTCCAGCCTCCTGCCTCCTCCCAAGCCTTGCCTCTAGTCTCTGGCATCTAGCCTCAGGCCTGAAGACTGCATCCTCCTGCCTCCTGCGAAGCCTCGCCTGAAGTCTCTAGCCTCTAGCCTCAGGCCTGAAGACTCCAGCCTCCTGCCTCCTGCCAAGCCTCGCCCTCAAGTCTCTGGCATCTAGCCTCAGGCCTGAAGACTGCATCCCTCCTGCCTTCTGCCAAGCCTGGCCTCTATTCTCTAGCCTCAACCCTAAAGACTCCAGCCTCCTGCCTGCTGCCAAGCCTCGCCTCAAGTCTCTAGCCTGTAGCCTCAGGGCTGAAGACTTCAGCCTCCTGACTCCTGCGAAGCCTTGCATCGCCTCAGGCCTCTAGCCTCAGCTCTAAGACTCCAGCTTCCTGCGTCCTGCCAAGCCTCGCCACAATCTCTATCCTCAAGACTCAGGCCTGAATACTTCATCCTCCTGCCTCCTGCCAAGCCTAGCCTTGCCTGAATCCTCTAGCCTCAAGGCTGGAGACTCCAGCTTCCTGCGTCCTGCCAATCCTCGCCACTAGTCTCTCCGCCTCAAGCCTGAAAACTCCAGCCTCCTGCCACCTGCCAATCCTCGCCTCAAGTCTCTAGCCTCTAGCCTCAGGTCTGAAGACTTCAGCCTCCTGCCTCCTGCCAAGCCTCGCCTCGCCTGAATCCTCTAGACTGAAGCCTGATGACTTCATCCTCCTGCCTCCTGCCAAGTCTCGCCTTGCCTGAATCCTCTAGCCTCAAGCCTGAAGACTCCAGCTTCCTGCCTACTGCCAAGCCTTGCCTCAAGACTCTAGCCTCAAGCCTGAAGTCTCCAGCCTCCTGCCTCCTGCCAAGGTTCGCCTCAAGTCCTCTAGCCTCAAGCCTCAGGCCTGAAGACTCCAGCCTCCTTGCCTCCTGCCAAGCCTCGCCTCAAGTCTCAAGCCTCAAGCCTGAAGACTCCAGCCTCCTGCAAAGCCTCGCCTCTAGTCTCTCTAGCCTCAAGCCTGAAGACTCAGCCTCCTGCATCCTGCAAAGGCTCGCCTCATTTCTATACCCTCAAGCCTCAGGTCTGAGGACTTCAGCCTCCTGCCTCCTGGCAAGCCTTGCATAAAGTCTCCAGCCTCAAGCCTCAGGCCTGAAGACTCCAGCCTCCTGCCCTCTGCCAAGCCTTGCCTCGCCTCAAGCCTCTAGCCTCAAGCCTGGAGACTCAGCTTCCTGCGTCCTGCCAAGCCTCGCCTCAAGTCTCTAGCCTCTAGCCTCAGGCCTGAAGACTTCAGCCTCCTGCCTCCAGCCAAGCCTCGCCTTGCATGAATCGTCTAGCCTGAAGCCTGAAGATTTCATCCTTCTGCCTCCTGCCAAGTCTCGCCTTGCCTGAATCCTCTAGTCTCAAGCCTGAAGACTCCAGCTTCCTGCCTCCTGCCAAGCCTTGCCTCAAGTCTCTAGCCTCAAGCCTGAAGTCTCCAGCCTCCTGCCTCCTGCAAAGCCTCGCCTCAACTCTCTAGCCTCAAGCCTGAAGACTCCAACCTCCTGCCTCCTGCCAAGCCTCGCCTCAATTCTCTAGCCTCTAGCCTCAGGCCTGAAGACTCCATCCTCCTGCCTCCTGCCAAGCCTCGCCTGTAGTCTCTAGCCTCAAGCTTGAAGACTCAGACATTCTGCCTCTACCACACCTCGCTTCAAGTCTCTAGCCTCAAGCCTGAAGACTCCAGCCTCCTGCCTCCTGCCAAGCCTCGCCTCAAGTCGGTAGCCTCAAGCCTGAACACCCCAGCCTCCTGCCTCCTGCCAAGCCTCGCCTCAAGTCTCAAGCCTCAAGCCTGAAGACTCCAGCCTCCTGCAAAGCCTCGCCTCTAGTCTCTAGCCTCAAGCCTGAAGACTCAGCCTCCTGCATCCTGCAAAGTCTCGCCTCATTTCTATACCCTCAAGCCTCAGGTCTGAGGACTTCAGCCTCCTGCCTCCTGGCAAGCCTTGCCTCTAGTCTCTAGCCTGAAGCCTGAAGACTCCAGCCTCCTGCCTCCAGCCAAAGCTCACCTCAAGTCTCTAGCCTCAAGACACTGGCCTGAAGACTCCAGCCTCCTGCCTCCTGCCAAGCCTTGCCTCTAGTCTCTAGCCTGAAGCCTGAAGACTCCAGCCTCCTGCCTCCTGCCAAAGCTCACCTCAAGTCTCTAGCCTCAAGCCTCAGGCCTGAAGACTCCAGCCTCCTGCCTCCTGCCAAGCCTCGCCTCAAGTCTCTGGCATCTAGCCTCAGGCCTGAAGACTGCATCCTCCTGCCTCCTGCGAAGCCTCGCCTCAAGTCTCTAGCCTCTAGCCTCAGGCCTGAAGACTGCATCCTCCTGCCTTCTGCCAAGCCTGGCCTCTATTCTCTAGCCTCAACCCTAAAGACTCCAGCCTCCTGCCTCCTGCCAAGCCTCGCCTGAAGCCTGTAGCCTCCAGCCTGAAGACTCCAGTCTCCTGCCTCCTGCCAAGCCTCGCCTCAAGTCTCTAGCCTGTAGCCTCAGGGCTGAAGACTTCAGCCTCCTGACTCCTGCGAAGCCTTGCATCGCCTCAGGCCTCTAGCCTCAAGCCTTAAGACTCCAGCTTCCTGCGTCCTGCCAAGCCTCACCACAATCTCTAGCCTCAAGACTCAGGCCTGAATACTTCATCCTCCTGCCTCCTGCCAAGCCTAGCCTTGCCTGAATCCTCTAGCCTCAAGGTTGGAGACTCCAGCTTCCTGCGTCCTGCCAATCCTCGCCACTAGTCTCTCGCCTCAAGCCTGAAGACTCCAGCCTCCTGCCACCTGCCAATCCTCGCCTCAAGTCTCTAGCCTCTAGCCTCAGGTCTGAAGACTTCAGCCTCCTGCCTCCTGCCAAGCCTCGCCTCGCCTGAATCCTCTAGCCTGAAGCCTGATGACTTCATCCTCCTGCCTCCTGCCAAGTCTCGCCTTGCCTGAATCCTCTAGCCTCAAGCCTGAAGACTCCAGCTTCCTGCCTACTGCCAAGCCTTGCCTCAAGACTCTAGCCTCAAGCCTGAAGTCTCCAGCCTCCTGCCTCCTGCCAAGGTTCGCCTCAAGTCTCTAGCCTCAAGCCTCAGGCCTGAAGACTCCAGCCTCCTGCCTCCTGCCAAGCCTCGCCTCAAGTCTCAAGCCTCAAGCCTGAAGACTCCAGCCTCCTGCCTCCTGCAAAGCCTCGCCTCTAGTCTCTAGCATCAAGCCTGAAGACTCAGCCTCCTGCATCCTGCAAAGGCTAGCCTCATTTCTATAGCCTCAAGCCTCAGGTCTGAGGACTTTAGCCTCCTGCCTCCTGGCAAGCCTTGCATAAAGTCTCCAGCCTCAAGCCTCAGGCCTGAAGACTCCAGCCTCCTGCCCTCTGCCAAGCCTTGCCTCGCCTCAAGCCTCTAGCATCAAGCCTGGAGACTCAGCTTCCTGCGTCCTGCCAAGCCTCGCCTCAAGTCTCTAGCCTCTAGCCTCAGGCCTGAAGACTTCAGCCTCCTGCCTCCAGCCAAGCCTCGCCTTGCATGAATCGTCTAGCCTGAAGCCTGAAGATTTCATCCTTCTGCCTCCTGCCAAGTCTCGCCTTGCCTGAATCCTCTAGTCTCAAGCCTGAAGACTCCAGCTTCTTGCCTCCTGCCAAGCCTTGCCTCAAGTCTCTAGCCTCAAGCCTGAAGTCTCCAGCCTCCTGCCTCCTGCAAAGCCTCGCCTCAACTCTCTAGCCTCAAGCCTGAAGACTCCAACCTCCTGCCTCCTGCCAAGCCTCGCCTCAATTCTCTAGCCTCTAGCCTCAGGCCTGAAGACTCCATCCTCCTGCCTCCTGCCAAGCCTCGCCTGTAGTCTCTAGCCTCAAGCTTGAAGACTCAGACATTCTGCCTCTACCACACCTCGCTTCAAGTCTCTAGCCTCAAGCCTGAAGACTCCAGCCTCCTGCCTCCTGCCAAGCCTCGCCTCAAGTCGGTAGCCTCAAGCCTGAACACCCCAGCCTCCTGCCTCCTGCCAATCCTTGCCTCAAGTCCCTAGCCTCTAGCCTTAGGCCTGAAGACGCCAGCCTCCTGCCTCCTGCCAAGCCTCGCCTCAAGTCTCAAGCCTCAAGCCTGAAGACTCCAGCCTCCTGCAAAGCCTCGCCTCTAGTCTCTAGCCTCAAGCCTGAAGACTCAGCCTCCTGCATCCTGCAAAGTCTCGCCTCATTTCTATACCATCAAGCCTCAGGTCTGAGGACTTCAGCCTCCTGCCTCCTGGCAAGCCTTGCCTCTAGTCTCTAGCCTGAAGCCTGAAGACTCCAGCCTCCTGCCTCCTGCCAAAGCTCACCTCAAGTCTCTAGCCTCAAGCCTCAGGCCTGAAGACTCCAGCCTGCTGCCTCCTGCCAAGCCTCGCCTCAAGTCTCTGGCATCTAGCCTCAGGCCTGAAGACTGCATCCTCCTGCCTCCTGCGAAGCCTCGCCTCAAGTCTCTAGCCTCTAGCCTCAGGCCTGAAGACTCCAGCCTCCTGCCTCCTGCCAAGCCTCGCCTCAAGTCTCTGGCATCTAGCCTCAGGCCTGAAGACTGCATCCTCCTGCCTTCTGCCAAGCCTGGCCTCTATTCTCTAGCCTCAACCCTAAAGACTCCAGCCTCCTGCCTGCTGCCAAGCCTCGCCTGAAGCCTGTAGCCTCCAGCCTGAAGACTCCAGTCTCCTGCCTCCTGCCAAGCCTCGCCTCAAGTCTCTAGCCTGTAGCCTCAGGGCTGAAGACTTCAGCCTCCTGACTCCTGCGAACCCTTGCATCGCCTCAGGCCTCTAGCCTCAAGCCTTAAGACTCCAGCTTCCTGCGTCCTGCCAAGCCTCACCACAATCTCTAGCCTCAAGACTCAGGCCTGAATACTTCATCCTCCTGCCTCCTGCCAAGCCTAGCCTTGCCTGAATCCTCTAGCCTCAAGGTTGGAGACTCCAGCTTCCTGCGTCCTGCCAATCCTCGCCACTAGTCTCTCGCCTCAAGCCTGAAGACTCCAGCCTCCTGCCACCTGCCAATCCTCGCCTCAAGTCTCTAGCCTCTAGCCTCAGGTCTGAAGACTTCAGCCTCCTGCCTCCTGCCAAGCCTCGCCTCGCCTGAATCCTCTAGCCTCAAGCCTGAAGACTCCAGCTTCCTGCCTACTGCCAAGCCTTGCCTCAAGACTCTAGCCTCAAGCCTGAAGTCTCCAGCCTCCTGCCTCCTGCCAAGGTTCGCCTCAAGTCTCTAGCCTCAAGCCTCAGGCCTGAAGACTCCAGCCTCCTGCCTCCTGCCAAGCCTCGCCTCAAGACTCTAGCCTCTAGCCTGAGGCCTGAAGACTTCAGCCTCCTGACTCCTGCGAAGCCTTGCATCCCCTCTGGCCTCTAGCCTCAAGCCTTAAGACTCCAGCTTCCTGCGTCCTGCCAATCCTCGCCTCAAGTCTCTAGCCTCTAGCCTCAGGCCTGAAGACTTCAGCCTCCTGCCTCCTGCCAAGCCTCGTCTCGTCTCTAGCCTCAAGCCTGAAGTCTCCAGCCTCCTGCCTCCTGCCAAGCCTTGCCTCAAGTCTCTAGCCTCAAGACTGAAGACTCCAGCCTCCTGCCTCCTGCCAAGGCTCGCCTCAATTCTATAGAGTCAAGCCTCAGGCCTGAAGACTTCAGCCTCCTGCCTCCTGCCAAGCCTCGCCTCAAGCCTCTAGCCTCAATCCTGAAGACTTCAGCTTCCTGCCTCCTGACAAGCCTCGCCTCAAGTCGGTAGCCTCAAGCCTGAACACTCCAGCCTCCTGCCTCCTGCCAAGCCTTGCCTCAAATCCCTAGCCTCTAGCCTCAGGCCTGAGGATTCATCCTCCTGCCTCCTGCCAAGCCTTGCCTCGCCTTAAGCCTGAAGACTCCATCCTCCTGCCTCCTGCCAAGCCTTGCCTCAAGTCTCTAGCCTCAAGACTGAAGACTCCAGCCTCCTGCCTCCTGCCAAGGCTCGCCTCAATTCTATAGAGTCAAGCCTCAGGCCTGAGGACTTCAGCCTCCTGCCTCCTCCCAAGTCTTGCCTCGCCTCAAGGCTCTAGCCTCAAGCCTGAAGACTCCAGCCTCCTGCCTCCTGCCAAGCCTTGCCTCAAGTCTCTAGCCTCAAGCCTGAAGACTCAGCCTCCTGCCTCCTGCAAAGGCTCGCCTCATTTCTATAGCCTCAAGCCTCAGGTCTGAGGACTTCAGCCTCCTGCCTCCTGGCAAGCCTTGCCTCAAGTCTCCAGCCTCAAGCCTCAGGCCTGAAGACTCCAGCCTGCTGCCTCCTACCAAGCCTTGCCTCTAGTCTCTAGCCTGAAGCCTGATGTCTCCAGCCTCCTGCCTCCTGCCAAAGCTCACCTCAAGTCTCTAGCCTCAAGCCTCAGGCCTGAAGACTCCAGCCTCCTGCCTCCTGCCAAGCCTTGCCTCGCCTCAAGCCTCTAGCCTCAGGCCTGAAGACTCCAGCCTCCTGCCTCCTGCCAAGCCTCGCCTCAAGTCTCTGGCATCTAGCCTCAGGCCTGAAGACTGCATCCTCCTGCCTACTGCCAAGCCTGGCCTCTATTCTCTAGCCTCAACACTAAAGACTCCAGCCTCCTGCCTGCTGCCAAGCCTTGCCTGAAGCCTGTAGCCTCCAGCCTGAAGACTCCAGTCTCCTGCCTCCTGCCAAGCCTCGCCTCAAGTCTCTAGCCTGTAGCCTCAGGGCTGAAGACTTCAGCCTCCTGACTCCTGCGAACCCTTGCATCGCCTCAGGCCTCTAGCCTCAAGCCTTAAGACTCCAGATTCCTGCGTCCTGCCAAGCCTCGCCACAATCTCTAGCATCAAGACTCAGGCCTGAATACTTCATCCTCCTGCCTCCTGCCAAGCCTAGCCTTGCCTGAATCCTCTAGCCTCAAGCCTGGAGACTCCAGCTTCCTGCGTCCTGCCAATCCTCGCCTCAACTCTCTAGCCTCAAGCCTGAAGACTCCAGCCTCCTGCCTCCTGCCAAGCCTTGCCTCGCCTCAAGTCTCTAGCCTCAAGCCTGAAGATCCCAGCCTCCTGCCTCCTGCCAAGCCTCGCCTCAATTCTCTAGCCTCAAGCCTCAGGCCTGAAGACTCCAGCCTCCTGCCTCCTGCCAAGCCTTGCCTCGCCTCAAGCCTCTAGCATCAAGTCTGGAGACTCAGCTTCCTGCGTCCTGCCAAGCCTCGCCTCAAGTCTCTAGCCTCTAGCCTCAGGGGTGAAGACTTCAGCCTCCTGCCTCCTGCCAAGCCTCGCCTTGCCTGAATCGTCTAGCCTGAAGCCTGAAGATTTCATCCTCCTGCCTCCTGCCAAGTCTCGCCTTCCCTGAATCCTCTAGTCTCAAGCCTGAAGACTCCAGCTTCCTGCCTCCTGCCAAGCCTTGCCTCAAGACTCTAGCCTCAAGCCTGATGTCTCCAGCCTCCTGCCTCCTGCCAAGCCTCACCTCAACTCTCTAGCCTCAAGCCTGAAGACTCCAACCTCCGGCCTCCTGCCAAGGCTCACCTCAAGTCTCTAGCCTCAAGACACAGGCCTGAAGACTCCAGCCTCCTGCCTCCTGCCAAGTCTTGCCTCTAGTCTCTAGCCTGAAGCCTGAAGACTCCAGCCTCCTGCCTCCTGCCAAAGCTCGCCTCAAGTCTCTAGCCTCAAGCCTCAGGCCTGAAAACTCCAGCCTCCTGCCTCCTGCCAAGCCTTGCCTCGCCTCAAGCCTCTAGCCTCAAGCCTGAACCCCAGCCTCCTGCATCCTGCCAAGCCTCGCCTCAAGTCTCTGGCATCTAGCCTCAGGCCTGAAGACTGCATTCTCCTGCCTTCTGCCAAGCCTCGCCTCTATTCTCTAGCCTCAACCCTAAAGACTCCAGCCTCATGCCTGCTGCCAAGCCTCGCCTGAAGCCTGTAGCCTCCAGCCTGAAGACTCCAGTCTCCTGCCTCCTGCCAAGCCTAGCCTTGCCTGAATCCTCTAGCCTCAAGCCTGAAAACTCCAGCCACCTGCCTCCTGCCAAGGCTCGCCTCAAGTCTCTAGCCTCTAGCCTCAGGCCGGAAGACGCCAGCCTCCTGCCTCCTGCCAAGCCTTGCCTCGCCTCAAGCCTCTAGCCTCAAGTCTGAAGACCCCAGCCTCCTGCCTCCTGCCAAGCCTCGCCTCTAGTCTCTAGCCTCAAGCTTGAAGACTCAGATCTCCTGCCTCCTGCCACTCCTTGCTTCAAGTCTCTAGCCTCAGGCCTGAAGACTTCAACCTCCTGCCTCCTACCAAGCCTCGCCTCAAGCCTCTAGCCTCAATCCTCAAGACTCCAGCCTCCTGCCTCCTGCCAAGCCTCGGCTCAAGTCGGTAGCCTCAAGCCTGAAGACACCAGCCTCCTGCCTCCTGCCAATCCTCGCCTCAAGTCCCTAGCCGCTAGCCTCCGGCCTGAGGACTTCATCCTCCTGCCTCCTGCCAAGCCTCGCCTCAAGACTCTAGCCTCTAGCCTGAGGCCTGAAGACTTCAGCCTCCTGACTCCTGCGAAGCCTTGCATCCCCTCTGGCCTCTAGCCTCAAGCCTTAAGACTCCAGCTTCCTGCGTCCTGCCAATCCTCGCCTCAAGTCTCTAGCCTCTAGCCTCAGGCCTGAAGACTTCAGCCTCCTGCCTCCTGCCAAGCCTCGTCTCGTCTCTAGCCTCAAGCCTGAAGTCTCCAGCCTCCTGCCTCCTGCCAAGCCTTGCCTCAAGTCTCTAGCCTCAAGACTGAAGACTCCAGCCTCCTGCCTCCTGCCAAGGCTCGCCTCAATTCTATAGAGTCAAGCCTCAGGCCTGAGGACTACAGCCTCCTGCCTCCTCCCAAGCCTTGCCTCGCCTCAAGTCTCTAGCCTCAAGCCTGAAGACTCCAGCCTCCTGCCTCCTGCCAAGCCTTGCCTCAAGTCTCTAGCCTCAAGCCTGAAGACTCAGCCTCCTGCCTCCTGCAAAGGCTCGCCTCATTTCTATAGCCTCAAGCCTCAGGTCTGAGGACTTCAGCCTCCTGCCTCCTGGCAAGCCTTGCCTCAAGTCTCCAGCCTCAAGCCTCAGGCCTGAAGACTCCAGCCTGCTGCCTCCTGCCAAGCCTTGCCTCAAGTCTCTAGCCTCAAGACACTGGCCTGAAGACTCCAGCCTCCTGCCTCCTGCCAAACCTTGCCTCTAGTCTCTGGCATCTAGCCTCAGGCCTGAAGACTGCATCCTCCTGCCTCCTGCGAAGCCTCGCCTGAAGTCTCTAGCCTCTAGCCTCAGGCCTGAAGACTCCAGCCTCCTGCCTCCTGCCAAGCCTCGCCTCAAGTCTCTGGCATCTAGCCTCAGGCCTGAAGACTGCATCCTCCTGCCTTCTGCCAAGCCTGGCCTCTATTCTCTAGCCTCAACCCTAAAGACTCCAGCCTCCTGCCTGCTGCCAAGCCTCGCCTGAAGCCTGTAGCCTCCAGCCTGAAGACTCCAGTCTCCTGCCTCCTGCCAAGCCTCGCCTCAAGTCTCTAGCCTGTAGCCTCAGGGCTGAAGACTTCAGCCTCCTGACTCCTGCGAAGCCTTGCATCGCCTCAGGCCTCTAGCCTCAAGCCTTAAGACTCCAGCTTCCTGCGTCCTGCCAAGCCTCGCCACAATCTCTAGCCTCAAGACTCAGGCCTGAATACTTCATCCTCCTGCCTCCTGCCAAGCCTAGCCTTGCCTGAATCCTCTAGCCTCAAGGCTGGAGACTCCAGCTTCCTGCGTCCTGCCAATCCTCGCCACTAGTCTCTCGCCTCAAGCCTGAAGACTCCAGCCTCCTGCCACCTGCCAATCCTCGCCTCAAGTCTCTAGCCTCTAGCCTCAGGTCTGAAGACTTCAGCCTCCTGCCTCCTGCCAAGCCTCGCCTCGCCTGAATCCTCTAGACTGAAGCCTGATGACTTCATCCTCCTGCCTCCTGCCAAGTCTCGCCTTGCCTGAATCCTCTAGCCTCAAGCCTGAAGACTCCAGCTTCCTGCCTACTGCCAAGCCTTGCCTCAAGACTCTAGCCTCAAGCCTGAAGACTCCAGCCTCCTGCCTCATGCCATGCCTCGCCTCTAGTCTCTAGCCTCAAGCCTCAAGACTCAGCCTCCTGCATCCTGCAAAGGCTCGCCTCATTTCTATAGCCTCAAGCCTCAGGTCTGAGGACTTCAGCCTCCTGTCTCCTGGCAAGCCTTGCCTCAAACCTCCAGCCTCAAGCCTCAGGCCTGCAGACTCCAGACTCCTGCCCTCTGCCAAGCCTTGCCTCGCCTCAAGCCTCTAGCCTCAAGCCTGGAGACTCAGCTTCCTGCGTCCTGCCAAGCCTCGCCTTGCATGAATCGTCTAGCCTGAAGCCTGAAGATTTCATCCTCCTGCCTCCTGCCAAGTCTCGCCTTGCCTGAATCCTCTAGTCTCAAGCCTGAAGACTCCAGCTTCCTGCCTCCTGCCAAGCCTTGCCTCAAGTCTCTAGCCTCAAGCCTGAAGTCTCCAGCCTCCTGCCTCCTGCCTCCTGCAAAGCCTCGCCTCAACTCTCTAGCCTCAAGCCTGAAGACTCCAACCTCCTTCCTCTTGCCAAAGCTCACCTCAAGTCTCTAGCCTCAAGCCTCAGGCCTGAAGACTCCAGCCTCCTGCCTCCTGCCAAGCCTCGGCTCAAGTCGGTAGCCTCAAGCCTGAAGACTCCAGCCTCCTGCCTCCTGCCAATCCTCGCCTCAAGTCCCTAGCCGCTAGCCTCCGGCCTGAGGACTTCATCCTCCTGCCTCCTGCCAAGCCTCGCCTCAAGACTCTAGCCTCTAGCCTGAGGCCTGAAGACTTCAGCCTCCTGACTCCTGCGAAGCCTTGCATCCCCTCTGGCCTCTAGCCTCAAACCTTAAGACTCCAGCCTGCTGCCTCCTGCCAAGCCTTGCCTCTAGTCTCTAGCCTGAAGCCTGATGTCTCCAGCCTCCTGCCTCCTGCCAAAGCTCACCTCAAGTCTCTAGCCTCAAGCCTCAGGCCTGAAGACTCCAGCCTCCTGCCTCCTGCCAAGCCTTGCCTCGCCTCAAGCCTCTAGCCTCAGGCCTGAAGACTCCAGCCTCCTGCCTCCTGCCAAGCCTCGCCTCAAGTCTCTGGCATCTAGCCTCAGGCCTGAAGACTGCATCCTCCTGCCTACTGCCAAGCCTGGCCTCTATTCTCTAGCCTCAACACTAAAGACTCCAGCCTCCTGCCTGCTGCCAAGCCTTGCCTGAAGCCTGTAGCCTCCAGCCTGAAGACTCCAGTCTCCTGCCTCCTGCCAAGCCTCGCCTCAAGTCTCTAGCCTGTAGCCTCAGGGCTGAAGACTTCAGCCTCCTGACTCCTGCGAACCCTTGCATCGCCTCAGGCCTCTAGCCTCAAGCCTTAAGACTCCAGATTCCTGCGTCCTGCCAAGCCTCGCCACAATCTCTAGCATCAAGACTCAGGCCTGAATACTTCATCCTCCTGCCTCCTGCCAAGCCTAGCCTTGCCTGAATCCTCTAGCCTCAAGCCTGGAGACTCCAGCTTCCTGCGTCCTGCCAATCCTCGCCTCAACTCTCTAGCCTCAAGCCTGAAGACTCCAGCCTCCTGCCTCCTGCCAAGCCTTGCCTCGCCTCAAGTCTCTAGCCTCAAGCCTGAAGATCCCAGCCTCCTGCCTCCTGCCAAGCCTCGCCTCAATTCTCTAGCCTCAAGCCTCAGGCCTGAAGACTCCAGCCTCCTGCCTCCTGCCAAGCCTTGCCTCGCCTCAAGCCTCTAGCATCAAGTCTGGAGACTCAGCTTCCTGCGTCCTGCCAATCCTCGCCTCAACTCTCTAGCCTCAAGCCTGAAGACTCCAGCCTCCTGCCTCCTGCCAAGCCTTGCCTCGCCTCAAGTCTCTAGCCTCAAGCCTGAAGATCCCAGCCTCCTGCCTCCTGCCAAGCCTCGCCTCAATTCTCTAGCCTCAAGCCTCAGGCCTGAAGACTCCAGCCTCCTGCCTCCTGCCAAGCCTTGCCTCGCCTCAAGCCTCTAGCATCAAGTCTGGAGACTCAGCTTCCTGCGTCCTGCCAAGCCTCGCCTCAAGTCTCTAGCCTCTAGCCTCAGGGGTGAAGACTTCAGCCTCCTGCCTCCTGCCAAGCCTCGCCTTGCCTGAATCGTCTAGCCTGAAGCCTGAAGATTTCATCCTCCTGCCTCCTGCCAAGTCTCGCCTTCCCTGAATCCTCTAGTCTCAAGCCTGAAGACTCCAGCTTCCTGCCTCCTGCCAAGCCTTGCCTCAAGACTCTAGCCTCAAGCCTGATGTCTCCAGCCTCCTGCCTCCTGCCAAGCCTCACCTCAACTCTCTAGCCTCAAGCCTGAAGACTCCAACCTCCGGCCTCCTGCCAAGGCTCACCTCAAGTCTCTAGCCTCAAGACACAGGCCTGAAGACTCCAGCCTCCTGCCTCCTGCCAAGTCTTGCCTCTAGTCTCTAGCCTGAAGCCTGAAGACTCCAGCCTCCTGCCTCCTGCCAAAGCTCGCCTCAAGTCTCTAGCCTCAAGCCTCAGGCCTGAAGACTCCAGCCTCCTGCCTCCTGCCAAGCCTTGCCTCGCCTCAAGCCTCTAGCCTCAAGCCTGAACCCCAGCCTCCTGCCTCCTGCCAAGCCTCGCCTCAAGTCTCTGGCATCTAGCCTCAGGCCTGAAGACTGCATTCTCCTGCCTTCTGCCAAGCCTCGCCTCTATTCTCTAGCCTCAACCCTAAAGACTCCAGCCTCATGCCTGCGGCCAAGCCTCGCCTGAAGCCTGTAGCCTCCAGCCTGAAGACTCCAGTCTCCTGCCTCCTGCCAAGCCTAGCCTTGCCTGAATCCTCTAGCCTCAAGCCTGAAGACTCCAGCCACCTGCCTCCTGCCAAGGCTCGCCTCAAGTCTCTAGCCTCAAGCCTCAGGCCTGAAGACGCCACCCTCCTGCCTCCTGCCAAGCCTTGCCTTGCCTCAAGCCTCTAGCCTCAAGTCTGAAGACCCCAGCCTCCTGCCTCCTGCCAAGCCTCGCCTCTAGTCTCTAGCCTCAAGCTTGAAGACTCAGATCTCCTGCCTCCTGCCACTCCTTGCTTCAAGTCTCTAGCCTCAGGCCTGAAGACTTCAGCCTCCTGCCTCCTGCCAAGCCTCGTCTTGTCTCTAGCCTCAAGCCTGAAGTCTCCAGCCTCCTGCCTCCTGCCAAGCCTTGCCTCAAGTCTCTAGCCTCAAGACTGAAGACTCCAGCCTCCTGCCTCCTGCCAAGGCTCGCCTCAATTCTATAGAGTCAAGCCTCAGGCCTGAGGACTTCAGCCTCCTGCCTCCTCCCAAGTCTTGCCTCGCCTCAAGGCTCTAGCCTCAAGCCTGAAGACTCCAGCCTCCTGCCTCCTGCCAAGCCTTGCCTCAAGTCTCTAGCCTCAAGCCTGAAGACTCAGCCTCCTGCCTCCTGCAAAGGCTCGCCTCATTTCTATAGCCTCAAGCCTCAGGTCTGAGGACTTCAGCCTCCTGCCTCCTGGCAAGCCTTGCCTCAAGTCTCCAGCCTCAAGCCTCAGGCCTGAAGACTCCAGCCTGCTGCCTCCTGCCAAGCCTTGCCTCTAGTCTCTAGCCTGAAGCCTGATGTCTCCAGCCTCCTGCCTCCTGCCAAAGCTCACCTCAAGTCTCTAGCCTCAAGCCTCAGGCCTGAAGACTCCAGCCTCCTGCCTCCTGCCAAGCCTTGCCTCGCCTCAAGCCTCTAGCCTCAGGCCTGAAGACTCCAGCCTCCTGCCTCCTGCCAAGCCTCGCCTCAAGTCTCTGGCATCTAGCCTCAGGCCTGAAGACTGCATCCTCCTGCCTACTGCCAAGCCTGGCCTCTATTCTCTAGCCTCAACACTAAAGACTCCAGACTCCTGCCTGCTGCCAAGCCTTGCCTGAAGCCTGTAGCCTCCAGCCTGAAGACTCCAGTCTCCTGCCTCCTGCCAAGCCTCGCCTCAAGTCTCTAGCCTGTAGCCTCAGGGCTGAAGACTTCAGCCTCCTGACTCCTGCGAAGCCTTGCATCCCCTCTGGCCTCTAGCCTCAAACCTTAAGACTCCAGCCTGCTGCCTCCTGCCAAGCCTTGCCTCTAGTCTCTAGCCTGAAGCCTGATGTCTCCAGCCTCCTGCCTCCTGCCAAAGCTCACCTCAAGTCTCTAGCCTCAAGCCTCAGGCCTGAAGACTCCAGCCTCCTGCCTCCTGCCAAGCCTTGCCTCGCCTCAAGCCTCTAGCCTCAGGCCTGAAGACTCCAGCCTCCTGCCTCCTGCCAAGCCTCGCCTCAAGTCTCTGGCATCTAGCCTCAGGCCTGAAGACTGCATCCTCCTGCCTACTGCCAAGCCTGGCCTCTATTCTCTAGCCTCAACACTAAAGACTCCAGACTCCTGCCTGCTGCCAAGCCTTGCCTGAAGCCTGTAGCCTCCAGCCTGAAGACTCCAGTCTCCTGCCTCCTGCCAAGCCTCGCCTCAAGTCTCTAGCCTGTAGCCTCAGGGCTGAAGACTTCAGCCTCCTGACTCCTGCGAAGCCTTGCATCCCCTCTGGCCTCTAGCCTCAAACCTTAAGACTCCAGCCTGCTGCCTCCTGCCAAGCCTTGCCTCTAGTCTCTAGCCTGAAGCCTGATGTCTCCAGCCTCCTGCCTCCTGCCAAAGCTCACCTCAAGTCTCTAGCCTCAAGCCTCAGGCCTGAAGACTCCAGCCTCCTGCCTCCTGCCAAGCCTTGCCTCGCCTCAAGCCTCTAGCCTCAGGCCTGAAGACTCCAGCCTCCTGCCTCCTGCCAAGCCTCGCCTCAAGTCTCTGGCATCTAGCCTCAGGCCTGAAGACTGCATCCTCCTGCCTACTGCCAAGCCTGGCCTCTATTCTCTAGCCTCAACACTAAAGACTCCAGCCTCCTGCCTGCTGCCAAGCCTTGCCTGAAGCCTGTAGCCTCCAGCCTGAAGACTCCAGTCTCCTGCCTCCTGCCAAGCCTCGCCTCAAGTCTCTAGCCTGTAGCCTCAGGGCTGAAGACTTCAGCCTCCTGACTCCTGCGAACCCTTGCATCGCCTCAGGCCTCTAGCCTCAAGCCTTAAGACTCCAGATTCCTGCGTCCTGCCAAGCCTCGCCACAATCTCTAGCATCAAGACTCAGGCCTGAATACTTCATCCTCCTGCCTCCTGCCAAGCCTAGCCTTGCCTGAATCCTCTAGCCTCAAGCCTGGAGACTCCAGCTTCCTGCGTCCTGCCAATCCTCGCCTCAACTCTCTAGCCTCAAGCCTGAAGACTCCAGCCTCCTGCCTCCTGCCAAGCCTTGCCTCGCCTCAAGTCTCTAGCCTCAAGCCTGAAGATCCCAGCCTCCTGCCTCCTGCCAAGCCTCGCCTCAATTCTCTAGCCTCAAGCCTCAGGCCTGAAGACTCCAGCCTCCTGCCTCCTGCCAAGCCTTGCCTCGCCTCAAGCCTCTAGCATCAAGTCTGGAGACTCAGCTTCCTGCGTCCTGCCAAGCCTCGCCTCAAGTCTCTAGCCTCTAGCCTCAGGGGTGAAGACTTCAGCCTCCTGCCTCCTGCCAAGCCTCGCCTTGCCTGAATCGTCTAGCCTGAAGCCTGAAGATTTCATCCTCCTGCCTCCTGCCAAGTCTCGCCTTCCCTGAATCCTCTAGTCTCAAGCCTGAAGACTCCAGCTTCCTGCCTCCTGCCAAGCCTTGCCTCAAGACTCTAGCCTCAAGCCTGATGTCTCCAGCCTCCTGCCTCCTGCCAAGCCTCACCTCAACTCTCTAGCCTCAAGCCTGAAGACTCCAACCTCCGGCCTCCTGCCAAGGCTCACCTCAAGTCTCTAGCCTCAAGACACAGGCCTGAAGACTCCAGCCTCCTGCCTCCTGCCAAGTCTTGCCTCTAGTCTCTAGCCTGAAGCCTGAAGACTCCAGCCTCCTGCCTCCTGCCAAAGCTCGCCTCAAGTCTCTAGCCTCAAGCCTCAGGCCTGAAGACTCCAGCCTCCTGCCTCCTGCCAAGCCTTGCCTCGCCTCAAGCCTCTAGCCTCAAGCCTGAACCCCAGCCTCCTGCCTCCTGCCAAGCCTCGCCTCAAGTCTCTGGCATCTAGCCTCAGGCCTGAAGACTGCATTCTCCTGCCTTCTGCCAAGCCTCGCCTCTATTCTCTAGCCTCAACCCTAAAGACTCCAGCCTCATGCCTGCGGCCAAGCCTCGCCTGAAGCCTGTAGCCTCCAGCCTGAAGACTCCAGTCTCCTGCCTCCTGCCAAGCCTAGCCTTGCCTGAATCCTCTAGCCTCAAGCCTGAAGACTCCAGCCACCTGCCTCCTGCCAAGGCTCGCCTCAAGTCTCTAGCCTCAAGCCTCAGGCCTGAAGACGCCACCCTCCTGCCTCCTGCCAAGCCTTGCCTTGCCTCAAGCCTCTAGCCTCAAGTCTGAAGACCCCAGCCTCCTGCCTCCTGCCAAGCCTCGCCTCTAGTCTCTAGCCTCAAGCTTGAAGACTCAGATCTCCTGCCTCCTGCCACTCCTTGCTTCAAGTCTCTAGCCTCAGGCCTGAAGACTTCAGCCTCCTGCCTCCTGCCAAGCCTCGTCTTGTCTCTAGCCTCAAGCCTGAAGTCTCCAGCCTCCTGCCTCCTGCCAAGCCTTGCCTCAAGTCTCTAGCCTCAAGACTGAAGACTCCAGCCTCCTGCCTCCTGCCAAGGCTCGCCTCAATTCTATAGAGTCAAGCCTCAGGCCTGAGGACTTCAGCCTCCTGCCTCCTCCCAAGTCTTGCCTCGCCTCAAGGCTCTAGCCTCAAGCCTGAAGACTCCAGCCTCCTGCCTCCTGCCAAGCCTTGCCTCAAGTCTCTAGCCTCAAGCCTGAAGACTCAGCCTCCTGCCTCCTGCAAAGGCTCGCCTCATTTCTATAGCCTCAAGCCTCAGGTCTGAGGACTTCAGCCTCCTGCCTCCTGGCAAGCCTTGCCTCAAGTCTCCAGCCTCAAGCCTCAGGCCTGAAGACTCCAGCCTGCTGCCTCCTGCCAAGCCTTGCCTCTAGTCTCTAGCCTGAAGCCTGATGTCTCCAGCCTCCTGCCTCCTGCCAAAGCTCACCTCAAGTCTCTAGCCTCAAGCCTCAGGCCTGAAGACTCCAGCCTCCTGCCTCCTGCCAAGCCTTGCCTCGCCTCAAGCCTCTAGCCTCAGGCCTGAAGACTCCAGCCTCCTGCCTCCTGCCAAGCCTCGCCTCAAGTCTCTGGCATCTAGCCTCAGGCCTGAAGACTGCATCCTCCTGCCTACTGCCAAGCCTGGCCTCTATTCTCTAGCCTCAACACTAAAGACTCCAGCCTCCTGCCTGCTGCCAAGCCTTGCCTGAAGCCTGTAGCCTCCAGCCTGAAGACTCCAGTCTCCTGCCTCCTGCCAAGCCTCGCCTCAAGTCTCTAGCCTGTAGCCTCAGGGCTGAAGACTTCAGCCTCCTGACTCCTGCGAAGCCTTGCATCCCCTCTGGCCTCTAGCCTCAAACCTTAAGACTCCAGCCTGCTGCCTCCTGCCAAGCCTTGCCTCTAGTCTCTAGCCTGAAGCCTGATGTCTCCAGCCTCCTGCCTCCTGCCAAAGCTCACCTCAAGTCTCTAGCCTCAAGCCTCAGGCCTGAAGACTCCAGCCTCCTGCCTCCTGCCAAGCCTTGCCTCGCCTCAAGCCTCTAGCCTCAGGCCTGAAGACTCCAGCCTCCTGCCTCCTGCCAAGCCTCGCCTCAAGTCTCTGGCATCTAGCCTCAGGCCTGAAGACTGCATCCTCCTGCCTACTGCCAAGCCTGGCCTCTATTCTCTAGCCTCAACACTAAAGACTCCAGCCTCCTGCCTGCTGCCAAGCCTTGCCTGAAGCCTGTAGCCTCCAGCCTGAAGACTCCAGTCTCCTGCCTCCTGCCAAGCCTCGCCTCAAGTCTCTAGCCTGTAGCCTCAGGGCTGAAGACTTCAGCCTCCTGACTCCTGCGAACCCTTGCATCGCCTCAGGCCTCTAGCCTCAAGCATTAAGACTCCAGCTTCCTGCGTCCTGCCAAGCCTCACCACAATCTCTAGCCTCAAGCCTCAGGCCTGAATACTTCATCCTCCTGCCTCCTGCCAAGCCTAGCCTTGCCTGAATCCTCTAGCCTCAAGCCTGGAGACTCCAGCTTCCTGCCTCCTGCCAAGCCTCGCCTCAAGTCTCTAGCCTGTAGCCTCAGGGCTGAAGACTTCAGCCTCCTGACTCCTGCGAACCCTTGCATCGCCTCAGGCCTCTAGCCTCAAGCCTTAAGACTCCAGATTCCTGCGTCCTGCCAAGCCTCGCCACAATCTCTAGCATCAAGACTCAGGCCTGAATACTTCATCCTCCTGCCTCCTGCCAAGCCTAGCCTTGCCTGAATCCTCTAGCCTCAAGCCTGGAGACTCCAGCTTCCTGCGTCCTGCCAATCCTCGCCTCAACTCTCTAGCCTCAAGCCTGAAGACTCCAGCCTCCTGCCTCCTGCCAAGCCTTGCCTCGCCTCAAGTCTCTAGCCTCAAGCCTGAAGATCCCAGCCTCCTGCCTCCTGCCAAGCCTCGCCTCAATTCTCTAGCCTCAAGCCTCAGGCCTGAAGACTCCAGCCTCCTGCCTCCTGCCAAGCCTCGCCTTGCCTGAATCGTCTAGCCTGAAGCCTGAAGATTTCATCCTCCTGCCTCCTGCCAAGTCTCGCCTTCCCTGAATCCTCTAGTCTCAAGCCTGAAGACTCCAGCTTCCTGCTCTCCTGCCAAGCCTTGCCTCAAGACTCTAGCCTCAAGCCTGATGTCTCCAGCCTCCTGCCTCCTGCCAAGCCTCACCTCAACTCTCTAGCCTCAAGCCTGAAGACTCCAACCTCCGGCCTCCTGCCAAGGCTCACCTCAAGTCTCTAGCCTCAAGACACAGGCCTGAAGACTCCAGCCTCCTGCCTCCTGCCAAGTCTTGCCTCTAGTCTCTAGCCTGAAGCCTGAAGACTCCAGCCTCCTGCCTCCTGCCAAAGCTCGCCTCAAGTCTCTAGCCTCAAGCCTCAGGCCTGAAGACTCCAGCCTCCTGCCTCCTGCCAAGCCTTGCCTCGCCTCAAGCCTCTAGCCTCAAGCCTGAACCCCAGCCTCCTGCCTCCTGCCAAGCCTCGCCTCAAGTCTCTGGCATCTAGCCTCAGGCCTGAAGACTGCATTCTCCTGCCTTCTGCCAAGCCTCGCCTCTATTCTCTAGCCTCAACCCTAAAGACTCCAGCCTCATGCCTGCTGCCAAGCCTCGCCTGAAGCCTGTAGCCTCCAGCCTGAAGACTCCAGTCTCCTGCCTCCTGCCAAGCCTAGCCTTGCCTGAATCCTCTAGCCTCAAGCCTGAAGACTCCAGCCACCTGCCTCCTGCCAAGGCTCGCCTCAAGTCTCTAGCCTCTAGCCTCAGGCCGGAAGACGCCAGCCTCCTGCCTCCTGCCAAGCCTTGCCTCGCCTCAAGCCTCTAGCCTCAAGTCTGAAGACCGCAGCCTCCTGCCTCCTGCCAAGCCTCGCCTCTAGTCTCTAGCCTCAAGCTTGAAGACTCAGATCTCCTGCCTCCTGCCACTCCTTGCTTCAAGTCTCTAGCCTCAGGCCTGAAGACTTCAACCTCCTGCCTCCTGCCAAGCCTCGCCTCAAGCCTCTAGCCTCGATCCTGAAGACTCCAGCCTCCTGCCTCCTGCCAAGCCTCGGCTCAAGTCGGTAGCCTCAAGCCTGAAGACTCCAGCCTCCTGCCTCCTGCCAATCCTCGCCTCAAGTCACTAGCCGCTAGCCTCCGGCCTGAGGACTTCATCCTCCTGCCTCCTGCCAAGCCTCGCCTCAAGACTCTAGCCTCTAGCCTGAGGTCTGAAGACTTCAGCCTCCTGACTCCTGCGAAGCCTTGCATCCCCTCTGGCCTCTAGCCTCAAGCCTTAAGACTCCAGCTTCCTGCGTCCTGCCAATCCTCGCCTCAAGTCTCTAGCCTCTAGCCTCAGGCCTGAAGACTTCAGCCTCCTGCCTCCTGCCAAGCCTCGTCTCGTCTCTAGCCTCAAGCCTGAAGTCTCCAGCCTCCTGCCTCCTGCCAAGCCTTGCCTCAAGTCTCTAGCCTCAAGACTGAAGACTCCAGCCTCCTGCCTCCTGCCTCCTGCCAAGGCTGGCCTCAGTTCTATAGAGTCAAGCCTCAGGCCTGAGGACTTCAGCCTCCTGCCTCCTCCCAAGCCTTGCCTCGCCGCAAGCCTCTAGCCTCAAGCCTGAAGACTCCAGCCTCCTGCCTCCTGCCAAGCCTTGCCTCAAGTCTCAAGCCTCAAGCCTGAAGACTTCAGCCTCCTGCCTCATGCAAAGTCTCGCCTCATTTCTATAGCCTCAAGCCTCAGGTCTGAGGACTTCAGCCTCCTGCCTCCTGGCAAGCCTTGCCTCGCCTCAAGCCACAGGCCTGAAGACTCCAGCCTCCTGCCTCCTGCCAAGCCTCGCCTCAATTCTCTAGCCTCTAGCCTCAGGCCTGAAGACTCCAGCCTCCTGCCTCCTGCCAAGCCTTGCCTCGCCTCAAGTCTCTACCCTCAAGCCTGAAACCCCAGCCTCCTGCCTCCTGCCAAGCCTCGCCTCAATTCTCTAGCCTCTAGCCTCAGGCCTGAAGACTCCATCCTCCTGCCTCCTGCCAAGCCTCGCCTGTAGTCTCTAGCCTCAAGCTTGAAGACTCAGACATTCTGCCTCTACCACACCTCGCTTCAACCCTCTAGCCTCAAGCCTGAAGACTCCAGCCTCCTGCCTCCTGCCAAGCCTCGCCTCAAGCCTCTAGCCTCAATCCTGAAGACTTCAGCCTCCTGCCTCCTGCCAAGCCTCGCCTCAAGTCGGTAGCCTCAAGCCTGAACACTCCAGCCTCCTGCCTCCTGCCAAGCCTTGCCTCAAGTCCCTAGCCTCTAGCCTTAGGCCTGAAGACTTCAGCCTCCTGCCTCCTGACAAGCCTCGCCTCAAGCCTCTAGCCTCAATCCTGAAGACTTCAGCTTCCTGCCTCCTGACAAGCCTCGCCTCAAGTCGGTAGCCTCAAGCCTGAACACTCCAGCCTCCTGCCTCCTGCCAAGCCTTGCCTCAAATCCCTAGCCTCTAGCCTCAGGCCTGAGGATTCATCCTCCTGCCTCCTGCCAAGCCTTGCCTCTAGTCTCTAGCTGCAAGCCTTAAGACTCCAGCTTCCAGCGTCCTGCCAAGGCTCACCTCAAGTCTCTAGCCTCAAGTCTGAGGCCTGAAGACTCCAGCCTCCTGCCTCCTGCCAAGCCTTGCCTCGCCTCAAGCCTCTAGCCTCAGGCCTGAAGACTCCAGCCTCTGGCCTCCTGCCAAGCCTCGCCTTGCCTGAATGCTCTAGCCTCAAGACTGAAGACTCCAGCATCCCGCGTCCTGCCAAGCATCACCACAAGTCTCTAGCCTCAAGCCTCAGGCTTGAATACTTCATCCTCCTGCCTCCAGCCAAGCCTAGCCTTGCCTGAATCCTCTAGCCTCAAGCCTGAAGACTCCAGCCACCTGCCTCCTGCCAAGGCTCGCCTCAAGTCTCTAGCCTCAAGACACAGGCCTGAAGACTCCAGCTTCCTGCCTCTTGCCAAGTCTTGCCTCTAGTCTCTAGCCTCAAGTCTCAAGACTCAGCCTCCTGCCTCCTGCCAAGGCTCGCCTCAATACTCTAGCCTCAAGCCTCAGGCCTGAAGACGCCAGCCTCCTGCCTCCTGCCAAGCCTCGCCTCAAGTCTCAATCCTCAAGCCTGAAGACTCCGGCCTCCTGCCTCATGCCATGCCTCGCCTCTAGTCTCTAGCCTCAAGCCTGAAGACTCAGCCTCCTGCATCCTGCAAAGGCTCGCCTCATTTCTATAGCCTCAAGCCTCAGGTCTGAGGACTTCAGCCTCCTGCCTCCTGGCAAGCCTTGCCTCAAACCTCCAGCCTCAAGCCTCAGGCCTGCAGACTCCAGACTCCTGCCCTCTGCCAAGCCTTGCCTCGCCTCTAGCCTCAAGCCTGGAGACTCAGCTTCCTGCGTCCTGCCAAGCCTTGCCTTGCATGAATCGTCCAGCCTGAAGCCTGAAGATTTCATCCTCCTGCCTCCTACCAAGTCTCGCCTTGCCTGAATCCTCTAGTCTCAAGCCTGAAGACTCCAGCTTCCTGCCTCCTGCCAAGCCTTGCCTCAAGTCTCTAGCCTCAAGCCTGAAGTCTCCAGCCTCCTGCCTCCTGCAAAGCCTCGCCTCAACTCTCTAGCCTCAAGCCTGAAGACTCCAACCTCCTTCCTCCTGCCAAAGCTCACCTCAAGTCTCTAGCCTCAAGCCTCAGGCCTGAAGACTCCAGCCTCCTGCTTCCTGCCAAGCCTTGCCTCGCCTCAAGTCTCTAGCCTCAAGCCTGAAGATCCCAGCCTCCTGCCTCCTGCCAAGCCTCGCCTCAATTCTCTAGCCTCAAGCCTCAGGCCTGAAGACTCCAGCCTCCTGCCTCCTGCCAAGCCTTGCCTCGCCTCAAGCCTCTAGCCTCAGGGGTGAAGACTTCAGCCTCCTGCCTCCTGCCAAGCCTCGCCTTGCCTGAATCGTCTAGCCTGAAGCCTGAAGATTTCATCCTCCTGCCTCCTGCCAAGTCTCGCCTTGCCTGAATCCTCTAGTCTCAAGCCTGAAGACTCCAGCTTCCTGCCTCCTGCCAAGCCTTGCCTCAAGACTCTAGCCTCAAGCCTGATGTCTCCAGCCTCCTGCCTACTACAAAGCCTCACCTCAACTCTCTAGCCTCAAGCCTGAAGACTCCAACCTCCGGCCTCCTGCCAAGGCTCACCTCAAGTCTCTAGCCTCAAGACACAGGCCTGAAGACTCCAGCCTCCTGCCTCCTGCCAAGTCTTGCCTCTAGTCTCTAGCCTGAAACCTGAAGACTCCAGCCTCCTGCCTCCTGCCAAAGCTCGCCTCAAGTCTCTAGCCTCAAGCCTCAGGCCTGAAGACTCCAGCCTCCTGCCTCCTGCCAAGCCTTGCCTCGCCTCAAGCCTCTAGCCTCAAGCCTGAACCCCAGCCTCCTGCCTCCTGCCAAGCCTCGCCTCAAGTCTCTGGCATCTAGCCTCAGGCCTGAAGACTGCATTCTCCTGCCTTCTGCCAAGCCTCGCCTCTATTCTCTAGCCTCAACCCTAAAGACTCCAGCCTCATGCCTGCGGCCAAGCCTAGCCTTGCCTGAATCCTCTAGCCTCAAGCCTGAAGACTCCAGCCACCTGCCTCTTGCCAAGGCTCGCCTCAAGTCTCTAGCCTCAAGCCTCAGGCCTGAAGACGCCACCCTCCTGCCTCCTGCCAAGCCTTGCCTCGCCTCAAGCCTCTAGCCTCAAGTCTGAAGACCCCAGCCTCCTGCCTCCTGCCAAGCCTCGCCTCTAGTCTCTAGCCTCAAGCTTGAAGACTCAGATCTCCTGCCTCCTGCCACTCCTTGCTTCAAGTCTCTAGCCTCAGGCCTGAAGACTTCAACCTCCTGCCTCCTACCAATCCTCGCCTCAAGCCTCTAGCCTCAATCCTCAAGACTCCAGCCTCCTGCCTCCTGCCAAGCCTCGGCTCAAGTCGGTAGCCTCAAGCCTGAAGACACCAGCCTCCTGCCTCCTGCCAATCCTCGCCTCAAGTCCCTAGCCGCTAGCCTCCGGCCTGAGGACTTCATCCTCCTGCCTCCTGCCAAGCCTCGCCTCAAGACTCTAGCCTCTAGCCTGAGGCCTGAAGACTTCAGCCTCCTGACTCCTGCGAAGCCTTGCATCCCCTCTGGCCTCTAGCCTCAAGCCTTAAGACTCCAGCTTCCTGCGTCCTGCCAATCCTCGCCTCAAGTCTCTAGCCTCTAGCCTCAGGCCTGAAGACTTCAGCCTCCTGCCTCCTGCCAAGCCTCGTCTCGTCTCTAGCCTCAAGCCTGAAGTCTCCAGCCTCCTGCCTCCTGCCAAGCCTTGCCTCTAGTCTCTAGCCTCAAGCCTGAAGACTCAGCCTCCTGCCTCCTGCAAAGGCTCGCCTCATTTCTATATCCTCAAGCCTCAGGTCTGAGGACTTCAGCCTCCTGCCTCCTGGCAAGCCTTGCCTCAAGTCTCCAGCCTCAAGCCTCAGGCCTGAAGACTCCAGCCTGCTGCCTCCTGCCAAGCCTTGCCTCAAGTCTCTAGCCTCAAGACACTGGCCTGAAGACTCCAGCCTCCTGCCTCCTCCCAAGCCTTGCCTCTAGTCTCTGGCATCTAGCCTCAGGCCTGAAGACTGCATCCTCCTGCCTCCTGCGAAGCCTCGCCTGAAGTCTCTAGCCTCTAGCCTCAGGCCTGAAGACTCCAGCCTCCTGCCTCCTGCCAAGCCTCGCCTCAAGTCTCTGGCATCTAGCCTCAGGCCTGAAGACTGCATCCTCCTGCCTTCTGCCAAGCCTGGCCTCTATTCTCTAGCCTCAACCCTAAAGACTCCAGCCTCCTGCCTGCTGCCAAGCCTCGCCTCAAGTCTCTAGCCTGTAGCCTCAGGGCTGAAGACTTCAGCCTCCTGACTCCTGCGAAGCCTTGCATCGCCTCAGGCCTCTAGCCTCAAGCCTTAAGACTCCAGCTTCCTGCGTCCTGCCAAGCCTCGCCACAATCTCTAGCCTCAAGACTCAGGCCTGAATACTTCATCCTCCTGCCTCCTGCCAAGCCTAGCCTTGCCTGAATCCTCTAGCCTCAAGGCTGGAGACTCCAGCTTCCTGCGTCCTGCCAATCCTCGCCACTAGTCTCTCGCCTCAAGCCTGAAAACTCCAGCCTCCTGCCACCTGCCAATCCTCGCCTCAAGTCTCTAGCCTCTAGCCTCAGGTCTGAAGACTTCAGCCTCCTGCCTCCTGCCAAGCCTCGCCTCGCCTGAATCCTCTAGACTGAAGCCTGATGACTTCATCCTCCTGCCTCCTGCCAAGTCTCGCCTTGCCTGAATCCTCTAGCCTCAAGCCTGAAGACTCCAGCTTCCTGCCTACTGCCAAGCCTTGCCTCAAGACTCTAGCCTCAAGCCTGAAGTCTCCAGCCTCCTGCCTCCTGCCAAGGTTCGCCTCAAGTCTCTAGCCTCAAGCCTCAGGCCTGAAGACTCCAGCCTCCTGCCTCCTGCCAAGCCTCGCCTCAAGTCTCAAGCCTCAAGCCTGAAGACTCCAGCCTCCTGCAAAGCCTCGCCTCTAGTCTCTAGCCTCAAGCCTGAAGACTCAGCCTCCTGCATCCTGCAAAGGCTCGCCTCATTTCTATACCCTCAAGCCTCAGGTCTGAGGACTTCAGCCTCCTGCCTCCTGGCAAGCCTTGCATAAAGTCTCCAGCCTCAAGCCTCAGGCCTGAAGACTCCAGCCTCCTGCCCTCTGCCAAGCCTTGCCTCGCCTCAAGCCTCTAGCCTCAAGCCTGGAGACTCAGCTTCCTGCGTCCTGCCAAGCCTCGCCTCAAGTCTCTAGCCTCTAGCCTCAGGCCTGAAGACTTCAGCCTCCTGCCTCCAGCCAAGCCTCGCCTTGCATGAATCGTCTAGCCTGAAGCCTGAAGATTTCATCCTTCTGCCTCCTGCCAAGTCTCGCCTTGCCTGAATCCTCTAGTCTCAAGCCTGAAGACTCCAGCTTCCTGCCTCCTGCCAAGCCTTGCCTCAAGTCTCTAGCCTCAAGCCTGAAGTCTCCAGCCTCCTGCCTCCTGCAAAGCCTCGCCTCAACTCTCTAGCCTCAAGCCTGAAGACTCCAACCTCCTGCCTCCTGCCAAGCCTCGCCTCAATTCTCTAGCCTCTAGCCTCAGGCCTGAAGACTCCATCCTCCTGCCTCCTGCCAAGCCTCGCCTGTAGTCTCTAGCCTCAAGCTTGAAGACTCAGACATTCTGCCTCTACCACACCTCGCTTCAAGTCTCTAGCCTCAAGCCTGAAGACTCCAGCCTCCTGCCTCCTGCCAAGCCTCGCCTCAAGTCGGTAGCCTCAAGCCTGAACACCCCAGCCTCCTGCCTCCTGCCAAGCCTCGCCTCAAGTCTCAAGCCTCAAGCCTGAAGACTCCAGCCTCCTGCAAAGCCTCGCCTCTAGTCTCTAGCCTCAAGCCTGAAGACTCAGCCTCCTGCATCCTGCAAAGTCTCGCCTCATTTCTATACCCTCAAGCCTCAGGTCTGAGGACTTCAGCCTCCTGCCTCCTGGCAAGCCTTGCCTCTAGTCTCTAGCCTGAAGCCTGAAGACTCCAGCCTCCTGCCTCCAGCCAAAGCTCACCTCAAGTCTCTAGCCTCAAGACACTGGCCTGAAGACTCCAGCCTCCTGCCTCCTGCCAAGCCTTGCCTCTAGTCTCTAGCCTGAAGCCTGAAGACTCCAGCCTCCTGCCTCCTGCCAAAGCTCACCTCAAGTCTCTAGCCTCAAGCCTCAGGCCTGAAGACTCCAGCCTCCTGCCTCCTGCCAAGCCTCGCCTCAAGTCTCTGGCATCTAGCCTCAGGCCTGAAGACTGCATCCTCCTGCCTCCTGCGAAGCCTCGCCTCAAGTCTCTAGCCTCTAGCCTCAGGCCTGAAGACTGCATCCTCCTGCCTTCTGCCAAGCCTGGCCTCTATTCTCTAGCCTCAACCCTAAAGACTCCAGCCTCCTGCCTCCTGCCAAGCCTCGCCTGAAGCCTGTAGCCTCCAGCCTGAAGACTCCAGTCTCCTGCCTCCTGCCAAGCCTCGCCTCAAGTCTCTAGCCTGTAGCCTCAGGGCTGAAGACTTCAGCCTCCTGACTCCTGCGAAGCCTTGCATCGCCTCAGGCCTCTAGCCTCAAGCCTTAAGACTCCAGCTTCCTGCGTCCTGCCAAGCCTCACCACAATCTCTAGCCTCAAGACTCAGGCCTGAATACTTCATCCTCCTGCCTCCTGCCAAGCCTAGCCTTGCCTGAATCCTCTAGCCTCAAGGTTGGAGACTCCAGCTTCCTGCGTCCTGCCAATCCTCGCCACTAGTCTCTCGCCTCAAGCCTGAAGACTCCAGCCTCCTGCCACCTGCCAATCCTCGCCTCAAGTCTCTAGCCTCTAGCCTCAGGTCTGAAGACTTCAGCCTCCTGCCTCCTGCCAAGCCTCGCCTCGCCTGAATCCTCTAGCCTGAAGCCTGATGACTTCATCCTCCTGCCTCCTGCCAAGTCTCGCCTTGCCTGAATCCTCTAGCCTCAAGCCTGAAGACTCCAGCTTCCTGCCTACTGCCAAGCCTTGCCTCAAGACTCTAGCCTCAAGCCTGAAGTCTCCAGCCTCCTGCCTCCTGCCAAGGTTCGCCTCAAGTCTCTAGCCTCAAGCCTCAGGCCTGAAGACTCCAGCCTCCTGCCTCCTGCCAAGCCTCGCCTCAAGTCTCAAGCCTCAAGCCTGAAGACTCCAGCCTCCTGCCTCCTGCAAAGCCTCGCCTCTAGTCTCTAGCATCAAGCCTGAAGACTCAGCCTCCTGCATCCTGCAAAGGCTAGCCTCATTTCTATAGCCTCAAGCCTCAGGTCTGAGGACTTTAGCCTCCTGCCTCCTGGCAAGCCTTGCATAAAGTCTCCAGCCTCAAGCCTCAGGCCTGAAGACTCCAGCCTCCTGCCCTCTGCCAAGCCTTGCCTCGCCTCAAGCCTCTAGCATCAAGCCTGGAGACTCAGCTTCCTGCGTCCTGCCAAGCCTCGCCTCAAGTCTCTAGCCTCTAGCCTCAGGCCTGAAGACTTCAGCCTCCTGCCTCCAGCCAAGCCTCGCCTTGCATGAATCGTCTAGCCTGAAGCCTGAAGATTTCATCCTTCTGCCTCCTGCCAAGTCTCGCCTTGCCTGAATCCTCTAGTCTCAAGCCTGAAGACTCCAGCTTCTTGCCTCCTGCCAAGCCTTGCCTCAAGTCTCTAGCCTCAAGCCTGAAGTCTCCAGCCTCCTGCCTCCTGCAAAGCCTCGCCTCAACTCTCTAGCCTCAAGCCTGAAGACTCCAACCTCCTGCCTCCTGCCAAGCCTCGCCTCAATTCTCTAGCCTCTAGCCTCAGGCCTGAAGACTCCATCCTCCTGCCTCCTGCCAAGCCTCGCCTGTAGTCTCTAGCCTCAAGCTTGAAGACTCAGACATTCTGCCTCTACCACACCTCGCTTCAAGTCTCTAGCCTCAAGCCTGAAGACTCCAGCCTCCTGCCTCCTGCCAAGCCTCGCCTCAAGTCGGTAGCCTCAAGCCTGAACACCCCAGCCTCCTGCCTCCTGCCAATCCTTGCCTCAAGTCCCTAGCCTCTAGCCTTAGGCCTGAAGACGCCAGCCTCCTGCCTCCTGCCAAGCCTCGCCTCAAGTCTCAAGCCTCAAGCCTGAAGACTCCAGCCTCCTGCAAAGCCTCGCCTCTAGTCTCTAGCCTCAAGCCTGAAGACTCAGCCTCCTGCATCCTGCAAAGTCTCGCCTCATTTCTATACCATCAAGCCTCAGGTCTGAGGACTTCAGCCTCCTGCCTCCTGGCAAGCCTTGCCTCTAGTCTCTAGCCTGAAGCCTGAAGACTCCAGCCTCCTGCCTCCTGCCAAAGCTCACCTCAAGTCTCTAGCCTCAAGCCTCAGGCCTGAAGACTCCAGCCTGCTGCCTCCTGCCAAGCCTCGCCTCAAGTCTCTGGCATCTAGCCTCAGGCCTGAAGACTGCATCCTCCTGCCTCCTGCGAAGCCTCGCCTCAAGTCTCTAGCCTCTAGCCTCAGGCCTGAAGACTCCAGCCTCCTGCCTCCTGCCAAGCCTCGCCTCAAGTCTCTGGCATCTAGCCTCAGGCCTGAAGACTGCATCCTCCTGCCTTCTGCCAAGCCTGGCCTCTATTCTCTAGCCTCAACCCTAAAGACTCCAGCCTCCTGCCTGCTGCCAAGCCTCGCCTGAAGCCTGTAGCCTCCAGCCTGAAGACTCCAGTCTCCTGCCTCCTGCCAAGCCTCGCCTCAAGTCTCTAGCCTGTAGCCTCAGGGCTGAAGACTTCAGCCTCCTGACTCCTGCGAACCCTTGCATCGCCTCAGGCCTCTAGCCTCAAGCCTTAAGACTCCAGCTTCCTGCGTCCTGCCAAGCCTCACCACAATCTCTAGCCTCAAGACTCAGGCCTGAATACTTCATCCTCCTGCCTCCTGCCAAGCCTAGCCTTGCCTGAATCCTCTAGCCTCAAGGTTGGAGACTCCAGCTTCCTGCGTCCTGCCAATCCTCGCCACTAGTCTCTCGCCTCAAGCCTGAAGACTCCAGCCTCCTGCCACCTGCCAATCCTCGCCTCAAGTCTCTAGCCTCTAGCCTCAGGTCTGAAGACTTCAGCCTCCTGCCTCCTGCCAAGCCTCGCCTCGCCTGAATCCTCTAGCCTCAAGCCTGAAGACTCCAGCTTCCTGCCTACTGCCAAGCCTTGCCTCAAGACTCTAGCCTCAAGCCTGAAGTCTCCAGCCTCCTGCCTCCTGCCAAGGTTCGCCTCAAGTCTCTAGCCTCAAGCCTCAGGCCTGAAGACTCCAGCCTCCTGCCTCCTGCCAAGCCTCGCCTCAAGACTCTAGCCTCTAGCCTGAGGCCTGAAGACTTCAGCCTCCTGACTCCTGCGAAGCCTTGCATCCCCTCTGGCCTCTAGCCTCAAGCCTTAAGACTCCAGCTTCCTGCGTCCTGCCAATCCTCGCCTCAAGTCTCTAGCCTCTAGCCTCAGGCCTGAAGACTTCAGCCTCCTGCCTCCTGCCAAGCCTCGTCTCGTCTCTAGCCTCAAGCCTGAAGTCTCCAGCCTCCTGCCTCCTGCCAAGCCTTGCCTCAAGTCTCTAGCCTCAAGACTGAAGACTCCAGCCTCCTGCCTCCTGCCAAGGCTCGCCTCAATTCTATAGAGTCAAGCCTCAGGCCTGAGGACTACAGCCTCCTGCCTCCTCCCAAGCCTTGCCTCGCCTCAAGTCTCTAGCCTCAAGCCTGAAGACTCCAGCCTCCTGCCTCCTGCCAAGCCTTGCCTCAAGTCTCTAGCCTCAAGCCTGAAGACTCAGCCTCCTGCCTCCTGCAAAGGCTCGCCTCATTTCTATAGCCTCAAGCCTCAGGTCTGAGGACTTCAGCCTCCTGCCTCCTGGCAAGCCTTGCCTCAAGTCTCCAGCCTCAAGCCTCAGGCCTGAAGACTCCAGCCTCCTGCCTCCTGCCAAACCTTGCCTCTAGTCTCTGGCATCTAGCCTCAGGCCTGAAGACTGCATCCTCCTGCCTCCTGCGAAGCCTCGCCTGAAGTCTCTAGCCTCTAGCCTCAGGCCTGAAGACTCCAGCCTCCTGCCTCCTGCCAAGCCTCGCCTCAAGTCTCTGGCATCTAGCCTCAGGCCTGAAGACTGCATCCTCCTGCCTTCTGCCAAGCCTGGCCTCTATTCTCTAGCCTCAACCCTAAAGACTCCAGCCTCCTGCCTGCTGCCAAGCCTCGCCTGAAGCCTGTAGCCTCCAGCCTGAAGACTCCAGTCTCCTGCCTCCTGCCAAGCCTCGCCTCAAGTCTCTAGCCTGTAGCCTCAGGGCTGAAGACTTCAGCCTCCTGACTCCTGCGAACCCTTGCATCGCCTCAGGCCTCTAGCCTCAAGCCTTAAGACTCCAGCTTCCTGCGTCCTGCCAAGCCTCACCACAATCTCTAGCCTCAAGACTCAGGCCTGAATACTTCATCCTCCTGCCTCCTGCCAAGCCTAGCCTTGCCTGAATCCTCTAGCCTCAAGGTTGGAGACTCCAGCTTCCTGCGTCCTGCCAATCCTCGCCACTAGTCTCTCGCCTCAAGCCTGAAGACTCCAGCCTCCTGCCACCTGCCAATCCTCGCCTCAAGTCTCTAGCCTCTAGCCTCAGGTCTGAAGACTTCAGCCTCCTGCCTCCTGCCAAGCCTCGCCTCGCCTGAATCCTCTAGCCTCAAGCCTGAAGACTCCAGCTTCCTGCCTACTGCCAAGCCTTGCCTCAAGACTCTAGCCTCAAGCCTGAAGTCTCCAGCCTCCTGCCTCCTGCCAAGGTTCGCCTCAAGTCTCTAGCCTCAAGCCTCAGGCCTGAAGACTCCAGCCTCCTGCCTCCTGCCAAGCCTCGCCTCAAGACTCTAGCCTCTAGCCTGAGGCCTGAAGACTTCAGCCTCCTGACTCCTGCGAAGCCTTGCATCCCCTCTGGCCTCTAGCCTCAAGCCTTAAGACTCCAGCTTCCTGCGTCCTGCCAATCCTCGCCTCAAGTCTCTAGCCTCTAGCCTCAGGCCTGAAGACTTCAGCCTCCTGCCTCCTGCCAAGCCTCGTCTCGTCTCTAGCCTCAAGCCTGAAGTCTCCAGCCTCCTGCCTCCTGCCAAGCCTTGCCTCAAGTCTCTAGCCTCAAGACTGAAGACTCCAGCCTCCTGCCTCCTGCCAAGGCTCGCCTCAATTCTATAGAGTCAAGCCTCAGGCCTGAGGACTACAGCCTCCTGCCTCCTCCCAAGCCTTGCCTCGCCTCAAGTCTCTAGCCTCAAGCCTGAAGACTCCAGCCTCCTGCCTCCTGCCAAGCCTTGCCTCAAGTCTCTAGCCTCAAGCCTGAAGACTCAGCCTCCTGCCTCCTGCAAAGGCTCGCCTCATTTCTATAGCCTCAAGCCTCAGGTCTGAGGACTTCAGCCTCCTGCCTCCTGGCAAGCCTTGCCTCAAGTCTCCAGCCTCAAGCCTCAGGCCTGAAGACTCCAGCCTCCTGCCTCCTGCCAAACCTTGCCTCTAGTCTCTGGCATCTAGCCTCAGGCCTGAAGACTGCATCCTCCTGCCTCCTGCGAAGCCTCGCCTGAAGTCTCTAGCCTCTAGCCTCAGGCCTGAAGACTCCAGCCTCCTGCCTCCTGCCAAGCCTCGCCTCAAGTCTCTGGCATCTAGCCTCAGGCCTGAAGACTGCATCCTCCTGCCTTCTGCCAAGCCTGGCCTCTATTCTCTAGCCTCAACCCTAAAGACTCCAGCCTCCTGCCTGCTGCCAAGCCTCGCCTGAAGCCTGTAGCCTCCAGCCTGAAGACTCCAGTCTCCTGCCTCCTGCCAAGCCTCGCCTCAAGTCTCTAGCCTGTAGCCTCAGGGCTGAAGACTTCAGCCTCCTGACTCCTGCGAACCCTTGCATCGCCTCAGGCCTCTAGCCTCAAGCCTTAAGACTCCAGCTTCCTGCGTCCTGCCAAGCCTCGCCACAATCTCTAGCCTCAAGACTCAGGCCTGAATACTTCATCCTCCTGCCTCCTGCCAAGCCTAGCCTTGCCTGAATCCTCTAGCCTCAAGGCTGGAGACTCCAGCTTCCTGCGTCCTGCCAATCCTCGCCACTAGTCTCTCGCCTCAAGCCTGAAGACTCCAGCCTCCTGCCACCTGCCAATCCTCGCCTCAAGTCTCTAGCCTCTAGCCTCAGGTCTGAAGACTTCAGCCTCCTGTCTCCTGCCAAGCCTCGCCTCGCCTGAATCCTCTAGACTGAAGCCTGATGACTTCATCCTCCTGCCTCCTGCCAAGTCTCGCCTTGCCTGAATCCTCTAGCCTCAAGCCTGAAGACTCCAGCTTCCTGCCTACTGCCAAGCCTTGCCTCAAGACTCTAGCCTCAAGCCTGAAGACTCCAGCCTCCTGCCTCATGCCATGCCTCGCCTCTAGTCTCTAGCCTCAAGCCTCAAGACTCAGCCTCCTGCATCCTGCAAAGGCTCGCCTCATTTCTATAGCCTCAAGCCTCAGGTCTGAGGACTTCAGCCTCCTGTCTCCTGGCAAGCCTTGCCTCAAACCTCCAGCCTCAAGCCTCAGGCCTGCAGACTCCAGACTCCTGCCCTCTGCCAAGCCTTGCCTCGCCTCAAGCCTCTAGCCTCAAGCCTGGAGACTCAGCTTCCTGCGTCCTGCCAAGCCTCGCCTTGCATGAATCGTCTAGCCTGAAGCCTGAAGATTTCATCCTCCTGCCTCCTGCCAAGTCTCGCCTTGCCTGAATCCTCTAGTCTCAAGCCTGAAGACTCCAGCTTCCTGCCTCCTGCCAAGCCTTGCCTCAAGTCTCTAGCCTCAAGCCTGAAGTCTCCAGCCTCCTGCCTCCTGCCTCCTGCAAAGCCTCGCCTCAACTCTCTAGCCTCAAGCCTGAAGACTCCAACCTCCTTCCTCTTGCCAAAGCTCACCTCAAGTCTCTAGCCTCAAGCCTCAGGCCTGAAGACTCCAGCCTCCTGCCTCCTGCCAAGCCTCGGCTCAAGTCGGTAGCCTCAAGCCTGAAGACTCCAGCCTCCTGCCTCCTGCCAATCCTCGCCTCAAGTCCCTAGCCGCTAGCCTCCGGCCTGAGGACTTCATCCTCCTGCCTCCTGCCAAGCCTCGCCTCAAGACTCTAGCCTCTAGCCTGAGGCCTGAAGACTTCAGCCTCCTGACTCCTGCGAAGCCTTGCATCCCCTCTGGCCTCTAGCCTCAAACCTTAAGACTCCAGCCTGCTGCCTCCTGCCAAGCCTTGCCTCTAGTCTCTAGCCTGAAGCCTGATGTCTCCAGCCTCCTGCCTCCTGCCAAAGCTCACCTCAAGTCTCTAGCCTCAAGCCTCAGGCCTGAAGACTCCAGCCTCCTGCCTCCTGCCAAGCCTTGCCTCGCCTCAAGCCTCTAGCCTCAGGCCTGAAGACTCCAGCCTCCTGCCTCCTGCCAAGCCTCGCCTCAAGTCTCTGGCATCTAGCCTCAGGCCTGAAGACCGCATCCTCCTGCCTACTGCCAAGCCTGGCCTCTATTCTCTAGCCTCAACACTAAAGACTCCAGCCTCCTGCCTGCTGCCAAGCCTTGCCTGAAGCCTGTAGCCTCCAGCCTGAAGACTCCAGTCTCCTGCCTCCTGCCAAGCCTCGCCTCAAGTCTCTAGCCTGTAGCCTCAGGGCTGAAGACTTCAGCCTCCTGACTCCTGCGAACCCTTGCATCGCCTCAGGCCTCTAGCCTCAAGCCTTAAGACTCCAGATTCCTGCGTCCTGCCAAGCCTCGCCACAATCTCTAGCATCAAGACTCAGGCCTGAATACTTCATCCTCCTGCCTCCTGCCAAGCCTAGCCTTGCCTGAATCCTCTAGCCTCAAGCCTGGAGACTCCAGCTTCCTGCGTCCTGCCAATCCTCGCCTCAACTCTCTAGCCTCAAGCCTGAAGACTCCAGCCTCCTGCCTCCTGCCAAGCCTTGCCTCGCCTCAAGTCTCTAGCCTCAAGCCTGAAGATCCCAGCCTCCTGCCTCCTGCCAAGCCTCGCCTCAATTCTCTAGCCTCAAGCCTCAGGCCTGAAGACTCCAGCCTCCTGCCTCCTGCCAAGCCTTGCCTCGCCTCAAGCCTCTAGCATCAAGTCTGGAGACTCAGCTTCCTGCGTCCTGCCAATCCTCGCCTCAACTCTCTAGCCTCAAGCCTGAAGACTCCAGCCTCCTGCCTCCTGCCAAGCCTTGCCTCGCCTCAAGTCTCTAGCCTCAAGCCTGAAGATCCCAGCCTCCTGCCTCCTGCCAAGCCTCGCCTCAATTCTCTAGCCTCAAGCCTCAGGCCTGAAGACTCCAGCCTCCTGCCTCCTGCCAAGCCTTGCCTCGCCTCAAGCCTCTAGCATCAAGTCTGGAGACTCAGCTTCCTGCGTCCTGCCAAGCCTCGCCTCAAGTCTCTAGCCTCTAGCCTCAGGGGTGAAGACTTCAGCCTCCTGCCTCCTGCCAAGCCTCGCCTTGCCTGAATCGTCTAGCCTGAAGCCTGAAGATTTCATCCTCCTGCCTCCTGCCAAGTCTCGCCTTCCCTGAATCCTCTAGTCTCAAGCCTGAAGACTCCAGCTTCCTGCCTCCTGCCAAGCCTTGCCTCAAGACTCTAGCCTCAAGCCTGATGTCTCCAGCCTCCTGCCTCCTGCCAAGCCTCACCTCAACTCTCTAGCCTCAAGCCTGAAGACTCCAACCTCCGGCCTCCTGCCAAGGCTCACCTCAAGTCTCTAGCCTCAAGACACAGGCCTGAAGACTCCAGCCTCCTGCCTCCTGCCAAGTCTTGCCTCTAGTCTCTAGCCTGAAGCCTGAAGACTCCAGCCTCCTGCCTCCTGCCAAAGCTCGCCTCAAGTCTCTAGCCTCAAGCCTCAGGCCTGAAGACTCCAGCCTCCTGCCTCCTGCCAAGCCTTGCCTCGCCTCAAGCCTCTAGCCTCAAGCCTGAACCCCAGCCTCCTGCCTCCTGCCAAGCCTCGCCTCAAGTCTCTGGCATCTAGCCTCAGGCCTGAAGACTGCATTCTCCTGCCTTCTGCCAAGCCTCGCCTCTATTCTCTAGTCTCAACCCTAAAGACTCCAGCCTCATGCCTGCGGCCAAGCCTCGCCTGAAGCCTGTAGCCTCCAGCCTGAAGACTCCAGTCTCCTGCCTCCTGCCAAGCCTAGCCTTGCCTGAATCCTCTAGCCTCAAGCCTGAAGACTCCAGCCACCTGCCTCCTGCCAAGGCTCGCCTCAAGTCTCTAGCCTCAAGCCTCAGGCCTGAAGACGCCACCCTCCTGCCTCCTGCCAAGCCTTGCCTTGCCTCAAGCCTCTAGCCTCAAGTCTGAAGACCCCAGCCTCCTGCCTCCTGCCAAGCCTCGCCTCTAGTCTCTAGCCTCAAGCTTGAAGACTCAGATCTCCTGCCTCCTGCCACTCCTTGCTTCAAGTCTCTAGCCTCAGGCCTGAAGACTTCAGCCTCCTGCCTCCTGCCAAGCCTCGTCTTGTCTCTAGCCTCAAGCCTGAAGTCTCCAGCCTCCTGCCTCCTGCCAAGCCTTGCCTCAAGTCTCTAGCCTCAAGACTGAAGACTCCAGCCTCCTGCCTCCTGCCAAGGCTCGCCTCAATTCTATAGAGTCAAGCCTCAGGCCTGAGGACTTCAGCCTCCTGCCTCCTCCCAAGTCTTGCCTCGCCTCAAGGCTCTAGCCTCAAGCCTGAAGACTCCAGCCTCCTGCCTCCTGCCAAGCCTTGCCTCAAGTCTCTAGCCTCAAGCCTGAAGACTCAGCCTCCTGCCTCCTGCAAAGGCTCGCCTCATTTCTATAGCCTCAAGCCTCAGGTCTGAGGACTTCAGCCTCCTGCCTCCTGGCAAGCCTTGCCTCAAGTCTCCAGCCTCAAGCCTCAGGCCTGAAGACTCCAGCCTGCTGCCTCCTACCAAGCCTTGCCTCTAGTCTCTAGCCTGAAGCCTGATGTCTCCAGCCTCCTGCCTCCTGCCAAAGCTCACCTCAAGTCTCTAGCCTCAAGCCTCAGGCCTGAAGACTCCAGCCTCCTGCCTCCTGCCAAGCCTTGCCTCGCCTCAAGCCTCTAGCCTCAGGCCTGAAGACTCCAGCCTCCTGCCTCCTGCCAAGCCTCGCCTCAAGTCTCTGGCATCTAGCCTCAGGCCTGAAGACTGCATCCTCCTGCCTACTGCCAAGCCTGGCCTCTATTCTCTAGCCTCAACACTAAAGACTCCAGCCTCCTGCCTGCTGCCAAGCCTTGCCTGAAGCCTGTAGCCTCCAGCCTGAAGACTCCAGTCTCTTGCCTCCTGCCAAGCCTCGCCTCAAGTCTCTAGCCTGTAGCCTCAGGGCTGAAGACTTCAGCCTCCTGACTCCTGCGAACCCTTGCATCGCCTCAGGCCTCTAGCCTCAAGCCTTAAGACTCCAGATTCCTGCGTCCTGCCAAGCCTCGCCACAATCTCTAGCATCAAGACTCAGGCCTGAATACTTCATCCTCCTGCCTCCTGCCAAGCCTAGCCTTGCCTGAATCCTCTAGCCTCAAGCCTGGAGACTCCAGCTTCCTGCGTCCTGCCAATCCTCGCCTCAACTCTCTAGCCTCAAGCCTGAAGACTCCAGCCTCCTGCCTCCTGCCAAGCCTTGCCTCGCCTCAAGTCTCTAGCCTCAAGCCTGAAGATCCCAGTCTCCTGCCTCCTGCCAAGCCTCGCCTCAATTCTCTAGCCTCAAGCCTCAGGCCTGAAGACTCCAGCCTCCTGCCTCCTGCCAAGCCTCGCCTTGCCTGAATCGTCTAGCCTGAAGCCTGAAGATTTCATCCTCCTGCCTCCTGCCAAGTCTCGCCTTCCCTGAATCCTCTAGTCTCAAGCCTGAAGACTCCAGCTTCCTGCCTCCTGCCAAGCCTTGCCTCAAGACTCTAGCCTCAAGCCTGATGTCTCCAGCCTCCTGCCTCCTGCCAAGCCTCACCTCAACTCTCTAGCCTCAAGCCTGAAGACTCCAACCTCCGGCCTCCTGCCAAGGCTCACCTCAAGTCTCTAGCCTCAAGACACAGGCCTGAAGACTCCAGCCTCCTGCCTCCTGCCAAGTCTTGCCTCTAGTCTCTAGCCTGAAGCCTGAACACTCCAGCCTCCTGCCTCCTGCCAAAGCTCGCCTCAAGTCTCTAGCCTCAAGCCTCAGGCCTGAAGACTCCAGCCTCCTGCCTCCTGCCAAGCCTTGCCTCGCCTCAAGCCTCTAGCCTCAAGCCTGAACCCCAGCCTCCTGCCTCCTGCCAAGCCTCGCCTCAAGTCTCTGGCATCTAGCCTCAGGCCTGAAGACTGCATTCTCCTGCCTTCTGCCAAGCCTCGCCTCTATTCTCTAGCCTCAACCCTAAAGACTCCAGCCTCATGCCTGCTGCCAAGCCTCGCCTGAAGCCTGTAGCCTCCAGCCTGAAGACTCCAGTCTCCTGCCTCCTGCCAAGCCTAGCCTTGCTTGAATCCTCTAGCCTCAAGCCTGAAGACTCCAGCCACCTGCCTCCTGCCAAGGCTCGCCTCAAGTCTCTAGCCTCTAGCCTCAGGCCGGAAGACGCCAGCCTCCTGCCTCCTGCCAAGCCTTGCCTCGCCTCAAGCCTCTAGCCTCAAGTCTGAAGACCGCAGCCTCCTGCCTCCTGCCAAGCCTCGCCTCTAGTCTCTAGCCTCAAGCTTGAAGACTCAGATCTCCTGCCTCCTGCCACTCCTTGCTTCAAGTCTCTAGCCTCAGGCCTGAAGACTTCAACCTCCTGCCTCCTGCCAAGCCTCGGCTCAAGTCGGTAGCCTCAAGCCTGAAGACTCCAGCCTCCTGCCTCCTGCCAATCCTCGCCTCAAGTCCCTAGCCGCTAGCCTCCGGCCTGAGGACTTCATCCTCCTGCCTCCTGCCAAGCCTCGCCTCAAGACTCTAGCCTCTAGCCTGAGGCCTGAAGACTTCAGCCTCCTGACTCCTGCGAAGCCTTGCATCCCCTCTGGCCTCTAGCCTCAAGCCTTAAGACTCCAGCTTCCTGCGTCCTGCCAATCCTCGCCTCAAGTCTCTAGCCTCTAGCCTCAGGCCTGAAGACTTCAGCCTCCTGCCTCCTGCCAAGCCTCGTCTCGTCTCTAGCCTCAAGCCTGAAGTCTCCAGCCTCCTGCCTCCTGCCAAGCCTTGCCTCAAGTCTCTAGCCTCAAGACTGAAGACTCCAGCCTCTTGCCTCCTTCCTCCTGCCAAGGCTGGCCTCAGTTCTATAGAGTCAAGCCTCAGGCCTGAGGACTTCAGCCTCCTGCCTCCTCCCAAGCCTTGCCTCGCCTCAAGCCTCTAGCCTCAAGCCTGAAGACTCCAGCCTCCTGCCTCCTGCCAAGCCTTGCCTCAAGTCTCAAGCCTCAAGCCTGAAGACTTCAGCCTCCTGCCTCATGCAAAGTCTCGCCTCATTTCTATAGCCTCAAGCCTCAGGTCTGAGGACTTCAGCCTCCTGCCTCCTGGCAAGCCTTGCCTCAAGTCTCCAGCCTCAAGCCACAGGCCTGAAGACTCCAGCCTCCTGCCTCCTGCCAAGCCTTGCCTCAAGACTCTAGCCTCAAGCCTGATGTCTCCAGCCTCCTGCCTCCTGCAAAGCCTCGCCTCAACTTTCTAGCCTCAAGCCTGAAGACTCCAACCTCCTGCCTCCTGCCAAGGCTCACCTCAAGTCTCTAGCCTCAAGACACTGGCCTGAAGACTCCAGCCTCCTGCCTCCTGCCAAGCCTTGCCTCTAGTCTCTAGCCTGAAGCCTGAAGTCTCCAGCCCCCTGCCTCCTGCAAAGCCTCGCCTCAACTCTCTAGCCTCAAGCCTGAAGACTCCAACCTCCTGCCTCCTGCCAAAGCTCACCTCAAGTCTCTAGCCTCAAGCCTCAGGCCTGAAGACTCCAGCCTCCTGCCTCCTGCCAAGCCTTGCCTCGCATCAAGTCTCTACCCTCAAGCCTGAAACCCCAGCCTCCTGCCTCCTGCCAAGCCTCGCCTCAATTCTCTAGCCTCTAGCCTCAGGCCTGAAGACTCCATCCTCCTGCCTCCTGCCAAGCCTCGCCTGTAGTCTCTAGCCTCAAGCTTGAAGACTCAGACATTCTGCCTCTACCACACCTCGCTTCAACCCTCTAGCCTCAAGCCTGAAGACTCCAGCCTCCTGCCTCCTGCCAAGCCTCGCCTCAAGCCTCTAGCCTCAATCCTGAAGACTTCAGCCTGCTGCCTCCTGCCAAGCCTCGCCTCAAGTCGGTAGCCTCAAGCCTGAACACTCCAGCCTCCTGCCTCCTGCCAAGCCTTGCCTCAAGTCCCTAGCCTCTAGCCTTAGGCCTGAAGACTTCAGCCTCCTGCCTCCTGACAAGCCTCGCCTCAAGCCTCTAGCCTCAATCCTGAAGACTTCAGCTTCCTGCCTCCTGACAAGCCTCGCCTCAAATCCCTAGCCTCTAGCCTCAGGCCTGAGGATTCATCCTCCTGCCTCCTGCCAAGCCTTGCCTCTAGTCTCTAGCTGCAAGCCTTAAGACTCCAGCTTCCAGCGTCCTGCCAAGGCTCACCTCAAGTCTCTAGCCTCAAGTCTGAGGCCTGAAGACTCCAGCCTCCTGCCTCCTGCCAAGCCTTGCCTCGCCTCAAGCCTCTAGCCTCAGGCCTGAAGACTCCAGCCTCTGGCCTCCTGCCAAGCCTCGCCTTGCCTGAATGCTCTAGCCTCAAGACTGAAGACTCCAGCATCCCGCGTCCTGCCAAGCATCACCACAAGTCTCTAGCCTCAAGCCTCAGGCTTGAATACTTCATCCTCCTGCCTCCAGCCAAGCCTAGCCTTGCCTGAATCCTCTAGCCTCAAGCCTGAAGACTCCAGCCACCTGCCTCCTGCCAAGGCTCGCCTCAAGTCTCTAGCCTCAAGACACAGGCCTGAAGACTCCAGCTTCCTGCCTCTTGCCAAGTCTTGCCTCTAGTCTCTAGCCTCAAGTCTCAAGACTCAGCCTCCTGCCTCCTGCCAAGGCTCGCCTCAATACTCTAGCCTCAAGCCTCAGGCCTGAAGACGCCAGCCTCCTGCCTCCTGCCAAGCCTCGCCTTGCCTGAATCGTCTAGCCTGAAGCCTGAAGATTTCATCCTCCTGCCTCCTGCCAAGTCTCGCCTTCCCTGAATCCTCTAGTCTCAAGCCTGAAGACTCCAGCTTCCTGCTCTCCTGCCAAGCCTTGCCTCAAGACTCTAGCCTCAAGCCTGATGTCTCCAGCCTCCTGCCTCCTGCCAAGCCTCATCTCAACTCTCTAGCCTCAAGCCTGAAGACTCCAACCTCCGGCCTCCTGCCAAGGCTCACCTCAAGTCTCTAGCCTCAAGACACAGGCCTGAAGACTCCAGCCTCCTGCCTCCTGCCAAGTCTTGCCTCTAGTCTCTAGCCTGAAGCCTGAAGACTCCAGCCTCCTGCCTCCTGCCAAAGCTCGCCTCAAGTCTCTAGCCTCAAGCCTCAGGCCTGAAGACTCCAGCCTCCTGCCTCCTGCCAAGCCTTGCCTCGCCTCAAGCCTCTAGCCTCAAGCCTGAACCCCAGCCTCCTGCCTCCTGCCAAGCCTCGCCTCAAGTCTCTGGCATCTAGCCTCAGGCCTGAAGACTGCATTCTCCTGCCTTCTGCCAAGCCTCGCCTCTATTCTCTAGCCTCAACCCTAAAGACTCCAGCCTCATGCCTGCGGCCAAGCCTAGCCTTGCCTGAATCCTCTAGCCTCAAGCCTGAAGACTCCAGCCACCTGCCTCTTGCCAAGGCTCGCCTCAAGTCTCTAGCCTCAAGCCTCAGGCCTGAAGACGCCATCCTCCTGCCTCCTGCCAAGCCTTGCCTCGCCTCAAGCCTCTAGCCTCAAGTCTGAAGACCCCAGCCTCCTGCCTCCTGCCAAGCCTCGCCTCTAGTCTCTAGCCTCAAGCTTGAAGACTCAGATCTCCTGCCTCCTGCTACTCCTTGCTTCAAGTCTCTAGCCTCAGGCCTGAAGACTTCAACCTCCTGCCTCCTACCAAGCCTCGCCTCAAGCCTCTAGCCTCAATCCTCAAGACTCCAGCCTCCTGCCTCCTGCCAAGCCTCGGCTCAAGTCGGTAGCCTCAAGCCTGAAGACACCAGTCTCCTGCCTCCTGCCAATCCTCGCCTCAAGTCCCTAGCCGCTAGCCTCCGGCCTGAGGACTTCATCCTCCTGCCTCCTGCCAAGCCTCGCCTCAAGACTCTAGCCTCTAGCCTGAGGCCTGAAGACTTCAGCCTCCTGACTCCTGCGAAGCCTTGCATCCCCTCTGGCCTCTAGCCTCAAGCCTTAAGACTCCAGCTTCCTGCGTCCTGCCAATCCTCGCCTCAAGTCTCTAGCCTCTAGCCTCAGGCCTGAAGACTTCAGCCTCCTGCCTCCTGCCAAGCCTCGTCTCGTCTCTAGCCTCAAGCCTGAAGACTCAGCCTCCTGCCTCCTGCAAAGGCTCGCCTCATTTCTATAGCCTCAAGCCTCAGGTCTGAGGACTTCAGCCTCCTGCCTCCTGGCAAGCCTTGCCTCAAGTCTCCAGCCTCAAGCCTCAGGCCTGAAGACTCCAGCCTGCTGCCTCCTGCCAAGCCTTGCCTCAAGTCTCTAGCCTCAAGACACTGGCCTGAAGACTCCAGCCTCCTGCCTCCTGCCAAGCCTTGCCTCTAGTCTCTGGCATCTAGCCTCAGGCCTGAAGACTGCATCCTCCTGCCTCCTGCGAAGCCTCGCCTGAAGTCTCTAGCCTCTAGCCTCAGGCCTGAAGACACCAGCCTCCTGCCTCCTGCCAAGCCTCGCCTCAAGTCTCTGGCATCTAGCCTCAGGCCTGAAGACTGCATCCTCCTGCCTTCTGCCAAGCCTGGCCTCTATTCTCTAGCCTCAACCCTAAAGACTCCAGCCTCCTGCCTGCTGCCAAGCCTCGCCTGAAGCCTGTAGCCTCCAGCCTGAAGACTCCAGTCTCCTGCCTCCTGCCAAGCCTCGCCTCAAGTCTCTAGCCTGTAGCCTCAGGGCTGAAGACTTCAGCCTCCTGACTCCTGCGAAGCCTTGCATCGCCTCAGGCCTCTAGCCTCAAGCCTTAAGACTCCAGCTTCCTGCGTCCTGCCAATCCTCGCCACTAGTCTCTCGCCTCAAGCCTGAAGACTCCAGCCTCCTGCCACCTGCCAATCCTCGCCTCAAGTCTCTAGCCTCTAGCCTCAGGTCTGAAGACTTCAGCCTCCTGCCTCCTGCCAAGCCTCGCCTCGCCTGAATCCTCTAGCCTGAAGCCTGATGACTTCATCCTCCTGCCTCCTGCCAAGTCTCGCCTTGCCTGAATCCTCTAGCCTCAAGCCTGAAGACTCCAGCTTCCTGCCTACTGCCAAGCCTTGCCTCAAGACTCTAGCCTCAAGCCTGAAGTCTCCAGCCTCCTGCCTCCTGCCAAGGTTCGCCTCAAGTCTCTAGCCTCAAGCCTCAGGCCTGAAGACTCCAGCCTCCTGCCTCCTGCCAAGCCTCGCCTCAAGTCTCAAGCCTCAAGCCTGAAGACTCAGCCTCCTGCATCCTGCAAAGGCTCGCCTCATTTCTATAGCCTCAAGCCTCAGGTCTGAGGACTTCAGCCTCCTGCCTCCTGGCAAGCCTTGCATAAAGTCTCCAGCCTCAAGCCTCAGGCCTGAAGACTCCAGCCTCCTGCCCTCTGCCAAGCCTTGCCTCGCCTCAAGCCTCTAGCCTCAAGCCTGGAGACTCAGCTTCCTGCGTCCTGCCAAGCCTCGCCTCAAGTCTCTAGCCTCTAGCCTCAGGCCTGAAGACTTCAGCCTCCTGCCTCCAGCCAAGCCTCGCCTTGCATGAATCGTCTAGCCTGAAGCCTGAAGATTTCATCCTTCTGCCTCCTGCCAAGTCTCGCCTTGCCTGAATCCTCTAGTCTCAAGCCTGAAGACTCCAGCTTCCTGCCTCCTGCCAAGCCTTGCCTCAAGTCTCTAGCCTCAAGCCTGAAGTCTCCAGCCTCCTGCCTCCTGCAAAGCCTCGCCTCAACTCTCTAGCCTCAAGCCTGAAGACTCCAACCTCCTGCCTCCTGCCAAGCCTCGCCTCAATTCTCTAGCCTCTAGCCTCAGGCCTGAAGACTCCATCCTCCTGCCTCCTGCCAAGCCTCGCCTGTAGTCTCTAGCCTCAAGCTTGAAGACTCAGACATTCTGCCTCTACCACACCTCGCTTCAAGTCTCTAGCCTCAAGCCTGAAGACTCCAGCCTCCTGCCTCCTGCCAAGACTCGCCTCAAGTCGGTAGCCTCAAGCCTGAACACCCCAGCCTCCTGCCTCCTGCCAATCCTTGCCTCAAGTCCCTAGCCTCTAGCCTTATGCCTGAAGACGCCAGCCTCCTGCCTCCTGCCAAGCCTCGCCTCAAGTCTCAAGCCTCAAGCCTGAAGACTCCAGCCTCCTGCAAAGCCTCGCCTCTAGTCTCTAGCCTCAAGCCTGAAGACTCAGCCTCCTGCATCCTGCAAAGTCTCGCCTCATTTCTATACCCTCAAGCCTCAGGTCTGAGGACTTCAGCCTCCTGCCTCCTGGCAAGCCTTGCCTCAAGTCTCCAGCCTCAAGCCTCAGGCCTGAAGACTCCAGCCTCCTGCCTCCTGCCAAGCCTCGCCTCTAGTCTCTAGCCTCAAGCTTGAAGACTCAGATCTCCTGCCTCCTGCCACTCCTTGCTTCAAGTCTCTAGCCTCAGGCCTGAAGACTTCAACCTCCTGCCTCCTACCAAGCCTCGCCTCAAGCCTCTAGCCTCAATCCTCAAGACTCCAGCCTCCTGCCTCCTGCCAAGCCTCGGCTCAAGTCGGTAGCCTCAAGCCTGAAGACACCAGCCTCCTGCCTCCTGCCAATCCTCGCCTCAAGTCCCTAGCCGCTAGCCTCCGGCCTGAGGACTTCATCCTCCTGCGTCCTGCCAATCCTCGCCTCAAGTCTCTAGCCTCTAGCCTCAGGCCTGAAGACTTCAGCCTCCTGCCTCCTGCCAAGCCTCGTCTCGTCTCTAGCCTCAAGCCTGAAGTCTCCAGCCTCCTGCCTCCTGCCAAGCCTTGCCTCTAGTCTCTAGCCTCAAGCCTGAAGACTCAGCCTCCTGCCTCCTGCAAAGGCTCGCCTCATTTCTATAGCCTCAAGCCTCAGGTCTGAGGACTTCAGCCTCCTGCCTCCTGGCAAGCCTTGCCTCAAGTCTCCAGCCTCAAGCCTCAGGCCTGAAGACTCCAGCCTGCTGCCTCCTGCCAAGCCTTGCCTCAAGTCTCTAGCCTCAAGACACTGGCCTGAAGACTCCAGCCTCCTGCCTCCTGCCAAGCCTTGCCTCTAGTCTCTGGCATCTAGCCTCAGGCCTGAAGACTGCATCCTCCTGCCTCCTGCGAAGCCTCGCCTGAAGTCTCTAGCCTCTAGCCTCAGGCCTGAAGACACCAGCCTCCTGCCTCCTGCCAAGCCTCGCCTCAAGTCTCTGGCATCTAGCCTCAGGCCTGAAGACTGCATCCTCCTGCCTTCTGCCAAGCCTGGCCTCTATTCTCTAGCCTCAACCCTAAAGACTCCAGCCTCCTGCCTGCTGCCAAGCCTCGCCTGAAGCCTGTAGCCTCCAGCCTGAAGACTCCAGTCTCCTGCCTCCTGCCAAGCCTCGCCTCAAGTCTCTAGCCTGTAGCCTCAGGGCTGAAGACTTCAGCCTCCTGACTCCTGCGAAGCCTTGCATCGCCTCAGGCCTCTAGCCTCAAGCCTTAAGACTCCAGCTTCCTGCGTCCTGCCAATCCTCGCCACTAGTCTCTCGCCTCAAGCCTGAAGACTCCAGCCTCCTGCCACCTGCCAATCCTCGCCTCAAGTCTCTAGCCTCTAGCCTCAGGTCTGAAGACTTCAGCCTCCTGCCTCCTGCCAAGCCTCGCCTCGCCTGAATCCTCTAGCCTGAAGCCTGATGACTTCATCCTCCTGCCTCCTGCCAAGTCTCGCCTTGCCTGAATCCTCTAGCCTCAAGCCTGAAGACTCCAGCTTCCTGCCTACTGCCAAGCCTTGCCTCAAGACTCTAGCCTCAAGCCTGAAGTCTCCAGCCTCCTGCCTCCTGCCAAGGTTCGCCTCAAGTCTCTAGCCTCAAGCCTCAGGCCTGAAGACTCCAGCCTCCTGCCTCCTGCCAAGCCTCGCCTCAAGTCTCAAGCCTCAAGCCTGAAGACTCAGCCTCCTGCATCCTGCAAAGGCTCGCCTCATTTCTATAGCCTCAAGCCTCAGGTCTGAGGACTTCAGCCTCCTGCCTCCTGGCAAGCCTTGCATAAAGTCTCCAGCCTCAAGCCTCAGGCCTGAAGACTCCAGCCTCCTGCCCTCTGCCAAGCCTTGCCTCGCCTCAAGCCTCTAGCCTCAAGCCTGGAGACTCAGCTTCCTGCGTCCTGCCAAGCCTCGCCTCAAGTCTCTAGCCTCTAGCCTCAGGCCTGAAGACTTCAGCCTCCTGCCTCCAGCCAAGCCTCGCCTTGCATGAATCGTCTAGCCTGAAGCCTGAAGATTTCATCCTTCTGCCTCCTGCCAAGTCTCGCCTTGCCTGAATCCTCTAGTCTCAAGCCTGAAGACTCCAGCTTCCTGCCTCCTGCCAAGCCTTGCCTCAAGTCTCTAGCCTCAAGCCTGAAGTCTCCAGCCTCCTGCCTCCTGCAAAGCCTCGCCTCAACTCTCTAGCCTCAAGCCTGAAGACTCCAACCTCCTGCCTCCTGCCAAGCCTCGCCTCAATTCTCTAGCCTCTAGCCTCAGGCCTGAAGACTCCATCCTCCTGCCTCCTGCCAAGCCTCGCCTGTAGTCTCTAGCCTCAAGCTTGAAGACTCAGACATTCTGCCTCTACCACACCTCGCTTCAAGTCTCTAGCCTCAAGCCTGAAGACTCCAGCCTCCTGCCTCCTGCCAAGCCTCGCCTCAAGTCGGTAGCCTCAAGCCTGAACACCCCAGCCTCCTGCCTCCTGCCAATCCTTGCCTCAAGTCCCTAGCCTCTAGCCTTATGCCTGAAGACGCCAGCCTCCTGCCTCCTGCCAAGCCTCGCCTCAAGTCTCAAGCCTCAAGCCTGAAGACTCCAGCCTCCTGCAAAGCCTCGCCTCTAGTCTCTAGCCTCAAGCCTGAAGACTCAGCCTCCTGCATCCTGCAAAGTCTCGCCTCATTTCTATACCCTCAAGCCTCAGGTCTGAGGACTTCAGCCTCCTGCCTCCTGGCAAGCCTTGCATAAAGTCTCCAGCCTCAAGCCTCAGGCCCGAAGATTCCAGCTTCCTGCCCTCTGCCAAACCTTGCCTCGCCTCAAGCCTCTAGCCTCAAGCCTGGAGACTCAGCTTCCTGCGTCCTGCCAAGCCTCGCCTCAAGTCTCTAGCCTCTAGCCTCAGGCCTGAAGACTTCAGCCTCCTGCCTCCAGCCAAGCCTCGCCTTGCATGAATCGTCTAGCCTGAAGCCTGAAGATTTCATCCTCCTGCCTCCTGCCAAGTCTCGCCTTGCCTGAATCCTCTAGTCTCAAGCCTGAAGACTCCAGCTTCCTGCCTCCTGCCAAGCCTTGCCTCAAGTCTCTAGCCTCAAGCTTGAAGTCTCCAGCCTCCTGCCTCCTGCAAAGCCTCGCCTCAACTCTCTAGCCTCAAGCCTGAAGACTCCAGCCTCCTACCTCCTGCCAATCCTTGCCTCAAGTCCCTAGCCTCTAGCCTTATGCCTGAAGACGCCAGCCTCCTGCCTCCTGCCAAGCCTCGGCTCAAGTCGGTAGCCTCAAGCCTGAAGACACCAGCCTCCTGCCTCCTGCCAATCCTCGCCTCAAGTCCCTAGCCGCTAGCCTCCGGCCTGAGGACTTCATCCTCCTGCCTCCTGCCAAGCCTCGCCTCAAGACTCTAGCCTCTAGCCTGAGGCCTGAAGACTTCAGCCTCCTGACTCCTGCGAAGCCTTGCATCCCCTCTGGCCTCTAGCCTCAAGCCTTAAGACTCCAGCTTCCTGCGTCCTGCCAATCCTCGCCTCAAGTCTCTAGCCTCTAGCCTCAGGCCTGAAGACTTCAGCCTCCTGCCTCCTGCCAAGCCTCGTCTCGTCTCTAGCCTCAAGCCTGAAGACTTCAGCCTCCTGACTCCTGCGAAGCCTTGCATCCCCTCTGGCCTCTAGCCTCAATCCTCAAGACTCCAGCCTCCTGCCTCCTGCCAAGCCTCGGCTCAAGTCGGTAGCCTCAAGCCTGAAGACACCAGCCTCCTGCCTCCTGCCAATCCTCGCCTCAAGTCCCTAGCCGCTAGCCTCCGGCCTGAGGACTTCATCCTCCTGCGTCCTGCCAATCCTCGCCTCAAGTCTCTAGCCTCTAGCCTCAGGCCTGAAGACTTCAGCCTCCTGCCTCCTGCCAAGCCTCGTCTCGTCTCTAGCCTCAAGCCTGAAGTCTCCAGCCTCCTGCCTCCTGCCAAGCCTTGCCTCTAGTCTCTAGCCTCAAGCCTGAAGACTCAGCCTCCTGCCTCCTGCAAAGGCTCGCCTCATTTCTATAGCCTCAAGCCTCAGGTCTGAGGACTTCAGCCTCCTGCCTCCTGGCAAGCCTTGCCTCAAGTCTCCAGCCTCAAGCCTCAGGCCTGAAGACTCCAGCCTGCTGCCTCCTGCCAAGCCTTGCCTCAAGTCTCTAGCCTCAAGACACTGGCCTGAAGACTCCAGCCTCCTGCCTCCTGCCAAGCCTTGCCTCTAGTCTCTGGCATCTAGCCTCAGGCCTGAAGACTGCATCCTCCTGCCTCCTGCGAAGCCTCGCCTGAAGTCTCTAGCCTCTAGCCTCAGGCCTGAAGACACCAGCCTCCTGCCTCCTGCCAAGCCTCGCCTCAAGTCTCTGGCATCTAGCCTCAGGCCTGAAGACTGCATCCTCCTGCCTTCTGCCAAGCCTGGCCTCTATTCTCTAGCCTCAACCCTAAAGACTCCAGCCTCCTGCCTGCTGCCAAGCCTCGCCTGAAGCCTGTAGCCTCCAGCCTGAAGACTCCAGTCTCCTGCCTCCTGCCAAGCCTCGCCTCAAGTCTCTAGCCTGTAGCCTCAGGGCTGAAGACTTCAGCCTCCTGACTCCTGCGAAGCCTTGCATCGCCTCAGGCCTCTAGCCTCAAGCCTTAAGACTCCAGCTTCCTGCGTCCTGCCAATCCTCGCCACTAGTCTCTCGCCTCAAGCCTGAAGACTCCAGCCTCCTGCCACCTGCCAATCCTCGCCTCAAGTCTCTAGCCTCTAGCCTCAGGTCTGAAGACTTCAGCCTCCTGCCTCCTGCCAAGCCTCGCCTCGCCTGAATCCTCTAGCCTGAAGCCTGATGACTTCATCCTCCTGCCTCCTGCCAAGTCTCGCCTTGCCTGAATCCTCTAGCCTCAAGCCTGAAGACTCCAGCTTCCTGCCTACTGCCAAGCCTTGCCTCAAGACTCTAGCCTCAAGCCTGAAGTCTCCAGCCTCCTGCCTCCTGCCAAGGTTCGCCTCAAGTCTCTAGCCTCAAGCCTCAGGCCTGAAGACTCCAGCCTCCTGCCTCCTGCCAAGCCTCGCCTCAAGTCTCAAGCCTCAAGCCTGAAGACTCAGCCTCCTGCATCCTGCAAAGGCTCGCCTCATTTCTATAGCCTCAAGCCTCAGGTCTGAGGACTTCAGCCTCCTGCCTCCTGGCAAGCCTTGCATAAAGTCTCCAGCCTCAAGCCTCAGGCCTGAAGACTCCAGCCTCCTGCCCTCTGCCAAGCCTTGCCTCGCCTCAAGCCTCTAGCCTCAAGCCTGGAGACTCAGCTTCCTGCGTCCTGCCAAGCCTCGCCTCAAGTCTCTAGCCTCTAGCCTCAGGCCTGAAGACTTCAGCCTCCTGCCTCCAGCCAAGCCTCGCCTTGCATGAATCGTCTAGCCTGAAGCCTGAAGATTTCATCCTTCTGCCTCCTGCCAAGTCTCGCCTTGCCTGAATCCTCTAGTCTCAAGCCTGAAGACTCCAGCTTCCTGCCTCCTGCCAAGCCTTGCCTCAAGTCTCTAGCCTCAAGCCTGAAGTCTCCAGCCTCCTGCCTCCTGCAAAGCCTCGCCTCAACTCTCTAGCCTCAAGCCTGAAGACTCCAACCTCCTGCCTCCTGCCAAGCCTCGCCTCAATTCTCTAGCCTCTAGCCTCAGGCCTGAAGACTCCATCCTCCTGCCTCCTGCCAAGCCTCGCCTGTAGTCTCTAGCCTCAAGCTTGAAGACTCAGACATTCTGCCTCTACCACACCTCGCTTCAAGTCTCTAGCCTCAAGCCTGAAGACTCCAGCCTCCTGCCTCCTGCCAAGCCTCGCCTCAAGTCGGTAGCCTCAAGCCTGAACACCCCAGCCTCCTGCCTCCTGCCAATCCTTGCCTCAAGTCCCTAGCCTCTAGCCTTATGCCTGAAGACGCCAGCCTCCTGCCTCCTGCCAAGCCTCGCCTCAAGTCTCAAGCCTCAAGCCTGAAGACTCCAGCCTCCTGCAAAGCCTCGCCTCTAGTCTCTAGCCTCAAGCCTGAAGACTCAGCCTCCTGCATCCTGCAAAGTCTCGCCTCATTTCTATACCCTCAAGCCTCAGGTCTGAGGACTTCAGCCTCCTGCCTCCTGGCAAGCCTTGCCTCAAGTCTCCAGCCTCAAGCCTCAGGCCTGAAGACTCCAGCCTCCTGCCTCCTGCCAAGCCTCGCCTCTAGTCTCTAGCCTCAAGCTTGAAGACTCAGATCTCCTGCCTCCTGCCACTCCTTGCTTCAAGTCTCTAGCCTCAGGCCTGAAGACTTCAACCTCCTGCCTCCTACCAAGCCTCGCCTCAAGCCTCTAGCCTCAATCCTCAAGACTCCAGCCTCCTGCCTCCTGCCAAGCCTCGGCTCAAGTCGGTAGCCTCAAGCCTGAAGACACCAGCCTCCTGCCTCCTGCCAATCCTCGCCTCAAGTCCCTAGCCGCTAGCCTCCGGCCTGAGGACTTCATCCTCCTGCCTCCTGCCAAGCCTCGCCTCAAGACTCTAGCCTCTAGCCTGAGGCCTGAAGACTTCAGCCTCCTGACTCCTGCGAAGCCTTGCATCCCCTCTGGCCTCTAGCCTCAAGCCTTAAGACTCCAGCTTCCTGCGTCCTGCCAATCCTCGCCTCAAGTCTCTAGCCTCTAGCCTCAGGCCTGAAGACTTCAGCCTCCTGCCTCCTGCCAAGCCTCGTCTCGTCTCTAGCCTCAAGCCTGAAGTCTCCAGCCTCCTGCCTCCTGCCAAGCCTTGCCTCTAGTCTCTAGCCTCAAGCCTGAAGACTCAGCCTCCTGCCTCCTGCAAAGGCTCGCCTCATTTCTATAGCCTCAAGCCTCAGGTCTGAGGACTTCAGCCTCCTGCCTCCTGGCAAGCCTTGCCTCAAGTCTCCCAGCCTCAAGCCTCAGGCCTGAAGACTCCAGCCTGCTGCCTCCTGCCAAGCCTTGCCTCAAGTCTCTAGCCTCAAGACACTGGCCTGAAGACTCCAGCCTCCTGCCTCCTGCCAAGCCTTGCCTCTAGTCTCTGGCATCTAGCCTCAGGCCTGAAGACTGCATCCTCCTGCCTCCAGCGAAGCCTCGCCTGAAGTCTCTAGCCTCTAGCCTCAGGCCTGAAGACACCAGCCTCCTGCCTCCTGCCAAGCCTCGCCTCAAGTCTCTGGCATCTAGCCTCAGGCCTGAAGACTGCATCCTCCTGCCTTCTGCCAAGCCTGGCCTCTATTCTCTAGCCTCAACCCTAAAGACTCCAGCCTCCTGCCTGCTGCCAAGCCTCGCCTGAAGCCTGTAGCCTCCAGCCTGAAGACTCCAGTCTCCTGCCTCCTGCCAAGCCTCGCCTCAAGTCTCTAGCCTGTAGCCTCAGGGCTGAAGACTTCAGCCTCCTGACTCCTGCGAAGCCTTGCATCGCCTCAGGCCTCTAGCCTCAAGCCTTAAGACTCCAGCTTCCTGCGTCCTGCCAATCCTCGCCACTAGTCTCTCGCCTCAAGCCTGAAGACTCCAGCCTCCTGCCACCTGCCAATCCTCGCCTCAAGTCTCTAGCCTCTAGCCTCAGGTCTGAAGACTTCAGCCTCCTGCCTCCTGCCAAGCCTCGCCTCGCCTGAATCCTCTAGCCTGAAGCCTGATGACTTCATCCTCCTGCCTCCTGCCAAGGTCTCGCCTTGCCTGAATCCTCTAGCCTCAAGCCTGAAGACTCCAGCTTCCTGCCTACTGCCAAGCCTTGCCTCAAGACTCTAGCCTCAAGCCTGAAGTCTCCAGCCTCCTGCCTCCTGCCAAGGTTCGCCTCAAGTCTCTAGCCTCAAGCCTCAGGCCTGAAGACTCCAGCCTCCTGCCTCCTGCCAAGCCTCGCCTCAAGTCTCAAGCCTCAAGCCTGAAGACTCCAGCCTCCTGCAAAGCCTCGCCTCTAGTCTCTAGCCTCAAGCCTGAAGACTCAGCCTCCTGCATCCTGCAAAGGCTCGCCTCATTTCTATACCCTCAAGCCTCAGGTCTGAGGACTTCAGCCTCCTGCCTCCTGGCAAGCCTTGCATAAAGTCTCCAGCCTCAAGCCTCAGGCCTGAAGACTCCAGCCTCCTGCCCTCTGCCAAGCCTTGCCTCGCCTCAAGCCTCTAGCCTCAAGCCTGGAGACTCAGCTTCCTGCGTCCTGCCAAGCCTCGCCTCAAGTCTCTAGCCTCTAGCCTCAGGCCTGAAGACTTCAGCCTCCTGCCTCCAGCCAAGCCTCGCCTTGCATGAATCGTCTAGCCTGAAGCCTGAAGATTTCATCCTTCTGCCTCCTGCCAAGTCTCGCCTTGCCTGAATCCTCTAGTCTCAAGCCTGAAGACTCCAGCTTCCTGCCTCCTGCCAAGCCTTGCCTCAAGTCTCTAGCCTCAAGCCTGAAGTCTCCAGCCTCCTGCCTCCTGCAAAGCCTCGCCTCAACTCTCTAGCCTCAAGCCTGAAGACTCCAACCTCCTGCCTCCTGCCAAGCCTCGCCTCAATTCTCTAGCCTCTAGCCTCAGGCCTGAAGACTCCATCCTCCTGCCTCCTGCCAAGCCTCGCCTGTAGTCTCTAGCCTCAAGCTTGAAGACTCAGACATTCTGCCTCTACCACACCTCGCTTCAAGTCTCTAGCCTCAAGCCTGAAGACTCCAGCCTCCTGCCTCCTGCCAAGCCTCGCCTCAAGTCGGTAGCCTCAAGCCTGAACACCCCAGCCTCCTGCCTCCTGCCAAGCCTCGCCTCAAGTCTCAAGCCTCAAGCCTGAAGACTCCAGCCTCCTGCAAAGCCTCGCCTCTAGTCTCTAGCCTCAAGCCTGAAGACTCAGCCTCCTGCATCCTGCAAAGTCTCGCCTCATTTCTATACCCTCAAGCCTCAGGTCTGAGGACTTCAGCCTCCTGCCTCCTGGCAAGCCTTGCCTCTAGTCTCTAGCCTGAAGCCTGAAGACTCCAGCCTCCTGCCTCCAGCCAAAGCTCACCTCAAGTCTCTAGCCTCAAGACACTGGCCTGAAGACTCCAGCCTCCTGCCTCCTGCCAAGCCTTGCCTCTAGTCTCTAGCCTGAAGCCTGAAGACTCCAGCCTCCTGCCTCCTGCCAAAGCTCACCTCAAGTCTCTAGCCTCAAGCCTCAGGCCTGAAGACTCCAGCCTCCTGCCTCCTGCCAAGCCTCGCCTCAAGTCTCTGGCATCTAGCCTCAGGCCTGAAGACTGCATCCTCCTGCCTCCTGCGAAGCCTCGCCTGAAGTCTCTAGCCTCTAGCCTCAGGCCTGAAGACTGCATCCTCCTGCCTTCTGCCAAGCCTGGCCTCTATTCTCTAGCCTCAACCCTAAAGACTCCAGCCTCCTGCCTCCTGCCAAGCCTCGCCTGAAGCCTGTAGCCTCCAGCCTGAAGACTCCAGTCTCCTGCCTCCTGCCAAGCCTCGCCTCAAGTCTCTAGCCTGTAGCCTCAGGGCTGAAGACTTCAGCCTCCTGACTCCTGCGAAGCCTTGCATCGCCTCAGGCCTCTAGCCTCAAGCCTTAAGACTCCAGCTTCCTGCGTCCTGCCAAGCCTCACCACAATCTCTAGCCTCAAGACTCAGGCCTGAATACTTCATCCTCCTGCCTCCTGCCAAGCCTAGCCTTGCCTGAATCCTCTAGCCTCAAGGTTGGAGACTCCAGCTTCCTGCGTCCTGCCAATCCTCGCCACTAGTCTCTCGCCTCAAGCCTGAAGACTCCAGCCTCCTGCCACCTGCCAATCCTCGCCTCAAGTCTCTAGCCTCTAGCCTCAGGTCTGAAGACTTCAGCCTCCTGCCTCCTGCCAAGCCTCGCCTCGCCTGAATCCTCTAGCCTGAAGCCTGATGACTTCATCCTCCTGCCTCCTGCCAAGTCTCGCCTTGCCTGAATCCTCTAGCCTCAAGCCTGAAGACTCCAGCTTCCTGCCTACTGCCAAGCCTTGCCTCAAGACTCTAGCCTCAAGCCTGAAGTCTCCAGCCTCCTGCCTCCTGCCAAGGTTCGCCTCAAGTCTCTAGCCTCAAGCCTCAGGCCTGAAGACTCCAGCCTCCTGCCTCCTGCCAAGCCTCGCCTCAAGTCTCAAGCCTCAAGCCTGAAGACTCCAGCCTCCTGCCTCCTGCAAAGCCTCGCCTCTAGTCTCTAGCATCAAGCCTGAAGACTCAGCCTCCTGCATCCTGCAAAGGCTAGCCTCATTTCTATAGCCTCAAGCCTCAGGTCTGAGGACTTTAGCCTCCTGCCTCCTGGCAAGCCTTGCATAAAGTCTCCAGCCTCAAGCCTCAGGCCTGAAGACTCCAGCCTCCTGCCCTCTGCCAAGCCTTGCCTCGCCTCAAGCCTCTAGCATCAAGCCTGGAGACTCAGCTTCCTGCGTCCTGCCAAGCCTCGCCTCAAGTCTCTAGCCTCTAGCCTCAGGCCTGAAGACTTCAGCCTCCTGCCTCCAGCCAAGCCTCGCCTTGCATGAATCGTCTAGCCTGAAGCCTGAAGATTTCATCCTTCTGCCTCCTGCCAAGTCTCGCCTTGCCTGAATCCTCTAGTCTCAAGCCTGAAGACTCCAGCTTCTTGCCTCCTGCCAAGCCTTGCCTCAAGTCTCTAGCCTCAAGCCTGAAGTCTCCAGCCTCCTGCCTCCTGCAAAGCCTCGCCTCAACTCTCTAGCCTCAAGCCTGAAGACTCCAACCTCCTGCCTCCTGCCAAGCCTCGCCTCAATTCTCTAGCCTCTAGCCTCAGGCCTGAAGACTCCATCCTCCTGCCTCCTGCCAAGCCTCGCCTGTAGTCTCTAGCCTCAAGCTTGAAGACTCAGACATTCTGCCTCTACCACACCTCGCTTCAAGTCTCTAGCCTCAAGCCTGAAGACTCCAGCCTCCTGCCTCCTGCCAAGCCTCGCCTCAAGTCGGTAGCCTCAAGCCTGAACACCCCAGCCTCCTGCCTCCTGCCAATCCTTGCCTCAAGTCCCTAGCCTCTAGCCTTAGGCCTGAAGACGCCAGCCTCCTGCCTCCTGCCAAGCCTCGCCTCAAGTCTCAAGCCTCAAGCCTGAAGACTCCAGCCTCCTGCAAAGCCTCGCCTCTAGTCTCTAGCCTCAAGCCTGAAGACTCAGCCTCCTGCATCCTGCAAAGTCTCGCCTCATTTCTATACCATCAAGCCTCAGGTCTGAGGACTTCAGCCTCCTGCCTCCTGGCAAGCCTTGCCTCTAGTCTCTAGCCTGAAGCCTGAAGACTCCAGCCTCCTGCCTCCTGCCAAAGCTCACCTCAAGTCTCTAGCCTCAAGCCTCAGGCCTGAAGACTCCAGCCTGCTGCCTCCTGCCAAGCCTCGCCTCAAGTCTCTGGCATCTAGCCTCAGGCCTGAAGACTGCATCCTCCTGCCTCCTGCGAAGCCTCGCCTCAAGTCTCTAGCCTCTAGCCTCAGGCCTGAAGACTCCAGCCTCCTGCCTCCTGCCAAGCCTCGCCTCAAGTCTCTGGCATCTAGCCTCAGGCCTGAAGACTGCATCCTCCTGCCTTCTGCCAAGCCTGGCCTCTATTCTCTAGCCTCAACCCTAAAGACTCCAGCCTCCTGCCTGCTGCCAAGCCTCGCCTGAAGCCTGTAGCCTCCAGCCTGAAGACTCCAGTCTCCTGCCTCCTGCCAAGCCTCGCCTCAAGTCTCTAGCCTGTAGCCTCAGGGCTGAAGACTTCAGCCTCCTGACTCCTGCGAACCCTTGCATCGCCTCAGGCCTCTAGCCTCAAGCCTTAAGACTCCAGCTTCCTGCGTCCTGCCAAGCCTCACCACAATCTCTAGCCTCAAGACTCAGGCCTGAATACTTCATCCTCCTGCCTCCTGCCAAGCCTAGCCTTGCCTGAATCCTCTAGCCTCAAGGTTGGAGACTCCAGCTTCCTGCGTCCTGCCAATCCTCGCCACTAGTCTCTCGCCTCAAGCCTGAAGACTCCAGCCTCCTGCCACCTGCCAATCCTCGCCTCAAGTCTCTAGCCTCTAGCCTCAGGTCTGAAGACTTCAGCCTCCTGCCTCCTGCCAAGCCTCGCCTCGCCTGAATCCTCTAGCCTCAAGCCTGAAGACTCCAGCTTCCTGCCTACTGCCAAGCCTTGCCTCAAGACTCTAGCCTCAAGCCTGAAGTCTCCAGCCTCCTGCCTCCTGCCAAGGTTCGCCTCAAGTCTCTAGCCTCAAGCCTCAGGCCTGAAGACTCCAGCCTCCTGCCTCCTGCCAAGCCTCGCCTCAAGACTCTAGCCTCTAGCCTGAGGCCTGAAGACTTCAGCCTCCTGACTCCTGCGAAGCCTTGCATCCCCTCTGGCCTCTAGCCTCAAGCCTTAAGACTCCAGCTTCCTGCGTCCTGCCAATCCTCGCCTCAAGTCTCTAGCCTCTAGCCTCAGGCCTGAAGACTTCAGCCTCCTGCCTCCTGCCAAGCCTCGTCTCGTCTCTAGCCTCAAGCCTGAAGTCTCCAGCCTCCTGCCTCCTGCCAAGCCTTGCCTCAAGTCTCTAGCCTCAAGACTGAAGACTCCAGCCTCCTGCCTCCTGCCAAGGCTCGCCTCAATTCTATAGAGTCAAGCCTCAGGCCTGAGGACTACAGCCTCCTGCCTCCTCCCAAGCCTTGCCTCGCCTCAAGTCTCTAGCCTCAAGCCTGAAGACTCCAGCCTCCTGCCTCCTGCCAAGCCTTGCCTCAAGTCTCTAGCCTCAAGCCTGAAGACTCAGCCTCCTGCCTCCTGCAAAGGCTCGCCTCATTTCTATAGCCTCAAGCCTCAGGTCTGAGGACTTCAGCCTCCTGCCTCCTGGCAAGCCTTGCCTCAAGTCTCCAGCCTCAAGCCTCAGGCCTGAAGACTCCAGCCTCCTGCCTCCTGCCAAACCTTGCCTCTAGTCTCTGGCATCTAGCCTCAGGCCTGAAGACTGCATCCTCCTGCCTCCTGCGAAGCCTCGCCTGAAGTCTCTAGCCTCTAGCCTCAGGCCTGAAGACTCCAGCCTCCTGCCTCCTGCCAAGCCTCGCCTCAAGTCTCTGGCATCTAGCCTCAGGCCTGAAGACTGCATCCTCCTGCCTTCTGCCAAGCCTGGCCTCTATTCTCTAGCCTCAACCCTAAAGACTCCAGCCTCCTGCCTGCTGCCAAGCCTCGCCTGAAGCCTGTAGCCTCCAGCCTGAAGACTCCAGTCTCCTGCCTCCTGCCAAGCCTCGCCTCAAGTCTCTAGCCTGTAGCCTCAGGGCTGAAGACTTCAGCCTCCTGACTCCTGCGAACCCTTGCATCGCCTCAGGCCTCTAGCCTCAAGCCTTAAGACTCCAGCTTCCTGCGTCCTGCCAAGCCTCGCCACAATCTCTAGCCTCAAGACTCAGGCCTGAATACTTCATCCTCCTGCCTCCTGCCAAGCCTAGCCTTGCCTGAATCCTCTAGCCTCAAGGCTGGAGACTCCAGCTTCCTGCGTCCTGCCAATCCTCGCCACTAGTCTCTCGCCTCAAGCCTGAAGACTCCAGCCTCCTGCCACCTGCCAATCCTCGCCTCAAGTCTCTAGCCTCTAGCCTCAGGTCTGAAGACTTCAGCCTCCTGTCTCCTGCCAAGCCTCGCCTCGCCTGAATCCTCTAGACTGAAGCCTGATGACTTCATCCTCCTGCCTCCTGCCAAGTCTCGCCTTGCCTGAATCCTCTAGCCTCAAGCCTGAAGACTCCAGCTTCCTGCCTACTGCCAAGCCTTGCCTCAAGACTCTAGCCTCAAGCCTGAAGACTCCAGCCTCCTGCCTCATGCCATGCCTCGCCTCTAGTCTCTAGCCTCAAGCCTCAAGACTCAGCCTCCTGCATCCTGCAAAGGCTCGCCTCATTTCTATAGCCTCAAGCCTCAGGTCTGAGGACTTCAGCCTCCTGTCTCCTGGCAAGCCTTGCCTCAAACCTCCAGCCTCAAGCCTCAGGCCTGCAGACTCCAGACTCCTGCCCTCTGCCAAGCCTTGCCTCGCCTCAAGCCTCTAGCCTCAAGCCTGGAGACTCAGCTTCCTGCGTCCTGCCAAGCCTCGCCTTGCATGAATCGTCTAGCCTGAAGCCTGAAGATTTCATCCTCCTGCCTCCTGCCAAGTCTCGCCTTGCCTGAATCCTCTAGTCTCAAGCCTGAAGACTCCAGCTTCCTGCCTCCTGCCAAGCCTTGCCTCAAGTCTCTAGCCTCAAGCCTGAAGTCTCCAGCCTCCTGCCTCCTGCCTCCTGCAAAGCCTCGCCTCAACTCTCTAGCCTCAAGCCTGAAGACTCCAACCTCCTTCCTCTTGCCAAAGCTCACCTCAAGTCTCTAGCCTCAAGCCTCAGGCCTGAAGACTCCAGCCTCCTGCCTCCTGCCAAGCCTCGGCTCAAGTCGGTAGCCTCAAGCCTGAAGACTCCAGCCTCCTGCCTCCTGCCAATCCTCGCCTCAAGTCCCTAGCCGCTAGCCTCCGGCCTGAGGACTTCATCCTCCTGCCTCCTGCCAAGCCTCGCCTCAAGACTCTAGCCTCTAGCCTGAGGCCTGAAGACTTCAGCCTCCTGACTCCTGCGAAGCCTTGCATCCCTCTGGCCTCTAGCCTCAAACCTTAAGACTCCAGCCTGCTGCCTCCTGCCAAGCCTTGCCTCTAGTCTCTAGCCTGAAGCTGATGTCTCCAGCCTCCTGCCTCCTGCCAAAGCTCACCTCAAGTCTCTAGCCTCAAGCCTCAGGCCTGAAGACTCCAGCCTCCTGCCTCCTGCCAAGCCTTGCCTCGCCTCAAGCCTCTAGCCTCAGGCCTGAAGACTCCAGCCTCCTGCCTCCTGCCAAGCCTCGCCTCAAGTCTCTGGCATCTAGCCTCAGGCCTGAAGACCGCATCCTCCTGCCTACTGCCAAGCCTGGCCTCTATTCTCTAGCCTCAACACTAAAGACTCCAGCCTCCTGCCTGCTGCCAAGCCTTGCCTGAAGCCTGTAGCCTCCAGCCTGAAGACTCCAGTCTCCTGCCTCCTGCCAAGCCTCGCCTCAAGTCTCTAGCCTGTAGCCTCAGGGCTGAAGACTTCAGCCTCCTGACTCCTGCGAACCCTTGCATCGCCTCAGGCCTCTAGCCTCAAGCCTTAAGACTCCAGATTCCTGCGTCCTGCCAAGCCTCGCCACAATCTCTAGCATCAAGACTCAGGCCTGAATACTTCATCCTCCTGCCTCCTGCCAAGCCTAGCCTTGCCTGAATCCTCTAGCCTCAAGCCTGGAGACTCCAGCTTCCTGCGTCCTGCCAATCCTCGCCTCAACTCTCTAGCCTCAAGCCTGAAGACTCCAGCCTCCTGCCTCCTGCCAAGCCTTGCCTCGCCTCAAGTCTCTAGCCTCAAGCCTGAAGATCCCAGCCTCCTGCCTCCTGCCAAGCCTCGCCTCAATTCTCTAGCCTCAAGCCTCAGGCCTGAAGACTCCAGCCTCCTGCCTCCTGCCAAGCCTTGCCTCGCCTCAAGCCTCTAGCATCAAGTCTGGAGACTCAGCTTCCTGCGTCCTGCCAATCCTCGCCTCAACTCTCTAGCCTCAAGCCTGAAGACTCCAGCCTCCTGCCTCCTGCCAAGCCTTGCCTCGCCTCAAGTCTCTAGCCTCAAGCCTGAAGATCCCAGCCTCCTGCCTCCTGCCAAGCCTCGCCTCAATTCTCTAGCCTCAAGCCTCAGGCCTGAAGACTCCAGCCTCCTGCCTCCTGCCAAGCCTTGCCTCGCCTCAAGCCTCTAGCATCAAGTCTGGAGACTCAGCTTCCTGCGTCCTGCCAAGCCTCGCCTCAAGTCTCTAGCCTCTAGCCTCAGGGGTGAAGACTTCAGCCTCCTGCCTCCTGCCAAGCCTCGCCTTGCCTGAATCGTCTAGCCTGAAGCCTGAAGATTTCATCCTCCTGCCTCCTGCCAAGTCTCGCCTTCCCTGAATCCTCTAGTCTCAAGCCTGAAGACTCCAGCTTCCTGCCTCCTGCCAAGCCTTGCCTCAAGACTCTAGCCTCAAGCCTGATGTCTCCAGCCTCCTGCCTCCTGCCAAGCCTCACCTCAACTCTCTAGCCTCAAGCCTGAAGACTCCAACCTCCGGCCTCCTGCCAAGGCTCACCTCAAGTCTCTAGCCTCAAGACACAGGCCTGAAGACTCCAGCCTCCTGCCTCCTGCCAAGTCTTGCCTCTAGTCTCTAGCCTGAAGCCTGAAGACTCCAGCCTCCTGCCTCCTGCCAAAGCTCGCCTCAAGTCTCTAGCCTCAAGCCTCAGGCCTGAAGACTCCAGCCTCCTGCCTCCTGCCAAGCCTTGCCTCGCCTCAAGCCTCTAGCCTCAAGCCTGAACCCCAGCCTCCTGCCTCCTGCCAAGCCTCGCCTCAAGTCTCTGGCATCTAGCCTCAGGCCTGAAGACTGCATTCTCCTGCCTTCTGCCAAGCCTCGCCTCTATTCTCTAGTCTCAACCCTAAAGACTCCAGCCTCATGCCTGCGGCCAAGCCTCGCCTGAAGCCTGTAGCCTCCAGCCTGAAGACTCCAGTCTCCTGCCTCCTGCCAAGCCTAGCCTTGCCTGAATCCTCTAGCCTCAAGCCTGAAGACTCCAGCCACCTGCCTCCTGCCAAGGCTCGCCTCAAGTCTCTAGCCTCAAGCCTCAGGCCTGAAGACGCCACCCTCCTGCCTCCTGCCAAGCCTTGCCTTGCCTCAAGCCTCTAGCCTCAAGTCTGAAGACCCCAGCCTCCTGCCTCCTGCCAAGCCTCGCCTCTAGTCTCTAGCCTCAAGCTTGAAGACTCAGATCTCCTGCCTCCTGCCACTCCTTGCTTCAAGTCTCTAGCCTCAGGCCTGAAGACTTCAGCCTCCTGCCTCCTGCCAAGCCTCGTCTTGTCTCTAGCCTCAAGCCTGAAGTCTCCAGCCTCCTGCCTCCTGCCAAGCCTTGCCTCAAGTCTCTAGCCTCAAGACTGAAGACTCCAGCCTCCTGCCTCCTGCCAAGGCTCGCCTCAATTCTATAGAGTCAAGCCTCAGGCCTGAGGACTTCAGCCTCCTGCCTCCTCCCAAGTCTTGCCTCGCCTCAAGGCTCTAGCCTCAAGCCTGAAGACTCCAGCCTCCTGCCTCCTGCCAAGCCTTGCCTCAAGTCTCTAGCCTCAAGCCTGAAGACTCAGCCTCCTGCCTCCTGCAAAGGCTCGCCTCATTTCTATAGCCTCAAGCCTCAGGTCTGAGGACTTCAGCCTCCTGCCTCCTGGCAAGCCTTGCCTCAAGTCTCCAGCCTCAAGCCTCAGGCCTGAAGACTCCAGCCTGCTGCCTCCTACCAAGCCTTGCCTCTAGTCTCTAGCCTGAAGCCTGATGTCTCCAGCCTCCTGCCTCCTGCCAAAGCTCACCTCAAGTCTCTAGCCTCAAGCCTCAGGCCTGAAGACTCCAGCCTCCTGCCTCCTGCCAAGCCTTGCCTCGCCTCAAGCCTCTAGCCTCAGGCCTGAAGACTCCAGCCTCCTGCCTCCTGCCAAGCCTCGCCTCAAGTCTCTGGCATCTAGCCTCAGGCCTGAAGACTGCATCCTCCTGCCTACTGCCAAGCCTGGCCTCTATTCTCTAGCCTCAACACTAAAGACTCCAGCCTCCTGCCTGCTGCCAAGCCTTGCCTGAAGCCTGTAGCCTCCAGCCTGAAGACTCCAGTCTCTTGCCTCCTGCCAAGCCTCGCCTCAAGTCTCTAGCCTGTAGCCTCAGGGCTGAAGACTTCAGCCTCCTGACTCCTGCGAACCCTTGCATCGCCTCAGGCCTCTAGCCTCAAGCCTTAAGACTCCAGATTCCTGCGTCCTGCCAAGCCTCGCCACAATCTCTAGCATCAAGACTCAGGCCTGAATACTTCATCCTCCTGCCTCCTGCCAAGCCTAGCCTTGCCTGAATCCTCTAGCCTCAAGCCTGGAGACTCCAGCTTCCTGCGTCCTGCCAATCCTCGCCTCAACTCTCTAGCCTCAAGCCTGAAGACTCCAGCCTCCTGCCTCCTGCCAAGCCTTGCCTCGCCTCAAGTCTCTAGCCTCAAGCCTGAAGATCCCAGTCTCCTGCCTCCTGCCAAGCCTCGCCTCAATTCTCTAGCCTCAAGCCTCAGGCCTGAAGACTCCAGCCTCCTGCCTCCTGCCAAGCCTCGCCTTGCCTGAATCGTCTAGCCTGAAGCCTGAAGATTTCATCCTCCTGCCTCCTGCCAAGTCTCGCCTTCCCTGAATCCTCTAGTCTCAAGCCTGAAGACTCCAGCTTCCTGCCTCCTGCCAAGCCTTGCCTCAAGACTCTAGCCTCAAGCCTGATGTCTCCAGCCTCCTGCCTCCTGCCAAGCCTCACCTCAACTCTCTAGCCTCAAGCCTGAAGACTCCAACCTCCGGCCTCCTGCCAAGGCTCACCTCAAGTCTCTAGCCTCAAGACACAGGCCTGAAGACTCCAGCCTCCTGCCTCCTGCCAAGTCTTGCCTCTAGTCTCTAGCCTGAAGCCTGAACACTCCAGCCTCCTGCCTCCTGCCAAAGCTCGCCTCAAGTCTCTAGCCTCAAGCCTCAGGCCTGAAGACTCCAGCCTCCTGCCTCCTGCCAAGCCTTGCCTCGCCTCAAGCCTCTAGCCTCAAGCCTGAACCCCAGCCTCCTGCCTCCTGCCAAGCCTCGCCTCAAGTCTCTGGCATCTAGCCTCAGGCCTGAAGACTGCATTCTCCTGCCTTCTGCCAAGCCTCGCCTCTATTCTCTAGCCTCAACCCTAAAGACTCCAGCCTCATGCCTGCTGCCAAGCCTCGCCTGAAGCCTGTAGCCTCCAGCCTGAAGACTCCAGTCTCCTGCCTCCTGCCAAGCCTAGCCTTGCTTGAATCCTCTAGCCTCAAGCCTGAAGACTCCAGCCACCTGCCTCCTGCCAAGGCTCGCCTCAAGTCTCTAGCCTCTAGCCTCAGGCCGGAAGACGCCAGCCTCCTGCCTCCTGCCAAGCCTTGCCTCGCCTCAAGCCTCTAGCCTCAAGTCTGAAGACCGCAGCCTCCTGCCTCCTGCCAAGCCTCGCCTCTAGTCTCTAGCCTCAAGCTTGAAGACTCAGATCTCCTGCCTCCTGCCACTCCTTGCTTCAAGTCTCTAGCCTCAGGCCTGATGTCTCCAGCCTCCTGCCTCCTGCCAAGCCTTGCCTCAAGACTCTAGCCTCAAGCCTGATGTCTCCAGCCTCCTGCCTCCTGCAAAGCCTCGCCTCAACTTTCTAGCCTCAAGCCTGAAGACTCCAACCTCCTGCCTCCTGCCAAGGCTCACCTCAAGTCTCTAGCCTCAAGACACTGGCCTGAAGACTCCAGCCTCCTGCCTCCTGCCAAGCCTTGCCTCTAGTCTCTAGCCTGAAGCCTGAAGTCTCCAGCCCCCTGCCTCCTGCAAAGCCTCGCCTCAACTCTCTAGCCTCAAGCCTGAAGACTCCAACCTCCTGCCTCCTGCCAAAGCTCACCTCAAGTCTCTAGCCTCAAGCCTCAGGCCTGAAGACTCCAGCCTCCTGCCTCCTGCCAAGCCTTGCCTCGCCTCAAGTCTCTACCCTCAAGCCTGAAACCCCAGCCTCCTGCCTCCTGCCAAGCCTCGCCTCAATTCTCTAGCCTCTAGCCTCAGGCCTGAAGACTCCATCCTCCTGCCTCCTGCCAAGCCTCGCCTGTAGTCTCTAGCCTCAAGCTTGAAGACTCAGACATTCTGCCTCTACCACACCTCGCTTCAACCCTCTAGCCTCAAGCCTGAAGACTCCAGCCTCCTGCCTCCTGCCAAGCCTCGCCTCAAGCCTCTAGCCTCAATCCTGAAGACTTCAGCCTGCTGCCTCCTGCCAAGCCTCGCCTCAAGTCGGTAGCCTCAAGCCTGAACACTCCAGCCTCCTGCCTCCTGCCATGCCTTGCCTCAAGTCCCTAGCCTCTAGCCTTAGGCCTGAAGACTTCAGCCTCCTGCCTCCTGACAAGCCTCGCCTCAAGCCTTTAGCCTCAATCCTGAAGACTTCAGCTTCCTGCCTCCTGACAAGCCTCGCCTCAAATCCCTAGCCTCTAGCCTCAGGCCTGAGGATTCATCCTCCTGCCTCCTGCCAAGCCTTGCCTCTAGTCTCTAGCTGCAAGCCTTAAGACTCCAGCTTCCAGCGTCCTGCCAAGGCTCACCTCAAGTCTCTAGCCTCAAGTCTGAGGCCTGAAGACTCCAGCCTCCTGCCTCCTGCCAAGCCTTGCCTCGCCTCAAGCCTCTAGCCTCAGGCCTGAAGACTCCAGCCTCTGGCCTCCTGCCAAGCCTCGCCTTGCCTGAATGCTCTAGCCTCAAGACTGAAGACTCCAGCATCCCGCGTCCTGCCAAGCATCACCACAAGTCTCTAGCCTCAAGCCTCAGGCTTGAATACTTCATCCTCCTGCCTCCAGCCAAGCCTAGCCTTGCCTGAATCCTCTAGCCTCAAGCCTGAAGACTCCAGCCACCTGCCTCCTGCCAAGGCTCGCCTCAAGTCTCTAGCCTCAAGACACAGGCCTGAAGACTCCAGCTTCCTGCCTCTTGCCAAGTCTTGCCTCTAGTCTCTAGCCTCAAGTCTCAAGACTCAGCCTCCTGCCTCCTGCCAAGGCTCGCCTCAATACTCTAGCCTCAAGCCTCAGGCCTGAAGACGCCAGCCTCCTGCCTCCTGCCAAGCCTCGCCTTGCCTGAATCGTCTAGCCTGAAGCCTGAAGATTTCATCCTCCTGCCTCCTGCCAAGTCTCGCCTTCCCTGAATCCTCTAGTCTCAAGCCTGAAGACTCCAGCTTCCTGCTCTCCTGCCAAGCCTTGCCTCAAGACTCTAGCCTCAAGCCTGATGTCTCCAGCCTCCTGCCTCCTGCCAAGCCTCATCTCAACTCTCTAGCCTCAAGCCTGAAGACTCCAACCTCCGGCCTCCTGCCAAGGCTCACCTCAAGTCTCTAGCCTCAAGACACAGGCCTGAAGACTCCAGCCTCCTGCCTCCTGCCAAGTCTTGCCTCTAGTCTCTAGCCTGAAGCCTGAAGACTCCAGCCTCCTGCCTCCTGCCAAAGCTCGCCTCAAGTCTCTAGCCTCAAGCCTCAGGCCTGAAGACTCCAGCCTCCTGCCTCCTGCCAAGCCTTGCCTCGCCTCAAGCCTCTAGCCTCAAGCCTGAACCCCAGCCTCCTGCCTCCTGCCAAGCCTCGCCTCAAGTCTCTGGCATCTAGCCTCAGGCCTGAAGACTGCATTCTCCTGCCTTCTGCCAAGCCTCGCCTCTATTCTCTAGCCTCAACCCTAAAGACTCCAGCCTCATGCCTGCGGCCAAGCCTAGCCTTGCCTGAATCCTCTAGCCTCAAGCCTGAAGACTCCAGCCACCTGCCTCTTGCCAAGGCTCGCCTCAAGTCTCTAGCCTCAAGCCTCAGGCCTGAAGACGCCATCCTCCTGCCTCCTGCCAAGCCTTGCCTCGCCTCAAGCCTCTAGCCTCAAGTCTGAAGACCCCAGCCTCCTGCCTCCTGCCAAGCCTCGCCTCTAGTCTCTAGCCTCAAGCTTGAAGACTCAGATCTCCTGCCTCCTGCCACTCCTTGCTTCAAGTCTCTAGCCTCAGGCCTGAAGACTTCAACCTCCTGCCTCCTACCAAGCCTCGCCTCAAGCCTCTAGCCTCAATCCTCAAGACTCCAGCCTCCTGCCTCCTGCCAAGCCTCGGCTCAAGTCGGTAGCCTCAAGCCTGAAGACACCAGCCTCCTGCCTCCTGCCAATCCTCGCCTCAAGTCCCTAGCCGCTAGCCTCCGGCCTGAGGACTTCATCCTCCTGCCTCCTGCCAAGCCTCGCCTCAAGACTCTAGCCTCTAGCCTGAGGCCTGAAGACTTCAGCCTCCTGACTCCTGCGAAGCCTTGCATCCCCTCTGGCCTCTAGCCTCAAGCCTTAAGACTCCAGCTTCCTGCGTCCTGCCAATCCTCGCCTCAAGTCTCTAGCCTCTAGCCTCAGGCCTGAAGACTTCAGCCTCCTGCCTCCTGCCAAGCCTCGTCTCGTCTCTAGCCTCAAGCCTGAAGTCTCCAGCCTCCTGCCTCCTGCCAAGCCTTGCCTCTAGTCTCTAGCCTCAAGCCTGAAGACTCAGCCTCCTGCCTCCTGCAAAGGCTCGCCTCATTTCTATAGCCTCAAGCCTCAGGTCTGAGGACTTCAGCCTCCTGCCTCCTGGCAAGCCTTGCCTCAAGTCTCCAGCCTCAAGCCTCAGGCCTGAAGACTCCAGCCTGCTGCCTCCTGCCAAGCCTTGCCTCAAGTCTCTAGCCTCAAGACACTGGCCTGAAGACTCCAGCCTCCTGCCTCCTGCCAAGCCTTGCCTCTAGTCTCTGGCATCTAGCCTCAGGCCTGAAGACTGCATCCTCCTGCCTCCTGCGAAGCCTCGCCTGAAGTCTCTAGCCTCTAGCCTCAGGCCTGAAGACACCAGCCTCCTGCCTCCTGCCAAGCCTCGCCTCAAGTCTCTGGCATCTAGCCTCAGGCCTGAAGACTGCATCCTCCTGCCTTCTGCCAAGCCTGGCCTCTATTCTCTAGCCTCAACCCTAAAGACTCCAGCCTCCTGCCTGCTGCCAAGCCTCGCCTGAAGCCTGTAGCCTCCAGCCTGAAGACTCCAGTCTCCTGCCTCCTGCCAAGCCTCGCCTCAAGTCTCTAGCCTGTAGCCTCAGGGCTGAAGACTTCAGCCTCCTGACTCCTGCGAAGCCTTGCATCGCCTCAGGCCTCTAGCCTCAAGCCTTAAGACTCCAGCTTCCTGCGTCCTGCCAATCCTCGCCACTAGTCTCTCGCCTCAAGCCTGAAGACTCCAGCCTCCTGCCACCTGCCAATCCTCGCCTCAAGTCTCTAGCCTCTAGCCTCAGGTCTGAAGACTTCAGCCTCCTGCCTCCTGCCAAGCCTCGCCTCGCCTGAATCCTCTAGCCTGAAGCCTGATGACTTCATCCTCCTGCCTCCTGCCAAGTCTCGCCTTGCCTGAATCCTCTAGCCTCAAGCCTGAAGACTCCAGCTTCCTGCCTACTGCCAAGCCTTGCCTCAAGACTCTAGCCTCAAGCCTGAAGTCTCCAGCCTCCTGCCTCCTGCCAAGGTTCGCCTCAAGTCTCTAGCCTCAAGCCTCAGGCCTGAAGACTCCAGCCTCCTGCCTCCTGCCAAGCCTCGCCTCAAGTCTCAAGCCTCAAGCCTGAAGACTCAGCCTCCTGCATCCTGCAAAGGCTCGCCTCATTTCTATACCCTCAAGCCTCAGGTCTGAGGACTTCAGCCTCCTGCCTCCTGGCAAGCCTTGCATAAAGTCTCCAGCCTCAAGCCTCAGGCCTGAAGACTCCAGCCTCCTGCCCTCTGCCAAGCCTTGCCTCGCCTCAAGCCTCTAGCCTCAAGCCTGGAGACTCAGCTTCCTGCGTCCTGCCAAGCCTCGCCTCAAGTCTCTAGCCTCTAGCCTCAGGCCTGAAGACTTCAGCCTCCTGCCTCCAGCCAAGCCTCGCCTTGCATGAATCGTCTAGCCTGAAGCCTGAAGATTTCATCCTTCTGCCTCCTGCCAAGTCTCGCCTTGCCTGAATCCTCTAGTCTCAAGCCTGAAGACTCCAGCTTCCTGCCTCCTGCCAAGCCTTGCCTCAAGTCTCTAGCCTCAAGCCTGAAGTCTCCAGCCTCCTGCCTCCTGCAAAGCCTCGCCTCAACTCTCTAGCCTCAAGCCTGAAGACTCCAACCTCCTGCCTCCTGCCAAGCCTCGCCTCAATTCTCTAGCCTCTAGCCTCAGGCCTGAAGACTCCATCCTCCTGCCTCCTGCCAAGCCTCGCCTGTAGTCTCTAGCCTCAAGCTTGAAGACTCAGACATTCTGCCTCTACCACACCTCGCTTCAAGTCTCTAGCCTCAAGCCTGAAGACTCCAGCCTCCTGCCTCCTGCCAAGCCTCGCCTCAAGTCGGTAGCCTCAAGCCTGAACACCCCAGCCTCCTGCCTCCTGCCAATCCTTGCCTCAAGTCCCTAGCCTCTAGCCTTATGCCTGAAGACGCCAGCCTCCTGCCTCCTGCCAAGCCTCGCCTCAAGTCTCAAGCCTCAAGCCTGAAGACTCCAGCCTCCTGCAAAGCCTCGCCTCTAGTCTCTAGCCTCAAGCCTGAAGACTCAGCCTCCTGCATCCTGCAAAGTCTCGCCTCATTTCTATACCCTCAAGCCTCAGGTCTGAGGACTTCAGCCTCCTGCCTCCTGGCAAGCCTTGCATAAAGTCTCCAGCCTCAAGCCTCAGGCCCGAAGATTCCAGCTTCCTGCCCTCTGCCAAACCTTGCCTCGCCTCAAGCCTCTAGCCTCAAGCCTGGAGACTCAGCTTCCTGCGTCCTGCCAAGCCTCGCCTCAAGTCTCTAGCCTCTAGCCTCAGGCCTGAAGACTTCAGCCTCCTGCCTCCAGCCAAGCCTCGCCTTGCATGAATCGTCTAGCCTGAAGCCTGAAGATTTCATCCTCCTGCCTCCTGCCAAGTCTCGCCTTGCCTGAATCCTCTAGTCTCAAGCCTGAAGACTCCAGCTTCCTGCCTCCTGCCAAGCCTTGCCTCAAGTCTCTAGCCTCAAGCTTGAAGTCTCCAGCCTCCTGCCTCCTGCAAAGCCTCGCCTCAACTCTCTAGCCTCAAGCCTGAAGACTCCAGCCTCCTACCTCCTGCCAATCCTTGCCTCAAGTCCCTAGCCTCTAGCCTTATGCCTGAAGACGCCAGCCTCCTGCCTCCTGCCAAGCCTCGGCTCAAGTCGGTAGCCTCAAGCCTGAAGACACCAGCCTCCTGCCTCCTGCCAATCCTCGCCTCAAGTCCCTAGCCGCTAGCCTCCGGCCTGAGGACTTCATCCTCCTGCCTCCTGCCAAGCCTCGCCTCAAGACTCTAGCCTCTAGCCTGAGGCCTGAAGACTTCAGCCTCCTGACTCCTGCGAAGCCTTGCATCCCCTCTGGCCTCTAGCCTCAAGCCTTAAGACTCCAGCTTCCTGCGTCCTGCCAATCCTCGCCTCAAGTCTCTAGCCTCTAGCCTCAGGCCTGAAGACTTCAGCCTCCTGCCTCCTGCCAAGCCTCGTCTCGTCTCTAGCCTCAAGCCTGAAGTCTCCAGCCTCCTGCCTCCTGCCAAGCCTTGCCTCTAGTCTCTAGCCTCAAGCCTGAAGACTCAGCCTCCTGCCTCCTGCAAAGGCTCGCCTCATTTCTATAGCCTCAAGCCTCAGGTCTGAGGACTTCAGCCTCCTGCCTCCTGGCAAGCCTTGCCTCAAGTCTCCAGCCTCAAGCCTCAGGCCTGAAGACTCCAGCCTGCTGCCTCCTGCCAAGCCTTGCCTCAAGTCTCTAGCCTCAAGACACTGGCCTGAAGACTCCAGCCTCCTGCCTCCTGCCAAGCCTTGCCTCTAGTCTCTGGCATCTAGCCTCAGGCCTGAAGACTGCATCCTCCTGCCTCCTGCGAAGCCTCGCCTGAAGTCTCTAGCCTCTAGCCTCAGGCCTGAAGACACCAGCCTCCTGCCTCCTGCCAAGCCTCGCCTCAAGTCTCTGGCATCTAGCCTCAGGCCTGAAGACTGCATCCTCCTGCCTTCTGCCAAGCCTGGCCTCTATTCTCTAGCCTCAACCCTAAAGACTCCAGCCTCCTGCCTGCTGCCAAGCCTCGCCTGAAGCCTGTAGCCTCCAGCCTGAAGACTCCAGTCTCCTGCCTCCTGCCAAGCCTCGCCTCAAGTCTCTAGCCTGTAGCCTCAGGGCTGAAGACTTCAGCCTCCTGACTCCTGCGAAGCCTTGCATCGCCTCAGGCCTCTAGCCTCAAGCCTTAAGACTCCAGCTTCCTGCGTCCTGCCAATCCTCGCCACTAGTCTCTCGCCTCAAGCCTGAAGACTCCAGCCTCCTGCCACCTGCCAATCCTCGCCTCAAGTCTCTAGCCTCTAGCCTCAGGTCTGAAGACTTCAGCCTCCTGCCTCCTGCCAAGCCTCGCCTCGCCTGAATCCTCTAGCCTGAAGCCTGATGACTTCATCCTCCTGCCTCCTGCCAAGTCTCGCCTTGCCTGAATCCTCTAGCCTCAAGCCTGAAGACTCCAGCTTCCTGCCTACTGCCAAGCCTTGCCTCAAGACTCTAGCCTCAAGCCTGAAGTCTCCAGCCTCCTGCCTCCTGCCAAGGTTCGCCTCAAGTCTCTAGCCTCAAGCCTCAGGCCTGAAGACTCCAGCCTCCTGCCTCCTGCCAAGCCTCGCCTCAAGTCTCAAGCCTCAAGCCTGAAGACTCAGCCTCCTGCATCCTGCAAAGGCTCGCCTCATTTCTATAGCCTCAAGCCTCAGGTCTGAGGACTTCAGCCTCCTGCCTCCTGGCAAGCCTTGCATAAAGTCTCCAGCCTCAAGCCTCAGGCCTGAAGACTCCAGCCTCCTGCCCTCTGCCAAGCCTTGCCTCGCCTCAAGCCTCTAGCCTCAAGCCTGGAGACTCAGCTTCCTGCGTCCTGCCAAGCCTCGCCTCAAGTCTCTAGCCTCTAGCCTCAGGCCTGAAGACTTCAGCCTCCTGCCTCCAGCCAAGCCTCGCCTTGCATGAATCGTCTAGCCTGAAGCCTGAAGATTTCATCCTTCTGCCTCCTGCCAAGTCTCGCCTTGCCTGAATCCTCTAGTCTCAAGCCTGAAGACTCCAGCTTCCTGCCTCCTGCCAAGCCTTGCCTCAAGTCTCTAGCCTCAAGCCTGAAGTCTCCAGCCTCCTGCCTCCTGCAAAGCCTCGCCTCAACTCTCTAGCCTCAAGCCTGAAGACTCCAACCTCCTGCCTCCTGCCAAGCCTCGCCTCAATTCTCTAGCCTCTAGCCTCAGGCCTGAAGACTCCATCCTCCTGCCTCCTGCCAAGCCTCGCCTGTAGTCTCTAGCCTCAAGCTTGAAGACTCAGACATTCTGCCTCTACCACACCTCGCTTCAAGTCTCTAGCCTCAAGCCTGAAGACTCCAGCCTCCTGCCTCCTGCCAAGCCTCGCCTCAAGTCGGTAGCCTCAAGCCTGAACACCCCAGCCTCCTGCCTCCTGCCAATCCTTGCCTCAAGTCCCTAGCCTCTAGCCTTATGCCTGAAGACGCCAGCCTCCTGCCTCCTGCCAAGCCTCGCCTCAAGTCTCAAGCCTCAAGCCTGAAGACTCCAGCCTCCTGCAAAGCCTCGCCTCTAGTCTCTAGCCTCAAGCCTGAAGACTCAGCCTCCTGCATCCTGCAAAGTCTCGCCTCATTTCTATACCCTCAAGCCTCAGGTCTGAGGACTTCAGCCTCCTGCCTCCTGGCAAGCCTTGCATAAAGTCTCCAGCCTCAAGCCTCAGGCCCGAAGATTCCAGCTTCCTGCCCTCTGCCAAACCTTGCCTCGCCTCAAGCCTCTAGCCTCAAGCCTGGAGACTCAGCTTCCTGCGTCCTGCCAAGCCTCGCCTCAAGTCTCTAGCCTCTAGCCTCAGGCCTGAAGACTTCAGCCTCCTGCCTCCAGCCAAGCCTCGCCTTGCATGAATCGTCTAGCCTGAAGCCTGAAGATTTCATCCTCCTGCCTCCTGCCAAGTCTCGCCTTGCCTGAATCCTCTAGTCTCAAGCCTGAAGACTCCAGCTTCCTGCCTCCTGCCAAGCCTTGCCTCAAGTCTCTAGCCTCAAGCTTGAAGTCTCCAGCCTCCTGCCTCCTGCAAAGCCTCGCCTCAACTCTCTAGCCTCAAGCCTGAAGACTCCAGCCTCCTACCTCCTGCCAATCCTTGCCTCAAGTCCCTAGCCTCTAGCCTTATGCCTGAAGACGCCAGCCTCCTGCCTCCTGCCAAGCCTCGCCTCAAGTCTCAAGCCTCAAGCCTGAAGACTCCAGCCTCCTGCAAAGCCTCGCCTCTAGTCTCTAGCCTCAAGCCTGAAGACTCAGCCTCCTGCATCCTGCAAAGTCTCGCCTCATTTCTATACCCTCAAGCCTCAGGTCTGAGGACTTCAGCCTCCTGCCTCCTGGCAAGCCTTGCATAAAGTCTCCAGCCTCAAGCCTCAGGCCCGAAGACTCCAGCTTCCTGCCCTCTGCCAAACCTTGCCTCGCCTCAAGCCTCTAGCCTCAAGCCTGGAGACTCAGCTTCCTGCGTCCTGCCAAGCCTCGCCTCAAGTCTCTAGCCTCTAGCCTCAGGCCTGAAGACTTCAGCCTCCTGCCTCCAGCCAAGCCTCGCCTTGCATGAATCGTCTAGCCTCAAGCCTGAAGTCTCCAGCCTCCTGCCAAGCCTCGCCTCAAGCCTGAAGGCTCCAGCCTCCTGCCTCCTGCCAACGCTCGCCTCAAGTCTCTAGCCTCAAGCCTCAGTCCTGAAGACATCAGCCTCCTGCCTCATGCCAAACCTCGCCTCAAGCCTCTAGCCTCAATCCTGAAGACTCCAGCCTCCTGCCTCGCCTCGGCTCAAGTCGGTAGCCTCAAGCCTGAAGACTCCAGCCTCCTGCCTCCTGCCAATCCTCGCCTCAAGTCCCTAGCCTCTAGCCTCCGGCCTGAGGACTTCATCCTCCTGCCTCCTGCCAAGCCTTGCCTCGCCTTAAGCCTGAAGACTCCATCCTCCTGCCTCCTGCCAAGCCTCACCTCTGGTCTCTAGCAGCAAGCCTAAAGACTCCAGCCTCCTGTATCCTGCCAAGCCTTACCTCAAGTCTTTACCTCAAGCCTGAAGACTCCAGCCTCCAGCCTTGCCAAGCCTTGCCTCAAGTCTCTAGCCTGTAACCTCAGGGCTGAAGACTTCAGCCTCTTGACTCCTGCTAAGCCTTGCCTCGCATCAAGCCTCTAGCCTCAGCGTAAGGATTCCAGCCTCCGGCCTCCTGCCAAGCCTCACCTTGCCTGAATCCTCTAGCCTCAAGTCTGAAGACTCCAGCTTCCTGCCTCCTGCCAAGCCTCGCCACAAGTCTCTAGCCTCAAGCCTCAGGCCTGAAGACTTCATCCTCCTGCCTCCTGCCAAGCCTAGCCTTGCCTGAATCCTCTAGCCTCAAGCCTGAAGACTCCAGCTTCCTGTGTCCTGCCAAGGCTTGCCTCAAGTCTCTAGCCTCAAGTCTCCAGCCTCCTGCCTCCTGCCAAGCCTTGCCTCAAGTCTCTAGCCTCAAGTCTGAAAACTCCAGCCTCCTGCCTCCTGCCAAGGCTCGCCTCAAGTCTCTAGCATCAAGACTCAGGCCTGAAGACTCCAGCCTCCTGCCAAGCCTCGTCTCAAGTCTCTAGCCTCAAGCCTGAAGGCTCCAGCCTCCTGCCTCCTGCGTACCCTCGCCTCAAATCTCTAGCCTCAAGCCTCAAGCCAAGAAGACTCCAGCCTCCTGTCTTCTGCCAAGCCTTGCCTCAAGGCGCTAGCCTCAAGCCGGAAGACTCCAGCCTCCTGCCTCCTGCCAAGCCTTGCCTCAAGTCTCTAGCCTCAAGTCTGAAAACTCCAGCCTCCTGCCTCCTGCCAAGGCTCGCCTCAAGTCTCTAGCCTCAAGGCTGAAGGCTCCAGCCTCCTGCCTCCTGCCTAGCCTCGCCTCAAGTCTCTAGCCTCAGGCCTGAAGATTCCATCCTCCTGACTCCTATCAAGCCTCGCCTCAAGTCTCTAGCCTCAAGCCTCAGGCATGAAGACTTCATCCTCCTGCCTCCTGCCAAGCCTCACCTCAAGTCTCTAGCCTCTAGACTTAGACCCGAAGACTTCAGGCTCCTGCCTCCTGCCAAGGCTCGCCTCAAGTCTCTAGCCTCAAGCCTCCGGCCTGAAGACTTCATCCTCCTGCCTCCTGCCAAGCCTCGCTTCAAGTCTCTAGCCTCAAGTCTGAAGACTTCAGCCTCCTGTCTCCGGCCAAGCCTTGCCTCGCCTCAAGACTCTAGCCTGAAGACTGAAGACTCCAGCCTCCTGCCTCCTGCCAAGCCTCGCTTCAAGTCTCTAGCCTCAAGCCTGAAGACTACAGCCAAGCCTCACTTCAAGTCTCTAGCCTCAAGACTGAAGACTCCAGCCTCCAGCCTCCTGCCAAGCCTCGCCTCAGGTCTCTAGCCTCAAGCCTGAAGACTCCATCCTTCTGACTCCTATCAAGCCTCGCCTCAGGTCTCTAGCCTCAAGCCTCAGGCATGAAGACTTCATCCTCCTGCCTCCTGCCAAGCCTCCCCTCAAGTCTCTAGCCTCAGGCCTGAAGACTCCAGCCTCCTGCCTCCTGCCAAGCCTCGGCTCAAGTCTCTAGCCTCAAGCCTCAGTCCTTAAGACTTCAGCATCCTGCCTCCTGCCAAGCCTCACCTCTAGTCCCTAGCCTCAAGCCTGTAGACTGCATCCTCCTGCCTCCTTCCAAGCCTCGCCTCTGGTCTCTAGCATCAAGCCTGAAGACTCCAGCCTCCTTCTTCCTGCCAAGCCTCGCCTCAAGTCTTTAGCCTCTGGCCTCAGGCCCGAAGACTTCAGCCTCCTGCCTCCTGCCAAGCCTCGGCTCAAGTCTCTAGCCTCAAGCCTCAGTCCTTAAGACTTCAGCATCCTGCCTCCTGCCAAGCCTTGCCTCAAGTCTCTAGCCTCAAGCCTCAGGCCTGAAGACTCCATCCTGCTGTCTCCTGCCAAGCCTCCCCTCAAGTCTACAGCCTCAAGCCCGAATACTCCAGCCTCCTGCCTTCTGCCAAGCCTCATCTCAAGTCTCTAGCTTCAAGCCTGAAGACTCCATCCTCCTGCCATGCCTCGCCTCTAGTCTGTAGTCTCAAGCCTGAAGTCTCCAGCCTCCTGCCTCCTGCCAAGCCTCTCCTCAAGTCCCTAGCCTTTAGCCTCCGGCCTGAGGACTTCAACCTCCTGCCTCCTGCCAAGCCTTGCCTCGCCTTAAGCCTAAAGACTTCAGCCTCCTGCCTCTGCCAAGCCTTGCCTCAAGTCTCTAGCCTGTAACTTCAGGGCTGAAGACTTCAGCCTCTTGACTTCTGCTAAGCCTTGCCTCGCCTCAAACCTCTAGCCTCAGCCTGAGGATTCCAGCCTCCGGCCTCCTGCCAAGCCTCACCTTGCCTGAATCCTCTAGCCTCAAGTCTGAAGACTCAAGCTTCCTGCCTCCTGCCAAGCCTCGCCACAAGTCTCTAGCCTCAAGCCTCAGGCCTGAAGACTTCATCCTCCTGCCTCCTGCCAAGCCTAGCCTTGCTGAATCCTCTAGCCTCAAGCCTGAAGACTCCAGCTTCCTGTGTCCTGCCAAGCCTTGCCTCAAGTCTCTAGCCTCAAGTCTCCAGCCTCCTGCCTCCAGCCAAGCCTTGCCTCAAATCTCTAGCCTCAAGCCTCAAGCCAAGAAGACTCAAGCCTCCTGCCTTCTGCCAAGCCTTGCCTCAAGGCGCTAGCCTCAAGCCAGAAGACACCAGCCTCCTGCCTCCTGCCAAGCCTCGCCTCAAGTCTCCAGCCTCAAGCCTGAAGACTTCAGCCTCCTGCCTCCTGCCAAGGCTCGCCTCAATTCTATACCCTCAAGCCTGTCAACTCCAGCCTCCTGCCTCCTGCCAAGGCTCGCCTCAATTCTATAGCCTCAAGCCTCAAGCCTGAGGACTCCAGCCACCTGCCTCCTGCCAAGGCTCGCCTCAAGTCTCTAGCCTCAAGCCTCAAGCCTGTCAACTCCAGCCTCCTGCCTCATGCCATGCCTCGCCTCTAATCTCTAGCCTCAAGATTGAAGACTCCAGCCTCCTGCCTCCTGCCAAGCCTCGCCTCAAGTCTCTAGCCTCAAGCCTGAAGACTCCAGCCTCCTGCCTCCTGCCAAGCCTCGCCTGAAGCCTGTAGACTCAAGCCTGAAGACTCCAGCCTCCTGCCTCCTGCCAAGCCTCGCCTCAAGTCTCTAGCCTCAAGCCTGAAGACTCCATCCTCCTGCCATGCCTCGCCTCTAGTCTGTAGTCTCAAGCCTGAAGTCTCCAGCCTCCTGCCTCCTGCCTAGCCTCGCCTCTAGTCTCTAGCCTCAAGCTTGAAGACTCAGAAGTCCTGCCTCCTGCCACTCCTCGCTTCAAGTCCTCGCCTACAGCCTGAAGACTGCAGCCTCCTGCCTCCTGCCAAGCCTCGCCTCAAACCTCTAGCCTCAATCCCGAAGACTCCAGCCTCCTGCCTGCTGCCAAGCCTCGCCTCAAGTCTGTACCCTCAAGCCTGAACACTCCAGCCTCCTGCCTCCTGCCAAGCCTCACCTCAAGTCCCTAGCCTCTAGCCTCAGGCCTGAAGACTTCATCCTCCTGCCTCCTGCCAAGCCTTGCCTCGCCTCAAGCCTGAAGACTCCAGCCTCCTGCCTCCTGCCAAGCCTCGCCTCAAATCTCTAGCCTCAAGCCTGAAGACCTCAGCCTCCTGCCTCCTGCCAAGCCTCGCCTGAAGCCTGTAGACTCAAGCCTGAAGACTCCAGCCTCCTCCCTCCTGCCAAGGCTCGCCTCAAGTCTCTATGCTCAAGGCTGAAGGCTCCAGCCTCCTGCCTCGCCTCGCCTCAAGTCTCTAGCCTCAGGCCTGAAGATTCCAACCTCCTGCCTCCTGCCAAGCCTCGCCTCAAGTCTCTAGCCTCAAGCCTGAAGTCTCCAGCCTCCTGCCAAGCCTCGCCTCAAGCCTGAAGACTCCAGCCTCCGGCCTCCTGCCAAGCCTCGCCTCAAGTCTCTAGCTTCAAGCCTGAAGACTCCTTCCTCCTGCCATGCTTCGCCTCTAGTCTGTAGTCTCAAGCCTGAAGTCTCCAGCCTCCTGCCTCCTGCCAAGCCTCGCCTGAAGTCTCTATCCTCAAGCCTGAAGACTCCAGCCTCCTACCTCCTGCCAAGGCTTGACTCAAGTCTCTAGCCTCAAGACTGAAGACTTCAGCCTCCTGCCTGCTGCCAAGCCTCGCCTGAAGCCTGTAGCCTCAAGCCTGAAGACTCCAGCCTACTGCCTCCTGCCAAGCCTCGCCTCAAGTCTCTAGCCTCAAGCCTGAAGGCTCCAGCCTCCTGCTTCCTGCCAAGCCACGTCTCACGTCTCTAGCCTCAAGCCTGAAGACTGCAGCCTGCTGCCTCCTGCCTCGCCTCACCTCAAATCCCTAGCCTCTAGCCTCATTCCTGAAGACTTCAGCCTCCTGCCTCCTGCCATGCGTCGCCTGAAGCCTGTAGCCTCAAGCCTGAAGACTCCAGCCTACTGCCTCCTGCCAAGCCTCGCCTCAAGTCTCTAGCCTCAAGCCTGAAGACTCCATCCTCCTGCATGCTTCGCCTCTAGTCTGTAGTCTCAAGCCTGAAGTCTCCAGCCTCCTGCCTCCTGCCAAGCCTCGCCTGAAGTCTCTATTCTCAAGCCTGAAGACTCCAGCCTCCTACCTCCTGCCAAGGCTCGCCTCAAGTCTCTAGCCTCAAGACTGAAGACTTCAGCCTCCTGCCTGCTGCCAAGCCTCGCCTGAAGCCTGTAGCCTCAAGCCTGAAGACTCCAGCCTACTGCCTCCTGCCAAGCCTCGCCTCAAGTCTCTAGCCTCAAGCCTGAAGGCTCCAGCCTCCTGCTTCCTGCCAAGCCACGTCTCACGTCTCTAGCCTCAAGCCTGAAGACTGCAGCCTGCTGCCTCCTGCCTCGCCTCAAATCAATAGCCTCTAGCCTCATTCCTGAAGACTTCAGCCTTCTGCCTCCTGCCAAGCCTCGCCTCAAGTCTCTAGCCACAAGCCTGAAGGCTCCAGCCTCCTGCCAAGCTTCGCCTCAAGCCTCTAGCCTCAATCCTGATAATTCCAGTCTCCTGCCTCCTGCCAAGCCTCGCCTTAAGTCTGTAGCCTCAAGGTTCAAGACTCCAGCCTCCTACCTCCTGCCAAGCCTCGCCTCATGTCCCTAGCCTCTAGCCTCAAGCCTGAAGACTCCAGCCTCCTGCCTCCTGCCAAGCCTCGGCTCAAGTCTCTAGCCTCAAGCCTCAGTCCTTAAGACTTCAGCATCCTGCCTCCTGCCAAGCCTCGCCTCAAGTCTTTAGCCTCTGGCCTCAGGCCCGAAGACTTCAGCCTCCTGCATCCTGCCAAGCCTCCCCTCAAGTCTCCAGCCTCAAGCCTGAATACTCCAGCCTCCTGCCTCCTGCCAAGCCTTGCCTCAAGTCTCTAGCTTCAAGCCTGAAGACTCCATCCTTCTGCCATGCCTCGCCTCTAGTCTGTAGTCTCAAGCCTGAAGTCTCCAGCCTCCTGCCTGCTGCCAAGCCTCGCCTGAAGCCTGTAGCCTCAAGCCTGAAGACTGCAGCCTGCTGCCTCCTGCCTCGCCTCACCTCAAGTCCCTAGCCTCTAGCCTCAGTCCTGAAGACATCAGCCTCCTGCCTCATGCCATGCGTCGCCTCAAGGCTCTACCCTCAAGCCTGAAGACTCCAGCCTCCTGCCTCCTGCCAATGCTCGCCTCAAGTCTCTAGCCTCAAGCCTCAGTCCTGAAGACATCAGCCTCCTGCCTCATGCCAAACCTCGCCTCAAGCCTCTAGCCTCAATCCTGAAGACTCCAGCCTCCTGCCTCGCCTCGGCTCAAGTCGGTAGCCTCAAGCCTGAAGACTCCAGCCTCCTGCCTCCTGCCAATCCTCGCCTCAAGTCCCTAGCCTCTAGCCTCCGGCCTGAGGACTTCATCCTCCTGCCTCCTGCCAAGCCTTGCCTCGCCTTAAGCCTGAAGACTCCATCCTCCTGCCTCCTGCCAAGCCTCACCTCTGGTCTCTAGCAGCAAGCCTAAAGACTCCAGCCTCCTGTATCCTGCCAAGCCTTACCTCAAGTCTTTACCTCAAGCCTGAAGACTCCAGCCTCCAGCCTTGCCAAGCCTTGCCTCAAGTCTCTAGCCTGTAACCTCAGGGCTGAAGACTTCAGCCTCTTGACTCCTGCTAAGCCTTGCCTCGCATCAAGCCTCTAGCCTCAGCGTAAGGATTCCAGCCTCCGGCCTCCTGCCAAGCCTCACCTTGCCTGAATCCTCTAGCCTCAAGTCTGAAGACTCCAGCTTCCTGCCTCCTGCCAAGCCTCGCCACAAGTCTCTAGCCTCAAGCCTCAGGCCTGAAGACTTCATCCTCCTGCCTCCTGCCAAGCCTAGCCTTGCCTGAATCCTCTAGCCTCAAGCCTGAAGACTCCAGCTTCCTGTGTCCTGCCAAGGCTTGCCTCAAGTCTCTAGCCTCAAGTCTCCAGCCTCCTGCCTCCTGCCAAGCCTTGCCTCAAGTCTCTAGCCTCAAGTCTGAAAACTCCAGCCTCCTGCCTCCTGCCAAGGCTCGCCTCAAGTCTCTAGCATCAAGACTCAGGCCTGAAGACTCCAGCCTCCTGCCAAGCCTCGTCTCAAGTCTCTAGCCTCAAGCCTGAAGGCTCCAGCCTCCTGCCTCCTGCGTACCCTCGCCTCAAATCTCTAGCCTCAAGCCTCAAGCCAAGAAGACTCCAGCCTCCTGTCTTCTGCCAAGCCTTGCCTCAAGGCGCTAGCCTCAAGCCGGAAGACTCCAGCCTCCTGCCTCCTGCCAAGCCTTGCCTCAAGTCTCTAGCCTCAAGTCTGAAAACTCCAGCCTCCTGCCTCCTGCCAAGGCTCGCCTCAAGTCTCTAGCCTCAAGGCTGAAGGCTCCAGCCTCCTGCCTCCTGCCTAGCCTCGCCTCAAGTCTCTAGCCTCAGGCCTGAAGATTCCATCCTCCTGACTCCTATCAAGCCTCGCCTCAAGTCTCTAGCCTCAAGCCTCAGGCATGAAGACTTCATCCTCCTGCCTCCTGCCAAGCCTCACCTCAAGTCTCTAGCCTCTAGACTTAGACCCGAAGACTTCAGGCTCCTGCCTCCTGCCAAGGCTCGCCTCAAGTCTCTAGCCTCAAGCCTCCGGCCTGAAGACTTCATCCTCCTGCCTCCTGCCAAGCCTCGCTTCAAGTCTCTAGCCTCAAGTCTGAAGACTTCAGCCTCCTGTCTCCGGCCAAGCCTTGCCTCGCCTCAAGACTCTAGCCTGAAGACTGAAGACTCCAGCCTCCTGCCTCCTGCCAAGCCTCGCTTCAAGTCTCTAGCCTCAAGCCTGAAGACTACAGCCAAGCCTCACTTCAAGTCTCTAGCCTCAAGACTGAAGACTCCAGCCTCCAGCCTCCTGCCAAGCCTCGCCTCAGGTCTCTAGCCTCAAGCCTGAAGACTCCATCCTTCTGACTCCTATCAAGCCTCGCCTCAGGTCTCTAGCCTCAAGCCTCAGGCATGAAGACTTCATCCTCCTGCCTCCTGCCAAGCCTCCCCTCAAGTCTCTAGCCTCAGGCCTGAAGACTCCAGCCTCCTGCCTCCTGCCAAGCCTCGGCTCAAGTCTCTAGCCTCAAGCCTCAGTCCTTAAGACTTCAGCATCCTGCCTCCTGCCAAGCCTCACCTCTAGTCCCTAGCCTCAAGCCTGTAGACTGCATCCTCCTGCCTCCTTCCAAGCCTCGCCTCTGGTCTCTAGCATCAAGCCTGAAGACTCCAGCCTCCTTCTTCCTGCCAAGCCTCGCCTCAAGTCTTTAGCCTCTGGCCTCAGGCCCGAAGACTTCAGCCTCCTGCCTCCTGCCAAGCCTCGGCTCAAGTCTCTAGCCTCAAGCCTCAGTCCTTAAGACTTCAGCATCCTGCCTCCTGCCAAGCCTTGCCTCAAGTCTCTAGCCTCAAGCCTCAGGCCTGAAGACTCCATCCTGCTGTCTCCTGCCAAGCCTCCCCTCAAGTCTACAGCCTCAAGCCCGAATACTCCAGCCTCCTGCCTTCTGCCAAGCCTCATCTCAAGTCTCTAGCTTCAAGCCTGAAGACTCCATCCTCCTGCCATGCCTCGCCTCTAGTCTGTAGTCTCAAGCCTGAAGTCTCCAGCCTCCTGCCTCCTGCCAAGCCTCTCCTCAAGTCCCTAGCCTTTAGCCTCCGGCCTGAGGACTTCAACCTCCTGCCTCCTGCCAAGCCTTGCCTCGCCTTAAGCCTAAAGACTTCAGCCTCCTGCCTCTGCCAAGCCTTGCCTCAAGTCTCTAGCCTGTAACTTCAGGGCTGAAGACTTCAGCCTCTTGACTTCTGCTAAGCCTTGCCTCGCCTCAAACCTCTAGCCTCAGCCTGAGGATTCCAGCCTCCGGCCTCCTGCCAAGCCTCACCTTGCCTGAATCCTCTAGCCTCAAGTCTGAAGACTCAAGCTTCCTGCCTCCTGCCAAGCCTCGCCACAAGTCTCTAGCCTCAAGCCTCAGGCCTGAAGACTTCATCCTCCTGCCTCCTGCCAAGCCTAGCCTTGCTGAATCCTCTAGCCTCAAGCCTGAAGACTCCAGCTTCCTGTGTCCTGCCAAGCCTTGCCTCAAGTCTCTAGCCTCAAGTCTCCAGCCTCCTGCCTCCAGCCAAGCCTTGCCTCAAATCTCTAGCCTCAAGCCTCAAGCCAAGAAGACTCAAGCCTCCTGCCTTCTGCCAAGCCTTGCCTCAAGGCGCTAGCCTCAAGCCAGAAGACACCAGCCTCCTGCCTCCTGCCAAGCCTCGCCTCAAGTCTCCAGCCTCAAGCCTGAAGACTTCAGCCTCCTGCCTCCTGCCAAGGCTCGCCTCAATTCTATACCCTCAAGCCTGTCAACTCCAGCCTCCTGCCTCCTGCCAAGGCTCGCCTCAATTCTATAGCCTCAAGCCTCAAGCCTGAGGACTCCAGCCACCTGCCTCCTGCCAAGGCTCGCCTCAAGTCTCTAGCCTCAAGCCTCAAGCCTGTCAACTCCAGCCTCCTGCCTCATGCCATGCCTCGCCTCTAATCTCTAGCCTCAAGATTGAAGACTCCAGCCTCCTGCCTCCTGCCAAGCCTCGCCTCAAGTCTCTAGCCTCAAGCCTGAAGACTCCAGCCTCCTGCCTCCTGCCAAGCCTCGCCTGAAGCCTGTAGACTCAAGCCTGAAGACTCCAGCCTCCTGCCTCCTGCCAAGCCTCGCCTCAAGTCTCTAGCCTCAAGCCTGAAGACTCCATCCTCCTGCCATGCCTCGCCTCTAGTCTGTAGTCTCAAGCCTGAAGTCTCCAGCCTCCTGCCTCCTGCCTAGCCTCGCCTCTAGTCTCTAGCCTCAAGCTTGAAGACTCAGAAGTCCTGCCTCCTGCCACTCCTCGCTTCAAGTCCTCGCCTACAGCCTGAAGACTGCAGCCTCCTGCCTCCTGCCAAGCCTCGCCTCAAACCTCTAGCCTCAATCCCGAAGACTCCAGCCTCCTGCCTGCTGCCAAGCCTCGCCTCAAGTCTGTACCCTCAAGCCTGAACACTCCAGCCTCCTGCCTCCTGCCAAGCCTCACCTCAAGTCCCTAGCCTCTAGCCTCAGGCCTGAAGACTTCATCCTCCTGCCTCCTGCCAAGCCTTGCCTCGCCTCAAGCCTGAAGACTCCAGCCTCCTGCCTCCTGCCAAGCCTCGCCTCAAATCTCTAGCCTCAAGCCTGAAGACCTCAGCCTCCTGCCTCCTGCCAAGCCTCGCCTGAAGCCTGTAGACTCAAGCCTGAAGACTCCAGCCTCCTCCCTCCTGCCAAGGCTCGCCTCAAGTCTCTATGCTCAAGGCTGAAGGCTCCAGCCTCCTGCCTCGCCTCGCCTCAAGTCTCTAGCCTCAGGCCTGAAGATTCCAACCTCCTGCCTCCTGCCAAGCCTCGCCTCAAGTCTCTAGCCTCAAGCCTGAAGTCTCCAGCCTCCTGCCAAGCCTCGCCTCAAGCCTGAAGGCTCCAGCCTCCTGCCTCCTGCCAACGCTCGCCTCAAGTCTCTAGCCTCAAGCCTCAGTCCTGAAGACATCAGCCTCCTGCCTCATGCCAAACCTCGCCTCAAGCCTCTAGCCTCAATCCTGAAGACTCCAGCCTCCTGCCTCGCCTCGGCTCAAGTCGGTAGCCTCAAGCCTGAAGACTCCAGCCTCCTGCCTCCTGCCAATCCTCGCCTCAAGTCCCTAGCCTCTAGCCTCCGGCCTGAGGACTTCATCCTCCTGCCTCCTGCCAAGCCTTGCCTCGCCTTAAGCCTGAAGACTCCATCCTCCTGCCTCCTGCCAAGCCTCACCTCTGGTCTCTAGCAGCAAGCCTAAAGACTCCAGCCTCCTGTATCCTGCCAAGCCTTACCTCAAGTCTTTACCTCAAGCCTGAAGACTCCAGCCTCCAGCCTTGCCAAGCCTTGCCTCAAGTCTCTAGCCTGTAACCTCAGGGCTGAAGACTTCAGCCTCTTGACTCCTGCTAAGCCTTGCCTCGCATCAAGCCTCTAGCCTCAGCGTAAGGATTCCAGCCTCCGGCCTCCTGCCAAGCCTCACCTTGCCTGAATCCTCTAGCCTCAAGTCTGAAGACTCCAGCTTCCTGCCTCCTGCCAAGCCTCGCCACAAGTCTCTAGCCTCAAGCCTCAGGCCTGAAGACTTCATCCTCCTGCCTCCTGCCAAGCCTAGCCTTGCCTGAATCCTCTAGCCTCAAGCCTGAAGACTCCAGCTTCCTGTGTCCTGCCAAGGCTTGCCTCAAGTCTCTAGCCTCAAGTCTCCAGCCTCCTGCCTCCTGCCAAGCCTTGCCTCAAGTCTCTAGCCTCAAGTCTGAAAACTCCAGCCTCCTGCCTCCTGCCAAGGCTCGCCTCAAGTCTCTAGCATCAAGACTCAGGCCTGAAGACTCCAGCCTCCTGCCAAGCCTCGTCTCAAGTCTCTAGCCTCAAGCCTGAAGGCTCCAGCCTCCTGCCTCCTGCGTACCCTCGCCTCAAATCTCTAGCCTCAAGCCTCAAGCCAAGAAGACTCCAGCCTCCTGTCTTCTGCCAAGCCTTGCCTCAAGGCGCTAGCCTCAAGCCGGAAGACTCCAGCCTCCTGCCTCCTGCCAAGCCTTGCCTCAAGTCTCTAGCCTCAAGTCTGAAAACTCCAGCCTCCTGCCTCCTGCCAAGGCTCGCCTCAAGTCTCTAGCCTCAAGGCTGAAGGCTCCAGCCTCCTGCCTCCTGCCTAGCCTCGCCTCAAGTCTCTAGCCTCAGGCCTGAAGATTCCATCCTCCTGACTCCTATCAAGCCTCGCCTCAAGTCTCTAGCCTCAAGCCTCAGGCATGAAGACTTCATCCTCCTGCCTCCTGCCAAGCCTCACCTCAAGTCTCTAGCCTCTAGACTTAGACCCGAAGACTTCAGGCTCCTGCCTCCTGCCAAGGCTCGCCTCAAGTCTCTAGCCTCAAGCCTCCGGCCTGAAGACTTCATCCTCCTGCCTCCTGCCAAGCCTCGCTTCAAGTCTCTAGCCTCAAGTCTGAAGACTTCAGCCTCCTGTCTCCGGCCAAGCCTTGCCTCGCCTCAAGACTCTAGCCTGAAGACTGAAGACTCCAGCCTCCTGCCTCCTGCCAAGCCTCGCTTCAAGTCTCTAGCCTCAAGCCTGAAGACTACAGCCAAGCCTCACTTCAAGTCTCTAGCCTCAAGACTGAAGACTCCAGCCTCCAGCCTCCTGCCAAGCCTCGCCTCAGGTCTCTAGCCTCAAGCCTGAAGACTCCATCCTTCTGACTCCTATCAAGCCTCGCCTCAGGTCTCTAGCCTCAAGCCTCAGGCATGAAGACTTCATCCTCCTGCCTCCTGCCAAGCCTCCCCTCAAGTCTCTAGCCTCAGGCCTGAAGACTCCAGCCTCCTGCCTCCTGCCAAGCCTCGGCTCAAGTCTCTAGCCTCAAGCCTCAGTCCTTAAGACTTCAGCATCCTGCCTCCTGCCAAGCCTCACCTCTAGTCCCTAGCCTCAAGCCTGTAGACTGCATCCTCCTGCCTCCTTCCAAGCCTCGCCTCTGGTCTCTAGCATCAAGCCTGAAGACTCCAGCCTCCTTCTTCCTGCCAAGCCTCGCCTCAAGTCTTTAGCCTCTGGCCTCAGGCCCGAAGACTTCAGCCTCCTGCCTCCTGCCAAGCCTCGGCTCAAGTCTCTAGCCTCAAGCCTCAGTCCTTAAGACTTCAGCATCCTGCCTCCTGCCAAGCCTTGCCTCAAGTCTCTAGCCTCAAGCCTCAGGCCTGAAGACTCCATCCTGCTGTCTCCTGCCAAGCCTCCCCTCAAGTCTACAGCCTCAAGCCCGAATACTCCAGCCTCCTGCCTTCTGCCAAGCCTCATCTCAAGTCTCTAGCTTCAAGCCTGAAGACTCCATCCTCCTGCCATGCCTCGCCTCTAGTCTGTAGTCTCAAGCCTGAAGTCTCCAGCCTCCTGCCTCCTGCCAAGCCTCTCCTCAAGTCCCTAGTCTTTAGCCTCCGGCCTGAGGACTTCAACCTCCTGCCTCCTGCCAAGCCTTGCCTCGCCTTAAGCCTAAAGACTTCAGCCTCCTGCCTCTGCCAAGCCTTGCCTCAAGTCTCTAGCCTGTAACTTCAGGGCTGAAGACTTCAGCCTCTTGACTTCTGCTAAGCCTTGCCTCGCCTCAAACCTCTAGCCTCAGCCTGAGGATTCCAGCCTCCGGCCTCCTGCCAAGCCTCACCTTGCCTGAATCCTCTAGCCTCAAGTCTGAAGACTCAAGCTTCCTGCCTCCTGCCAAGCCTCGCCACAAGTCTCTAGCCTCAAGCCTCAGGCCTGAAGACTTCATCCTCCTGCCTCCTGCCAAGCCTAGCCTTGCTGAATCCTCTAGCCTCAAGCCTGAAGACTCCAGCTTCCTGTGTCCTGCCAAGCCTTGCCTCAAGTCTCTAGCCTCAAGTCTCCAGCCTCCTGCCTCCAGCCAAGCCTTGCCTCAAATCTCTAGCCTCAAGCCTCAAGCCAAGAAGACTCAAGCCTCCTGCCTTCTGCCAAGCCTTGCCTCAAGGCGCTAGCCTCAAGCCAGAAGACACCAGCCTCCTGCCTCCTGCCAAGCCTCGCCTCAAGTCTCCAGCCTCAAGCCTGAAGACTTCAGCCTCCTGCCTCCTGCCAAGGCTCGCCTCAATTCTATACCCTCAAGCCTGTCAACTCCAGCCTCCTGCCTCCTGCCAAGGCTCGCCTCAATTCTATAGCCTCAAGCCTCAAGCCTGAGGACTCCAGCCACCTGCCTCCTGCCAAGGCTCGCCTCAAGTCTCTAGCCTCAAGCCTCAAGCCTGTCAACTCCAGCCTCCTGCCTCATGCCATGCCTCGCCTCTAATCTCTAGCCTCAAGATTGAAGACTCCAGCCTCCTGCCTCCTGCCAAGCCTCGCCTCAAGTCTCTAGCCTCAAGCCTGAAGACTCCAGCCTCCTGCCTCCTGCCAAGCCTCGCCTGAAGCCTGTAGACTCAAGCCTGAAGACTCCAGCCTCCTGCCTCCTGCCAAGCCTCGCCTCAAGTCTCTAGCCTCAAGCCTGAAGACTCCATCCTCCTGCCATGCCTCGCCTCTAGTCTGTAGTCTCAAGCCTGAAGTCTCCAGCCTCCTGCCTCCTGCCTAGCCTCGCCTCTAGTCTCTAGCCTCAAGCTTGAAGACTCAGAAGTCCTGCCTCCTGCCACTCCTCGCTTCAAGTCCTCGCCTACAGCCTGAAGACTGCAGCCTCCTGCCTCCTGCCAAGCCTCGCCTCAAACCTCTAGCCTCAATCCCGAAGACTCCAGCCTCCTGCCTGCTGCCAAGCCTCGCCTCAAGTCTGTACCCTCAAGCCTGAACACTCCAGCCTCCTGCCTCCTGCCAAGCCTCACCTCAAGTCCCTAGCCTCTAGCCTCAGGCCTGAAGACTTCATCCTCCTGCCTCCTGCCAAGCCTTGCCTCGCCTCAAGCCTGAAGACTCCAGCCTCCTGCCTCCTGCCAAGCCTCGCCTCAAATCTCTAGCCTCAAGCCTGAAGACCTCAGCCTCCTGCCTCCTGCCAAGCCTCGCCTGAAGCCTGTAGACTCAAGCCTGAAGACTCCAGCCTCCTCCCTCCTGCCAAGGCTCGCCTCAAGTCTCTATGCTCAAGGCTGAAGGCTCCAGCCTCCTGCCTCGCCTCGCCTCAAGTCTCTAGCCTCAGGCCTGAAGATTCCAACCTCCTGCCTCCTGCCAAGCCTCGCCTCAAGTCTCTAGCCTCAAGCCTGAAGTCTCCAGCCTCCTGCCAAGCCTCGCCTCAAGCCTGAAGACTCCAGCCTCCGGCCTCCTGCCAAGCCTCGCCTCAAGTCTCTAGCTTCAAGCCTGAAGACTCCTTCCTCCTGCCATGCTTCGCCTCTAGTCTGTAGTCTCAAGCCTGAAGTCTCCAGCCTCCTGCCTCCTGCCAAGCCTCGCCTGAAGTCTCTATCCTCAAGCCTGAAGACTCCAGCCTCCTACCTCCTGCCAAGGCTTGACTCAAGTCTCTAGCCTCAAGACTGAAGACTTCAGCCTCCTGCCTGCTGCCAAGCCTCGCCTGAAGCCTGTAGCCTCAAGCCTGAAGACTCCAGCCTACTGCCTCCTGCCAAGCCTCGCCTCAAGTCTCTAGCCTCAAGCCTGAAGGCTCCAGCCTCCTGCTTCCTGCCAAGCCACGTCTCACGTCTCTAGCCTCAAGCCTGAAGACTGCAGCCTGCTGCCTCCTGCCTCGCCTCACCTCAAATCCCTAGCCTCTAGCCTCATTCCTGAAGACTTCAGCCTCCTGCCTCCTGCCATGCGTCACCTGAAGCCTGTAGCCTCAAGCCTGAAGACTCCAGCCTACTGCCTCCTGCCAAGCCTCGCCTCAAGTCTCTAGCCTCAAGCCTGAAGACTCCATCCTCCTGCATGCTTCGCCTCTAGTCTGTAGTCTCAAGCCTGAAGTCTCCAGCCTCCTGCCTCCTGCCAAGCCTCGCCTGAAGTCTCTATTCTCAAGCCTGAAGACTCCAGCCTCCTACCTCCTGCCAAGGCTCGCCTCAAGTCTCTAGCCTCAAGACTGAAGACTTCAGCCTCCTGCCTGCTGCCAAGCCTCGCCTGAAGCCTGTAGCCTCAAGCCTGAAGACTCCAGCCTACTGCCTCCTGCCAAGCCTCGCCTCAAGTCTCTAGCCTCAAGCCTGAAGGCTCCAGCCTCCTGCTTCCTGCCAAGCCACGTCTCACGTCTCTAGCCTCAAGCCTGAAGACTGCAGCCTGCTGCCTCCTGCCTCGCCTCAAATCAATAGCCTCTAGCCTCATTCCTGAAGACTTCAGCCTTCTGCCTCCTGCCAAGCCTCGCCTCAAGTCTCTAGCCACAAGCCTGAAGGCTCCAGCCTCCTGCCAAGCTTCGCCTCAAGTCTCTAGCTTCAAGCCTGAAGACTCCATCCTTCTGCCATGCCTCGCCTCTAGTCTGTAGTCTCAAGCCTGAAGTCTCCAGCCTCCTGCCTGCTGCCAAGCCTCGCCTGAAGCCTGTAGCCTCAAGCCTGAAGACTGCAGCCTGCTGCCTCCTGCCTCGCCTCACCTCAAGTCCCTAGCCTCTAGCCTCAGTCCTGAAGACATCAGCCTCCTGCCTCATGCCATGCGTCGCCTCAAGGCTCTACCCTCAAGCCTGAAGACTCCAGCCTCCTGCCTCCTGCCAACGCTCGCCTCAAGTCTCTAGCCTCAAGCCTCAGTCCTGAAGACATCAGCCTCCTGCCTCATGCCAAACCTCGCCTCAAGCCTCTAGCCTCAATCCTGAAGACTCCAGCCTCCTGCCTCGCCTCGGCTCAAGTCGGTAGCCTCAAGCCTGAAGACTCCAGCCTCCTGCCTCCTGCCAATCCTCGCCTCAAGTCCCTAGCCTCTAGCCTCCGGCCTGAGGACTTCATCCTCCTGCCTCCTGCCAAGCCTTGCCTCGCCTTAAGCCTGAAGACTCCATCCTCCTGCCTCCTGCCAAGCCTCACCTCTGGTCTCTAGCAGCAAGCCTAAAGACTCCAGCCTCCTGTATCCTGCCAAGCCTTACCTCAAGTCTTTACCTCAAGCCTGAAGACTCCAGCCTCCAGCCTTGCCAAGCCTTGCCTCAAGTCTCTAGCCTGTAACCTCAGGGCTGAAGACTTCAGCCTCTTGACTCCTGCTAAGCCTTGCCTCGCATCAAGCCTCTAGCCTCAGCGTAAGGATTCCAGCCTCCGGCCTCCTGCCAAGCCTCACCTTGCCTGAATCCTCTAGCCTCAAGTCTGAAGACTCCAGCTTCCTGCCTCCTGCCAAGCCTCGCCACAAGTCTCTAGCCTCAAGCCTCAGGCCTGAAGACTTCATCCTCCTGCCTCCTGCCAAGCCTAGCCTTGCCTGAATCCTCTAGCCTCAAGCCTGAAGACTCCAGCTTCCTGTGTCCTGCCAAGGCTTGCCTCAAGTCTCTAGCCTCAAGTCTCCAGCCTCCTGCCTCCTGCCAAGCCTTGCCTCAAGTCTCTAGCCTCAAGTCTGAAAACTCCAGCCTCCTGCCTCCTGCCAAGGCTCGCCTCAAGTCTCTAGCATCAAGACTCAGGCCTGAAGACTCCAGCCTCCTGCCAAGCCTCGTCTCAAGTCTCTAGCCTCAAGCCTGAAGGCTCCAGCCTCCTGCCTCCTGCGTACCCTCGCCTCAAATCTCTAGCCTCAAGCCTCAAGCCAAGAAGACTCCAGCCTCCTGTCTTCTGCCAAGCCTTGCCTCAAGGCGCTAGCCTCAAGCCGGAAGACTCCAGCCTCCTGCCTCCTGCCAAGCCTTGCCTCAAGTCTCTAGCCTCAAGTCTGAAAACTCCAGCCTCCTGCCTCCTGCCAAGGCTCGCCTCAAGTCTCTAGCCTCAAGGCTGAAGGCTCCAGCCTCCTGCCTCCTGCCTAGCCTCGCCTCAAGTCTCTAGCCTCAGGCCTGAAGATTCCATCCTCCTGACTCCTATCAAGCCTCGCCTCAAGTCTCTAGCCTCAAGCCTCAGGCATGAAGACTTCATCCTCCTGCCTCCTGCCAAGCCTCACCTCAAGTCTCTAGCCTCTAGACTTAGACCCGAAGACTTCAGGCTCCTGCCTCCTGCCAAGGCTCGCCTCAAGTCTCTAGCCTCAAGCCTCCGGCCTGAAGACTTCATCCTCCTGCCTCCTGCCAAGCCTCGCTTCAAGTCTCTAGCCTCAAGTCTGAAGACTTCAGCCTCCTGTCTCCGGCCAAGCCTTGCCTCGCCTCAAGACTCTAGCCTGAAGACTGAAGACTCCAGCCTCCTGCCTCCTGCCAAGCCTCGCTTCAAGTCTCTAGCCTCAAGCCTGAAGACTACAGCCAAGCCTCACTTCAAGTCTCTAGCCTCAAGACTGAAGACTCCAGCCTCCAGCCTCCTGCCAAGCCTCGCCTCAGGTCTCTAGCCTCAAGCCTGAAGACTCCATCCTTCTGACTCCTATCAAGCCTCGCCTCAGGTCTCTAGCCTCAAGCCTCAGGCATGAAGACTTCATCCTCCTGCCTCCTGCCAAGCCTCCCCTCAAGTCTCTAGCCTCAGGCCTGAAGACTCCAGCCTCCTGCCTCCTGCCAAGCCTCGGCTCAAGTCTCTAGCCTCAAGCCTCAGTCCTTAAGACTTCAGCATCCTGCCTCCTGCCAAGCCTCACCTCTAGTCCCTAGCCTCAAGCCTGTAGACTGCATCCTCCTGCCTCCTTCCAAGCCTCGCCTCTGGTCTCTAGCATCAAGCCTGAAGACTCCAGCCTCCTTCTTCCTGCCAAGCCTCGCCTCAAGTCTTTAGCCTCTGGCCTCAGGCCCGAAGACTTCAGCCTCCTGCCTCCTGCCAAGCCTCGGCTCAAGTCTCTAGCCTCAAGCCTCAGTCCTTAAGACTTCAGCATCCTGCCTCCTGCCAAGCCTTGCCTCAAGTCTCTAGCCTCAAGCCTCAGGCCTGAAGACTCCATCCTGCTGTCTCCTGCCAAGCCTCCCCTCAAGTCTACAGCCTCAAGCCCGAATACTCCAGCCTCCTGCCTTCTGCCAAGCCTCATCTCAAGTCTCTAGCTTCAAGCCTGAAGACTCCATCCTCCTGCCATGCCTCGCCTCTAGTCTGTAGTCTCAAGCCTGAAGTCTCCAGCCTCCTGCCTCCTGCCAAGCCTCTCCTCAAGTCCCTAGCCTTTAGCCTCCGGCCTGAGGACTTCAACCTCCTGCCTCCTGCCAAGCCTTGCCTCGCCTTAAGCCTAAAGACTTCAGCCTCCTGCCTCTGCCAAGCCTTGCCTCAAGTCTCTAGCCTGTAACTTCAGGGCTGAAGACTTCAGCCTCTTGACTTCTGCTAAGCCTTGCCTCGCCTCAAACCTCTAGCCTCAGCCTGAGGATTCCAGCCTCCGGCCTCCTGCCAAGCCTCACCTTGCCTGAATCCTCTAGCCTCAAGTCTGAAGACTCAAGCTTCCTGCCTCCTGCCAAGCCTCGCCACAAGTCTCTAGCCTCAAGCCTCAGGCCTGAAGACTTCATCCTCCTGCCTCCTGCCAAGCCTAGCCTTGCTGAATCCTCTAGCCTCAAGCCTGAAGACTCCAGCTTCCTGTGTCCTGCCAAGCCTTGCCTCAAGTCTCTAGCCTCAAGTCTCCAGCCTCCTGCCTCCAGCCAAGCCTTGCCTCAAATCTCTAGCCTCAAGCCTCAAGCCAAGAAGACTCAAGCCTCCTGCCTTCTGCCAAGCCTTGCCTCAAGGCGCTAGCCTCAAGCCAGAAGACACCAGCCTCCTGCCTCCTGCCAAGCCTCGCCTCAAGTCTCCAGCCTCAAGCCTGAAGACTTCAGCCTCCTGCCTCCTGCCAAGGCTCGCCTCAATTCTATACCCTCAAGCCTGTCAACTCCAGCCTCCTGCCTCCTGCCAAGGCTCGCCTCAATTCTATAGCCTCAAGCCTCAAGCCTGAGGACTCCAGCCACCTGCCTCCTGCCAAGGCTCGCCTCAAGTCTCTAGCCTCAAGCCTCAAGCCTGTCAACTCCAGCCTCCTGCCTCATGCCATGCCTCGCCTCTAATCTCTAGCCTCAAGATTGAAGACTCCAGCCTCCTGCCTCCTGCCAAGCCTCGCCTCAAGTCTCTAGCCTCAAGCCTGAAGACTCCAGCCTCCTGCCTCCTGCCAAGCCTCGCCTGAAGCCTGTAGACTCAAGCCTGAAGACTCCAGCCTCCTGCCTCCTGCCAAGCCTCGCCTCAAGTCTCTAGCCTCAAGCCTGAAGACTCCATCCTCCTGCCATGCCTCGCCTCTAGTCTGTAGTCTCAAGCCTGAAGTCTCCAGCCTCCTGCCTCCTGCCTAGCCTCGCCTCTAGTCTCTAGCCTCAAGCTTGAAGACTCAGAAGTCCTGCCTCCTGCCACTCCTCGCTTCAAGTCCTCGCCTACAGCCTGAAGACTGCAGCCTCCTGCCTCCTGCCAAGCCTCGCCTCAAACCTCTAGCCTCAATCCCGAAGACTCCAGCCTCCTGCCTGCTGCCAAGCCTCGCCTCAAGTCTGTACCCTCAAGCCTGAACACTCCAGCCTCCTGCCTCCTGCCAAGCCTCACCTCAAGTCCCTAGCCTCTAGCCTCAGGCCTGAAGACTTCATCCTCCTGCCTCCTGCCAAGCCTTGCCTCGCCTCAAGCCTGAAGACTCCAGCCTCCTGCCTCCTGCCAAGCCTCGCCTCAAATCTCTAGCCTCAAGCCTGAAGACCTCAGCCTCCTGCCTCCTGCCAAGCCTCGCCTGAAGCCTGTAGACTCAAGCCTGAAGACTCCAGCCTCCTCCCTCCTGCCAAGGCTCGCCTCAAGTCTCTATGCTCAAGGCTGAAGGCTCCAGCCTCCTGCCTCGCCTCGCCTCAAGTCTCTAGCCTCAGGCCTGAAGATTCCAACCTCCTGCCTCCTGCCAAGCCTCGCCTCAAGTCTCTAGCCTCAAGCCTGAAGTCTCCAGCCTCCTGCCAAGCCTCGCCTCAAGCCTGAAGACTCCAGCCTCCGGCCTCCTGCCAAGCCTCGCCTCAAGTCTCTAGCTTCAAGCCTGAAGACTCCTTCCTCCTGCCATGCTTCGCCTCTAGTCTGTAGTCTCAAGCCTGAAGTCTCCAGCCTCCTGCCTCCTGCCAAGCCTCGCCTGAAGTCTCTATCCTCAAGCCTGAAGACTCCAGCCTCCTACCTCCTGCCAAGGCTTGACTCAAGTCTCTAGCCTCAAGACTGAAGACTTCAGCCTCCTGCCTGCTGCCAAGCCTCGCCTGAAGCCTGTAGCCTCAAGCCTGAAGACTCCAGCCTACTGCCTCCTGCCAAGCCTCGCCTCAAGTCTCTAGCCTCAAGCCTGAAGGCTCCAGCCTCCTGCTTCCTGCCAAGCCACGTCTCACGTCTCTAGCCTCAAGCCTGAAGACTGCAGCCTGCTGCCTCCTGCCTCGCCTCACCTCAAATCCCTAGCCTCTAGCCTCATTCCTGAAGACTTCAGCCTCCTGCCTCCTGCCATGCGTCGCCTGAAGCCTGTAGCCTCAAGCCTGAAGACTCCAGCCTACTGCCTCCTGCCAAGCCTCGCCTCAAGTCTCTAGCCTCAAGCCTGAAGACTCCATCCTCCTGCATGCTTCGCCTCTAGTCTGTAGTCTCAAGCCTGAAGTCTCCAGCCTCCTGCCTCCTGCCAAGCCTCGCCTGAAGTCTCTATTCTCAAGCCTGAAGACTCCAGCCTCCTACCTCCTGCCAAGGCTCGCCTCAAGTCTCTAGCCTCAAGACTGAAGACTTCAGCCTCCTGCCTGCTGCCAAGCCTCGCCTGAAGCCTGTAGCCTCAAGCCTGAAGACTCCAGCCTACTGCCTCCTGCCAAGCCTCGCCTCAAGTCTCTAGCCTCAAGCCTGAAGGCTCCAGCCTCCTGCTTCCTGCCAAGCCACGTCTCACGTCTCTAGCCTCAAGCCTGAAGACTGCAGCCTGCTGCCTCCTGCCTCGCCTCAAATCAATAGCCTCTAGCCTCATTCCTGAAGACTTCAGCCTTCTGCCTCCTGCCAAGCCTCGCCTCAAGTCTCTAGCCACAAGCCTGAAGGCTCCAGCCTCCTGCCAAGCTTCGCCTCAAGCCTCTAGCCTCAATCCTGATAATTCCAGTCTCCTGCCTCCTGCCAAGCCTCGCCTTAAGTCTGTAGCCTCAAGGTTCAAGACTCCAGCCTCCTACCTCCTGCCAAGCCTCGCCTCATGTCCCTAGCCTCTAGCCTCAAGCCTGAAGACTCCAGCCTCCTGCCTCCTGCCAAGCCTCGGCTCAAGTCTCTAGCCTCAAGCCTCAGTCCTTAAGACTTCAGCATCCTGCCTCCTGCCAAGCCTCGCCTCAAGTCTTTAGCCTCTGGCCTCAGGCCCGAAGACTTCAGCCTCCTGCATCCTGCCAAGCCTCCCCTCAAGTCTCCAGCCTCAAGCCTGAATACTCCAGCCTCCTGCCTCCTGCCAAGCCTTGCCTCAAGTCTCTAGCTTCAAGCCTGAAGACTCCATCCTTCTGCCATGCCTCGCCTCTAGTCTGTAGTCTCAAGCCTGAAGTCTCCAGCCTCCTGCCTGCTGCCAAGCCTCGCCTGAAGCCTGTAGCCTCAAGCCTGAAGACTGCAGCCTGCTGCCTCCTGCCTCGCCTCACCTCAAGTCCCTAGCCTCTAGCCTCAGTCCTGAAGACATCAGCCTCCTGCCTCATGCCATGCGTCGCCTCAAGGCTCTACCCTCAAGCCTGAAGACTCCAGCCTCCTGCCTCCTGCCAACGCTCGCCTCAAGTCTCTAGCCTCAAGCCTCAGTCCTGAAGACATCAGCCTCCTGCCTCATGCCAAACCTCGCCTCAAGCCTCTAGCCTCAATCCTGAAGACTCCAGCCTCCTGCCTCGCCTCGGCTCAAGTCGGTAGCCTCAAGCCTGAAGACTCCAGCCTCCTGCCTCCTGCCAATCCTCGCCTCAAGTCCCTAGCCTCTAGCCTCCGGCCTGAGGACTTCATCCTCCTGCCTCCTGCCAAGCCTTGCCTCGCCTTAAGCCTGAAGACTCCATCCTCCTGCCTCCTGCCAAGCCTCACCTCTGGTCTCTAGCAGCAAGCCTAAAGACTCCAGCCTCCTGTATCCTGCCAAGCCTTACCTCAAGTCTTTACCTCAAGCCTGAAGACTCCAGCCTCCAGCCTTGCCAAGCCTTGCCTCAAGTCTCTAGCCTGTAACCTCAGGGCTGAAAACTTCAGCCTCTTGACTCCTGCTAAGCCTTGCCTCGCATCAAGCCTCTAGCCTCAGCGTAAGGATTCCAGCCTCCGGCCTCCTGCCAAGCCTCACCTTGCCTGAATCCTCTAGCCTCAAGTCTGAAGACTCCAGCTTCCTGCCTCCTGCCAAGCCTCGCCACAAGTCTCTAGCCTCAAGCCTCAGGCCTGAAGACTTCATCCTCCTGCCTCCTGCCAAGCCTAGCCTTGCCTGAATCCTCTAGCCTCAAGCCTGAAGACTCCAGCTTCCTGTGTCCTGCCAAGGCTTGCCTCAAGTCTCTAGCCTCAAGTCTCCAGCCTCCTGCCTCCTGCCAAGCCTTGCCTCAAGTCTCTAGCCTCAAGTCTGAAAACTCCAGCCTCCTGCCTCCTGCCAAGGCTCGCCTCAAGTCTCTAGCATCAAGACTCAGGCCTGAAGACTCCAGCCTCCTGCCAAGCCTCGTCTCAAGTCTCTAGCCTCAAGCCTGAAGGCTCCAGCCTCCTGCCTCCTGCGTACCCTCGCCTCAAATCTCTAGCCTCAAGCCTCAAGCCAAGAAGACTCCAGCCTCCTGTCTTCTGCCAAGCCTTGCCTCAAGGCGCTAGCCTCAAGCCGGAAGACTCCAGCCTCCTGCCTCCTGCCAAGCCTTGCCTCAAGTCTCTAGCCTCAAGTCTGAAAACTCCAGCCTCCTGCCTCCTGCCAAGGCTCGCCTCAAGTCTCTAGCCTCAAGGCTGAAGGCTCCAGCCTCCTGCCTCCTGCCTAGCCTCGCCTCAAGTCTCTAGCCTCAGGCCTGAAGATTCCATCCTCCTGACTCCTATCAAGCCTCGCCTCAAGTCTCTAGCCTCAAGCCTCAGGCATGAAGACTTCATCCTCCTGCCTCCTGCCAAGCCTCACCTCAAGTCTCTAGCCTCTAGACTTAGACCCGAAGACTTCAGGCTCCTGCCTCCTGCCAAGGCTCGCCTCAAGTCTCTAGCCTCAAGCCTCCGGCCTGAAGACTTCATCCTCCTGCCTCCTGCCAAGCCTCGCTTCAAGTCTCTAGCCTCAAGTCTGAAGACTTCAGCCTCCTGTCTCCGGCCAAGCCTTGCCTCGCCTCAAGACTCTAGCCTGAAGACTGAAGACTCCAGCCTCCTGCCTCCTGCCAAGCCTCGCTTCAAGTCTCTAGCCTCAAGCCTGAAGACTACAGCCAAGCCTCACTTCAAGTCTCTAGCCTCAAGACTGAAGACTCCAGCCTCCAGCCTCCTGCCAAGCCTCGCCTCAGGTCTCTAGCCTCAAGCCTGAAGACTCCATCCTTCTGACTCCTATCAAGCCTCGCCTCAGGTCTCTAGCCTCAAGCCTCAGGCATGAAGACTTCATCCTCCTGCCTCCTGCCAAGCCTCCCCTCAAGTCTCTAGCCTCAGGCCTGAAGACTCCAGCCTCCTGCCTCCTGCCAAGCCTCGGCTCAAGTCTCTAGCCTCAAGCCTCAGTCCTTAAGACTTCAGCATCCTGCCTCCTGCCAAGCCTCACCTCTAGTCCCTAGCCTCAAGCCTGTAGACTGCATCCTCCTGCCTCCTTCCAAGCCTCGCCTCTGGTCTCTAGCATCAAGCCTGAAGACTCCAGCCTCCTTCTTCCTGCCAAGCCTCGCCTCAAGTCTTTAGCCTCTGGCCTCAGGCCCGAAGACTTCAGCCTCCTGCCTCCTGCCAAGCCTCGGCTCAAGTCTCTAGCCTCAAGCCTCAGTCCTTAAGACTTCAGCATCCTGCCTCCTGCCAAGCCTTGCCTCAAGTCTCTAGCCTCAAGCCTCAGGCCTGAAGACTCCATCCTGCTGTCTCCTGCCAAGCCTCCCCTCAAGTCTACAGCCTCAAGCCCGAATACTCCAGCCTCCTGCCTTCTGCCAAGCCTCATCTCAAGTCTCTAGCTTCAAGCCTGAAGACTCCATCCTCCTGCCATGCCTCGCCTCTAGTCTGTAGTCTCAAGCCTGAAGTCTCCAGCCTCCTGCCTCCTGCCAAGCCTTGCCTCGCCTTAAGCCTAAAGACTTCAGCCTCCTGCCTCTGCCAAGCCTTGCCTCAAGTCTCTAGCCTGTAACTTCAGGGCTGAAGACTTCAGCCTCTTGACTTCTGCTAAGCCTTGCCTCGCCTCAAACCTCTAGCCTCAGCCTGAGGATTCCAGCCTCCGGCCTCCTGCCAAGCCTCACCTTGCCTGAATCCTCTAGCCTCAAGTCTGAAGACTCAAGCTTCCTGCCTCCTGCCAAGCCTCGCCACAAGTCTCTAGCCTCAAGCCTCAGGCCTGAAGACTTCATCCTCCTGCCTCCTGCCAAGCCTAGCCTTGCTGAATCCTCTAGCCTCAAGCCTGAAGACTCCAGCTTCCTGTGTCCTGCCAAGCCTTGCCTCAAGTCTCTAGCCTCAAGTCTCCAGCCTCCTGCCTCCAGCCAAGCCTTGCCTCAAATCTCTAGCCTCAAGCCTCAAGCCAAGAAGACTCAAGCCTCCTGCCTTCTGCCAAGCCTTGCCTCAAGGCGCTAGCCTCAAGCCAGAAGACACCAGCCTCCTGCCTCCTGCCAAGCCTCGCCTCAAGTCTCCAGCCTCAAGCCTGAAGACTTCAGCCTCCTGCCTCCTGCCAAGGCTCGCCTCAATTCTATACCCTCAAGCCTGTCAACTCCAGCCTCCTGCCTCCTGCCAAGGCTCGCCTCAATTCTATAGCCTCAAGCCTCAAGCCTGAGGACTCCAGCCACCTGCCTCCTGCCAAGGCTCGCCTCAAGTCTCTAGCCTCAAGCCTCAAGCCTGTCAACTCCAGCCTCCTGCCTCATGCCATGCCTCGCCTCTAATCTCTAGCCTCAAGATTGAAGACTCCAGCCTCCTGCCTCCTGCCAAGCCTCGCCTCAAGTCTCTAGCCTCAAGCCTGAAGACTCCAGCCTCCTGCCTCCTGCCAAGCCTCGCCTGAAGCCTGTAGACTCAAGCCTGAAGACTCCAGCCTCCTGCCTCCTGCCAAGCCTCGCCTCAAGTCTCTAGCCTCAAGCCTGAAGACTCCATCCTCCTGCCATGCCTCGCCTCTAGTCTGTAGTCTCAAGCCTGAAGTCTCCAGCCTCCTGCCTCCTGCCTAGCCTCGCCTCTAGTCTCTAGCCTCAAGCTTGAAGACTCAGAAGTCCTGCCTCCTGCCACTCCTCGCTTCAAGTCCTCGCCTACAGCCTGAAGACTGCAGCCTCCTGCCTCCTGCCAAGCCTCGCCTCAAACCTCTAGCCTCAATCCCGAAGACTCCAGCCTCCTGCCTGCTGCCAAGCCTCGCCTCAAGTCTGTACCCTCAAGCCTGAACACTCCAGCCTCCTGCCTCCTGCCAAGCCTCACCTCAAGTCCCTAGCCTCTAGCCTCAGGCCTGAAGACTTCATCCTCCTGCCTCCTGCCAAGCCTTGCCTCGCCTCAAGCCTGAAGACTCCAGCCTCCTGCCTCCTGCCAAGCCTCGCCTCAAATCTCTAGCCTCAAGCCTGAAGACCTCAGCCTCCTGCCTCCTGCCAAGCCTCGCCTGAAGCCTGTAGACTCAAGCCTGAAGACTCCAGCCTCCTCCCTCCTGCCAAGGCTCGCCTCAAGTCTCTATGCTCAAGGCTGAAGGCTCCAGCCTCCTGCCTCGCCTCGCCTCAAGTCTCTAGCCTCAGGCCTGAAGATTCCAACCTCCTGCCTCCTGCCAAGCCTCGCCTCAAGTCTCTAGCCTCAAGCCTGAAGTCTCCAGCCTCCTGCCAAGCCTCGCCTCAAGCCTGAAGACTCCAGCCTCCGGCCTCCTGCCAAGCCTCGCCTCAAGTCTCTAGCTTCAAGCCTGAAGACTCCTTCCTCCTGCCATGCTTCGCCTCTAGTCTGTAGTCTCAAGCCTGAAGTCTCCAGCCTCCTGCCTCCTGCCAAGCCTCGCCTGAAGTCTCTATCCTCAAGCCTGAAGACTCCAGCCTCCTACCTCCTGCCAAGGCTTGACTCAAGTCTCTAGCCTCAAGACTGAAGACTTCAGCCTCCTGCCTGCTGCCAAGCCTCGCCTGAAGCCTGTAGCCTCAAGCCTGAAGACTCCAGCCTACTGCCTCCTGCCAAGCCTCGCCTCAAGTCTCTAGCCTCAAGCCTGAAGGCTCCAGCCTCCTGCTTCCTGCCAAGCCACGTCTCACGTCTCTAGCCTCAAGCCTGAAGACTGCAGCCTGCTGCCTCCTGCCTCGCCTCACCTCAAATCCCTAGCCTCTAGCCTCATTCCTGAAGACTTCAGCCTCCTGCCTCCTGCCATGCGTCGCCTGAAGCCTGTAGCCTCAAGCCTGAAGACTCCAGCCTACTGCCTCCTGCCAAGCCTCGCCTCAAGTCTCTAGCCTCAAGCCTGAAGACTCCATCCTCCTGCATGCTTCGCCTCTAGTCTGTAGTCTCAAGCCTGAAGTCTCCAGCCTCCTGCCTCCTGCCAAGCCTCGCCTGAAGTCTCTATTCTCAAGCCTGAAGACTCCAGCCTCCTACCTCCTGCCAAGGCTCGCCTCAAGTCTCTAGCCTCAAGACTGAAGACTTCAGCCTCCTGCCTGCTGCCAAGCCTCGCCTGAAGCCTGTAGCCTCAAGCCTGAAGACTCCAGCCTACTGCCTCCTGCCAAGCCTCGCCTCAAGTCTCTAGCCTCAAGCCTGAAGGCTCCAGCCTCCTGCTTCCTGCCAAGCCACGTCTCACGTCTCTAGCCTCAAGCCTGAAGACTGCAGCCTGCTGCCTCCTGCCTCGCCTCAAATCAATAGCCTCTAGCCTCATTCCTGAAGACTTCAGCCTTCTGCCTCCTGCCAAGCCTCGCCTCAAGTCTCTAGCCACAAGCCTGAAGGCTCCAGCCTCCTGCCAAGCTTCGCCTCAAGCCTCTAGCCTCAATCCTGATAATTCCAGTCTCCTGCCTCCTGCCAAGCCTCGCCTTAAGTCTGTAGCCTCAAGGTTCAAGACTCCAGCCTCCTACCTCCTGCCAAGCCTCGCCTCATGTCCCTAGCCTCTAGCCTCAAGCCTGAAGACTCCAGCCTCCTGCCTCCTGCCAAGCCTCGGCTCAAGTCTCTAGCCTCAAGCCTCAGTCCTTAAGACTTCAGCATCCTGCCTCCTGCCAAGCCTCGCCTCAAGTCTTTAGCCTCTGGCCTCAGGCCCGAAGACTTCAGCCTCCTGCATCCTGCCAAGCCTCCCCTCAAGTCTCCAGCCTCAAGCCTGAATACTCCAGCCTCCTGCCTCCTGCCAAGCCTTGCCTCAAGTCTCTAGCTTCAAGCCTGAAGACTCCATCCTTCTGCCATGCCTCGCCTCTAGTCTGTAGTCTCAAGCCTGAAGTCTCCAGCCTCCTGCCTGCTGCCAAGCCTCGCCTGAAGCCTGTAGCCTCAAGCCTGAAGACTGCAGCCTGCTGCCTCCTGCCTCGCCTCACCTCAAGTCCCTAGCCTCTAGCCTCAGTCCTGAAGACATCAGCCTCCTGCCTCATGCCATGCGTCGCCTCAAGGCTCTACCCTCAAGCCTGAAGACTCCAGCCTCCTGCCTCCTGCCAACGCTCGCCTCAAGTCTCTAGCCTCAAGCCTCAGTCCTGAAGACATCAGCCTCCTGCCTCATGCCAAACCTCGCCTCAAGCCT